>NC_086175.1:16317239-16929739 GCF_023053635.1 Elgaria multicarinata webbii | reverse complement strand
AAATGTACTAAATTGTTTTTTTCGTGAAGTAGCTGTTGCAGTTTTGAGACGATGTACCTTTTTATGCCGGTATAAATTCCGCAGCGTGCATTCAATTCATCATTGCCATCACCAATGAAATACATTTGTAGGAATTTATGTTGACTATCTTGAAATGGAAGGAAGGAGCCGGCTTTATGATAAATTTGTCCTTTGACTTTGAAAGTTGGCATAAATGGAGCTGTGATGATTTCTGCGCCGAACAACATCATTTGGAAGCATGAGTTGTATTTCCTGATGTTAGATAGGAAATGCTTTGATTCTGCGGTAAATCCGGCAAGCAAAGTTTGTAATGGCTCTGGTGGTTCTCCAAGTTGAGGCAGTTTAATTTTTCCAGCAGCACAACACATTCCTTTTGTTTCTCCATTAAATTTAAGAGCCTTGCAATAAGGACACACTTCAGTCATAGTGCCGATGAGAACATGCTGCCTCAAACTATAATCATCAGCTGGGTTGTACCGGAATGCAAGGCGACTGTAATCATGTGATTGTTTACCACGGAGTCGTGTTTGACGCTGATGTGCTGTTTCTCGTTGACGTCTTTCAGCCACTCTCAGCCTGTCGCGTTCATTCTGTTGAGAACAAAGCAGATCTGAAGCTGTAGAACGCGATTGCCGTGCTCGCAACCGTGCATCCTCAAGTCTGGCTGAACGTTGCTTGGCTGGTTCCTTGGCACGTATTTGAGGCATTCTTTTTCTTTTTTTCTCGTTTGCTGATGCCCGTTCTTCCTCAGTCTGATTTGCAATTTCTCGTTGCAGTGCTTCCGCTCCGCGAGTACGACGACCCAAGTGTGATCTTCTGTGAGGCATTATTTGGATGAAGTAAAGCAGATTGTTTGGTTTTTTAAAAAGGATGTTTTTACGGTGAGGAGGTTACTGGAAACTCCTGGCAGTTACCTTTCTTCAGAACGTGTAACTGTCACAGGTGTGACATCTATATTTACTCAGCCAATTGCGAGAGTACATGCAAATAGGAGAGGAGGCAGAGGCAGCGGATTGGCCTACTGGTTGGTGATGTCACAATGATCAGCAGGACTGGTTTTGAGGAGGCCTATTTCTTCGATTTTAAGACAAACCTTTGACCCCATAGAGAACATAGTTACATAACAATGCTTGCGTATTCGAACGCAACGCTGTGTCAAAATTTCAAAGCAATCGGTGAAGAACTTTCGGAGATATAACGACAGTAACGAACGGTCTTTTTCATTTTTATTTATATAGATAATTGGATTAGTTTTGCCCAATTTTGATATAATTTGTAGCATAATGACATGCAATCAACATTTTTAATGATATGTCTTTAGGTTCATATAATATAAATTTCATTTTTAAATTCCATGTTGGTTTGTAAGAAATCTTGACAATTATACATAAACAGATTTTTCAACATTTCTGTTCTGCAATATCCCAGAGAATGGGTGAAGCAAAAAAAGAAAAAGAAAAAAGGGGGGGGGAGTTTTAACTTGTCTTGTTTATCATTGAGCTGGATAGTTGAATGCTATCAGGCAATTAAGTGGTATAATTTGCCATAGCTTCATTGCAGTCAATGGCAATTGAAATGGAAATGGGTTTGGGATAAGAGCCATGTGACCACTGATATTTTGGCATTTGCACACAAAGCTCTCTCTCTTTTGTTTGCTTGATTTAATGCTAGAAAACACACCTCCACTCCCTGTATTCTTTTAGTTGCATGTAAAAACAAAACAAGAAAAGCTGCGTAATGCTGCCTCTCCCCCCACATACAGAGACAAGCTGCGTTCCTAAATGCTAGCCTGAAAGGGGCAGCTTTCTCCCTGATGGGTAGGATGAACGGTTTCCAACAGTGTGAGTGTATCATTTAAAAGATGAGCCATTTGGCCAGTGGACTAAAAGCTGAGAAATGGAGAGAGAAAATTCAAATAACAAGAACAAAACTAACCAGCAATCAGTGGTAGGCACAATTACTGGCACAATGGTCACCTGTCCAAACTGAATTTGTCGTCTTGGCCAAACAAGGGAACGCAGCCAAGATTGATGTTCCCAGTACTCTTTTCAAGGCAGACGTGAACATAAACAGTAGGAAAGTAGTACATCTCCAAGTCCACCCCTGAGACTGTTCACTTTGAACACAAAGGGCTGCTTCTGTGTAGTTCATTTCTGCAATGCTTTTAGATGTCTATTTTGGTAAGCAACTAATGCATACAGTTTTTACACCACCTGTTTAAATACATCCATCTCCCCATTATCTCATGATGCTGTTCCTTCATATAAAGGTAAGGCTGAAACCATCCAGTACATTCGGGTATATTTTTTTACACATCTGTAGTAAGCCCAACTCCATTTTTCCTCACTTGGTGGTGCACTGCTTTAAAATGTAGGTAATTCTTTGGCTCCCCCTTGGGCTCAGCAAAGGAGCACACCTGACCAAACAGTCCAACCTCAAAGGTGCACAATCTGGAGCAAATTCTTAAAGGAACATGCCAATTAGTTGCCAGACCAGAGGCAAAGCTCTAGTTCCCACTGAGATGGTAAACCTGTATCTGGATGATACCACTTCATTCTGTAGGTGGGACTTCACATGACTGAATGGTCCATCACATAAAACATTTCTCCATACAGAAGAAGAAAAATCAGATGTCGAAGGAGGGTTCTATCCTAGCCTTCTCCCTGACAAACTATCTGGCTAAACAACTATCTGTCTACACGCAGGAATTTTGTTTGTATGAAGGAGCATTCAATCACTGGACTCCATCCCCTTCCATACATACGCACACAGCACAATGTAGTTGTTCAGCTCAGAAATAGGCCAAAGACTTTTCCTTTTAGGACCAGTGGGGTCTCTTATCTTAAGGCCATATTAGTTTCTTGGTAATACCTGCATGAGCTTGCCTAAGGATTTGACTTTCTGAATTTCAAATAGCATCCCAAATAGCAATCCCTTTGTATTATTAGGGTGACCATGTGAAAAGGAGGACAGGGCTCCTGTATCTTTAACAGTTGCATAGAAAATGGAATTTCAGCAGGAGTCGTTTGTACATATGGAGAACCTGGTGAAATTCCCTCTTCATCACAACAGTTAAAGCTGCAGGAGCTATACTAGAGTGACCAGATTTAAAAGAGGGTAGGGCACCTGCAGCTTTAACTGTTGTGATGAAGAGGAAATTTCACCAGATTCCCCATATATACAAATGACACCTGCTGAAGTTTCCTTTTCAATACAACTGTTAAAGATACAGGAGCCCTGTCCTCCTTTTCATATGGTTACCCTATTTGTATGGGTACTCAGAAGCAGTTGAAGCCTCAGAAGTAAACAGGTCTAAATCACCCAGAAGCTCCTCCCTTCTCCCCTGTAGGGAAAACCTCTTCTCTCCAATTAGAGAGTTCTCAGCAGGAGATAAGAGCTTTATTCTGCTGAGAATTGAAAGACAGAACCATTGCACATGTAAAGGAAATGGAAACAATGTCATTCCTCTCATCACACAGAGACTTTTGCACTTTCAGTTCAAGTCATGTGGCAGCCAGATCAGACCAGATCAGCTGCTGGGTTGCTTTTCACTGACTTAATTATGTTAAGATAAAAAAGAAAGACCCTCTCCTCTCATCTTTTGTGCCCAACACCTGTCAGATCACTCCCAGACACTTTTCCAGGCAGCTCTTAAAATAGCAGCCAGTAGAAAAGAAGACACTTGTCTACACTAGATATGGAGGGGAGAGGGAAGAGAACTGCCATATCATGATTTGAGACAGAGTGGCTTGCAATACACTTGATACCCCATCCCAGCTTTTCTGCACTCAGCAGCAAGCAGCAAAAAACAGGAGGCTTATTAAGTCCCCGGTGGGCTACCATAAAATATCTGGTAGACTGCATCTGGCTTGTTGGGTCACAACTGGGGCAGAGCCAGGTGGGTTGACGCTTCAAATGGGTTAGACCCTAAAGGAAGGATGTTGCCATACAGTTGTGCTGAAGGTCTAGGAGGGACCATAGCTCCATGGCTGAAAGAATACCTTGGCAAGAATATAAGCTTTTGGTCCAGTGGGTCATCATCTGAGGCCGTCCAGGTGCCCTTGGCAAATGAAGTGAGATGGGTGGCTACAAGAGAAAGTCCTTTTCAGTGGTGGTGCCCTATTCGTGGGATGTTTTCCCCAGAGAGTCTCCTGGTGCCTAAATTATGATGTAGACCTTTTTATTCTCTCAGTATTTTAACACTTAATTTTAACTTAAATTTAAATTTTATTGTTCTAACTCTGTATTTTAATCTTAGATCAATTTTTACTGTGTGGTTTATCCTGGTTGTGCTTTTTATACTGTATTTTGTATTTGTGTTTTTAAACTGTTGGTTGTTTTATTATGGTTTTAATTTTTGTGAACCGCCCAGAGAGCTTCGGCTATTGGGCAGTATAAAATGTAATAAATAAATAAATAAATAAATAAATAATCTTTCTGGCTCATGGTGAAGACCATTTTATTCCCCTGAACATTTTAAGACGTGTTTTTATTATTTTTACAACTTTGTTCGGCTGCTGGTTCAATTTGGTTTTATGTGGAGAAATGGTTTTATTCTTTGCTGCTGGTTTTATCTTGCTATCTTGGTTTTATTCTGCACTGTTGTTGTTGTTTATGTTTGTTTTAATGTTTGCATTTCATGTTTTTAATGTATTGCACATTACCCAGAAAAAAATGATGTTTGGGCAGTTGAAAGTAGTCATGACAAATGCAGGTTTTTGACCCACAAGAATAAATTGTGCCATCTAAAGATTATAAGTAGATAAGAAAAGCCATGCTGGATCAAACCAAGGATCCATCTAGTCCACCACTCTATTCACACAGTGGCCAATCACCCATCGGCCAGGGATGAACAAGCAGGACATGATGCAAGAGCACCCTCCCACCCATGTTCCCCAACAACTGGTGTATACAGCCTTACTGCCTCTGATACTGGAAGCAGCACACAGCCATCAGGACTAGAAGCCATTAATAGCCTTCTTCTCCAGAAATTTATCCAACCTCCTTTTAAAGCCATCCAAAATAGTGGCAGCAAATTCCACAGTTTAACTATGCGCAGCGTGAAAAAAATACTTCCTTTATCTGTCCTGAATCTCCCACCAATCAGCTTCATAGGATGACCCTGGGTTCTATTATTATGGGAGAGGGAGAAAAATGTCTCCCTATCCACATTCTCCACACCATGCATAATTTTGTACATCTCCAACATGTCTCCCCTTAGCCTCCTTTTTTCCAAGCTAAACAATCCCAGTTGATGTAACCTTCTCTCATAGGGGAGATGCTCCAGCCCCTTCATCATTTTAGTTGCCATTTTCTACCCTTTTTCCAGCTCTACAATATCTTTTTTTTTAGGTGTAGTGACCAGAACTGTACATAGTATTCTACATGTGGTCACATCATAGATTTGTATTAAACACAATATGATATTAGCAGGTTTATTCTCAATTCCTTTTCTAATAATACCTAACATGGAGTTTGCCTTCTTTACTGCGGCCACACACTATATTTCAAATGTTTCTTTGTTTGAGTAATTTATATGCTACCTTAACTTAACTTAAAGCTAGGGCTTCCTCTTTTCTAGTTTTCTCTGACTTGATATGTGTTGCTTGGAGTCTGCTTTGAGGAAAGTTGGCTGGGACGCTCCACTGACTAGCATGAATGGCACCTTACCCTCTGCTGCCACGTGAAAGCCCCTAAAAGATGGAATGCCCTTTCCCTTGGATGAAAAACGACAACCTCGGATGTGAAAAAAGAAATATAAAACACAAGAAGAGGCCTGCTGTATCATATCAAAGTCCTGTCTAGTCAAGCATATGCCCTAGCCCACAGTCGGCTTGACTAACGACAATGGGCATTGAAGGGAAGCATAAGGAGACATGCCAGAAGCCCCTACATTGGCAAGGATTGGTGGTGCCACTGGCCAGAGTAGGGGCTTGTGGGGGGTCTCCTCCTGGCCTCTTTAAAGTACAGCTCCCTCCCTCCCTCCCTCCTTGTATTCAGTGTGGGGTTTAACTGGTCACTCTTTTGAGGGCTGAGCAGGAATTTTTAGCAGACAGTCCAATCAGCTTGCTGTGTGTGTTTTTGCCTGCTTCACACTGTAAGTGGGGTGGGAACCTCTTAGGTTGATTTGGTGGGTTTTCTTTCAGTTCAATTGGTCACATTCCTCTAGGTTGGGCTATGTTTGTCAGGATAGGGATGGTGATCATTCTGAGGCATCGTTGGTGGTGACAGGTGATGCCTGAGGGCTTCCTGCTGAGAGTTTTGCTGTCCCAGTGGGGGGATAAGGATTGCCTGTGGGACCATCTCACCTCGCACACCCAGAGTTTCATGGTCCAGGAGGATTTGACAGAGGATGTCCCACTTTGCCCCAAATGAGGAAATCCTGGGGGGAGGGGGGATGATGCCAATTCTATTATTGACATCCAACAGGCAAATAATGTTTTGCCCAATTACATTGACCAGCTACTGCCAACATGGTGAGATAGCCACCCAGGAATCTTGCTTTGCAGATCAGATTAAATAAATGTAGGCTTGGTGCCTACATTGTTTTCCTTTCGTCGCCAGCTGAAGACCTTTTTTATTTTCTCAGTATTTTAACACCTAATTTAACTTAAATTTAAACTCTGCTTTTTAAATCTCATATTTTAACCTATATCAATTTTTGCTGAGTGGTTTTATCCTGGTCATGCTTTTTATATTGTATTTTGTATTTGTGTTTTTAAATTGTTGGTTGTTTTATTATGCTCTTCGTGGTTTTAATTTTTGTGAACCGCCCAGAGAGCTTCGGCTATTGGGCAGTATAGAAATGAAATGAAATAAATAAATAAATAAATAAAAAATTTCAATCCATACAGTTGTGTCATCTTTTTATTGTCTTGCCTTGTTCACTCACAACTTCTTTCTCATGGTGGCTGACTAGATGATTCTGGAAAGCCTACCAGAAGGACATCCTGGCAATAGCCTAATCGTATTGTCCTTCCCCAGGTATTCAGAAGTAAGGATTCTTCTTACTTGAGGTCCGCCTGGCGCCTACACTGTACTCCTTTTGTCGCCAGCTGAAGACCTTTTTATTCACTCAGTATTTTAACACTTAATTTTAACTTAAATTTAAATTATACTGTTTTAACTCTGTATTTTAACCTTATATCAATTTTGCTGCGTGGTTTTTATCCTGGTTGTGCTTTTGATACTGTATTTTGTATTTGTGTTTTTAACTTGTTGGTTTTTCTATGATGGTTTTAATTTTTGTGAACCACCCAGAGAGCTTCGGCTACTGGGCGGTATAAAAATGTAATAAATAAATAAATAATAAATAAATAAATAAGGACCACCAAGTCGTTGAGGGTTGCATGGATGGGCTACTATTCACATAAACACTGTATAAAACTGCTTGTATTTTAAATTCTGTCATAATTTTATGGATTAAAGCATGGTTGGTCATCTTGTCCTCCAGATTTTTGGGGCTCTCTCAGCAACCCTAGTCAGCATAGCCAATGGCACGGGTTGCTGGCAGTTGTAGGCCAAAACATCTAGAGGGCCACAAATTGCCATCCCCTGGATTAAAGCCTATAATCCTCATTATAAAACATAGCATTGGCCTTGTTATCTAGTGCTATCTTCTGAAACTATGAATTGAGGCTCAGTAGGAGAGAGGGAGACACGGTTCTGCACCCTGCAATAGATTACCTTTTTTTAAAAAAAAAAATTAAAAAACAAACCAACCCATCAGTAGTCAGCAAAAAAATTGTAGGGAGACTTGTTTTGATAGGCATCAAGTCATTCTCTTTGAAATCTGGGGCCACATACACTGCAGTCATCTGGGAATACTGCATTTTTTTTAGTGGCTACCACATATGGTTAGGATTTCACTTCTGTGAGTCAGTATTTTGCTTATTTTTGTGGGTATTTGATAACATCTTCTATAACTGGGGCTGCCAAGCAACTTGAAATGTGTCATATTAAAAATTAATGCAAGCAAATCAGTTCAACAGAATCACTTACCGTTCTTCTGGGAAGTGAGTATTGTTCATAAAACATGACAATATACATTACTTTAACTGGGGACAGAAATCCAGAATCAAGGACAGGTCATATTTGTTGTTTTAAATAAAGCAATTCTCCATTTTATCAGTTCAGCTACAGCTCCATTTTCAAAGCACCACAGCATCAATCTCTTCAAGCACTTTGAATAGCTCCTGGCTGCTTCTGACTGAAACCCAGAATGGAATCACAGCCCTACTGAAATCAGAGCCACCAGCCTCTACTGACCTGGCTTATTGCGAAAAATGGGAGGCAGCATTTGACATCTGCTCATGTCCCCTTGGAACACTCATACAAACTGACTGTAGCCCAGACTGAAATGATCTGAATTTCAGTGAGCTTTTGTGAAAGTCATAAGAAATTAGTGTATTGACATGGCTGTGGAGGTTATCTGTAAATGGTTGCCCTACAGTCCACCAGCTTGCCCTTCTAGTGTTCTTCTCTGAGGCTGAAATTAGTCCTGTGTGTGTTGTGGGAGAATGACGGAAATTACACTGGTACTCACACACGAAGGGGAGTCAGATCTTCAGGGACAAACAATATTGTGTTACAATGTTTGAAATTATTAGATCCTTTTCCTTCCAAGGCAGTAACAGTGCTGAGTGAAAATCCCAGTACCAGGATAATTTCAATATATTTTAGGTTTACTGTGCACTCTGTTGGTTGGGCCACTGGTATGAGTAAAAGGATCTGTTATTATCATACTGACTTTTGATTTGTGAATTTCATCAGCTTAAAGTCCATTAACTCCTTTCCTTCTCTTCCCTTCGTCCACAGCAGACCAAGAGCTTTACCGATAGCCTGGGTGAAAAGTTGGGCAATTGAGCCAGTAACAGCAAGGAATACTTACTGTCTCAGCTTCAGATATTGGGTTGGTTTATCATAATGCTGATTTATAGTTCAATGTTTCAAGAACAAACCTCCATAACCCTCAGGCCCATGTGCTCCTCCTTCCCTCTGGTTTTCTTTGGCTGTTTTTATTTCACCGTGCTTGTCATGTTGTTAGAAGCTCTCAATCTGTGGCCAATCTTAACTATAGTTAGTGGGAACAGGCTAACTTCAAACCATAGTTTATAAAGCTAGCTTGTTTACACTAATCGTAGTTAAGATTAATCTTAGGCCATGTATCCCAGGATCATCTCTAGGTCATCCCTGTACATCCTTACGATGCACAGATCCCAGTGGCAACCCGGGACAACCAGGGACTTTCCCCAGGATATCTGGGACTGTGGATTTCCCAATATTTCTGAGGTCCTGGGACCATCCCAAGGAGTGCAGGCGGTGTGGCCACCGTTCCCAGGTCATCCGTTCTTCCCTGTGAGTAGCAGGCCTGGGCACAGAGCTGTGCAGGGAGGCTCCATGCCCATGGGGGTGGGGGGCAGCAATTTCGCCATCCCTGGGATGGGTGTGTGTGTGTGTTGGGAACATTTTTGTTTTACTTTTTCCGCATGACCAGCTCCTCTTTAAAAAAAATGGCGTCCGCGACATCCCTCTTCCCTTCTGGGACATCGTGTGGCTGTCTAAATGCTGGGGGAGGATCGTGGAAGCAGCTAAGTCTGCGATCCTCCCCCTCCCTTCTGCTACACCCTTAGGTGTAGACATGCCCAATAGTGTAGGGTTTGGATGACAAATTAAATTGTGGTTGATCTAAAAGGAAAGAAGAAGCATCTGCTCTCCACTTTGTGGTCATGTCAAAGGAGCACTAAAGAAGGTGCAACCAAGGTTTGCTACAGCTCATCCTTTTAATGCTAAATCGTAGTGCAAACCACCTCTTCAACTTTGCATGAGATGCTTATGCCGGTTTGTTTGTTTGTTCATTTATTATTACATTTATATCCCACATTGTCTCCTCTTGCTCTTCTTTGGGTTGTGAATTCAGAAGATATGTATTTTCAATTTTTAAGACATAAAATATTATTATACTGCTGGATTAAATTATGATGGCAAATATAGATTGTTTTTGAAAATCTTTATGTATATCTAGGGTGGTGTTTTGTTTTTTTCCCCAACTGAGAAAAAAAATGATATTGATATAGGACAGCGGTTCTCAACCTGTGGGTCGGGACCCCTTTGGGGGTCGAACGACCCTTTCACAGGGGTCGCCTAAGACCATTGGAAAACACATATTTCCGATGGTCTTAGGAAACTGTATTGACTGAACTATGTCATGTATCATCTTTTGTATTATTAAAGCTATTGTTATGTATTATTTTCATTAGCAAACCATCCCATTACAATGGATTGTGTAGAAAAGAACGAAAATAATTTTATGGTTGGGGGTCACCACAACATGAGGAACTGTATTAAAGGGTCGCGGCATTAGGAAGGTTGAGAACCACTGATATAGGATATAGGGTAGGTTGAGAACATTCGGCCTCTAGGCGCCTCAGAACCTAAAGCAGGCCTGGCTGTCATTAAGAGAAAGAATGCTTAGTTAAATCATTTCTTTCACTTGGCATTTACTATTCAAAGTTGTGCTGTATTCCAAAGCCTTTCAACATGTACAAATGTGAGCATTTTGTTCACACATTGTGACTTGTAATGGATTGTGCGACTATCCTGTTTTATTGACATGCTGTTCTATGTTTGGAATTATTTATTATTTTAACTTGTTTTCATCTTGTATTTTGAATGTGAACCACTTAAAGATTTTAGTAGATTAAGTGGTATAGAAGTATTATAAAGAAATAAGAACATTAGAAGAGCCATGCTGGTCCAGACCAAGGGTCCATCTAGTCCAGCATTCTGTTCACTCAGTGGCTAACCAGTGCCCGTGGGAGGCCCACAATGAGTGCAACAATTTTCCCCACCACTCATGTTCATCAGCAACTGGTATACATACGCCTATTGCCTCCATCAGAGGCAATATATAGCCATCATGACAAGTAGCAATTGATGTGGCGTCAGTGTGCATGCTCCAACGTTACAAGCGGAGTGAAATCTCTTAGAAAACAGATGACCTTTTCTGAACACTCCCTGAGGAACTTTTGAAATACTGAGTGGATTTTGCATTGAATGGGGGATTTCACCCATTACTAACTATGTATGATAACGTCTTGACCAGATTAGAACTACGTTGGAGAAATAAATAAAAAATGTTGCCTAGGAAGAACTTGGAGAGGAAATTCCAGGTCAGGTGGTGGAGCCCAAAGCAGAACCTGTGGTAGAGGCAAGGGGATCTGCCCAGCCATTTTGGGTAGGACTGTGGGCAATGCCAAGTTGTTTTTGGTAGGCCGGGAGGATGGAGCCAAGCATTTTGGGTGGTTCTATAGGTGAAGCCCAGTGCAGAGGAAGATGAGGGTGGGCAATGAAGAGGAACTAACAAGAAAACTCAAACAATAGAATCTTACTCCAGCCCATAAGAATAGGAGGCTATGAAGTTAATCTTGTAATAGTCAGATTACTGTGCTGTGTAGTTAAAGGGGCAGAGGGTATAGTTTTGCTCCTTGTTTTTTTTTCTCCTTTTTCTGGTAACTGGCCTAAAAACAAAACAAAGGAAAATCAGCCAAGTCCATGTATTTTGTGGACTTCGGTTTTGTGTGTAGTGTTGTAGTGAAACACAGGGTTGAAGCACTGGGACTTTTTGGTAAGCAGGGATGATGATGTCTTCTGTCACCTCCACCAAGACTTCCCTTTTCCATCTGAGCTTAACTGCAATCCTCACAGTAGCTGGGAGGGAAATGGATTTTCTCATGAATAATGTATTGTTGTGAGCTATCCCTGTTATAATGCAAAGTATTTTGGAGTGGCTTGATCTGGAATGGGCAATTAAGACTCATTCGCTTGACAGCTTAAAACCTTCTCCTGCTGGAGATAACAAGTGCTAGAAATGATTTGTTGATATGGAATAAAGTTATATTTTCCAGCGTCCTGAGATGGGTTCCCTTTGTAGATCTGACACAGATGTTTTCCAGTTTGTCTACACCCATTGATATGGATCAGCACAGCTGCCTCCTTGAGGTGCGTGGCAATGGGGACTGTTATGAGAAGCCCCTGCATTTCAAAACTTGCTATCACACCATGTGTGTGTTTATGTGCTTGGCAAGGTTAACAGCTATGTGAGGTGGGATAGACTGCAAGAAAAGTCAGTAGGTTTCATGGCTGAGCAGGGATTTGAACCCAGATCATCCTGATCCTAGTGTTCCTCTCTGGCTCACAAAATGAAAAAGAAAAGAAAAGAACTAACTAAAGAAAAAAAGAACTCATCACAAGATGTAAAAGTAATGGCTGCTGTGGTCTGTATCGAATTTCTGATGCTCCTGGAAGGATGTTATTTCTCTAATCAGAATTTAGCCAGGGAGTAGTTCTTTTTCATACATTTCTTCCTGGGGAGTGTAAATGTAGTCCAGTGATGGGGAAGCTGTCAGTCAAAGGAATGTATGCTTGCAATCTGCTCCACAGTACTGTGTGTCCCCCCCCCCCGCTATTTTTTATAGCTTTCCGAGAGCAGGGAGGAACTGAAACAGTACCGTTGGTTTACTATGCAACTGATGAGTAAAGCAAAGCAAAGAATCAAAAGGGAGCTTTTGGTAATTGATTTGCATTGGTGCCACAGCTTGGTGTCACTATTAATTGTATCCAGTTGCTCAACACTTTTGGCCCATGGCTTGAAGACTATCTACACACTTCTTGCGGCAATGTCCTCTTTTGATTCCACCCACCCTAAGGAAAGATTGCATTTCTTGTTCAATTTACTTTATATAGCTTTTTCCTAGCATATAAGCTATATAACTGCCTCGAGCCCTGTGTAATCATACGTTTGTGTTATGAATGTATATGCCTTTTAGGAAGGATATTACTGAAAAACAAAACCACTATTCATGCTATTTTGATACAGAAAGCAAGACAAGGGCGATGCATCCATCAGACCTGTGCCCACACTCACTTTTCTCTCCCCTTCCTCACCATCCCCCTCTTCTATTCCATTTCCCATGTTGAAATCTACCCATTCCTTCTATAACGCACCGGATCATGTAATAAACGAGAATGGTTGTTTGGACGTTATAGGATTGCATCGGTTCAAATTTGCAGCCGACCATTCTCCCCCCCCACCCCCCGGGGATAAATACATTTGTAAATACAATCCCAGGGAAAATCGCCAAAGCTCTAAAAGGAAAAGTAGCTGAGGAAATAAATGACCTACAAGCACCAGCACCAGGGTCAGTAATCAAATCTATAACACTGCGTCTTGAAAGGGAATCATGGGAATGCATACTAAATACTTGACATTATTTTCTCTTTGCTCCCAAAGAGAATATGACTTTCCTGTATTAAGCACACACACAGAGCACCCAACACATTCACAGTGTAGTTTGTGTCTTGGGCTCTCAGCCTTTCCAAATGGTTTGAGACTTTAAAATTTAATCAAGGGATTTCTTAATGGAGGCTAAGGAAGAGCAACATCAGAAATACACTTGACAAAAGGGTAACAAATTTCTACTTAATTATTTACAATGGCCCTCCGCTGCTACTTAGAGACAGACTTTCGAGCATCAAAACTGAGCAGCCTGGAATGACAAGGGCATCAATTTGTCCTCACACCAAGCAAACAGCTTTCAAGATTGCATCTTGTTGATCTTGATGAAATTACAAGTCCAGGATCTGATGCACCGTGCCAGTAATTTACGATCACAGGTCACTGTCAGTTGAATGTTTTCCATGCACCCTGAGCTTGCTTGTCATTTGCATGCAATTCATTTTATCGTCTAAACGATATTTTTCCATCAAGCCCCTGGGCAGCCACTTGCAACCTGGAAAGGCCCGTATTTTATCAAACCGACCTTTTTCATAGATCGGAAAATTGCAGTGTTAAAGCAATTAACCTGTTAACGCCAGAACTGGGGTTCTGTTGCTCTTTTACCATTTCTGGCTTGACAGACTATGCCACTCAGTTCTGGACCTCAGTACTTATGGATTTTTGGTCTTTCCAAATGTTGTTCCCACTGACTCTGTGAATAGGAAGTGGCATTCTTTCAAGCACCCACAGACTACATCGAAATTTGTATTCGTTTTAAATGTTTCAATTAGTTATATGTATTTTATCGTGTTTGCATTTGTGTTGCACCCTGCCTTAATCCAGAGGGAGAGGCGGGTAACAAATAAATAAATAATTATTGTAGCACTTTGACTAAACAATGGTGGTTAAGCTATGCTGCTGTCCTGGGCCAGATCTACACCTTGTGACAAATCGTTACAAATGTGCAATAAAAGCAGGAAATAACACTATGGCCCTGTTCAGCCTGGCTTTCTGGCTAAATCAATGGTTTAACCATGATGGTTAAGCCAGAAAGCTAGGCTGTGTTCAGAAGACACCTTAAACCATAATATATCAACAACAACAACAACAACAATATAATAATAATAAATTTATTTCTTACCTGCATCTCCATTTTGAATGAGGCAGGCAACAACAGTAAGTATAAAATACATAAAATATTGATTAAAAACATAGTATACATTGTTAAAATCCTATAAAATCATCTAAAAGTATCCTAAAAGCACCCTAAAATTCCACTGGATAGGCCAGCCAGAAGAGATCAGTCTTTATAGTTTTCTTAAATGCTAAAAGACTATCAAGTTAACAAATCTCCTCCGGCAGGCCATTCCACATTCTGGGAGCAACAGAAGGGAAGGTCCTCTGGGTAATACCTGTCAGCCTAATTTTGCCTGACTGAAGGAACTTCTTCCCAGAGGACCTGAGCGTGTGGGGCGGATTGTATGGGAGAAGGCGATCCTGCAGGTAGCCTGGACCCAAACCATGTAGAGCTTTAAAAGCCTTTGTCACCATGGTTAAAACCATGGTTTAAAGTGTCTTCTGTACGGGGCCATTGAAAGTGATATACGGAATGTGGATTGTGCCCCAACAGTTATCAGTGCACTTCAGTACCTCTATAAAGCAGTACTGTAGATTTAGCCCTGAACTATGCTTGGCAATAAAGTTGTACCTAGTTCGGAAACTTCAACTGGTTCAAAATATGACAGCCAGGTTGGTCACCAGTACATCTAGGGGTGAGCATATTACCCCAACATTAAAATCACTCCACTGGCTGCCAATTAGTTTCTGGGCAAAGTACAAAGTGTTGGTCATTACCTTTAAAGCCCTAAATGGTTTGGGTCCAGGTTACCTGCGGGATCGCCTTCTCCCATACAGTCCGCCCCGCACACTCAGGTCCTCTGGGGTGAACTTACTTCAGTCAGCTAAAACTAGGCTGACATCAGTTTCCCAGAGGACCTTTTCTTCTGTCGCCCCCAGATTGTGGAATGGCCTGCCGGAGGAGATTCGTAAAATTAACTCTCTGTGTGATTTTAAGGCAGCTTTAAAGACTAGCCTTTTCTGGCAGGCCTATCCAGATCAATGTTAAATCAAGAATTTTTAAGATGTATTGATTCCTGTTCTAATGTTGTTCCCCACCTCGATCCAAAGGGGGAGGCGGGTAATAAATAAATAAATATATTACTATTGTTATTATTATTATTATTATTATTATTATTATTATGGTTTGTTTCATTCTAAATACTGAGATATTTTTTTAAAAAAAGAATGCATGAAAACTGTGTCAGGGCAGTACCATCAGGCTGCAGGCTCTATTTTGAAGAATGAGCCTCCATAATATACTACAAAACAAAATAACAATCCCTCCACATAAAAATAATAATCTCAGGGGGAGAAGTGTTCCAGCCTAGAAAATGCTAATTTTCTATGTAGAGGTGATAGATAGATAGATAGATAGATAGATAGATAGATAGATAGATATTGTATGGAGATGAAAGGGCATCATATGAACTCCTCGAACCCCCACTGCTTCTCTGAACTGATATAGTCCAAACATGATTCAACCACAAAGTGAGAAATAGTCCTAAATGTTACCCTGTGGCGAAACATACCTGACAAAGCATATGCACATGGAGCAACAATGCTTGAACAGATAATATAAAAGGGCATTGTGGGGTTTTTTTTTAGAAGAAAGCAATAATATTGAGAAGGACTCCAACCCTTCAACCTCCTTCATATCATGTTGGACATCATGTACAATTTGTTTTTCTAGCAATGGGGAACAACCTTGATGCTACTGGTCTATGTATCAGATGTTATACTCAGTAGTATTCAATTATTTAGAAACATATTTTAACTAGAATGTTATGAAAGGCATTAATATTTCAGAAAGTATGCTGAATTTCATGTTATTAACATAATTTTCTTTCCCAAATCTCCTTCCTGTGATCTATATCAAGGGACGGTTTGATGGCAAAGAGGTAGCCATCATTCTTTCCCCCAATATTGAATGCTTCCCCCTTTGTACAACGATATTTTACATCCAACATTTATAACCTTATTATTTTCTGCAATTTTTAAAGTATAAAATGGAGTGCATTCGTGATTATTGCATCCCAAAAGATTGTTTGCTGGTTGCGTTTTGTATGAGTTCCACGGGTGGGGAAATCACAAATCATATTATAAATGCTTAAATTAGAGTATGGGTGAAATTCTTGTGCTGTTGGCTTTGTACATTGCAATTATCTAAATATATACATCTTCCAGAGGTCTGTCAACATGCAAAGAAAGGGCTCACAGGTGACCCCAGGCCATTAGACTGCTTCACATGCCTGAATGCCTCTGGTCTGGTAATGGTGAAAATCCCTAGGCATCCAAACAAGTCAGGGTGTACTCAGATACAACCTAGGATCCATCTGGTCTTGGCAAATTCCAAAAAGGCTTTAGTGCCAGACATAACCCCTGGCTCATCCTTGGATTCTCAACCCATCAAAAGATGAGAACTTAAATGATATGCCTGCATTAAAGACTGACCATATTCTCTCTGTGATCCACTGACATAAAGACCCCATGTGTCTTGACCAAGATGGAAAACACTTCTGAGAATTGCTGGATTTTACATTTCCCAAAATGGAGGATTCCACATTCCCGTCTCTTTCTTCCCAGTGAAACAAGAGGAAGAAAAACCTTTCTGTAACCATCACATGGTCTGCTGACCTACAGACCGCTCTTTCCACACTACACCTTTGGATGACTCCAAACTTGCAGGCAATATGATGTCACCATCTCATTAGTGCTGTTTTTTCCTCCTCCCAATCCTCCCCTTCCTTGACCTGCCTTTTATAACTATGCAGCCAAACAGGAACTGGCCTGGCAGTGGAGGAGACAGAAGCATCTTGCACCACTAGATTTATTTCCCTTTGAGCTTGGGTCCTTGCATAGGTACAAGGGTCAGCATTTTAACAGTTAAGCAATTTAATTTTTGCTGTTTAAAATTTGTATTTTAAATCTGTATTAATTGCTGCATTGCTGCTTGATTTTATCCTGGTTGTGTCTTTATATTGTATTTTATATTATGCTTTTATACTGTTTGTTATTATATTTTGAATGGTTTTTATGGTTTTGATTTTTGTAAACCGCCCAGAGAGCTTTGGCTGTATAAAATGCAATAAATAATTCAATAAATAAATTGGTGATAACTTGTATAGTGAAGACATTATCCCAACTGTTGGTTTTCTATCATTCCTTACACCTGCCAATTGAACGTATCTTGTTATCGTTCAAGCCCGATTCCGCAGCTGTTGACGCTGCCCCGATCCTAAAGGAATGCATTCCGAATTGTGCTTTACTTAAGCCAATTGCAGACAGCGCCTTCTTGGCCACCGCCCAAAACTGATATTTGGTCAATGGCTTGCGATCTATATGGCAAAATAGCAAGCCCTCAGCATCACCCCTAAGAGAGGTAAAGGCCGCCATGGCTGCTACTGGGCACAGCTCCTCCCTGGCAGCTGTGCCCAATTCCACCCAAACTCCACGTCCTTTCTGATCCGTCTTGGAGCAGCGTAGATGCAGATGCATCCTGTCATGCTCCAGACGTAAGTCAATAAATCGGAACGCCCTGCCGGAGTCATCGGATTTGGAGCCAGCCAAGAGCTCACTGATCCGAAAGGCTCCGAAAAATGCCATTACGGCCGCAGCGTGATACAGGCATTGCTCATAATTAGATGAGCATAACCTGGACCACTGTGCACCAAGTCCTAACAGAATGTCTGGCATAATTGGCCTGCGCTTGTCGGGAGCTGGAGGGTTGGACTTGGCCCAGCCCTCCAGCATCTTGAACACTCTAAAATCTGCAGTGGTGTCAGACATTCCCATAACTTTTGCCTCGAATGCCAAACCAGCCAACTTCCTTAGCAACGTTCTGGTGGACAGCCCATTGCAGTGCAATTCCATGCAGAAATGTAGAACATGGTCGATAGGGATCGGCCAAGTTTCAGGCAAACCAAATCTAATCCTAAAGGTGCTGAACTCCCTACCTGACCGTTCGTATAGAGCCCGCATTCTGGGAGCAATGGACATCTTCATGGCTTCCGTGGCTTCGGATCGCCAAGATCCCAAAGCTCCTTGGGCATATGGTCCAGTTTTCGTCTGGCCGTAGGCATCAACTCCCGGAACCTGGACATCTGGTTGCGCGACAAAGTGTCAGCGACTCCGTTATCCAGTCCCGGGACGTGACGAGCATAAAATACTATGTTATACTGCAGGCAACGTGCTGTAACAGCACGCACTAATCTCATAACCCTACAATTCTTGGAGGATAGGGAGTTTAGTATCTGCACTGTGGCCATGTTGTTGCACCAGAAATGCACGGTTGCTGATGTGGGAAGCTTGGCCCAAAGCCACACTGCCACAACTATAGGAAATAATTCCAGGAATGTCAAATCATGGCATATGTCCGTCGTTCTCCAACGGCGTGGCCATTGGCATGCACACTAATGGTCCCGGAATATGAATCCGAAACCAAATGCTCCAGAAGCATCTGATCTCACCTGCAACTGAGCCTCCAATTTAATTTCCTGCCTCCAGAAGGATACGCCATTGTACTTCTGGAGGAAGGTTAGCCAGACCTGTAAGTCCTCCCTCATTTCCGCGGACACCCTAATTCTATGGTGGGGCCGTGAAACCCCTATCATAGCTTCGCACAAACGCCTGAGGAAGGCACATCCAGGGGCCACCACCTTGCATGCAAAATTAAGATGCCCATGAGCCGTTGTAATTGCAACAATGTCATCTTCCTGGACGTAACTGCCTCATGTATCAATGCACGTAGGGTGACCAATTTGTCACCTGGTAAACTGCAGGATTGATTGATGGAATCAATATGGATTCCCAAGAAAGCTAATGAAGTGGTTGGGCCTTCTGTCTTCTCCTGTGCTAAAGGCACGCCGAGCTCTGCTGCCATCACCTCGAATTCATGCATGAATCCAAGGCACTGGCCTGAGCCCGGGCTGCCAGCGAACAAAAAATCATCCAAATAATGAATACTGTTATTTGAATTAGTTCTTTGCCTCCACTGCCACTCCAGGAATGAGCTGAAACGTTCAAAAGTGGCGCAAGACACTGCGCATCCGTAAGGCAGTGCCCTGTCCACATAATAATTGCCCTGGAAATGGAACCCCAGCAGCTCAAAAACGGCTGGGTGAATTGGCAACAAGCGAAAGGCAGATTTGACATCGCACTTTCCCATTAATGCCCCCTTCCTGCAGCGCCTAACCATTTGAATGGTGCTGTTGAAGGAGGCATAACGCACAGTGCACAATTCGTCCAGGATGGCGTCGTTCACTGACTCCCCGATTGGATGCGACAGGTTATGGATCAGGCGAAATTCCCAGGGGGCTTTCTTGGGTACAATACCCAAGGGAGAAACCCTTAAGGAAGGCAGGGGTGGGCACGGGAATGGACCTAATACACGACCAGCCCTGACTTCCTTACTGATCTTTTCCAGAACCACATCCTCCATTCCGCGAATGGAGGATTGGTTCTTGGCAAAGAATGGAGCCCGGTCTCCTTCATAAGGAATCCAAAAACCCTGACTAAAACCTTCTAACAAGAACTGGGCGTGCTCATGCTGTGGGTACGTACTTAACCATTCATCCAGTACTTCCACTCGCACCGGGCTGGGGCCCTTTGAATTGAGGTCTGCTATTGTTACCTTTCCTACCAGCAAATGACTCTTTGCCACCCTTGCCTGCTCTAAGGCGTGGGCATGCCAAGCATGGGAGCACTCGTGCCTGAACTTACATTGGGCCCGTTTACAACCCCCTTTGGAGCTAAACTCCCAACAGAAAAGTCAGGGTTGAACCGACAGCCCGGCGGAGCCCCTATTAAAGGCGGCACCCGCCGGGCGTGACAGGATGTGTCCACTATCAGCTCGCTCACCCGTTATTGGTCTTGCTGGCATCATGAATTGCAGCCACAATTCGGGTTCCTTAACGTCCCACTTAATTTCTGGGGTATAAACTGCTTTCAATCTGAAGGCCTCATCGTATGCGAAACATGCTGGGCCTAGGTACTCGGTATAGCAACAAAATATGATGTCAAGATATTTCACAAGGACTGTGGCCTTGTCGGGATGCTTCTGCAGCGCCACCCCCATAAATATGATATACCCGGCCAGCCAGTTGGCCCAGGTCCTCTCCACTTTCTTCTTATTATTATTTATTTCATTGTCCCTGTCTTTCTCCTTATCTTTATCCTGCTTTTCCTCTTCCCGAAACAGTAATGAAAACATACTCACAAACTCCCCCTTCCAAATCTTTTCTTTGGTCACGGGAAGTAAGTGATATCCACTGGGGTGGATATGGCCCCATATGGGACTGGCGATCCCTTAGCAGAGGCATATGGGTCCACCACCACACCTGCCACATCCCCGGGTTCGGTTTGGGTAGCTTGCGCGGCATTGGTTGCCGCGCTATGAGGTTTATTGACTGCAGAATCCTCCATTTGTGTGCCCTGACTAGCAGAAGGTGGCTTAGTTGTGTCCGCCTTACCTGCATTGCTTCAAACCTGTGTGCATGCGTCAGTCACTGCCTTATGCGGTGTGCTAACCTACCCCAAGTCATTGTGTTCAATGGGTGGTGATTATGGCCACATTTGTCCAAGGGCCCAAGGAGGGATGCCCCAAGGTCCAAATGCTGACCATTGTTGAATGCTAGGTGTGTTGTGCGCAGGACACTCACTGTGAACAGTATCGCTGGCTGGAGGAGCAGATGACGTTGAAGTCGAAGGGCCATGGGTAGTAGCGACATGTTGTGGTTCGGTTCCCTGGGTCTGCTGTTCACTTTGAACTGCCCCTATGCGAGGGGTAGGCAGCCCCTGCTTGGGAGAAGAAGTTAAAGGTCTAAATGCCAGATTGCGATAAATGGACTTCCTGACTACTTTCGCTTTGCGGGACTGGAGCTGTGCTCTAAGACTGGCATTGTCCTGCTCTAAGGCCTCAATGCATCTCAGCACTTGTGTTATGTCTGGTTCATCGTCTTCAGAAGAGGACAAAGGTTGGGGGGACAGCCGCTTAGCCGGGGGGGGGGCTGCTTTGCCTTTCCCCTTCTCGCCCCCGTTCCCCTTCTTGGGAGGCATTAGGATGATGCGGGCAGCTATGCCCAATGCCTGGGACAAATAGAGATTATGCCCCTGACTGGGCGATAAAGAAGACTAATGATCTCAGCTGCAGGCAAGCTGCAACACGAAGACTTTAAACTGAAAACTGGCTAGATATAAGCTAATTCACAATGTTACACAATCCCCCAATGCCTTAAATTATCCCCTACGTGGTGGAAACCGAAACTGAAAGTGTAAAACAAACAATGAGGCAAGCCGCCCCGTTGGTGATACCTGCCCAGAGCCCCCCCCCCCCGGCTGATGAACTAATGGAAAGGTTCAAAGGTATGCTGCTGAAGGAAGCCTAC
Source organism: Elgaria multicarinata webbii (assembly GCF_023053635.1). Taxonomy (NCBI): domain Eukaryota; kingdom Metazoa; phylum Chordata; class Lepidosauria; order Squamata; family Anguidae; genus Elgaria; species Elgaria multicarinata. Next base: position 16,907,941 of record NC_086175.1, on the reverse strand, counting down.
GCGGAATATCAGGGTAAGCCTGCAAAACTCCCAGGCGAATAACCCCCCCAAGAACAGGTTAATAGTATGTGATGCCACGTGCGCGCCCCCGCTCCCTGCCCGCGATATTCCCAATGGCCGGGTGAAGGAAGAGGGGGTAAAAGAGGGAAGAAGAAGGACCGAGGGGACAGAGCAGGCAGAAGTAACATCAGGGCCTGCTCCTGCTGGACTCTTCCTCCCCCCCCCACAGGGCAAACTGTCATCTTGTCCCTGTGGGGAAGAAGAAAGAACAAGGGGACAGGAGCAGGCAGAAGAAACATCATGGCCTGCTCCTGCTGGACTCTTCCCCCCCCCCAGGGCAAACTGCCATCTTGGCCCTGTGGGGAAGAAGAAGGACCGAGGGGACAGGAGCAGGCAGAAGTAACATCGGGGCCTGCTCCTGCTGGACTCTTCCCCCCCCAGGGCAAACTGCCATCTTGGCCCTGTGGGGAAGAAGAAGGACCGAGGGGACAGGAGCAGGCAGAAGTAACATCGGGGCCTGCTCCTGCTGGACTCTTCCCCCCCCCAGGGCAAACTGCCATCTTGGCCCTGTGGGGAAGAAGAAGGACCGAGGGGACAGGAGCAGGCAGAAGTAACATCGGGGCCTGCTCCTGCTGGACTCTTCCCCCCCCCACAGGGCAAACTGTCATCTTGTCCCTGTGGGGAAGAAGAAAGACCGAGGGGACAGGAGCAGGCAGAAGTAACATCGGGGCCTGCTCCTGCTGGACTCTCTCTCTCTCTCTCTCTCTCTCTCTCTCTCTCTCTCTCTCTCTCTCTCTCTCTCTCTCCTCCCTCCCTCCCTCCCTCCCTCCCTCCCTCCTTGACTCCTTTTCCTTGTGTGTCATGTCTTTATTAGATTGTAAGCCTGAGGGCAGGGACTGTCTTTTTTGCTAAGTGTAAGCCGCTCCGAGAGCCTTTTTTGGCTGAGGAGCGGGGTATAAGTATGATAAATAAATAAAATAAAAAAAATTAAAATGCCCACGGAGGCCCCGAACGGGGCTTAGGATGACTAAAATCCCCCCGCCCCCCGGCAGGACGAGTCCCGCGAGGCAAACCCGGCCCGGAAGGGCAGATGCTGGGATCGGTGAGCTGGGCCAGGCCGCGCCGACGCTGAGCTGCTGCTCCACCGGCTCGGCGCGGGCCTTGCAACTGCTCGTAGGCTTCGCCCGTGCGGCATTCGCCTCCGCCGCCGCCGATGTGCCGCCGCGGCTGCCTCAGTCCCCACGAGCCGAGCCTCCTCCTCCTCCTCTTCTTTTGTCGCGACTCGACGCCGTAAATGCCGCTGAAAATTGCCCAAGCTGCAACCGCTGACTGCTCCACGTGCAGTCAGCGTGCCGAAAGAGGCCGAGTCACGGGACCAGCTGCTTATATAGCAGCCCAGCCCCCGTGCATCTCGTGACCAGCCCTGCTCGGTGGAGGAGCGTTTTATTGCTCCTCCCCAAACGCAACTGCCAGCCTTCCCGCCCAAACTTGGGCTGGGCGTTGGCCGGTCTTGTATATAAGGAGAACCTGGAGAAATTTCCTCTTCATCACAACTGTTAAAGTGCAAGAGCTATACTAGAGTGACCAGATTTAAAAGAGGGCAGGGATCCTGCAGCTTTAACTGTTGTGATGAAGAGGGAATTTCACCAGGTTCTCCATATATACAAATGGCACCTGCTGAAATCCCCTTTTCAATACAACTGTTAAAGATACAGGAGCCCTGTCCTCCTTTTCATATGGTCACCCTAAACAGGAACAGGAAACAAAATCATTTCCATTGGTTCTTCTGCTCTGCCTGGCCTCTGCTAGAAGGGCATAGGATAGACAGAGCGCTCTAAGTTATGTCTGATTGAAATCAAAAGCAAAATCTTTCAACGATAAATCATATGAATACAGCCATTGTGCTCGACTGTAATCTGAAGTGTCTTTACTCAGAAATAAGTCCCATTATGTTCAATTAGGCTTACTCTCTAATAATTGTTTGTGCCTATTTACCTGGGAATAAGCTCTGCTGAGCTCAGTAGGACACACTTCTGAGTATATGATTGCAGCCTTTGTCCCTAAAACTTGTAGAGGAGCAAGTTTCTGAGGGCCAGTGTGAAATTGCTGTAGATTTCCCATGCAAGTCCCCAGTTCTGGAGCGCAATGGGAATGCAAACATTTCTGCCATTTTTAACTTTTAGCAATTGAACTCCGTACATGTGAAGTTCTAAAGAGCTGAGTTGCTTTTTTTGAGGATGAAGGATTCAATGATGTCTCAATTTAGCAAATATATATGTGCTTATTTTTAACCCTCTGCCTGTGTCCGTTTGAGTGACTTTAATGGAACAGCAGTAAATGCTTTTCAAATGTTTTGCTGCAACTATTCATAAAGCAAAAGGATGGAGGGGGGAGGATAAAGATGACAGGTGAATAGGGGAGAAAATGGGAGCCTGAGAAACTAAAAATATTCTTCTCGTCCCTGGCACACCACATTTTTGTCTTGGAAGTTCGCTAATGATCTAATGAAAATGACATTCCTTTTACAATGATTTTTTTTATTATTCTTAAATGATTTGGCAACAGCAGTTTGGAAGGAATAAATTATACATGAAGATTAAGCATTAGAGCATCAATTACAACTGATTTTTTTTTACATTATTACTACAACAAATGAGAAACTGCCTTCTGATTCTTGACACAGCTGCAGAATAAACCAGCATCTCTATTGTCAGAACACAGATTTATAAAGGATAACTTGAGATCCCTTGCGTCGTCAAGGAGGATGTTCAAAGCTTATCTGAATCACTTTCCAGTATGTCCCATGGATACTTTCTTCTTCAAGCTCCTCTATTTAAGGGATCATCAAATGCATGCAGGCTTATCTCTGCGCAAGCCTGTTCCTCCAAAGAAAGAGTTCGTGAAGGCCTGAATACAGAAGGTAGATTTTACCAAGCAAGGGCTGCATTTATTGTATATGTTGGTGTATTTATCTTATTTTATTTTATTATTTTATTTCTCACTTTTTGAGATCATTTTATTTCTCACCTCTCAGCAGAGCTATTACTGCTTAGTGAATAAAGAGCTGATTGGGAAGACTAGGGGGGATCTACACTAGTATATGAAACATTGTTTTTACAATCATTGAATGTTTTGTTTTTGAATTATTTAAAACGTAGTTTTTAAAACGTTTACTTACTTTTCTCTTTCTGTGGGAATGCATTCCTTTCAGCCACACTAAGAAAAGAAATCCGTTTGTTCTATTCTGCCAATTTCCCCTCCCACTTCCTCTTCTCTCCTAAACAATCCTCCACCTACAAACAATTCAGCTAGCAGCTTCCCAAAAGTGAAACTGGAAGTGTCTACAAAAAAGAGGCCTGAAAGAAAAAAATGGCTCCAACTTTGGGTGCGGAAATTACATAAAAATGCCCCCCCCGAATGCGATTGGCTAATTAAGAAATACAGGAAACCCATTTAATACGATGAAATCGGCCACATCATACCAAATAGAACGACTTATTTCAGAGAAGTTCAAAATAAAAACCGGAGAACAGACAACAATAAAACGTCTCAAACTGAATGTCATGTGGCGAAATATTTTATTTATTTTATTATTTTATTTTATTTATTACATTTTTATACCGCCCAATAGCCGAAGCTCTCTGGGCGGTTCACAAAAATTAAAATCATCATAAAACAACCAACAAGTTAAAAATACAAATACAAAATACAATATAAAAAGCACAACCAGGATAAAAACACGCAGCAAAATTGATATAAGGTTAAAATACAGAGTTAAAACAGTATAATTTAAATTTAAGTTAAAATTAAGTGTTAAAATACTGAGTGAATAAAAAGGTCTTCAGCTGGCGACGAAAGGAGTACAGTGTAGGCGCCAGGCGGACCTCTCTGGGGAGCTCATTCCACAACCGGGGTGCCACAGCGGAGAAAGCCCTCCTCCTAGTAGCCACCTGCCTCACTTCCTTTGGCAGGGGCTCACGGAGAAGGGCCCCTGTAGATGATCTTAAGGTCCGGGTAGGTACATATGGGAGGAGGCGTTCCTTCAAATACTACCAAATGCACACTTAAAAACAGTAAGACATGTTCTAACTTGACTAGTGTAGATCCCCTCTTGGGTTCAAATTTGTTCAGCCATAAAGCCCACAGAGTGATCTTGCACCAGTCACTCCCTCTCAGCCTAACCTACCTCACAGGGTGCTGGCATTGGCAAGGCGAGTTGGAAGGTGCAGCAAGGGAGCAGCAAGGGAGGAAGCTATCTTTCCCCATCACCACACCATGCACACCCCTTGCACTCTCCTTGCCAGTGTCAGTATCGGCAAAGTCAGCACGTGGGATGTGCATGGCAGATAATCAAACCAGCTGGCCCAATTTGCTCGGGATTAAGTCAGGCCAGATGGAGGATGTTGGACAGAAGTCCAAGGGATTGAGCTGGTGAAAGCTCAACAACCTCCACCCACCAAATGGATTCCTCTGACATCCCTAGTGAGGCATCATATATACAAGCGCAATGAGGCTCTTTACATACAGACAGGCTTCTCCAGACCAGCAGCACTTCTTGAACTCCCATGAGACCACATGACTTCGCCCTTTCCTATAGGCGTTCACAAAGAATTCCAGGACTGCAGAAGCTTTGCAAAGGGTCCCAGGCTGCTACAAACAAGAAACAAATGGGACTCAGGGAGCTTTGGGGTGGGGTGTGGGGGCTGGAATCTTATCTTGCTAGCACTATGTCCCTGCAAGGAAGAAGATGGTTTTTCTAAAGCTCTAAAAGCCCTGTTTGTTCTTGAATAGCAGAGCTTCTGCAACCCCAGACCCATTCCTAAATGGCTATAGGAGAGGGAGAGGTCACATGGTCTACTGGGAGTTCAGAAAGAGCTTCCAGGCTGGAGAAGCTTCTCTATAGAGACTCCTAAGCAGCTGCAAATGTGAGTGTGTGTGTGTGTGGGGGGGGGGTATTTTGAAAGTAAAGAGAAAAGAAAATAGAAAAATCCTTGGCCCACCTACAATTAAAAGGGTAAGCAGAAATCCTGTCCTCTTCCCCAAGGAAAGATTTACTTAAAATTCTCACCTCCCCAGCCTCTTTCACTGGACTTTTAATTCTGCCCCCTCAACATCCATGAAAAGCTAAACATGGAAGAATCAAACTTTTTGGCACAGCGCTAAAATGTAGAAGTACATAACCCCTATTTTTGGTTTATTCAACACAGAATGTTTTTGTAGCAAGATTAGGGTGACCATATGAAAAGGAGGACAGGGCTCCTGTATCTTTAACAGTTGCATAGAAAAGGGAATTTCAGCAGGTGCGACATGCATACCAATGACTCCTGCTGAAATTCCCTTTTCTATGCAACTGTTAAAGATACAGGAGCCCTGTCCTCCTTTTCATATGGTCACCCTAAGCAAGATGTGCTTAGTCAAAATGGTGCAGTTTGGGTGGTCACACAGCTCTGTCCGTTTTTTCGGGTTGTGAATGCCTAGCTCACAGCCATGCCTCTAAGCGCCCACTTGAAGCAGCTGCTTCCATTGGATGCTCACTTTACAGCTGCAGTTCTAGACGACCTGGTGGAAGTCTTACTTTGAACTCAGTGTCTTACTTCTGAGTAGACACGATTGCACTGCATGAATGTTACCAGAAATGTCTGCTTCAACCCTATACTGATAAACATGGTAAGGAAACACCATGCATAGGTAAGCTCAGATTCCTTGGTGTGGTAATCATGGGTTTGAAGCAGCCCCTACAAAGTGGAAGTTTCATAAGAGTGATTGGGAAAAAATGGTTTGGTCCAGTCAGCATTAGAGCTTCATCCCACATACCCATTTCCCTTGAATTATCCCCATAGCGTTATCCCCATAGCGTCATTGTCATTAGTTAAATCACACCCTGGGCGGCAGCGCTCCTAAGATCCTTTGCATACCAGGAAAAAGGTTTAAGGGGGGGAATGTAAAAAAATAATAAAAAATCAACAGATGACCCGATCTGATTCAAATTTGGTATGCTGAAAGCCCTCCTTAATATCTATTACTATACCAATTTTGATGTCTTTATCTTTAAAACTTACACAGATGTAAGCATTTGTTTAATTTGCAATTTAAAAATATCAAATCATCCTCCTGCGCCCCCAGTGGCCGCTCGGAGAACAACAAAAGATTTGTTCTTAAAGGAGTCCAAAATATGTTGGTTCTTTTGGCTAAGAAGATCAATTAACGCAGGATGCATGGGAGTACTTCACAGTAAAAGCAGGTTATAAACTGGAAAACTTTGGAGTCATTTGCATGCAATTCGCAGTGATTGCACAGTATAACCCTGGTGTGATGAAGCTAATAGTGAGCTCATTCCATTTATATTTTATATGTCAACCTTCTTTCATGAAGCTTAAGATACATGTTTCCCCCATTTTTTATCCTCACAACAACCCTGTGTGAGTAGATTAGGCTGGGATATATGATGACTGGCCCAAGATAACCCAGTAAGCCTTGGGGCTGATTAAGGATTTGAACCCAAGTCTCCCTGTCTAAGCTGAGCACTCCAGACACTACACTGATAAAACTAACAGAGGGAAAATAAGCTTTTAGTTCACTCAGTATCAGTGAAATGAAAAGATGAATTTACACACAGACGCACAAGTAGCCCAGCCTTGCCCAACATGGTGCCCTCCAAACGTATTAGACAACAACTCTCAGAATTCCTGACATTGGCCATGTTGGCTGGGCCTGATGGGAGTTGGAGTCCCAAACATCTGAGGAGTACCAAGTTGAGGAAGGCTGATGTAGCAAAAGATTTGGCTGGTCATTTCCAAACAATATGTGGACTTCAGCCTTTATTTCCCTGACAGTTCTTGGCCATGTGCACCTCTCATCTTTCCCTGTTGCCTGTCACAGTTCACCTTTTTCTCAGGCTCTTTGCTCAAGTCTTTTCCTCCTGCCCTCATTCTTCTGGGCCACCCAGTCTTCCTGGGATATTCCTCCGTCCACCTTGCTTCCCTGGGTCGAATGCCTTTTAGGCCCACACCCAAGCTTTTCCTAGGCTTTTCGGAGTGGGACCCTGCTATCACTGTCCCTTCTGCCTCCCCTCCTCTCATTAGGACCTAAGCAGCTCAGTCAAAGGTAGCAAGACAACCTCTGGCAACAGTAAATGTTGCCTTGAACAGCTGCTTGGATGTTTCTTGAAGGTTACGTTAATTAAATAGTGTGCAGTTGACCCCTCTCCAGTTCAAATTGGGACCAGTATGAATTGGAAGGGGAGTTTTAAATCTCTTCCCTCCCCATATGGGAGTTTAAAAAAGAAAATGTTTCCATCGGTTCTTTACTAGCTCCTTAAGTTCCTTCTCTTTGTGATATTAGGACACTCTATCCATTCACTGCCACGGCCCATCACATGATCACCAACACAAAAAATCTCCTAATGCGTTACAGAACTTGCATTACCTTAAGCAATTCCACTAGCTTCTATTTATAATTATCTGGGTTCTCTGTAAAGTGTTGGTCAGATCCAGATTTCATTACATGTAGAAGAGACTTAATGGGCCCGTTCAGACAACATACTAAGCCAGGGTTAGAAAGCTAACCCTTTTTAGAGCAAATGGTTAGTGAGCATGTTTAAACCATGGTTATGTAGCCACGAAGGCTAGGAATGGTTCACATGACACACTAAACCATAATATCCCACCTTTTTTCCTCCAAGGAACCTAAGGCAGCATACAAAATCCTCCTCCTCTCCATGTTATCCTCACAACAACAACCCTGTGAGGTAGGTTGGGCTGAGAGTCTGTGACTGGCCCAAAGTCACCCAGTGGGTTTCCATGGCCAAGTAGGGACTAGAACCTGGATCTCCCGACTCCCAGTCCAACACCTTAGCCACTACACCACACTGTTGTCTGAACAGAGTCACTGAAAACAAAGGGACTAACTTAAGTAAAATTGCTTTCAGTGAGTCTACTCTAATGACTAAATCTGGATTCAACTTTATAAGCTATACTGTTAAACATCATATAGTACTGTGGCATTATAATTTAATTAAACAACAACAACTCATATAGATGCCCTTTTTAACAGTTATAGACATATTTCAACTAATAGAAACTATTACATGATCTATGAGAAAAAATGTTTAAAAAGTGTCTGTCAGTGTGTTAAAGACATTACTAAATCAATACAGCATACCTCATTCTAGATTAACACTTATCTCTCTTCAAACAATCCTAATTACCATCTCACATCAAAACATTGACAAAGAAAACCCATTTCAGATCAATTTCTTATGATAGATCCCTTTTAATGATTGCTATCCATGGAGTGCAAGTTTTAATTTGTTAAGCTGATGAAGAAAATTAGCTCATGTTTTCACTTACAGTTCTCCCTCTTCTGTACAGGGAAGCAGATGGCCGTGAAAAATCAGATAAGGGGAAAAATAAACTTAGCAGGAGAAATTGGAATTGCTTAAAATTACTTACCATTCAAAAGATATATAAAAATGTTAAATCCCTTTCTTATAACTGCGTGGCAAGAACCATGTTATACACATTATTTTATTCTCATTTATTTATTTTGCTCTTCATTAAATTAAGATGAAGTAGCACCAGTTTCTTAATTTATAAAACAAACAAACTAATAAGCACAGTAGATTATAAGTACTGTGTCAGGTGAGCTCCAGTTTTTCACTTTTCCTGCACAGCAGGAATGCATTAAATCTTTTTCCCCTCTGAAGGGGAACTCCATTTTCTGTCCAAAGGAACTAATTTTCTTCCCCAGCCTGTGAATAATGAGCCATTTTAAGTTACCTGTAAGAAGAGATGGTTGCAATGTTAGGTTTTGTTGCATTGATGGAAAGATACCACCAAACTTAAGACCAAGTACAATCTTGTGGGCTCTGTCACCAAATTTCACATTTGCTCTACTCTGAAATTCTTAAAAAGGTGCTGCTCAGCCCTAGTGCTTAAAGAGGTGGGGTTCAATAACTAGGGTGACCATATGAAAAAGAGGACAGGGCTCCTGTATCTTTAACTGTAATGAAGAAAAGGGAATTTCAGCAGGTGTCAATTGAAGAGGGTGAAATTCTCTCTTCATCCACACAGTTAAAGCTGCAGAAACCCTGCCTTCGTTTGTATCTGGCCACTCTACTATAGCTAGTGTAGCTTTAACTGTTGTGATGAAGTGGGAATTTCACCCATTTCAATTGACACCTGCTGCAATTCCCTTTTCTACATTACTGTTAAAGATACAGGAGCCCTGTCCTCCTTTTCATATGGTCACCCTATCAATAACTGCTGGAGTATAAAACAACCTTTTGTTATCTGGGCTCAATGTCAAGTTTCAACATGTGTTGATTCCAGGTTCTGTCACAAGCTGTCTGACCCATCTGTTTGGATTCATATAAGTAACAAGATTCCTTAATACAGGCAACCACTGGGAAGACTGAGCACCCCCAGGCAGGAAATGCCCACAGAATCTGTGGGGGTCTGGGGACCCAGTTGCCCCACCTGACAACTGAACTGAGCAATGCTTTTCAATCATCCATGCTACAACATTTTCTAGTCTGAATCTGCTTCACAAAACCATGTTCTAATTTGGGGAATATATACATACCAAAAAGAAGTATACATATGTGGGAGAAGATAAAAAAAAAACATCTGGAGAGGCATCTGGGGAGGGACACTGTGTATAGGTGTTTCTATGGAAATGCTAGATGTCTCTCAGCCAAAATGGGGGGAGTTGGGGTGCTGTTTTAAAGGAGAACCTAGATATAGTGGGCATAACAGAAACCTGGTAGAAGAGAGAGAACCAGTGGGATATGGGGCATGTCTAAACCTGCCGATATCCCAGTGATCATCCCGGCGATCATCCCTGTGCATCCACATGACACACAGGGAATCCCGGGAGCAGGGAGGGATGATCCCTCCCTTTCCCCAGGATATTGGCATACCCTTTAATCCCGACTTTTCCCACAGTCTCAGACTCATCTCAAAACTGCTGGACGTGTAGCCAGGTGTCCTGTTTTCGTCCTGGCTCTTCATGAGTAACTGCAAGGAGCCGGGAACTGGGAATGGGGCATAGAGCTCTTCAGGAGCTCCATGCCCATCAGGGGTGAGAGGGGGGAGCGGGGTCTTTTTAAAAAATAAAAACCGCACCTTTTTCACTCATTTCTGATAAAAAACAACAACCAACAAAATGGTGTGCCATGTTTAGACTGAGAAGGATGATCTCATGATCACCATATCACGAGATCATCCCCCTCCACCCCCCTGGTCTAGCCATGCCCATGGTCATCTCTGAAAATAGCCTCAACAGGAAGAACACGAAAGGGCGTAGGGGGCATTGCTCTGTACATCAAAGAGGGCATTGTGTCGAGATGACTAGGACACCTAAAAGGGGTAGGTTCTTCCACAGAAGCACTGTGGGTGACAATACATGTGGAACATGTAGCTGTATTTCCTAGCAACATGATGACTGATGCTGCTGCCAGTAATGGTGAAAAATGTCAAAGCAGGTTTGGGTGTGGGAAGGAACTGTTTCAAAGATTATTAAGAGGCACTAAGAGAAAATTCAACTTAGGGCTCATCTACACCAAGCAGGATATTCCACTATGGAAGTGGTATATAAAAGGCAGGAGCCACACTACTGGTTTATAGTGGTATTGAACTGCACTGACAACTGTTGGGGCCCATTGACACATACCGGATACTGCTTTCATAGTGTTATATCCTGCTTGGCGTAGATGTGTCATGGGCCTCAACAGTTGTCCGTGCACTTCAGTACCACTGTAAAGCAGTAATGTAGATCCTGCAGTGCACTTCAATACCGCTATAAAGCAGTAGTGTGGCTCCTGCCTTTTATATACCTCTTTCATAGTGGAATATCCTGCTTGGTGTAGATGAGCCCTTAGTGTTGGGGAGGGGAGACATAATGATTTTGAGCAGAAATTGGTTGCTAAATTTATTAAATTAAAGTACTGCTTGCGAAACAGCACTTCTCCCTTCTAAAAAGTGCTCATGGAGACTTACCTAGAATATGAAGTTAGAGAATTGAACTCACAAACCTGAATCCACGCATCTTTTCTGGGGTGGAATGATGTTGGGAAAATTCTCTTTGAAACAAACAGTGTGCTGGAAGACAGTGTTCAAGCCTTCCACTTATTACTTCTTTTAAACTAAAACAGAATACCACCAAAACCATTTTATCTTCACCAGGCATCTCAAGTTCCAAAGCAACCATGTCTAGCTCCTGCATTATGAATGCTGGTGGAAATCTCAATATGATAGAGAATGAATGGTTTCCTTTCAGACTTCAAACCCATTCTATCAAAACCAAACATCTCATATTAGAAAGCGACCCAAAAAATCTTGCACCATGCCTGCTGGTGAAAATCTCGGGGTGCTGTTGAATGATTTGTTGTTGTTGTTGTTTGTCTCATTCATGATGGAGTAGTGTAATTCAAAATAGAAAATAAAAAACTTGAATTCCAATGTAATTGAGTCTTACCTTGTAGTGACACAAAACCATAATATAAGGATGGTGAGGGGGGCAAGAAGAGGGCTCCCTCTAACTGGTTAACCCATCCTGCAAGATACTAATGTAAGCAACAAACAAGCATGGGTCAACACACAATCACCTCACAGCCACCTCTAGCAATACAGTAAGGCTCAGATACTTCCTAAGGCAATACAGGACCAGGACAAAGTGGGCTTCTTTGCTGGTTCCAGACACTCCATCCTCCCAATCTAGATTTGGGACTGAAAGACCCTGGAAAAGTGTGGGTGCATGGAGTGTAAATTGTAAGCAAGCACAATTTGTGACATTGCACAGCATTATGGCTGATTATGGGGCACATCACGTAAGGCATTATGCTTAGCTTCCAATTTCCTGGCTTTGTGGAGTTTGGACCAGCACGAGGTAATTTGTTGGTTTGTTGCTGATTGAATATAGTAAATTGCCTCAAGAGGGGCCATAGTACAAAGTTAAGGGAAATTAAAAGAAAGAACTACCATTTTCTTTATGTAACTGTTATTAGTATTACTGGCAATTCCAACCCAGTTATATCTCTCCTGTGTTTGTAGAAGTTCCACTTTTTCCCCTTTTAAAAAAACTGTTTTGATATGCACTCAGCATAACAACTTTATCTGTGAGCATCTGTCTGTAGCATTTTAGAGGACACTCTCACCCTTGGAGCAAGCCAGGGCTAAGGCCTTGAAATGCTGGTTGAAAAATGTAATTATTGGTGTGGGGGGTGGGTGCGTGGGGGTGTGTGTTTCTCTCTCCTGCAATAAAAAAGTGACTGCTCCTTGTCAGAACCTAATAAACTGCTTACAAAATGAACAGCAAGAATATCAGCAACACCTCAAAGCGCAAGAGCATGTGTCAGTGCCTATGACATTTTCTTTGTGCTGTGGACAATTCATCAGAAATGATCGAAGTCGGGATTAACACAACTTAACAGTGTTTGTGGCCTTCCGTGAGACCTGGGCCTGCTGAGTGAGGTTTATGTCTTCAGTCAAACACTGAATGCATAAACATCCCTGCGCTTTGATTTTTAACCCCACTGCTCATCTTCAGCAAGCTGAATTCATGGAAGTGACATTTAGGCTTAGTTCAGTTCACACAAATGGTAGATGATGAAGCAAAACTTACTCCAGGCTGTACAACTTCTGGCTGCAGCTACAGTACTGCATTGCATGACTGAATGCTTCCCTGTGAAGCAAAAAAAAGTCCCTGCCTATTCCAAATACCTGGAAGAACATTGTCCTAAAATTGTTCTCCCTTGTATCTAGCTTTCTAGGTATAGGGAGGTGTTGTTGATTTTTCTTCATACAGGAACGTTCAACCATGTGATCCTCCACCTGGAGTCAGAAGTGGTACAGTCTAAGAACAGTGTTAACACCACCTGCTGTTTGTGTAAACTGTACCAGTACCGCTGATAATCTAAGAAGTGGCACACAGCTGTTATTGAAAAAGAGTAGGACTGCATTAGGAATTCACTGTTGTTATACAGCATCTCAGTATTTTGTTATTTGCGGCATCTCAAGCACACGTTTGCAAATGACCAGATTTCCCAGGATTTGAGTGGAGTACCAAGAGATCTTTTCAGGGATAGTTCCTAGTTTTCCAACCTTGCTTTACAGCACCCAACCAGGAGTGTTCCATCATCTCAGTCTGTGATGCAATTTCTTGCCATTGCCTTTTTAAAAAAGCATAGTTAATAAGTTTGTACACTTAGGGCAAACTTTGTATCACATTATTCAGACAGAGAAAAGGGGAGGTCAGAACTAGACAGATTTACAAAGGAGTCGATCTTCAATTTATCCAGCCTGTCGAATGCATCGGAAAAATCAAGCCAGAGGTCAGACATTGGATACATCAGAGAGCTCATCAATCTGTCAGTTACTTTTGAATTTTGTGTGAATGTCAGATATCTTTGAAAAATCTAGGCTCTGATGTGCACAAATTTGTGTTCTTGAAATGACTGGATTGTCCACCATGCATATATTTTGCGAGGAGGGTTTTTTAAAATATACTTTATGCTTAAAAATATTTTTTCCCCGATGTCATCAGTATGGAACATTTTTTTCAAACCACTTCTATTAATATCAATGTTACTGTTATATATTTCAAACCCCAGTGAAAAGTGGCAGCACTATAGATACACACAGCCTCTAATTTCAGTTTACAGACACTGCATATTAAAAAGGTACAAACTTTAAAACATAATGAAATCCATTGAAAGATGGATGGCTTTTGGTGAACAGAAGCATAACACATCAGGGAAGTGTGAATGCTTGAGATGGCCCTTTACTTCTTCTAAACTCAAAGAGACATCATGTATTGTCGAGGAAACAACATGTTGAGTTGTGAGGCCTGGGGTCAACTGATGACTTCAGTGTTTGATAACTGGCATTCGGGAAATTAAATTCTGAACAAAACCACTGTTGGCAATTTGGAAATATCTATCATCTGCCTCAGTTCTTTTTAAGCCTCTTTTCCATGGGTAGAGTCTGTTGTCCCTGGGCCTCTGGATGAGAAATTCTGTCCTCCCCTTCCCTCAACAACAGAGTCCCATTTGCCCAGTGATAAGAGACTGAGCCTCTTGTCATTTCTGTCCGTGGGTATTGGTTAAATGGAGACCATATGTCCAAGGGAAATGAATGGTACGGGACCTGGGCTTTGGCCAGGGAGATACAAGTTCAAATCTCCTCTCAACCATGAAGCTCACTGGATGAGCTTGGGCCCAGAAGTTTGAACATATAATACTGATTCTGCCCTGCTTGCATTAGCTGTCTATATGTTTCCAAGCCCAATTCAAGGTGCTGGTTTTAACCTATAAAGCCCTACATGGCTTGGGACCACAATACCTGATGGAATGCCTCTCCTGACATGAACCTACCCATACACTGTGCTCAACATCTAAGGTCCTCCTCTGAGTGCCTACTCCAAGGGAAGCTCAGAGGAAGGCAACAAGGGAGAGGGCCTTTTTGGTGGTGGCCCCCCAACTGTGGAATAATCTCCCCGAAGAGGTTCGCCTGGCACCAACGCTGTTATCTTTTAGGTGACTTTTCTTTTTCCCCAGGCATTTAACAGCATTTAACAACGCTAAGTTTGTTTTTTAACGGACCCCAGAACTGTTGTTTTTAAATGGATACTGTTGTTTTTATACTGTTGTTTTTATGTTTTTGATGGTTTTAAATTTTGTATACTTTTTTAATGTTTACTGTTTTTAACTTTTGTAAACTGCCCAGAGAGCTTCGGCTATGAGATGGTATATAAATGTAATGCATAAATAAATAAATAAATTATAATTTGAGCTATGATTTTCAGATTGGCTTTGTTCCATTGCATTTGGCATTGAGGTTGTAATTCCATTTTAAATTTAACAAAATTTGTAATATTGGTTTCCTTTTACTATTTTTCTTTTTCGGGAGTGCTAATATTGCTTTCTAGTATATTCAGGACCACTCCACACAACACACTCTACATATAGCTTTTCTTACCAGAAGTGGTGGTGATAGACTCTTTTTAGAGTGTGATTGTCTTAAAAAAAGGTGGGGGGAGGATTAATATTTACAGATACAAAACAGGTAACCTCAAACAAACTAACAGACAAAAGAAATGAAACACTAGGATTAACAAGTTAATAATTGAAATATACAATAGAGACATATCAGATAAAGTCATAATGTGGCAGCCTAACAGAATAAAAATATTAATAAAAAATACTAGTTGAAATCATATTTGGAGAGTCAGTGGGGTATAGTTGTTAGAGTGTTGGACTGGGATGCATGTGGCCCGGGTTCTGATCCTCACTTGGCCATAAAACTCACTGGGTGACTTTGGGCCATTCCCTGACTCCCAGCCTATCTTACCTCACAGGGTTGTTGTTGTGAGGTTAAAATGAAGAGGAGGTGGACCATGTAAGCTGCCTTGGGTTTCTTGAAAAAGAAGAAAAAGAAAAATATGGGATATAAATGTAACAATTAATTAATTATTATATTTATATCCCATCTTTTTATTTATTTTTAATTAATTAATTATTATTCTAATATTATTACCACTATACGCAACGGGATTCTGAAAAACTCTGAAAGAAATCCACAGGAGTCACTATATGACTGAAAAATATAGGGACTGATGGGTCATGAACACATATCCGGAAATCTTCATCAAGAGCATGCAGGATTTCAGCAATCTACATAACATACATCACAGATCAATAGATGCTTGAACAAGTACAATAAAAGTCCTGCTGGCAAAAAAGAACTGTTTCTCAGAAATGCTGGCAAAAATGAACTTCTGAGAAAATCCACAAAGCACATTCTGTGGTAAAAGCTTTTTAAACCCTGAGAGCCACAATGCACAGTGTCCTCAAGGGACTCTCTTCACAATTTCATCTGAGTGGCCACTGTCGGAGACACAGCACTGGACGAAACAGACTCTTGAATAGGTAGCTATTAGGGTCTCTTATGGCATCTCCCCACTGCACGCTGCTGGTGACAATGTGCATCCCCGTCTAGTATCTTGTTTAATGATAGCTAGAACAGGTTCCATTTGGATAAATGGTACTATAAAGCAAAACAAGGCCCAAAATTTTTATTTTATTCTATTTTGCCATTCCAGATTTACAGCTGTAGTCCTGTTCAGACATTCCAGCCTTCACACAATAAGGGTGAAGGGATGCCCTAACAAGTCACCCCCTTTGTCATCACCACCACCACCACCACCACTGCCCTCCAGCTATTGGAAGGCAAAGGTCTGAAGCAGGAAGTCTGCTCAATGTATGTCGGCTGCCTGTACAATTTAGAGACCCGATTGTGGAGTGTACAACCAGCTCTAGCTTTTCAAGTCCCTTGGGCAAGACGCCCTCAATGGGTGCCCTCCTACAGTGAGTCTTCTTTCTCAGCACAATTGCCACTGGCTCCTATTGATCCTCATCCTATTTCTCACCATTGCTAGCATTCACCTGCTTGACAGAAAAGAGCCAGTGAGCGAGTAGGCAGTTGCAGGTACTGCTCCTAACATAAGAACGTGAGAAGAGCCATGCTGGATCAGACCAAGCGTCCATCTAGTCCAGCACTCCGTTCACACAGTGGCCAACCAGCCGTCGGCCAGGGACAGAAGCAGCACACAGTGCAACAGCACCCTCCTAACCATGTTCCCCAGCAACTGGTGTTTATAGGCTTACTGCATTGGATACTGGAGGTAGCACACAGCCATCAGGGCTAGTGGCCATTGATATAGTCTTCTCCAGGAATTCATCCATCCCCCCTTTAAAAGCCATCCAAATGGGTGGCCATCATTACATCTTGTGGAAGTAAATTCCATAGTTTAACTATAGGCAGTGTGAAGAAGTCCTTCGTTTTATCAGTCCTGAATCTTCCACTGATCAGCTTCATGGATGACCCTGGGTTCTAGTATTATGGGAAAGGGAGAAGAATGTCTCCCTTTCCAAATTCTCCACACCATGCATCATTTTGTACAACTCCTCCTCCTCACCATCACTGTTGTGTGGGCCAGAGGAAGAGGTAAGTGAACCAATAGGTTGCAATGGTGAGGAGAAAGGGGCCCCCAGCTGGGGTGTGCAATAAATCACATGGGGAGCCTACATGCGTACAACAGTTTCCCTGCTGCAGATCCTCACCTGGAGTTTAGAGGCGGTGGGAACACAATGGAGCCAGTGAGCAAGTTCCCATTACCTCCTCACATGAGTGTACTTGCACAAAAGGGCTAGAATATCTGAACAGGACTTATCAGGGGCAC
Source organism: Elgaria multicarinata webbii (assembly GCF_023053635.1). NCBI lineage: Eukaryota > Metazoa > Chordata > Lepidosauria > Squamata > Anguidae > Elgaria > Elgaria multicarinata. The sequence continues at coordinate 16,890,703 of NC_086175.1, read as the reverse complement.
CATTTGGGGGGCAGAATGACAGCTGTCTTATCCCTCACCTCCCATGTTTCAGAGCACATGTATTCTCTTGTGGTAGCTATTCTTCTTCTTCTTCTTCTTCTTCTTCTTCTTCTTCTTCTTATTATTATTATTATTATTATTATTATTATTATTATTATTATTATATAGCACCAACAATGTACTTGGTGCTGTACAAAATATACAAATAAAACAGCAATACCCTGCCTAGAGGCTTACAACCTAAAATCACATTAAAACATATGAAGGGGGGGAAGGGGTTCACAAAACAGAAATAAGAGAAAAATCATAGTAATAAGAACAGCAAATCAAGCTAAAATACCAAAAGCTATTGAAAACAAATGAGTTTTCAAACGCGTTTTAAAATCTACAATGGAACTCGTGGTACATAGTTGCTCTGGAAGAGCATTCCAAGCAAATGGGGCAGCCAGAGAGAATGGGTGAAGCCGGGCAAGAGAGATAGAGTCTCTTGGGCGGGAGAGCAACATAACATTTGAAGAACGGAGGGTACAAGGGGGATGGTAGCGTGAAATGAGAGAGGAAAGATAAGGAGGTGCAAGACCATGACACGCTTTGAATGTCAGCAAAAGAAGCTTATACTGAATTCTATATGGGATCGGAAGCCAGTGAAGAGATTTCAACAAAGGAGAAACATGGTCAAAACGACGAGCCAAGAAAATAATCTTGGCTGCAGAATGGTGAAGAGAGTCCAAAGAGGAGAGATGAGCATAAGGAAGACCAGTCAAAAGAAGTTTACAAAAGTCCAAATGGGAGATAACCAAAGCATGGACAAGGGTCTTAGCAGAAGATTCAGATAAGAACGGATGGATCCTAGCAATGTCATATTGGAAAAAATGGCAGGACTTGGCTACAGCCTCGATAAGTGAGGAGAAAGAAAGTGAGGAATCAGATATGAAGCCACACTTCTGCCCAACTAACAGTTTTAAAGCACTGAGTAACTATTGTTCTAACACTTAAATGCTCCTAAAGCCGAAGATATACATAGGAAAGCCATGCTTAAAAATTTACTTGTGGTATATTGTGACCAAAAATTAACATGGGCTTTTTGTTCTTAATACAAGTAAAATAAACACAATAAATTGGATCACTCTCTAAGGGAGCCTTCCCCAAACTAGTCTAGATCTCTAACTCCCATCAGACCCAACAAGCATGGATAATAATGAGGAATGCAAAGAGTTGTAGTCCAAAATATCTGGAGGGTACCAGGTTAGGGAAGACTGCTAAGGACGTCAGGAAATATTCTGATGCAATTTGCCCTAAATTGCATAAAATTTCCCGAAAATTTTCTAACCTCAAAAATGTCCTGTTATACTATTTTTGAGAAAGCCTGTATATCGACACATGCTATTCTGCAATATTAGATCATCCAGAAATGTGATGATGTCAGCAAACCATGCCAGACTGCCACTATAGAAAAGTTCAGCAGAGCAATGTATGTATCTTAATTAGAGACTCTGTTTACACAACACGCTATCCCATGACAGTTTGTTTTCAGGAAGAACCCTTGATTGGTTAACACGTTCACCAATAACGTTCACCCACCCCAATAAGCCACCCTGAGATTCCATGATCTGCAATAAGGTGGGTTAACATATTGTCTGTTGTGCAGCATGGATTACAGAGATCGCCTACAAAGCAGATAGGCAAGAGCAGCCAAAAATGGTGTTATTACTTTGCTCCTCTCAAGCAAAGCACAGGAAGCTCAGATACCTGCCCAGCTGGGCAAAAGGACTATCAGAAGAGGAGGGGTGTAAAATAAATTACTCTGTAGCTTGTTTGCCTAATTGCCTGATGGTAGTACAATAGGTTGTTTGCATAACCGCCTACCCAGTGTAGCTTGCCACCCATCATGGGTTAGTGTGATGTGTTAACCCAGCCAAAGAGTTCACAAATGTCTCATGACTAGGAGTGTCATCACTTGGAGGGAAATCATGTTTCCTTACCGTCACTTCTCTGCACTTCCTCATTTTTTCTGGAGGGGAAAAAGGAAGTAAACCAAGACCATGTGGCCCATATTAGGACAAAAAAAAAAAAAAACAGATGGGAGGGAACAGGAAAACCAGACAAGTCCGGATGCAGTGACTACTTCTTTATTAATCTACACATGTAGAGAAAGAATAACTCACCCTCGCCGGATCAAAAGCAAGATTCTCTACCCATCATCCACAACCAACATCTTTTATAACATTCCATGCCCCCTCCCCTGATGAGCTCATGCCTCCTCCCTCCTCCCATCCATTATTGATTGCAGAGTTATACATTTTCCATAAATGAAACTATTTCTAACAGCTAATAACACATAACATTGTGCCAACTATGCCCTGTTTATGTAACTTATTTACACAATACCCCCCCCCCTTGCATGGGCAGGCAAAGCTGACTTTGCTGACCATTGGGGTGAGTTTGTGATAACAAGGAGCAAGTGCACCAGAGTGTCTAGAAATATGGAAACCCAAATCCTGTGACCCAAGGCCCGGGTAGCTGCGGTTTAGGAAGTTGTTATCCTTGACCAGGCAGATTAGGGACTTGCTCTTAGAAAGTGCAGAGCAACCTTGAGCAACTTGCCACATGCATTTCTGATGACTATTTTTTTAATGCAAAGGGGGGGAGGGGTTTGGTTGCTGAGCTTTGAGTGCTTGGTATACTCTTTCCCCAGAAAAGGGGTCCTTTGAGTGGGGGTCTTTTGGCCCACCCTAACACCCACTCAGAGGCTGTTTTTATTGCACTGCTTTTCCTGCACACAACAGGAGATCGCAGCACTTTTTTTAAAAAAAGTCAGATTAAAAGGGGTCTATTTTGCTATGGAAAAATGAGCCGGAGGCACGCAGGAGGTGAATGACCTCGTCTAAAGGACGTGGGCACATCCATAAGCGGGCAGTAGAGAGTGTGCGATAAAACACTTGTCTGATGAACCTCTAGAGCTAAGTTTGTTTATCATCATCAACAACATCATTTATTGTACCATCACAGACCCATTAGAAGAAACAAAAATAAATCATTATCATTGAAACATAAACATTGCATCATTACACAACAGACAGAAGAATAAAAGCATGGTCGTTAAAATGTACGCACATTAAAATATATAGACCTATTTAAAGCACAATGTGATACAAATGGTAAAACAGGAAATATAAAATGGGAGTTATGATTAAGATGAAGAAATCCTTCTATGAGTCCTTTAGATGGAAAAGAAAAACCCAGCTACTAGCTCTGTCATTGACTTGTTTATACCACCCCACCCCGCAAAAAAATAAATAATAATCAAAATACTCTTCCAATGGCCTTCCAGGGCATTTCTTCATAACAGGGCAAAGTAGTCTATTATTTATTTATTTAAAGCATTCATACCCCACTCTTCAACCATAAAGGCTTCCAGAACAATATAAACAACACAGTCACTGCCCTCAGGCTTACAGCCTGAAAACTCATGGTACAAAAGGAAAACTCAAGCAGCAACGCTTAATGGTATATGGTTCTTATAATGACCCATTTATGCCACTTCTACCCCATTAGTAATGTCTTGTTCCATTTCCTCATACACAATGTTCTTCAAGCCCTCTCTTCATGCTCATGTCTGTGGCTCCCTGCTAATTTCATGCCATCGGTGGTTAATGTGTGTATTTGTCTCATCACATCAACTACTTCAGGAGATGTTCATCCCCATGCAAACGCTAATGTGCTGGCAAAGGCTGTGTATTTATTTATTTATTTATTTATTTATTTATTACATTTTTATAGCACCCAATAGCCAAAGCTCTATGGGCGGTTCACAAAAATTAAAACCCTAATAAAACAACCAACAGGTTAAAAGCACAAATACAAAATACAGTATAAAAAGCACAACCAGGATAAAACCATGCACCAAAAATTGATATAAGATTAAAATACAGAGTTAGAACATTAAAATTTAAATTTAAGTTAAAATTGAATGTTAAAATACTGAGAGAATAAAAAGGTCTTCAGCTAGTGATGAAAGGAGTACAGTGTAGGCGCCAGGCGGACTTCTCTGGGGAGCTCATTCCACAACTGGGGTGCCACAGCGGAGAAAGCCCTCCTCCTAGTAGCCACCTGCCTCAATTCCTTTGGCAGGGGCTCACGGAGAAGGGGCCCTGTAGTTGATCTTAAGGTCTGGGCAGGTAGATATGGGAGGAGGCATTCCTTCAAATAACCTGGCCCCAAACTGTTTAGGGCTTTAAATGTCAATACCAGCACTTTGAATCGGGCCCGGACCTGGACTGGCAGCCAATGAAGTTGAAAAAGGACTGGCATAATGTGATCTCACCGGACAGTCCCTGTTAGTAAACAGGCTGCCCTGTTTTGTACCAGCTGAAGGTTCCAGACCATTTTCAAAGGCAGCCCCACGTAGAACACATTGCAGTAATCCAAACGAGAGGTTACCAGAGCATGGATAACTGTAGCTAGGCTATCTTTGTCCAGAAAAGGGCGTAGTTGGTATATCAACCTAAGCTGATAAAAGGTGCTCTTTGCCACTGAGTTCACCTGTGCCTCAAGTGACAGTTCTGGATCCAAGAGCATCCAAAACTACAGACCCGATTCTTTAGGGAGAGTGCAACCCCGTCCAGGACAGGACAAACATCACCTCGCTGGACAGATGAACCACCCGCTAACAGTACCTCTGTCTTGTCTGAATTGAGTCTCAGTTTGTTAGCCCTCATCCAGTCCATTACCGTGCCCAGGCACTGGCTCAGAACAGTCACTGCCTCACCTGGGTTTGATGAAAAGGAAAGGTAGAGCTGGGTATCATCCGCATATTGATGACACCTCAGTCCACATCTCTGGATAACCTCCCCCAGCGGCTTCATGTATATGTTAAACAGCATAGGGGATAAGATAGAGCCCTGTGGAACCCCATGGCTTAGGAGCCACGGCACAGAGCAAAAATCCCCCAGCACCACCTTCTGGAATCGGCCATCCAAGTAGGAGCGGAACCACTGCAATGCAGTACCTCCAACTCCCAGCTCAGACAACCTATCCAGAAGGATATCATGGTCGATGGTATCGAAGGCCGCTGAGAGGTCCAGGAGAACCAACAGGGTCGCACTCCCTCTGTCTCTCTCCCGACAGAAGTCATCCCACAGGGCAACCAAGGCAGTTTCCGTTCCAAAACCAGGCCTGAAACCCGATTGAAATGGATCTAGATAATCCGTTTCATTCAAGAGTGCCTGGAGTTGTCCTGCAACCACCCGCTCAAGCACCTTGCCCAGGAAAGGGATATTAGCCACCAGCCTGTAGTTGTTAACATCCTCCGGGTCCAGGTTAGGCTTCTTCAGGAGTGGTCTAATTACCGCCTGTTTTAAAGAGGCCGGCACCACTCCCTCTCTCAAGGAGGCATTTACAACCTCCTGGACCCAGCCGGCGATCCCCTCCTTATTTGATGTAATGAGCCACGAGGGGCAAGGGTCAAGCACACAGGTGGCCGACCGGACTTGGCCAAGCACCTTGTCCACATCCTCGGGCCTCAATAACTGAAACTCATCCAATAAAACTGAGCCCTCTGAACGTCTCTTCTAGTGGAGCTGCATTAAGTGTGGTGTCCAATTCATGACAAATCTGAGCGACTTTATCTTCAAAGTGCCGTGCAAACTCATCACAGTGTGCTACCAAGGGTTCAACTATCTCATGCCCTGGCCCAGAGTGTAACAGGCCACAAACCACTCGGAAAAGCTCCGCCGGACGACACTGAGAAGACGCAATGCTGGTGGAAAAGAACTGCCTCTTTGCCACCCTCACCGCCATAGAGTAGGCTCGATAGTGAGCTCTAACCCGTGTTCGATCAGACCCAGCATGAGTTTTCCTCCACCTGCGTTCTAGCCGTCTCCCCTCTTGCTTCATTTCCCTCAGCTCAGGTGTATACCAAGGAGCTGACCCGGCTCTGCTCAGAGGGAGAGGGCACTTGGGCGCGATCGTGTCAACCACCCGAGTGATCTCTGTTTCCACAGAGCGACCTGGGCTTCGACAGGAGCACCGGCCATATCAGCAGGAAAATCCCCCAGATCCCTCTGGAATCCATCGGAGTCCATTAGCCTCTGTGGGCGGACCATTTTAATAGGCCCTTGCAGAGGGGAAAGGCCGCCGAGAGTCTAAACCTCAGTAGGAAGTGATCTGACCATGACAAGGGGGTAGATGTTAGCTCCCCCACTTCCAGATCACCATCCTCCTGTCCAGTCAAGAAAACCAGATCAAGCGTGTGGCCTTTTACATGCGTTGGGCCAGTGACATGTTGAGACAGCCCCATGGTTGTCATGGCAGCCATGAAGTCCTGAGCTGCTCTAGATACAACAGCCTCGGCATGGTAGTTGAGATCCCCCAGAACCACCATCCTGGGGGTCCTCAACACCAGGTCCGAGACAACCTCTGTCAGCTCAGGCAGGGAGACTGTTGGGCAGCGGGGTGGACGGTACACCAGCAGAATCCCTAATCTGTCTCGAGTACCCAACACACAGTACAAACACTCCAGACCAGCACTCGACTGAACAGGAAGCCTAGAGAGGGAGATTGTATTCCTATAGACCACGGCAACCCCCCCTCCCCGGCCCTCGAGTCTGTGCTGGTGCTGCACCGAGTACCCAGGAGGGCAGAGCTGGGTGAGAGCAACCCCCCCTCCAGTTCACCCACCCAGGTCTCAGTGATGCCTACCAGATCATGGATGAGGGAGATTTTATTTTGGACTGACCTGGCATTCAGCAGCAGCAGCACCAGACCCAGGAGCAAGCTGATAAGGCTGCCAGGAACTATCCTGTTGGGGTAGGAACCAGAAGAGGGAATAGCTGTAAGGAATCTATCCCCTCTTCGCCTGTTCCTCCCCTAGCACCATACCTCCCCCTACCCGTAACCACAGTTATGCGGGCATCCCCATATCCCCCAGAGCTCCCCAGGCACATATTAAAAAGTAATTAAAATGTTTTTTACAAATTGCTGCTGGTTGGCTGATTGGTGGTCTTCAAACAGGTACACTCAGTACGATGGCTCCTCTGTGCGACGCAAAGTGTGGCGCCACTCAGCACCACACTCTGTGCGTCGCCGAGGCGCTGCCTCTGGCAGGCTGGAGATGTACCTGTAGAGAAAGGCGGAGCACCTGGTCAGCTGACGTTCAACAGGTGAGGGGAGAGACTGCAGAGAACAAGCCCCTGCAGCCTCCGTTCTTCTTCCCCCACACCAGCCAAACACACTTTTTCGCCTCTGAGGTTCACATTTCTAGGAATCCTAAAAAGTAACCACAACAAAATGATCTTAAAATGCACTGCTTTCGGGGAAGTTAATGTATGGTATATTCAACAGCAGTGTTTTAATTTGCGCTGAAAATCTTGGTTTACACACACACACACACATCATCATCATCATCATCATCATCACCATTATTATTATTATTATTATTATTTATTTATATAGCACCATCAATGTACATGGTGCTGTACAGAGTAAAACAGTAAATAGCAAGACCCTGCCGCATAGGCTTACAATCTCTGAACTTTGCAGGAATGTGATATGGTGCCCCTGCGTTCCGTTTAGAACATTGGAACCATGTTGTACATCTCCATAGGCACCTAACACTGTATTATTTAAGAAGCACAACATACGCATTACTCTGATTGCCACTGTACGGTCAGGGGCCTGTTTTCTGTTTGAAAGGGATAATCTGAACTCTGTTCAACTGACGCCTTTCCTTGGTGATAGTGGCCTTCTAATCACAAGTTCCTGATCCCTCAGCTTGGGCCAACCCAAACTGGCACAACCCCTCAGCACTAGCTTTGATTATCACTATTTCCAGACAAACACAGAAAGAGCTGTATAGAGCATGAGATAAGGTCACAGTTCCTAATGCTAGCAGGAAATCATAGGCTTGCAAGTACCAATAATAGCTTGGGATAATGGATGTCACTGACAGCACTGCTGTGATACATGTACACACACACACACACACACACAGAGAGAGAGAGAGAGAGAGAGAGCAAGAGAGAGAGAGAGAGAGAGAGAGAGAGAGAGAGAGAGAGAGAGAGACATATTGCTTGCTGATATTTCTTGTCAACTGCTCGGCAAACTTCAAACATCTGTGTTCTAATTGTTTTAAGACTTTAATGGGAGGCTTAAGTAGTTATAAGCTGTGCCGATAGCCAGAAAGTTACTGTTTGGGCAGCATTCAGAGCTATTTTATCATTATTTGACATTTGGTTTTGTCTATATTTTTAGCTTACTTTACTTTTTATAATTGGTATATTAATATTTCTCTATATATTCATTTTTAGGACTACTGCAGTCCCTTGCCAAACCCAACAAAAGCAATCCTCCTTGGCGGCGCCATTACGGTTACCTATTTTATAAAATGTATAGTTCTGTAAGGCTACATATATTCGAGGAAGGATTGGCAAAAGTCTTAAATGGGTGAGTTGAAATTGTATTTATTTTAAAACAACCATATTTTTGGATACATTTTACTTTGATTTTAAGTAGGAATTTTTAATAAATAATATTTTTAAATATAATATTGCCTCTGTATCAACAGGTTTTAACACTTCAGTAGTGCCTATTGATATTTGTGTTGCATAATTGTACATGTTCATTTTACCACTGAAGAAGACTATAAGTCAAAACGTGTTTGGTATAATATTGGTTTTTATGCTCGATATGTATTGTACATCTGTTTCTATTGTGTGTGTGTGTTTTAACTATACAGAAAAATGAAATATGAAAAATGAAATAACAATTTTAATTGTTATTACTATTGTCATCGCTATTGCTATTATTATCATATATATTGTAATAGCCAACCCAGTTGTTCTGCTTTACTGTTGTAAACTTCAAACCATATCAGAAGTGTAGCTCTTTCTTTACTTCCTACCTTTACCCACCTTGCTCCATCAAGAAATCCATCACCTGTCCTGGGCTCCAGCTTGGAGGTCCAAGAAGATAGCTTGGTTGTATCTGGAACCAAGGCTAGGTTTCAGGACCTTGGTCAGCAATGCTGGAGCTAGAGAACTAATCATTATGCCAGTAGTGTCTGGGAGCGAGTGGCAGAGGCTTTTATAGTCAAGTCAAGAAAGTCTTTCTGGAAATTCTGCCACCTCATGTGTTTCATCTGGGTGTTATAGGGCCAGAATACCTTTCTTGCAGGTATTGGCTTCTCCTGGGGAATGAAGGTTAGAGGAGAGGGAATCCAAATAAGGAATGCTACTCAGAGCCTCCCTGTTCACTAGAGGAGTCCAAATTCCAGTCCTCAGAATCAAGGGTCATGGTACCTTCCGGATAAGACATGGGGTCCGAGAAAGTGGGCCTCACCTCAGAAGGACAAGAACTGGTTCTGATCCTTCTCCAGAGTCACGGTCACTGAAGGCTTCAGTCCTGAGCCATGACAATACCTACCCTAAATACACAGAGTAAACACACAGTATTTAAATACACACATACACACAGTAAACACATTAATTTGTTTGTTTGTTTGTTTTAAAGTAAGTTAAAAAAAACATGAATATAAATTGCAGCCTACACATTTACAGGAATTAAAATCCGATCTAAGCTGCAACCCCCAAACCCACAAAATTCCAATTACAACTTTACTTCCTCTTTCTTTTAAGAACAGTAACAGATACATTTTACCCAATGAAAGAAATTCAGGGACATTAACTCTCAATAGCATTGCTCCCTTTCATTGCAAACCCAGGTGGGAAGTGCCAAAAGAAATGGAGCCTACTGGGGCCACTAGAAAATAAGAGGACCAGCATGCTTGGGGGGACCCCAAAGTTTGCAAAAGTATTAAAAAAAAACTCTCCCCAAATCCAGCCTAATTAGGACTGAGCATTCTCTCTCGTTCTGGAATGGTCCCACTAATCCCTCGCACACGTGTGATGGGTGTTGCTGGTGCACTGCTGCCCATTATGTTCACGCTCCAGCCCCTATTGCCTGCCTATAGGACACTTTTCTGCCATCGGCATACTCAGGCTGCATGGGAAAGGGCTCTCCACACGTGCAGGAGTATCCATATATTCCACAACAAAATGGTTAAAATATTGAGATACTGGCCTTAGCTAGACCTACCTGTTAGCCTGCAATGGAGGACGGAAGATCTTGAATTGTGTTTAACACGAGATTCCTCTTCAGTTTACATGTGATGTGCAACAACCTCAGAAGGAGAGGCGTTGCGCCCGCCATTTTTTAAATTAAAGGGCGAGCAGTGGACAAACGCTCATGCGCATAAGGTAAGTGGTTTTTTAAATTTAAATTAGTTTCCACGCTCCCCCCACCCTACCCCCAATGGGCACAGCTCCCGGCTACTTGCGAGGAATCACCCAGAGCCAGGTTAACCTGCGGCACCCAGCCACATGTTCCACGGTCTCGGGCTCAGCTTGGGACCACAGAAAAACCGGGGCCAAATGGGTGGGTGAGATCCCTGATCCCGGGATCCCCTGTGTGTCATGTGGATGCAGAGGGACGATCCTGGGGATCACCCCGGGATAAAGCCCTGCCTAGCTATTGCCACTGTTTCATTGGTCCATTTAGCTCAGTGTGTCTTCGCTGATTGGCAGGTGCTCTCCAGGGTTTCAGACAGGAAAGTTTCCCAGCCATACACCAAGGGGAATTGAAACTGGACTTTTTCCATGCAAAGCGCATGTCCTGTCACTGAGCTATACCCTGCCCTAAGGTGGTATTAAACCTATTTCTGTTCTGTACCACTTCAGATGTCAGATTGGAGGCTAAAATTATTGAATGCTGTTTAAAACAACAACGACACCATAAACCCTGCATATAGAAAGCTAGAGAGCAAGAAGAAAGGTTGTAGCCTAGCTTCTTCCTTTCTAGTTTTCTATGTGCAAGGGTTTTGTTTGGTTATCAACATAAAGTTGTTTATCAACATTATAGGTAGATATGACGCAGCTTCCACATGATAGATCGACATTTAGAACAGCCCTCTGAGAAACTGTTCTCTAATTCCACAGACAGATAGTGGTAGCTTCATTGAGAAGCCTGTCTATTTCCTCTATTTAAAACCATATGTCATTGTTGAATGCAGAAAGCCAAACCACATTTGCTTCTTTCTTTCTTAAGAGAGAATTCCTGAGCATTATGGATTGAGTACAAAACTATCCATTAATAAAATTAACCCTCAGCTGTGCACTAATTAATTTAAAAATATTGAACTTCCACTGACGTGTGTGTGTGTGTGTGTGTGTGTGTGTGTGTATAAAGAAACTTGGTTTTAACATGACTCAGACACTTAAAACTAAAGAGCAATTTAAGGCTTTATAAAGCATTCATTAATACTCAATCAAAGAAAAGGCTAGAGATTTCAAACTCCACAGTTCAACAGAAAGCAAGGAGATTAAACCAAATGAACCAACCTAAATCATTTTAAAGGTTTGAAAATATGATGCTGAAGGGAAAAGCTTTTTGCACTTCTGCCTGAGAATATGTAGAAAGTGTAATGTTTCTTGGATCCACAAATGCAGAGAACAAGGAACAAGAATTGGAATTTAAAAAGAAAACCCAAAAAAAACCGCTTTTAATTTTATAGAGTGACTAACCAGCGTGTACAAAGCTTTCTCTACTCTGACAGGCTCTAGTGAGTTTAGATTATGTCATCAGATGTCTCCTTCCTTAATGATACTCAGACATATCCCGTATAAAGGAACATTTCTAAATTATGAGCTCTCTTTCCTCAGAATGGAAGACTTAAAACAAGGCCATATCACACAGGCGAGCAAAAGGAAAATTGAGATCTACTGGTAGATCTCTGGGTGATTTGCAGTACATCTCCGAATAGTTTAAGAACATAAAGTAAATCAAACGGGGTGGGGGGGGGGGAACCGGTGTAGCTAGAAAAAAGAGCTGTAGTTGATCAGACCAACACCTATTTTGTTCAGCATTCTGTTCCCACAATGGCCAACCAGATGCCTATGAGAAGCCCATGAGTGCAATAGCAGCTCACCACTGATGTTCCCCAGAAAGTGGTATTCAGAGGAAAACTGCCTCTGATTCTGGAGATAACAGCCATCATGACTAGTAGCCTAGGGCGGCCATCTGAAAAGGAGGACAGGGCTCCTGTATCTTTAACAGTTGCATAGAAAAGGGAATTTCAGTAGGTGTCATTTGTATATATGGAGAACCTGGAGAAATTCCCTCCTCATCACAACAGTTAAAGCTTCAGGAACTATACTAGAGTGACCAGATTTAACAGAGGGCAGGGCACCTGCAGCTTTAACAGGTGTGATGAAGAGAAAATTTCACCAGGTTCCCCATATATATAAATGACACCTGCTGAAATTTCCTTTTCAATACAACTGTTAAAGATACAGGAGCCCTGTCCTCCTTTACAGATGGTCACCCTATAGTAGCCACTGACAGTCTTATCCTCTATGATTTTTTCTAATTCTATTATATAGTAGTCCAGTTGGTGGCTATCACTACCACCTGTTGTTTTAAGTTAGACAAGTCCGTCATAGATCTCCCACATAACCTCTGTTCTGGGCCTAAGGTTGACCTCACAAAGAAAATTAAATATCATAGTCAATTAAAGCCTTTCCCAACTGCAAAATAGTAAACAGATGCATTGCAATCTGTTGAAGTTAACAAAGACTCTTCCAATAGCTAAGAAATAGTATCCACTTAGCATCCAACATAGTTACCCTAAATCGACCATTCCTGATTTGGAACAGATTGGTTAACATAGTCATCTCCACTTAGTCCCTTATCTTCCAAAAATGTTCTGTTTCTGTAGGAATGTTGGGTAACTTCCAGTAATGTGCATTTTCAATCTCAACTATTACTTTCAAAACAAATTCCATATCAGCGCCAACACAGCCAAATAATAGCATCAAAGGATCCATAGGCAAATTACATGAGTTATATTTCTTACACTTACAAAACTCTTGACAACTTCACTGTTTCCTTTAGCAGGTCTCTCAGCAGACAACCCACGCACAGAGTTGGCAAAACAATTTCGTAGCCTCCTCCCGCCATGCAGGTGGGTGAGTACTGAACATCCAAAATTCCAAGGTGATCTGTATCATTGATCACCTCTAAATTATCATTCATTGTTAGTGATCAGCACATGCAAAAGTTAAAAGAGGCTTTAAACAGGACAGGGAGGCTCGTAACAGGTGGTTTCAAAAACATGTCCTAAACTTTAAGAGCAATAAACCTTGGTAAAAGTTGCCAGCCCAGCTGAAGCAATTGGACGCTGTTAAACTACATTTGCTTTGGTGTCCTTGGGTTGGCGATGCCCTTGTAAAACTGCAAGGCAAAACTAAACCGTTTATTCTCTAACAAAACAGATATAGCCCTGTGATGTGAAATTACTGGAAAGATGTGATTTGGGGAAATTACAGTGCCTTGTTTAGTATATGCTATACATGCCCTCCAGCCCTCCCCATTTCATTTACATTGCAATGATTTCCTTTAAGGACAATTGTGCTGCCCTGAAGCAATGCATGCATAATCATACCACTTTGGCATAGTTTGGAGTAGAAGGAGAGTAATAGCTATTTATTAATGTGATAATTAACCGTTAATGCTGAGCTGCCTAATTATATCAGTTTAAAAACAGTTTCTGTATTTAAAGCAGGTTGCTCCAAAAGATTTCTATTCAAGATTAAAAAAATGCTATGAATATCATAGCAAACCCTCAATTACACATTAAAGGACTGCAATCCACCTATTTTTCCAACAAACAAATCCCAAGTTCCTTTGCATATTCAGAGCCAGACCAGCTCAAAAGCCTCCCTCACTATAATTATCTGCAGATTGCATTAGAAATCCTTGTGTGTTTTGTGTAAAGGCCATTATAGGAGGAGGCATAATGTATACATATAAGGCACCAAAACAGAAACTAATCCTTCTAAGAAAGTAGTTTACATAGGATAATTGCACTTGCTAATTCTGCAGATACTCAGGGTCAAACATTTAGTGGATGTGGCTGTTCCTCCACGGTGATCCCAAAAATGTAGCAGGTCATGCTAGGCTGAAGGTTTGCTTTTAACATATTTTTTTACCCATTGTTTTGTCAACAGGCAATGGTTTCTTTTGTATATTCAGAGGCAATTGATGAGTAAAGAGAGCTCCGGCTATTGGGCGGTATAGAAATGTAATAAATAAATAAATTAAATTAAATAAATAAATAAAGGGGAAAAGTTTATTTAGCTAAGATAGGCTAATTACACAAGAAAAAGCAAGACAATACATTCAAAGCATAAAGCATACATTCCTTCCATCACCAGGAACCCCATACTCTTATCTTAAAATCAGCAAATTAGATAAGAATAGTGATGAGTGGCTCCAATGCCCTGGCCTGCAGGACCTTCTGACTCAGCTCATGGTGAGGTTCTGCTTTGGAGGCTCCAGGGAATCATATCCCATCCCCTTGGTCCTTTCCATTCAAGACATGGTCCAACCCTTCAGACTATTTGATACAAACTTGTAGACTGGAAAGCAACCAGCCCAATCACGGGCAGGCTTGCAGTCCAGCATTCTCAGCCACTTGAATCAGGACCTTGAGGTCCTGCCAGAAGTTTATCCACATTTTGTTGAGGAAAGCATCAACAAATAATTCTCTGGGAACTAATGAAGAATCATCCAACTTCATAAATAGGCCCATATGACACTCTAAACATGGGCAGGAGAATTGGTGCACCACTAACTTCTCAAAATACAAAGCACTTTTGCATTTCCACTACGTATATGAAGCTCTCTTAAGTCACTGGTATCCATTGGTTTGGATAAGCAAACTCCACTTGCTCAATTTGGAATGGGCTCAGCTAAAATGTGATAGTGGGATTTCTTTGCATTCTCATTGATACCATCAGATGTGTTGCTGGAATTCTATTGCATGCTCATTGATGCCATCAAGAGTGTGATGGGGCCCAAATACCTTTCCCCAAACCCCTGGAAATCTTTCCTACCCCTAAGCCCTGACCTCCTTCCCCTTTGCCTTCTTCTCCCAAAATGTAACTGGTGGCATTGACAACTGGTGGCATTGACAACTGGTTGGCCACTTATGAATTGCCTAAAAAATGGAAAAGCATCAACCAAAAAGAGGACAAAGGAGAATAGTGATTTGCATATGCTAAAGTATATGTATAGATGCAAATTAAGAAAGAATTATTATATTTTAAATAGAAATACAGTGCGTCTCATCATACTATGAAAGGCTATGATAAGATGACCCGTGTGCCTTCTTGCTCAGCCTGTTGTCCAGGTGCTGGCTGTTTATGGGCAACAGGTATTATGGTTCATTATCTTTAAACTGGAATTAGACTGGACTGCCTTTCAAATAAAGGATGCCTTCAAACAGAGGATGGTCCACTGGCAAACCTTTAACTAGAGGACTGTCCTCTGTAAAAGATGATGCCTGGTGATTCTAAATGACAACACTGGGGATGTCCCACCTCCCTGTGTGCCTTCCCTTCCTCCCTGGAATCTTGAATGCTGAAGCAACACTGCCTCTGCTTCTATTAGCCCTGGGAAATGTTGTTCTTCTAGGAAAGCCCTGAGAACAGGCACCCAGCACACAGGAAATTACGGCTGTAGCTAGACCTAAGGTTTATCCCAGGATCATCCCGGGCTCATCCCTGCCTGGGAACTGGATGCCCTGTGAGGCACTTAGATGAACAGGTTTGACCCCAGGACAATCCTGGGATAAACCTTAGGTTTAGCTATGGCCTACATGTCCTTGGAAATGGTCATGATGGCATGTGAGAAATAGAAGCAGCAATGGTTGATCTTCGTTTCTGAAAACACAAAGGCTGTCTGTAACTCCATTCTGCCTCTTGCCCTACATGACAAATCAGAATTACAGCCAGCTGTTGCCGCTCTATTTTGACACTGGGGCTGTAGCTAGACCTAAGGTTTATCCCAGGATTGTCCTGGGGTCAAACCTGTTCATCTAAGTGCCACACAGGGCATCCAGCGCTCAAGCAGGGATGAACCTGGGATGATCCTGGGATAAACCTTAGGTCTAGCTATGGCCTGGGTATACCTAAACCACAGGCTCTACACCACCACATCTGGCCAATTTCTTCCACTTTTCTGTTTCTTCCCTTACCCCCTGCTTTTTGTTTTCATTGGAGCCATGGGGACCCCTCCCAGAGTTTCCTTTGTTAGCACTGTGTCCTCTCCAGAGAGATCAGAGATAAAGGAATTGTTTCCCTAGCTAGCAGAAGTTTGGGGTTTCTCTTGCTGTGGCCCCAGGGCTAAAGAAAAAAACTATGCCCCCCTGCTCTAGCCTGATGAAGAATTCTGGAGACCCCAAAAGCTTGCATATTTTTGTGGAATTTTGGTTGGGGCTAATGAAGTTATTGCCCAACTGTGGATTTTGGGGTTCTCCCCACCCCCCCATGGCTCAGCAGAGCTAACTTTGCTTTTAAAATGTATATTGCTGGTAGTCTAAAATGGCTCAATACCCGATACGTTAGTTAGGGTGATTCATTTATTTATTTTTACCAAGAATTGTTAGCAAAGATTTTCTACCTTTTCTTTATTTTAGAATTAGAAATTTCTCAGCAGTTGAGGTCAATTAAACTCTAGATTATTGCAGAGCTGATGAAGTAAAATTTCATTTCATTGCTGCATAACTTGTTCATGAGCCCTGCAGGAAGGTTTTGTATAGCTCTAGGGAGTTAAGCATGAAGCCAAAAAGGCGGCCTTCTATTACAAAGCCAATGGTGTGTGAGACCATACAGGCCACAAGGAATTAGAAAGAAAGGTAGACTATCTGATTTCTTTTTCTTTTTTTCTTGCCTAATTTGTTCCATATATTGGAGGGGTACATATAGCTCTATCATAAATATATAGATTGTCTAGGATCTAAGGGCTGGTTCACATATATGCGTCCATCATTCAACAAGTGTAAGAGAAAAGGATAATTTCCATATGTGAATGGTCCATCATTGATATAACACCCCAGAGAAGAGCTTTCATATCAGTGAACATCATCCTAAAACTCAATATTTTTCGATAACACCAGTTTAGATATTTAGAAGGGATCTCTATATACAGCAGATTCAGATGAGAAATAGATGGCAGAGCCCTGAAAAGGTAGAACAGCCTGTAGTATTTCAGACTGAAGATGACAGATCAGGGGAGACATGATAGAGGTGTACAAAATTATGCATGGTGTGGAGTATGTGCATAGGGAGACATTTTTCTTACTTTCTCGTAATACTAGAACCCATGGTGAATCTGATTGGTGGGAAATTCAGGACAGATAAAAGGAATTATTTCTTCACACAGCAATAGTTAAAATATGGAATTCACTACCACAAGATGTAGTGATGGCCACCCATTTGGATGGCTTTAAAAGGGGGTTGGATAAATTCCTGGAGAAGGCTATCAATGGCTACTAGCCCAGATGGTTGTGTGCTATCTCCAGTATTCGAGTCAGTAAGCCTGTGTGCACCAGTTGCTGGGGAACATGGGTGGGAGGGTGTTGTTGCACCATGTCCTGCTTGTTCCTCCCTGGCCGATGGCTGGTTGGCCACTGCAGAGTGCTGGACTAGATGGACCCTTGGTCTGATCCAGCATCAGGGCATTTCTTATGTTCTTATGGTCTTATATTCAATAGTCAGGAAATTCCTGAATCAGTAAAAGACAGTATGACTTGGCAAAGCCCATCATGTCCATTTAGAAAAAAACACCACGAGCAAGAAAATTATTATTATTATTATTATTATTATTATTATTATTATTATTATTAACAACTCTGGGCAAACAAAGTCAACAAAGGCAGTGCTTCCTATATCTATCTGTCATATGAATGAATACTTGTTCTCTTCTGACACAGTCCCAAATATCACCTGGGGTTGATGCTGCCAAAAAGTGTTCACAAAACCATACCTTTTCTGTCACAGTCCTAATAGTCTTCCTGCTTTCTCAGATAATCAAACTGGCTAAAAAAATCCATGGCAAGAAATAAACATCTTTTGAAGCACACTTCAGAGTTTAATGGCATTGTCATTTGTGAATTGTTGGCAAGGATTCCATAGGTGCTTTACTATTTTCTCATTTTTCACACATTTCAAGAGGCCATATCACACATTAGCAGATGCAATGGATGAAAGGTTTTGTGACAAAAGCATTAGTTAAATGGTAGCCAGTTTCCATGAGGGCGGTCTGTACCTTGGAAACAATGAAAGGCCGCAGCCATTTATATGTCAATCTCATTAAGGAAATGTTGGCCATTTTAATAGAAAAGGTAACCAGCTGCAATGGCTTTCTTCCAGTTGCAAGGGGGAAACGTGGCCTTTTGTGTCAAGTCGAATTGCAACTCCAGCAAGATAAAAATCAGCATTTTCACCATTATATCTGCTCTATTACATTCTCTTTGCAAATGAACATTTAACAGTAATTTACTGTAAGTGTAGAAGAGAGAACAATTCAGCCATTTGTTAGTAACAGGGCTTGAGAAATCCTTTCCTCACAGATCAGGAAATGCAATTCAAAGAGAACCCCTTCTGCAGGAATGAAACATTCATTTGGTCACAGGGCCAACCTTCCTTGAGAAGACAACTATTATGTATAGTCAGCTAGGAAACTGGGTGGAGACTGTGTTCTTCAGGGTATGTTTTTCCAAACTGAACTGCAGAGAGATAGATGATTACTTGACTCTACGTAAGTAGACCTGAGGCAGCTATTGGTTATCTTTCTAAATGTATTGTTCATATGTTTGTTTTGAAATTATATGGTTGGTTATTAAGCATTTTTCCTGCACTGTTTTGGTTGTTCAAATTACTAATTTACTGGGGGAAGGATTCCTGTTTAGTGAATTGTCCATCACAGAATTGATTAGGCTTGGCAAATTAGCCCAACACATGTGCCTACCATGTGATGATCAAGTATTTGAGAGCATTTAAAGTGTATAGTCCCTTTTCACATAATTAATGTAACTTGCAATAACATGGTGAATTCTAGGCCATTTCTGGTAGACAAGTCTTGTCCCACCAATGGTCTTTCAGACACCTCTGACATTTAAGGCCCTTAATAGAGCTATCCCTAAATGCTCAGAATTATGATGCCACGCAATAAAATATGCAAGATTTTGTTTAAAACAAGCCTTTGGTTATCAAGATCCTACTAGAAAGCCATAAGCCAAAAACAAATGCCAAAAACCCTGTGTGTGATCCTCAAGCCAAATAGATGGCTGGTCTACACCTACAGCCCTTATGCTGGAGGAGGGATAATTGTGAGGTTTCCCACTTCCACAAGCATCGCTCATGGGTCACATGCAAGGGAAGTTTTCTGCAAGTAAAGGAGAGCCCCTTGTAGGAGGCTGAGATGGCAGTTCCGAATATGTATCAGAAGAAGTGGGTGGGACTGGATAGATAGGTACAGGGCACAGATTTTTTAAATACCTCCTCCGAGGTGTGCACCTGCACAGATACACAGCAACACTAGGGGTATAGGTACTGTGTGAAAAATGCGCTTCAGCACATCAATATGTTTGTGCAAAAAAGAAGAAACACTCGGCAACGAAACCTATGCATTCACCCTGACAGCGGATTGGCAGTTTGTTGTGTCAGGAGCTTGTGCCGAAGAGCAACAGCTTTGTGAAGGGGGGCACACCACCTGTGGACTTTGGGATCATAGCCAGAGAGATGAAAAAGCCGCTACAAATCCAGTCAGTGATATTCCTGAATAACTGAGTGGCCAACCCAAGATCTCCGCGGGAGTAGGTGAACATCATGTGACCTGGTAGGGTTGACTTCGATATAATCCCTGAATAAATGGCTGGTGTAGACATGGCCAGAGTTACCGTTATTCTAAAAGTCTTAACAAGAAGGACATTCCCCTTCTCCATGCTGTGGGACATTCTGGGCAGCATTTGAAGGCTAAATTTCCATTGTAATGGAGATCACTCAACATTTATACTGTAATGATTTTGGGGTTTACATATCTGCAAGTTGTGCAATAAACAAGCATGTAAGCAGATGATATTATTTCCAGGAAAGGAAAGGAAAGGAAAGGAAAGGAAAGGAAAGGAAAGGAAAGGAACCTCTTGTGAAAGCACTTGAGTCATTGCTGACTCCTAGAGGGATGCCTTCTTTCACTGACATTTTCTTGGCAGGCATTGTAGCGGGGTGGTTTGCCATTGCCTTCCCCAGTCACAGTTACCTTCCCCCCAGCTAGCTTGGTACTCATTTTACCGACCTCGAAAGGATGGAAGGCTGAGTCGACCTGAGCCGGCTGCCTGAGAACCAGCCACCGCTGGGATCGAACTCAGGCCATGGGGAGAGTTTCAGCTGCAGTAACTGCCGCTTACCACTCTGCGCCACACAAGGCTCTATTATTTCCAAGGCAACAGTAATAATGACCACACAGATCAAAGGCAGGCTGTTTTCAGCAAAAGTCATGCACTCGCTAGAGTCAGACTGAGAACCATTTAAGTACTTAAAGTAGTAGATATTTTTGCCATGAGTACACTGCATAAAGGGCAACTAGTGCAAAGAAAAGACACTTCTCTCTATATACACAGGGACACAGAATGGATGCTCTGAAGAGCCATAATTATCCATCTTTTTGTGATGCATCTCAACTGCACGTCCTCAAGTACCTATCTCCTGTTCACCTTTTAGATGGTTCACTCTGCCATTCATTGAAAAACATATGTATTTGCTCCCTGATGCTGACAAATTTGTGACAGACAGAGTTGTGAGATTTGCAGTGGCTACCCAAAAATTGAGTAGAAGATTCATAGAGGCATTGACTTGTATTCCGATACATACTAGTATTGCCCAATAGTGTCAATTACACACACACACCCCATGGATAACCAAGTCAACCCACATTTAAGGAAACAGTCAACAAAACAACAGCTTGACTGTTTAATGCCAACATAACCTAGCTAACAAGCTTACACTCAAACAGATTTTGTTTAGAAACATACATCTCCCCATATAATGTGTGTGTTCTCTGCCATTAAATTGTGAGGCTGCCCTTAGTAAATACACATTGAAAAAAAAAACCCTGGGCATTTTGTCATTGGAAGGTAACATGACCTAAGAGTTCTTGGTCTAAGAGCTCTGTTCAGCAGAACAATCTGTGGTTGTTTATGCTGCATGAACACATGAAGGTCATGGATTTGAACTGCACACCTGGCTGAGCTCTTCTCAAAAAAGCAGCTGGGCTGTGGAAACCAATTTTGTAATGTTCTGAAAGTGCCTCTAGTACAACATTGCTAGGGACCAGTGATTTCATATGGACCTGCTCCTTATTCCGGCCTTTTGACTCACCCTGGAAAAGCAGAGACAACAGCGATGAAAAGTATCATCTAATACTTTGGATTTAATGTCCTTCAAACATTACCCTCAACAGCTACTGAGTTTTTTCTGAAATTAATTTG
Organism: Elgaria multicarinata webbii; assembly: GCF_023053635.1. Lineage (NCBI taxonomy): Eukaryota > Metazoa > Chordata > Lepidosauria > Squamata > Anguidae > Elgaria > Elgaria multicarinata. The sequence goes on along the minus strand of NC_086175.1, from coordinate 16,869,321 downwards.
GCAAATTTGCAGAGGGTCCTTTATTACCTCAGTGAGGACATGATGACCACAAACAATCAACATTTCATAAATGTCTGACATTAATCTTCCTCTCAGTGCATTCTGCAATTCAGTTGCCAACCTCTTTCAAGTAGTTCTTTCCCTTCTTACAAGCATTACTCATAATGTAATTGCTATTTGGGGGTCACTCTCCACAGATGAGATGTGTAGTGTAGTGCCCTAATTAGTGGACTCATATGCGTTTGTAAGCTTATTTCATTATCAGCTTCAGCAGCTGAATAATAACCATCTGAGCAGATGATCTAGTTGAACTAAATTGACAGTGCAACCCTATCCATATCTACCCAAAAGTAAGTCCCTTAAGTTCAATAGGACTTTCCCCAGGAAACTACATATAGAATTGGAGCCTTAGGCCATAGCTAGACCGAAGGTTTATCCCTGGATCATCCAGGGCTCAATCCTGTTCATTTAGGTGACACAAAGGGGATCCAGTGCTCAGGCAGGGGCGAACCCTGGATGATCCCCGGATAAACCTTAGGTCTAGCTGTGGCCCTAGAGTGCAATCCTATGCACACTAACCTAAAAGTAATCCCCATTAAACATAATGAGCCTTACTTCTGAGTAATCATGCATAGGATTCCACTACTGGGCACATTAAAGCCCCATTAATTTCAGTGGGGAAAAGTTCAGTATAGAGTTCAGTTCATCCCCACTCTGAAATCAATGGGATTTAAACATTTTCAACTTTGGCTGGGTCATGCCCTGTGTGTTTTTCGTTCATCACAGTCTGTGACATTATCTGTGGTTCAAAGAAAAGTCTCCATGCTCTGAAGAGCTTAACAATTAAAAGATAGCTGGAAGTAAGTTTTCTTCTGTTGCCAGTTATCTAGAATTAATTGTTATGGGCATTGGGACAATTATTTATTTGTTTGTTTATTCCATTTATAGACTGCTTAATTGCCACACAGATATTCATACGTGGGGTATGCATGTTGAATCCAATCCAATCAGATACGACATTCACTCAAAGAACAGTAAAAGCCCATTAAAAGCTCCAAGAATAGCCACACACTGGTAGGGGATAGGCTATTTGTTCTATTGTAAGAATTTCAAAATGAAGGAGGCAAACACTTGAAGCTTCTGTATTCCAAGCATTTGCTAAAACTGAAACTAAACACAACACAGCCACTTTCTGACCATCCTGACTATGTCCCCCATTTCCTCTTCTTCCTAGATTTTAGGCCTCTAACAACAACTCAAAGCGTGAAATCCATCTATTATAAGACCACACCATTGTACAATAATGTTATAAAAGTGACAATAGCTAACGTTATAAAGAGTTCCTAAACTATGGTTCAGTAGGCCACATGTGAACCGCCCAGAGCGCTTGTGAACCGCCCAGAGAGCTCCGGCTATTGGGCAGTATAGAAATGTAATAAATAAATAAATAAATAAATGGTTGCTAGCTGAAACCAGTGATGGCGGTTGCACAATATTAGATGCCTGCTCTGATCTTTTGGCACCAGGAGGCAGAAGAGGCATTGAGCTTGCGTTGGCAATTGCAACACACTTCCACTTCCATCGCGAAAGGTTGGGGCAAGAATTCCCTCCTGTACTGCCACGCAGCACTCACAACTGATTTTGCCTAGTGAACACCATTGCTGGTTGTTGCTATTTCTAACCCAAAGCCCTGTCACAAGCCCTGGCAAATCTATAAATGGAACAAATAAATCAATAATTGTCCCAGTGCCCATAGCAATTCATTATAAATAGCTGGAGAAAGAAGAAAAGTTGTTTTCAGCTTAGAGTAGATGCTCTAAGCAACGTCTCGCCTTTTTACTTCAGTGGCTGGGAGGGTTGATGGAGGAACCACTGTTCATTCCCGGAGTCTGTCTTTCTGGCATTTCTTGAGGTGAATGTTACCAATGTTTTGCCTGTTGCAAAGAGGTAGAAGCTGCACCCAACAGCTGCACAGTTCCATGTATCTTTGTTGCAACTGGAACTAGATGTTATGTTTGTTATTTTTATTTATTACATTTTTATACCACCCAACAGCCGAAGCTCTCTGGGCGGTTCACAAAAATTAAAACCACAAAAAGCATAGTAAAACAAACAACAGTCTAAAGACACAAATACAAAATACAATATCAAAAGCACAACCAGGATAAAAACACACAGCAGAGATAGTTTAAAATATGGAATTAAAACAGCAAAGTTTAAATTTGAGATAAATTAGGTGTTAAAATACTGAGAAAATAAAAAGGTCTTCAGCTGGCAATGGAAGGAATATAGTGTAGGTGCCAGGTGAACCTCTCTTGGGAGCTCATTCCACAGTCGGGGTGCCACAGCAGAGAAAGCCCTCCTCCTAGTAGCCACCTGCCTCACTTCCTCTGGCAGGGGCTCATGGAGAAGGACCCCTATGATGATGGTGTCACTGCTGCTGAAGGCAACGGCCCCGTGTTTCCTCTCTTCTCTTCCATGTGCAATGCTACAAAGTGTCAGGCAACTCCAGGGTCAAGCCAGGAGTTCCCTGCTTCTTGTACCACCAAGGGTTGCTGGTAAGAAAAGGGAACCGCATCTCAGACAAATACCCAGAGGGCTGATCTGGTGCCAGTGATTTGATGCCTCAAAAACTGCGACATTCCCTTAGGATAACATATTGCTAAGCAAAACTGTGACATTTTTCCTCTTTACCACCAGGCTACCAGCCTTCAGCCTGCCCTACTTCAGTCTGCAGCCTTTTGCTGTATTTTATATTTTCTAATAATGTCTTTGTCAATGTTATGATTTTAATTATGGTTAGCTTTTCCTCTCTGAAGATAAAGCAGAGAAGGGGGTTGGTTTGCGGGGTAGGAGGAAGACAACGAAGGAAGATGACCAACATTTATAAATAAAATGAAAAAAAATGGATTGTGTGGAAAAAGTGGATAGAGAGAAAATTGTCTCCTTCTCTCATAATACTTGAGCACAGTGTCACCCAGAGAAATGGATTGACAGTTGATTGAGGACTGTAAAAAGGAAAGCACTGCTTCACAGAATTAACATGGAACTCATGCCTCAGGCACTCAGAGAGGCAGGATACAAATATTTTAAATTTTAAAAACGATGTAGATGAGTTGACTCCTTTAGTTGCCAACACATTTTCTTCTGAACAGAATTTAAACCATATCAGTTTTCACAGAATAAAGAAAACTTGAATATCATCTCATTATGCCTAAAACAAAAAAATTCTAGTTGATATTTCCTTTTGGCATTTAAACGTCAGGTTGCAACTTACAGCTGCAATAATTCTCGGTTTCATAAAATGCAGAGCTTTACAAGTAGTCCAAAGGCTCCCCTTTGGCTCTGCGGAGATATTACAATCCTGTCTTGTTCATATTTGGGGATGGATTTGAAGCACACGTCTTTTTTATGTTCTTGCTTTCACAGGCCCTGATTTAAGCTTTCACAGATTGAGAAAATCAGGAGCTGGACCATACGAGAGCCATATTACAGTAGTTTCTCTCAGGGGGATGATATGTTCTCGGTCCAAAGGCTACAATGGGCATAGGATTCCCTCCTTGTGGAAGGCAGTTAGCACAGACAATAGGCTCCATCACATCAGTGTTTTATCACACTCTCATCATGCTTGGTTTTAGGGTGACCATCTGAAAAGGAGGACAGGCCTCCTGTATCTTTAACAGTTGTATTGAAAAGAGAATTTCAGCAGCTGTCATTTGTATGTGTGCAGCACCTGGTGAAATTCCTTTTTCATCATGACAGTTAAAGCTGCCCTCTTTTAAATCTGGTCACTCTAGTATAGCTCCTGCAGCTTTAACTGTTGTGATGAAGAGGGAATTTCACCAGGTTCCCCATATATACAAATGACAACTGCTGAAATTCCCTTTTCTATGCAACTGTTAAAGATACAGGAGCCCTGTCCTCCTTTTCATATGGTCACCCTACTGGTTTGCCATGATGCTGTGCCTGTCCTGCAGTCACCCCACCTCATCCCCTCCATTTTCTGTGTTTTTCTAGAGTGGGGAAAGTCCGGTTTATTTCCTCCATGCAGGTCTAAAGCACCCTTCCACCCCTGTGTATGGCTGTCCTCATACTATGTCCTTTGTTGGTGTGTGTGTGCTTTGAAGGGAGAACTTACTGATGAGAGAGGAGAGCAGGGAAGTTCTCCTCCTCCAGCATGCTGTGTCAAATTAATGGGATTTTGCTGACTCAGTTGAACGACAAGAACCAATGAACTGGAGGGGAAGGAGAAGGGGTGGGGTGGGGTGGAGTGGAACAGCAAACAAACAAAAGGAGTTTTCACCAGTATGGTAGCGATACCACAAACACACATGAAAGGGACCATTAGCTTAACCCACTAATGAAACGGAGGTGGAAATAATGGAGGCAAACCAGGAAAAAAAAAGTAGGTGTGATGGAACCCTACCTGTATGAGATCGTCAACTCAAAAATGAACAGTTCCTCTAATAGTCCAATCTTATGCACATTAACCCAGATGCCTCATTGGGTTCAGTGTGGGTTATTTTCTTGTAGGTGTGTTTAAGACTGCAACCTAAACTATTTTTTCAACTAAACAGTTAAGGGACTCTGTCCCTACATCCTTGAGATAATATATAAAGATGCTGGTCAGCAGAAAGCATTGTTCAGGCTTCTCACTCAAGAAGATGGAATTGTTTCCTGAGCTCTGCAAGAAAGAGCCTGCTAAAGGATGTTTGAGCTAGGCTAAAGGTCCCTTCCGGCATTTGAACATTGACACAGTACACACTATACATTAGTTAATCAGTTGTTTCCTGCAAGCTAACATATATAATTTTAACATGTATCTGAAATGCTCTGGAATGTGTGTTAGATAATTAAGCGGTATATAACAACAACCTGGCTTGTGTGATTTTGTGCTATTATGGGACATACTGTATTTGTCTGTAAAAAGTGACTATTTGCTTTTCAAAATGAAGTCCTTAAATCAACTAGTTCTGGGCTGTATCCTTCCTCCTGTTTTGGGGGACTTTTCCTCTCCCTGTGAAAGAGGTATTTTTTCTGCCTCTTTCACAGGGAGTGTGGGGAAATTCAGAGAATTCTTTCTTCGGGAGTGGGGCAGCATTTCCAGATACCCTTTAAAAGTGTAGTTAGTTGTTTAGAGGCGTTCTTTCTACATTTATTTATTAAAAAACACCACCACCCCGGCACTTAGAGGAGCCTGGCAGTTCTTCATGAATGCCTACAGGAGACTGTGTGATGCCACCTTCTCTAATAGGCATTCAGGAAAAGCCACTAGGCACATGCAAGTGCCAGTGTTGTTGTTTTAATAAATAAATAAATATATAAAACAAATACCCCTCAAAATGCCCTACACTTAAAAAGGAATGTAGAAACCTTGCCCCCATCTCTAAGGACAAACTTCTCTGAAATTCTCACATCTCCCAGCCTTCCTCTCCACTTATCATATAGATTCAGATATCCAGATATAGACTCACACATATACAGGAATAAGGCAATATGTTTGGGTACCACAACACCTGGGGACATCTGTAGGTCAGGATGCTTCCAGAAGGTCATGGTCCTATGGTGGGAAGCTACACCAAAATCCATAAGTGGTATCCTGACTATAACAGGGATTAATTACAATCACATGATCAGTAACACCAAGGAAGTTTTTTTTTCTTTCTGAATGGATCAAAACTAGCAATGCCAGAAAAATCTGCAACAGAATCAAATGAGTGTGGATTTCTATGAATCCAACCTGCAGATTCCACATCAGATCAGCTTTTCCTAAGTCACATGGATTCTGTGGACTTGCAGGGTGGTTTTTGTTTGTTTTTGTTCTACTTTCTGGAATTTTACCCAAATTTAGTCATAGAAAAATACTCATCATTATTATCATTATCCAGCTAAAACTGTATTTTCCATAGGCTACACATCCCTAGTCAAGACAGGTAGCTGTGTCGGTGCATCAGAAAAATAAAATCCAAACAAGAATAAACCGAAAGCGTTAAGCTGCAATAGATTTTGAGTTTCACGGAACTCTTTCTCATACAGGATATCCAGCAAAAGGAAAAACACAACGGAGAAGACGATGTTTCAAGGGCAGGGTGCATGGCCTGTACAGTTTAACATATTAAGATGGCAATGGACAAAGCTTCCAGAGAACTAATTAGGTTTTGTCCAATACCATTGTAAGACTTAACTTCAATCATTTTAAACTAGTGCTGTGCCAAAACTTCCAACCATTCCATTTCTGGCATTTCACGGGAGGTGGGGCGGGGAATGAAAACTCGGTCAAAAGAGGCTGGGAGAGGTGAAAATTTTGGAGAATTTTCTCTTTGAGGAGGGGAACAGCTTTTCCACATACATTTTTAAATGTAGCCAGTTGTTGACGGATCTTCTTTCTTTCCTTTTTTTCCCCAAACACCCCCGGCATATTCAGGCGCCCAGGAGTGCTTACTAGATGCTTATTGGAGAGGGAAAGGTCACATGGTCTCCATGTGCCTTTCCACCGTGTCCCATTCACGTGGCCGTGGGGAGGCTATTTGCAGGTGGGAGGGGAGAAGAGACGTGCCTCCTTGCTATTGGAGGAGGCCGTTGTGGTGCCACTGGCTGAGGGCGGAGCGGCAGCACCTATATTAGGTGGCTGCACCCAGCCCACGGTCTCTTCAGACTCACGGCTCCCTCCCTCCCTCCTTCCCTCCTAGTATGCAGTGTGGGTTCTCTGGTCACCCATTTGGGGGCCGAGTAGGATTTTTTTCACATAGCCAGATTGGCTTGGGCTATGCATTTTTCGCCTACTCCACACTGCATGTCTGGAGAGAGCATCTCACAATTGAGTTTTCCATTTGGTCACATTTGGTTTAGGGCATTAGGGGCAGCCATGTTTAGAAAACAGGGACGGTGATCATTCTGTGGCACCGTTTTTTAGTGACAGGTGATGCCTGAGGCCTTCTGCTGAGGGTACTTGTGGTCCCAGCAGAAGGGAAAGGATTACCTGTGAGGCAAACTCACCATACTCCACCCCATACCTTGCAAGTATCGGGGGGGGAGTCACTCGGGAAGGCCTCCCCTCCCCAAAAGGGGTAGGCCTGTGGGTGGTGCTCACGCAGATGCCACTCATCAGGTTTAGAATGTTTTGCCTGTAAAAACGCCTGTTAGTTGTTGGCGTAGTTAGGGCCGCCCAGAGTTTCCTTTGCAGATTTTAATAAATGTGGCCCAGAATTGAAACCATACATTCTGGTCTCGTCTCTTTATTTCCACCCACCCACACTTTATGCCTGCAACTGGCATTCACTAAGAACTGTTGGGCTCTGCCAAATGCCAAGAGGAACAGTGTTTTTGTTTTTTGTTTTGAAAAATTAAAAAATAGGAAGAAGGCCCCTGAGCAATCGGCTACACTTAAGAAAGGTATGTGGAAACTGTCTCCCCCTCTCAAGGAGAAAATTCTCTGAATTTCCCCCCTCCCTGTGAAAGAGGCAGAAAAAGCAATGCCTCTTTCACAGGGAAAAAGCCCCCCCAAATAGGGAAAGGTTTCAGCCCAGCACTATTTTAAACATCCTTTTCTCACTTACATTCCCACCCACTTTATTTAACATACTTCCTGAGGAAGATTTCTGTGAAACTCAAGACTTGCACAGCATCTGCCACTCATACTAAGCAGGATATAACACTTAGAAAATGTTTTGAAGACTGTATAGGGAGTGTGTCCTGGGCCTCAACAGTTGTCACTACTGTTATAAACCATTTTAAAGCAGTAGTGTAGATCCTGCCCAGGTCATTCTAATAAAGGAATTGTTTGATGTACCATCTTGCCTTGGAAAATGGCATTAGAACTAGGGGTGTGCACGGACCCCCCGCTCCGCTTCTCTTCCAGATCCGCGATTTGTGGATCGGGCCACTTCGCTCCGCCCCCGCTCCGCCTATGTCCGCTCTGCTCTGCTGCGGAGCTCCGGATCCGGATCGGAGCTCCGTTCCCCCCCCCATAGGCTTGCATTAAGCTAAAAAAGTATACAACTTTTTTTCTGTTAAAGTTAGAAACGTCAAGTTTGGCACCATGTCACCTCATGGAGGTATACACACACACGCCAAGACTCAAGGCAATCCCATTATCCCCTGATTTTTGGGGAATTTATGAAAATCGGGCACCCCATTCACACCCCTTTCGATAGCTCCATCAATTTGCACGTAAGAAACCTCAAACTCACCACCATGACAGCTTATCTGGGGATACACATGCGTGCCCAGACTCAAGGCAGTCCCATCATCCCCTGATTTTTGAGGAATTTATGAAAATCGGGCACCCCGTTCACACCCCTTTCAATAGCTCCATCAATGTGCACATTAAAAACCTCAAACTCACCACCATGATAGCTTATCCAGGGATACACACGCATGCCAAGACTCAAGGCAGTCCCATCATCCCCTGATTTTTTGGGAATTTATGAAAATCGGGCACCCCATTCACACCTCTTTCGATAGCTCCGTCAATGTGCATGTTAAAAACCTCAAACTCGCCACCATGATAGCTTATCCAGGGATACACACGCACGCTGAGACTCAAGGCCATCCCATCATCCCCTGTTTTTTGGCGGGGCTTAAACCTGCAGACATCTCAATGGGGCCATTTCAAAGGAAATCCCAAAATGCCATGAATTGGGGAGTAGAGATAAACCTATGAATCTTCTTCCACACTTGAAAAATGGATTTGGAACTTCCAAAAGTCTAATTGAGTGCAGGAAGGACTTCTCCCCTGAGTCAAAGCTGGACACACACAACATCCCTGTGAAGTGGGCAGGGGAGGAGGGAGGGAAGGCAGGCAGGCAGCAGACATTTCTGGGGGCATAAGGAAGTGAGCCAAGGATAAGCCAGTAATGCATATAAAATGGAATAAATAAATAAATAAATAAATAAATAAAGGAGGGGTGGAATTAAAAGCAGCAGTGTTGCTGAATAAACAACAAGAAGAACTTTTTAAAAAGGCTATATCTGTCTTTTACCAGTAATAGGGGGACGTGCCCAGGGGAGGGGGAAGCAGCTGCCAATTTGACTGGTCCTAGTGACCAGTCTTTTAAGAAGCAACACTCTCACTTCAACTCATGAAAGCCATTGCTCCACCACGAGAGCTCTACTAAGAAGTAAAGCTCTCACTTCAACTCATGATAGGCATTGCTTCACTGGGTTACTCTCTTTGGAGGGCTCTGATAGCCCTCCAAGTACAGGAGAGAGTGGGGGCACGTCCACAATGAGATGCCCCAGGGGAGCTCATCCCCTTGCACCACATCTTTTCAGTTGTTCCCCAAAGTTAGGGTGGGTAGCAGTGCTCTCTTATTATTGGCTTAGTATATGATTTCAGGTTGTGTTTGTGCATTTGGTGGGGCTACTGTTTTAAAAAACACTGGGAAAAGTCCGTTCAGACTAAGAAAGAGAAGTTCCCAGAATCCCAAGTTACCTGTTTTGCCTATCCTCTCCTCCAACTTTGGGATCATGTGATCATGACCGGGAGTTGACTCTGCCCCTCAGCAATCGAAACAGGTAACCTTTTCCCCAACTTTACCCTACTTTTTAAAAAATTCTAGCACGCGAACCGCACCACACAGAGAGCTGAGAGTAGGCTCAAAATGACCCCCATCCACATCTCTCTAAGCACAAGAATTTTCAGAAAGATAGCTTCAAAAACAACACAGTTATCCCCCTTTCTTTTCCGCAATGCAATCCTATGGGCGAAATGTTTCAAGATGGCGATCGGACCGGACCGCGGAAAGAGGAGCGCTCCGAAAATGGGTGCTTCTCTTCGCCTTGCTTCTAGGGGTCCGCGGTCTGCTTCTACTCTGCCTCTGGGCAAGGCGGAGCAGGGCAATTCGCTCCTGCTTCTACGCTTCTAATCAGAGCGGAGCACATGCCTAATTAGAACTACAACTATTCATGAATTAAATTGATGGATATTAGCAACTTGGCTATTACCACCACTATTATTATGTAATTAATAATAATTATAATGCAATAAATCATGTAATATTATGGACATGGAATAATGGGCTCAAGTTAAAGGAAGCCAGATTCCAGCTGGACATCAGGAAAAACTTCCTGACTGTTAGAGCAGTACGACAATGGAATCAGTTACCTAGGGAGGTTGTGGGCTCTCCCACACTAGAGGCCTTCAAGAGACAGCTGGACAACCATCTGTCAGGGATGCTTTAGGGTGGATTCCTGCATTGAGCAGGGGGTTGGACATGATGGCCTTGTAGGCCCCTTCCAACTCTGCTATTCTATGATTCTATGATTCTGTGTTATGTTATCATTATGTAAGTCCTTCCTAGTATCCTCTTGCAGGGTGCTTGCTTGCTATTGCAGAGATATACCGCAAAATATATTCCTTGTTTACGATACAGACAGAGGCCATGTGGAAAACCATTTTACAACTTATTCTATCATGCACCTGCATCTGAAGTGCAGTGAAATCCACCTTACCACTTGGCAGGATGATACAGATGACCAACCAACCCCAGAAGTCATCCTGTTTGGTTATATGTAGGAGTTCAGAGACACATTGAAAGTCATAGTCTGAATTTCTGCTTCATTAGATATATTGTTTTCTGCTTTGTGGTGTTGCTATTGTGCATTTCGCTGTAGAATCATTTTTGCGTGAGATCCTCCTCAGAATTAGAAAAGCCCTTGTACCTTGATTCAGACCGTTTAAATCAGTTTAATTTGATGGATATAAATGTCACTGTAACTTTGCTGAACGCCACTGTAAATATTTAAGTCAGTTCCAGCCAGCAAAAACCAGTACATTTGAAATCACAATTTTGTGGAATACTTTTTTTTTTTTACATTTCTCACATTGCTTTTTAAACTCTGCTCTAAATAAGAGCCATGTTCAAATGGAAAAAGTACATGTGCTGCCCTATTGCAGCACATATTTGTGCATACACATTGGAATGTAGGGGAAGGGGGGAAGAAGATGCGAGGGAGACTGGAGCAGGCACGCACCATCGGAGCCTGCTTCAGTTGGACCCCCCCCCCCCACAGGGCTAACATCTTCACCTTGTGGGGAAGAAGGAGCTATTGGTTTGCCCCTCCATTGGGAGATGAGAGGACGGAGCAGGGCCTTCCCACCAGCCTAAGCAGTCTCCTTAATTTCTTTTTATTTTCTCCCTCTTCCCTCCATACACTTTTCCTTGTGCGTCATGTCTTTTTTAGAATGTAAGCCTGAGGGTAGGGACTGTCTTCTTTATTGATACATTGTAAGCCGCTCCGAGAGCCTTTTGGCTGAGGTGCGGGATAAAAATACTCTAAATAAATAAATAAAAAAAAATGTTTCTCTACAATAAACATGGCAGCAGCTCAGGATTCCATTTCATTATTTATTTATTTATTTATTTATTTATTTATTTATTTATTACATTTTTATACCACCCAATAGCTGAAGCTCTCTGGGCGGTTCACGAAAATTAAAACTATGAGGAACATAATAAAACAACAAACAATTTAAAAAGCCAAATACAAAATACAATATAAAAAGCACAACCAGGATAAAACCACACAGCAGAAATTGATATAGGATTAAAATACAGAATTAAAACAGCAATGTTAAAATTTAAGTTAAATTAGATGTTAAAATACTGAGAAAATAAAAAGGTCTTCAGCTGGTGATGAAAAGAATACAGGGTAGGCGCCAGGCGGGCCTCTCTGGGGAGCTCGTTCCACAGCCGGGGTGCCACAACAGCACATTATTGTTGTTGTTGTTGTTGTTAGGAGACCTGCAGCATATACATTTTCTATTGTAAGCTCCAGTACCTTTCATTCTGGGAGTGTGAACAAGCCTTATGCTACATTAGTTTTGGGGATGAGTGGTTAGGGAGCTTTATGGTGTGATCCTTTTGAGAAATGTGTCCACTGGTAACTAAACTTCCAGAAGAGAGACATTGTACTGACATACAATCCTCAGACATTGTTAACTAGCTCTTGATTCGTTGCAGTCATTGTACGTTGTGGCTCTTTTAGTACTGAGAAATAATGCCATGTGTGAAATGCAACGGTGCTGACCATTTCAGTGGCTCTGCCTTTAATATTCTTACTACCCTGCCAATGTGTTCTCACATCAATGGAAACTCCCTGTAGAAAGTAGGTGATGCCAGGACTCATAATGGATGGTCACTGTAATTATAAAAAATATATATATGGAAAGAGAATTGCTTTTTAGCCAGTATTATCTTGTCAGAGATTTCATCTTGGACTAGTTAACTTGACAGATTTACTGAAACTTTGGATAATTAAATTCCTGTAGCATGTAGCTGTTTTGTTTGATATTATTTTATACCACTTCTTAAACAGGAAAAAAATCATTCAATTGGCATTATGGACTCATTAACCATTGGAATGGGTTTTCGGGAAGGTCATGGCTAAACAAGTAATAAAGTTTTTAATCGGTCTGAGTAACATTTTTATAGGGCCAACTCCAATATTAGGATGGTGTTTCACACATAAGATACCATTTATTTTCTTCTTTGTTTGTTTTTAACCATTTCTGTGCCATACACTTTCAATATAAATTTCTCGAGCCAGTTCACAACAATAAAAACAATTAAAACCATCCCAAAGTAATATGTTTTGCATATTAGACTTCACAAATACCCATTTCCTCCAGTTTTCCTAATAAAAGGTTGTTACCAAAGGTGATATTTAACATTAAATTGTATCAGGATTTGCTTCCATTTTGGAATAAAGATGTTTTGAAGGTATCTGATGAAAAGCCAGTTCCAGAGGCTTAGTAAGAGTAGTAGGTCAGGCAGAGTGGTACAGCTGCTGCTTCTCGCTGAGCTTTCAGCATAACAAGGTGAAGCAGTAACAATCCAAAACAGCACTACATTTCACCCCCAAATGAGACTTTTTTTCTTTCTTTAACACACCCTCCACCCTCATATGGAGGAGGGGAATTCTGAAACCAAAGGCGGAGAATATTTAATCCTCCCTTCCTGGTACATGGTGGTCTCTATTCAAATCAGGGCTGTATACACTTACTCTAGAATAATAATACAAAAGTTCTCAGCTATCCACTACACACGTAACCTAATATGTAGCTAAGTCTCAGTTCAACCCATTGTTCCTATATGAAATAAAATATCCACTGTATATGGAAGGCAGAACACAGATGCCTTGATATTTGTTAGGAGGAAACAATAACCATGTCATTTGTCAGATTACATTTTTTGTTGCTGCAGTACCTGACCTTCAATACAATTTTGTTTCGGAACCACATCTGCGGATTGCACAAGTGACCTATGATAGAATCTCTGTTAATAGACAACTGAAAACCTGTCTTTAAAAATTACATTTTTATATTCATATCTTTGTTATGTATTGCTTGGCTTAACACAATAAAGAGAGAGATTGTGTTATACCAAATACAGTTGAGCATGGTTGCTTAATGAGCAGTTGATTCACCTAGTTGCCCAACCCACATTTTACCATATTGTCAAAAAGCATATCATGGGAAACCTTGTCAAATGCTTTGCTGGAATCAAGATATACTATGCACACTGCATTCCCATGATCTACCAATGAAGGTTGGTGTGCTATGATTTATTCCTGACAAATCCGTGTTGACTCCTAATAAATCAATGAATTATTTTCTAGAGACTCATAGGAAAGAAAAGGAACCTCTCGTGCAAGCACTGAGTCATTACTGACTCTTGGAGGGATGCCAGCTTTCATTGACATTTTCTTGGCAGGCCTTATAGCGGGGTGGTTTGCCGTTGCCTTCCCCGGTCGTTATTACCTTTCCCCCAGCTAACTGGGTACTCATTTTACAGACCGCGGGAGGATGGAAGGCTGAGTCGACCCGAGCCAGCTGCCTGAACCAGCTTCTGCTGGGATCGAACTCAGGCCATGGGGAGAGTTTCAGCTGTAGAAACTGCTGCTTTACCGCTCTGCGCCACACGAGGCTCATAGACTGACTGCTTAATCATCTGTTCAAGAATTTTCCCATCTTGACATCAGGTTGACTGGTATGTAGTTCTCTGGATTGACCCTTTGCCCCTTCTTACAGATGGAGACAACATTTGGTCATTTTCCAGCACCTTACCTTTTCTCAAAGAAGTAAACTCACAGGAAGTTGACTCATCTAAAGGCAAGCCACTCTTGGCCTTATACTAGGGCTAGGGAATGCGTGGCTCTCCAGATATTGTTGGGCTGCAACACCCATGAAACCACACCATTGGCTATGCTAGCTGGGGCTGGTGAGAATTGCAGTTCAGCAACGTCTGGATGACCTCACTTTTCCCATCCTAGTATTACACACTCCAAAAGTCTGGCATTAGAGTGAAGCACACTTCCATGTTTAATTTGGGGTGGGTGGGAAAGCTATCAAGACTGATCTCTTCCAGCAGGCCTATCCAGTGTAATTTTAGGATACTTTTAGTATGCTTTTAGGATGTTTTTAGGATGTTTTTAGGATGTTTTTAAACAGCGTATACTATGTTTTTAATCAGTATTTTATGCTTGCTGTTGTTCCCCCGCCTTGATCCAATCGGAGAGGCGGGTAAGAAATACATCATTATTATTATTATTATTATTATTATTACTCTCAGCTTCTTGAAATTTGGGGGAACCAAACTCTCCTCACAGGAGTCGATACAGGAGTAAACTCCTGCTTTAGATATTTAAGATAGGCCAATAGTAGAGCACCAGCTAAGCATGCAAAGGTTCCCCAGGTTCAGTTGCTGCTACGCCAGTTAAAAGGAACAGTAACAGTTGGGGTCTGGAAAGCAGCTTTCTGTGTTCCTAACTTGTTTGAAGTATCCTGTTTTTCTTCTTCTTTTTAATATGTGTGGTGATGGGATTATAGAATTGGAAGCCTGCCTTTGACATGTCTGTGGTTCCTTAGGGTGGCAAAAAAAGAGTAAGGGCACAACCCTATGCCCCCTAGACACTGACTGGGAGGCCGAGGGTGAAGACAGTGCTACGGCCTTGGAAGGAGAGTCAGCAACCCAGTACCCACCCTTGCCCCTTGCAGCTGGAATGGAAAGAAGAACGTGGACTGCCTGTCAGTGTTAGAAAAAGTGAGCTTGGGGGGGTGTTAAAGGGGGCGTTTCCCTGGGTGGGGAGGGGAGGAGACTGTAGAGGCTAAGATGCAATCTATCCTGAGGCCTCTCCAGTCTCCATTCCCCCGCCCCCTAAAGCACCATTGCTAGGCAGGCAAAACAACATGTCTGGTGAGAAATGCAGGGCAGGAGGATGGGGAGGTATTGGATGACAGGAAGCCTCTGAGGTTGGGAGCTTCCAATCATCAAGGGTGCAATTGACAGGGTAAGTGGTTAAGCAGTTCCAAACCCTTTTAGATCCAGTGACCACATCCAACTCTTAACATGTGAGCAGCACCAGGAGGTACTTAAGAAGAAGAAGAAGAGGAGGAGGAGGAGGAACCATTCAAGTAATTCCTCAATTGCTTCCCAGCAGCAGGTGTTCAAATCAGTAAATCAATTAAAACAAATAGCAAATGACAGTAAACTGCAGGCATTCAGTTTGAATGCTGGAGGAAGAGGTGGTGCTGAGGGGGAGACACAGTGCACTGAGTGCTTGCTTAGCATCCTGCTTCAGTCCTGCCTGACACACGGTTCTCTCCTCTAGTAGCAGTGGACCTGGGAGAGCCACCAAAAGGGCTATGTTTAGGGGTGCACGTTCCTCTGCCCGGTGCCCTCCATGTGGACTACAGCTCTGATCATACCCAGACAGCATGGGCTAGGGTTTGGGATGCTAGGGGTTGTAGTCCAAACCATTTGAAAAGCATCAGTTTGGGGAAGGCTACCCTATTCTTCTTAATGGGACAGCCTGTCTCTCCTAGGGTCCTTCACACTCATGAAATGTGAAGAGCCTTAGAGTGGGTAGTTTTCTGACCTGGGGCACTGGGAACATCACTGAACCACTGTGGGAAAGCAAAGGTCAAGGAGGATCTGCAGCCATTAGAGTAGAAGGGAAAAACCCTTCTCCTCCCCCTGCTTTAAGGTCCTCAGCAGCAGGGGAGGAGGGAGAGAACCACAATTTCCCCAAGGCTGGGGAAATTGCACATGTGCAGGTCACGGTGGAAGTGAATTCTACCTAGACCTGCACCCCCTTTGTCATGCAGGCACAATGGGGCAAAACTCCACCTGGTGCATCCATTGGGGCACAGGAGGGCCGGATGCAAGGGCATCTGCTGCCTTCATAGGCCCAGGCAGATTTTCATCCTTTTGCTAGCCAAAACTCTAAGGGAAGTTAGTTCATCACAAGCAGGAGCCCACAGGACGTGAGCATGAGGGACACAGAAGGCTGACTAATCTGTCCTTCACAGCAGTCTCTTTGTTGCCGTTTGTTTCAAAGATCCTGGAGCGGGCGATCACCTCTCGCTGTCTTGACATTCTTTCTAGTAACTCTGCTTTGGATCCATTTCAATCTGGATTCCGTCCTCTGCATTCCACCGAAACAGCCCTTACTAAGATCACCAATGATCTCCTTACTGCCAAGTCTAAAGGCCTTTATTCCGTTCTTATTCTCCTTGATCTAACTGCAGCCTTTGACACGGTTGATCATGATCTTCTCTTAGATTCCCTTCATGACCTTGGATTTTGTGGCTCTGTCTATAACTGGTTTGCCTCCTATCTAGCGGGTCGCTCTTTCAGCGTGTTGGCTAATGGTACCTCGTCTTCTTCCTTTCCCCTTTCAGTAGGGGTTCCGCAAGGCTCGGTGCTTGGCCCGTTGTTGTTTTCCTTATACATGTTGCCCTTGGGCAAGCTTATTCAATCTCATGGCCGATGATACACAACTATATCTGTCATCTCCAGAACTTTCTCCTGATGTTCACGATCGTATCTCGGCACGTCTTTCAGATATCTCAGCTTGGCTGCTTCATCGTCGTTTGAAACTCAATATGGCAAAGACTGAATTGCTTGTTTTTCCTCCTAAACCTTCTCCTCATCTCTCATTCTCTCTTACTGTCAATGATGTTACGCTTACTCCGGTCAAGGAAGCTCGTAGCCTTGGCTTTATATTTGACTCCTCGCTCTCCTTTATTCCTCATATTGAGGCAGTAGCTAAATCTTGTCGATTTTTCCTGTATAATATTGCCAGGATTCGATCATTTTTGTCTGTCTCTTCCGCCAAGACGCTTGTTCATGCACTGGTTATTTCATGGTTGGACTACTGCAACCTTCTTCTCTCTGGCCTTCCTTCTTCTCACATCAGTCCGTTGGTTTCTGTTCACCACTCTGCCGCAAAGATCATCTTCTTGGCTCGCCGCTCTGACCATGTTACTCCGCTTCTGAAATCTCTTCATTGGCTTCCAATTCACTTCAGAATCCAATATAAACTTCTCCTGTTAACCTTCAAAGCTTTTCACGGTCTAGCTCCTTCCTATCTCTCCTCTCTCATCTCACACTATTGCCCTGCTCGTGCTCTTCGCTCCTCTGATGCCATGTTTCTTGCCTGCCCAAGGGCCTCTACTTCCCTTGCTCGGCTCCGTCCATTTTCTTCTGCTGCCCCTTACGCCTGGAACGCTCTTCCAGAACATTTGAGAACTACAAGTTCAATCGCAGCTTTTAAAGCTCAACTAAAAACTTTTCTTTTTCCTAAAGCTTTTAAAACTTGATGTTGTGCAGACTTTAAACTGTTAGTTTTACCCTACCCTGTGCCTGCTTACCCTACCCTGTGCCTGTTTGCATTCTCTTCCCCTCCTTATTGTTTTACTATGATTTTATTAGATTGTAAGCCTATGCGGCAGAGTCTTGCTATTTACTGTTTTACTCTGTACAGCACCATGTACATTGATGGTGCTATATAAATAAATAAATAAATAAATAATAATAATAATAATAATAGGCAGGCTTGGATGTGCACTATTAACCCACCATTGGCTATTGTGTTGTCCGAACACAGTCAATGTTTCTGTGTTGTTGTTTTAAGTTAGAGAGTCTGTATTCTTCTCATCCCATCTCTCTCTCTCTCTCTCTCTCTCTCACACACACACACACACACACACACACCCCTTCCAAAGCTCACGATCATCACTGTTTGTTTGATGACAAGCAATGAATGATGAGCGTGCATGTGTGAACCAGGGCAAACACAATACAGTTCAAAGGAGGCACTTCATGCATGGAGCTACCAGTCACTGAGTGATGAATCAGTCTTTAATTGATTGTTAGAATGGGGAATGTTTGTGATAAAACTACAAAGGGAATGAACGATCAGGCCGCTATAGCAAGTAATTTACTTGTTTCATATGCAAATATGTCTGAAAATCACAGAAGAGGCTGTTTATCATCATTCCACTGAGATTTTAGAAACAAAGATTATAGTTGAGGTTTTTTTTAAAAAAAGGGGAATCTCTAGAACTCCAACTGACTGTCACTCATGCCTGTCAATTATTATATGAACATTTAATTATATATTTTTTGGGGGGAAAATAATTGATGAATTCCCTCATACACACTGCACTTTGCAATACAGCATGTGAATATTATTAGATTAACGCTACTAACCAAATCCAACTCTCAACGAACAGTTACCCCGATCCTGCTATTGTAGTTCATGCTTTAGGTAGATAGCTAATACATTACCTGGCACATCAGAGCATGTATGAGAATGCACACCCAAATGCACTTTTTTTTAATTCACATCCAATTGAAGGCAATGCAGATAAACAATATCCTTGTTGGGAATCCGACACAACTTTTGATGAGCACTGGGCACATCTGATTTGTGCTACAGTCCCGTGTTCCAATGCTCCAGAGGGATATGCACTTTTACAGATTTTCATTAATGTTTAAATGTATGGATAGCCCTGTTGTCATTCTTTATATCCATTGTTCTATTATTTGTGGCCATTTTTAGGAATGCCTTGTGTTTTAAAAACAAACAAACCCATTATTATTATTATTATTATTATTATTATTATTATTATTATAAATTTATTTCTTACCCGCCTCTCCATTTTGATCGAGGAAAGGAACGACAGTAAACAACATATTTTTATGATGAATTATCTAAGGATGTGCAGAGCCAACCTGAGATGTTTTGCTAATCCCACTGAAATCTTTTATTCTTCCCTTGATATTCCTTAGGCAAATGAGGAACCCTCATGTTTGCTTTGATCTGTTCTGTAGGCATAATTGTAGTGGCAACTTTATTACCATTGTAACCCGCTTGAAGAATGATTTTATATTGCTTGTCAAATTGCGTTCAGAGATTTTGTCAATGGCTTGCAGTACATCACAATATCCTCTAGATGGCACTGTTTACTGTGCTTAGAAGGCTTGAAGACTTCTTTTTTCCCCCTTAAGGATGAGTAGCAAACTGAAATGCAGTTGACAAGGTTCTGTCACAGTCTAATCCTGTCTTAAATTTATGTCAACAAACAAATTCTCAAAGGCTTCTGCAGAAACAGGATACTGTATTTTCCACTTGCTTCTTAAACTGACTTGTAACAGAAATATCTGAATAAATGCAAAGAAATATGTGTATCTTAAATTAATATATGGGATCTGCTGGAATTTCAAATCTCCTGCTAACTATTATGATTGGCTTCACTGTGCAGTAGAATTACATCAATATTCTTTTGTTCTAACTTTTATTTTATGAGTCTACATTGCATAACAGCACCTTTAGAATTCTAGCTGGTTCTGACTGAAACCCAGACGGAATCACAGCCCCACTGAAATCAGAGTCACCAACCTCCACTGACTTGAACTCCCCAAGTAAGTGTATGATAGATTTGCACCTTCAAGAGAATTTTCACAAATGAGGCTAAGAAGTCTACTCAGAAGTAAGTTTCGCTGAGTTCAATGGGGATTAGGTCCAGCCAATATCCTGCAATCCTAAACCCATTTACCTGGGAACAAGTAGGATCATGCTCTTAAAAGTGGCTGGGCTTCAATTTGAACCACAAAAAACGTCTTTAGCACAAAATGGCCCAGTTCAGACAACACGCTAAACCATGCTGCTTAACCACAAAATGGTTAAGGGAATTCCCTTAACCATTTTGTGGTTAAGCAGCATGGTTTAGCGTGTTGTCTGAACCAGGCTAATATTTGTTTGCATTACAACTGAGTCTCTTCTTCATTCATAACCATCATGTGTTAATAAACAGCAGGAGAAGGGCACACAGGTGATTTAAGCCTCATATGTAAAAAGACTTGAAGTGTTTTCACTACATCAATTACTGCTATTTTGTGTTCATTCAATCAATTACTGCTATTTAGATGTAAATGTCTTAAATTAGGATTAACAACTCTGACATTCTCTCTCTCTAGAAAGGGAAAGATGGATAGAACTGCACAACAGTGATGCCAGGTACTGAGAGCTTCATCACACCTACCTGTTTCCCTCGAATTATCCCATAGCGTATGAAAGCTGCCATTGTTGTTGTGTTGTTAGCTCCAACACACCAACATTATACCTCCGCCCTGCTCTGGCGCACGACCCAGGAGGGCTGGGCCTGCTCCAGGCTCCGCGGCAATCGCTTGGGGGTTGCCGAGGGAGGTGGCCGAGGACTCTGCTCCTCGTTATCCTTCTGTGCCCCCATTGGCCGCTCAGAGACCAACAAAAGAATCGCTGTTTCCACGGTCCAAAATACGTCGCTATTTTTTTGGGGAAAGCGCAATCAAAGCAGGACACATCGGAGTACTTCGCTGTAAAAGCAGATTATAAGGTAGAAAACATCGGAGGCCTTTGCATGCAATTCGCAGTGATTGCACAGTACAACGCTGGTGTGACAGAGCTCTGAGTCATCCACTATACATAAAAGCTAAATAGAAGGGAAAGTTTTGGTGCTGTGCTGAATCCTGCCCCCCCTTTTTTTCTGGGAACCTTTTCTCTAACTGCAAAAGAGGCACTGTTTTTTCTGCCCCTTTTGCAGGGAGGGGGAGAATTTTAGATAATTTTCTCCTTGGGGAGATGGAGGTAGCATTTCCATGGGGGGGGTGTGTTATTGGTTGTTGACTGAAGGTGAAAGCGACAAGCGGGTGGGAGGCAGTGTGCTCATACACTTCTGCTTGGCCACATTAATTCCTCAGGAATTGTCATTTTGTCTTGGTATGATGATTGACCTCATGAGATTTTGGGGGATTCCTTGGTGTGAAAGGGTTAAAACACAATGTCTGCCATGCTTTCAGTGAACCTTCACCAGGACCAGGAAAGAGAAGTTAGCACAAACAGTAGATGAAGGGATAAAGGTATCTTTGGACTGTTTTACTTGAAATTGCAGGTAAGGGGATTGCATGCCTGACTATTCCTGCTTCTAAATATATATATAAAAAAACCATGCTCGTAGAAAGTGTCAGGCAGAAGAGTTCTAGCCTTCTCCCAACTTCTCTCCTCCAGTCCCACTATCTTCAGCCACCCAAAGATCTCCCTTGCTCAGGAAGGGAGAAGGGATGGAATTGGATCAGCCTCACAGGAAAACTACAGGCTGCTACCTCCCTCTCTCATCCATCAAATCTGCCCACAAATCCCACCTTTTCTGCAAAGCCTTTGAGATAATCCTCCAGTCCTCAAGCCCTATTGCAATCAAGTTAAATATATATATGATTTAGAATAACATATTCTTCCCCTGCTTCTTTCTTTGTTTTAGGGCATTTATATATTTTCCTACATAATATATATGCTAGGATTGTTTACAGTAGAAATTAAATACATTTTTTTTGAAGTGCCAACTACAAAAAGCACAAGAAACACTTTTTTAAAAAAAAGAATTACACAATCAAACTACTAGTGTTTAAATGAAAGTATAAAAGAGGTAGCTAAGAACCCTGAGAGAATAGAGCAAGTGGGGGGAGAGAATAGAGCAAGTGGGTTATTTTTCTCTTCCTGGTGCTTAAAAGATAACAGAGATAATATTAGGCGCCAGACATGCTTCTTTGTGAAGAGAATTACCCCTCCTTGGTCAACACCCAGCTTATCTTGGATGGTGGAAATAGCCAGAGAAGGACTTTAGGAGAAACTATCAACATCCAGGCAGGTTGATGTGGAAATTCCACATCCTTATGGTACCTTAATCCAAAGCCAGCTAAGGCTTTAAGGGATTAGAATAACCAGCATCTTGAACTGGGCCTGGAAACACACTGGTAGCTCAGTCTTCCCCAACCCAGTGTTCTGCAGATGTTTTTGTCTACAACTCCCACCAGCCCCAATCCACATTGGCAATGATCAGGGTTGATGTAAGTTGTAATCCAAAACATCTAGAGGGCACCAGATTGGGGCAGGCTGTGGTAGCCCATAAAGGTCTTTTAGAACTGGTAAGATATGTCCCCAATGGAGATGTTCATCCTTTCCTCTTCCTTCCCTTCCTCTGTTGTCTTTCTGTGTCGAATGATAGAGCCGAAGTTCCTAAGGACATGAGATGATGATGATGATGATGATGATGATGACCATCACCATCATCACCACCAGCACCACCATCATCATCATCATCATCATCATCATCATCATCATGGGGGGCGAGTTGTTGTTTTTAAGGAAAATATTCAGAGAGTTGTGTTTTTTAACTGGGACTTATTCCCTCATGACACTCCCTTGTACATAATCCTGCAGCCTTGAGTGGCACAGTCCAGGAACTGTGTAAGTTTACTATTCATTGGATGAATCTAGGTGGCTATATCCAAGATTTGCCCAAAGACTTTTGGATGGTTGTGACATTTGGGGTTGAGATTCTGAACTCATGGAAGCATGCTTTTGTACTCTGTTGACAAATTTCTACTGCAACTCCATATAGATGGTTGATAAGCGCCTTTATTTGCAGTGAAGTTGTTATCTCTTTCTGCCTGGGTACGTCTTGCGGAGCATCACAAGTCACTTGGAGATAGTTAATCTCTCTCTCTCTCTCACTCACTCATATTCCACCTCGTGACATAGAAATTGATAGGAACGCCAATTGTTCCTCTAGCAATTGCTGTCTGAATTGCTTGTGCACCAGATGCTCCTTTATGGCTCTCCCAAAGCACCTGACATCAGAGCAAAGGACATTGTGATAAGGAAGAGAACAAAAATGACTACCTTTTATTGACTGTCTTTTGAAATATCCATTGTCCTTTATAGGGAAGTTTAATGAGTAATCTGTAGAAGTTGGACACAGCTACGAAAATCCCCAAACTAGACTGAGCTTCCCAGCAACACAAACTATTTGCTCTGAATCTTTACTGTGGCCTTTGTTAGACTTGACCAAGGCTATCACAACTCACTGTTTACCTGGGCAGTTATCAGAGGCCTTCAGATTGTTTATGCCTCTCTAAGGAATGTGGCTGGTAAATTGCCAAATTGGTCAATAGTGCTAGGATTAGTTGCTGATCTTTACTGCTGATTTGACATCTTGAGAGTGGTTCTCCAGAAACTCTTCTCCTGCCAAAGACAGGCATTCTAACTACATGCAGGAACCTGAAACTTTGTTGCTACATCTTCATACAAAGAGATGTCAATTGGACAAAAATAGCATTCATTGGTGATGATTGTGTGTGGGTGCATGGTGGAGGGGTGTCTTTGATTTCTTGTTTTGAGCTTTATCCTGGCTTTGGAACACAACTCTCTTTATGGGGCATTATGGGAAGTCATTGAGCAGTAGAAAAATCCTTGCAAGGAATCCTGTTCTAAATAGTGCAGTGAATCCTTCTCTGTTTTCAACAGCTTTTTTTTTTAAAAAAAAACACATGAATATACTGAGAATTGAAACTGGAGAATTGATATATTATGTCACTTTATAAAGAAAGAAAAGAAAAGAAAAGAAAAAAACCCAAGGCATTGCTGCTCAATATGGGCACACAATTTTTTAGGTGGGAGATGCTTTTAAGAGCTTTAGGGGGAAAGTTTACCTTTTTACACCAAAGCTTAAAATTACTGATCTTTTCCAGCATGTGATGGCCTGTACAACATTGACCTCATTTATCCTCACAACAAACCTATGAGATAGAGAGAACACAATTGGGAGTGTGTGAAATGCCCAAAGCAACCAAGTGAGATTTGTAGCTGGAAAACGTGGTACAGCTGCTCCTAGTAAGCCTTGGTAAGCGTATATGGCAGAGAAATAAACAAACAACAATTTTGCAACAGGGATGTCAGTTAAATATATCTGAGTTATAAGCAAGAGCAGGGTTAAAGGCAGAAAGCACCATTGATTAGGAAGATGCTTTCTGCGTTGGTTCTGATTCTGCACTAGCAAGATTTACATTAGTTGTTGATGTTGCTGGATGACCTTTGTTCAAACTGCTAACTAGCAGAGACCAGTGTGGCAGTACTCTGGTAGGAACCATTGGTCACCACTGTTGGAGAATTTTTACTGTAAACCAATGAGAGATGAAAGGAGAGGGTGCCTCATTCAGTGGCTTGGTAGTGTGTGTGTTTGCTAATTGGCTAGCTAGCTGCTGCGGCTGATGTCATACACCTTCCTCTGATAGGACAGCTAACCAGTTAGCAAACACATGCCTGCATCGGGCTGACTGAAGCACCCTCTGCTTCCACCTCTAAACGGTTTCTGGTAAAGATGGGAATTCTGTTCCTGCCTTGATCACCAGCAGTGGTGGCCAATGGCCCATTCTAGCAAATGATTTTACTGGCAGGTGCTAACTCTCTTACATTTTTTTTCTGCAAAGGTGTAAAAATGTCAACTATTTAAAAGTCTGGAGCATTGCCTCTGTATGCAATAGGTTGGACCATAGTTCAGTAACGGAGCACATGCTATGCATGTATAAGCTGTCCTGGTTCAATCCCTAACTTGTCCAGTGATAGGATCTCAAGCAGCAGGTAATGCGAAGAGCCTTGTCTTGGGACCCTGCAGAGCCATTGCTAGTCAGGGGAGACAATTGAGGGAGGAAATGGAAGGAAGACCAATACACAAAGAAAATGGATTTTAAACAGCCCGCAATGTTTATTGAAAGGGCTTGCAAAACAGTTGGGTCAGGGAGGTCAGCCAAATCAACTTGCCATAAAACCTCAGCATGACCATGCCCTCTATAAACAGATGCATCACCAGCATAGTAATGAGACATCCACAGGACAAGCTTAGAAATAATACCAATTGACTGCTCCCCAAACTGAAGACCTGGGGAACTTTGCCAAATTAAAATTTAAGCTCACTAATCAGTATGACATACAGTGAGTAACAGGACTCTTATGCCAGCCGGCCAAGGGAGCATTTTCAAGGGAGAAGCTGTGGGAGGAAGTGGCAGCATTTAGTTCTTTTGTCTTTTAAACCCACGTCTGGCCATTTGGGCTCACAAAACTCATATTTTGAGTTTGGAAATAAACCAGGAAGTGGAGGGCCATGCCAGATTTAGGAACAGGCTAAGTAAGCCATGACTTAGGGCCTCATATAGGGTGACCATATGAAAAGGAGGACAGGGCTCCTGTATCTTTAACAGTTGTGTAGAAAAGGGAATTTCAGCAGGTGTCATTTGTATATATGGAGAACCTGATGAAATTCCCTCTTCATCACAACAGTTAAAGCTGCAGGAGCTATACTAGAGTGACCATTTTAAAAGAGGGCAGGGCACCTGCAGCTTTAACTTGTGATGAAGAGGTAATTTCAGCAGGTTCTCCATATATACAAATGACACCTGCTGAAATTCCCTTTTCAATACAACTGTTAAAGATACAGGAGCCCTGTCCTCCTTTTCATATGGTCACCCTAGCCTCATACTATGAGGGACCTCTGCATATGGAGATAACTAAGATGAAATCACTTTGGCTTAAATATGTTGGGAAGTCTGGAATGACTTACAGCAGCATTGCCTTATAGAGAGAAAACGTGGCAACGCAGCATTTAGTACTGGAGGCAAAAAGAAAAAACTAGGGCCAGTTTTTAAAAAGTTCAAATCAACTTATTTTACTAGTCCTTTGATACACACCTTCAGTGTTTAACTACAAGCACCCCTTATGCTAGGTGGTACCCTTTCATTACCCTTCCTGTTAGGAGAGATTGCAGAGCAAAGCGCTTCAGGCAGGGAGGGGTTAAGCTCCCCACTTCCTCTGCTTAGTCCCTCAAAATGCTGTCACATTCTCATTCTCGTTATTCAGCAACCAAGGGCTGGGGACCTGTGTTTGCTGACATCACATGTAGTTGAACCCTTAGGCATGCCACTGTTCCCTCAGCCACCCACTGCATTATGGGAATAACACAGCAGCCTACTTTATATTCTTGGTGTAAGGGTTATTGTAATAAAGTATGTCAAGCACTTTGGCCACTCTGAGGTTGACATTCTTCATTATTCTTTGGTGGCAATGATAAGCCAAGTTTTAGCTGACAATTGTCAACTTTTCAGATTTTGATTCTGGATACTTCTGGTGGCACTGGGTCTTTCACAGAGATCCTTCAAGCTCTGCACTGGCTCTCTGAGTTCACCCTGAAAGCAGCTCAAGGTGCAAATAATTGATGTTCTGCACATACTACTACAATGGTTACCTCTTTCTCCCCCTGCCATCCTGCACCCCAGGGCCTTCCAACGTACCTGGGGCAAGAGGAGGACGAAGGGGCAGAGGCGGCTCCACCTCCATGGTGGAGCTTCCTCCCTTGCTGAGGAACATGCTGGAACTACTCCATTGTTGGTAGTGGACAGTGGCACTGCTTGCATCACTTTCCACCAATAGAGCCCCAGGGTAGGGGAGGTGGCGGCTCCAGGGTCACCTCCACCCCTACGTTCCACCATGACCTCTAAGATCAAGCAGAAATGCTCTTTTAGGTATATCAGCCATGCACCATCAGGCTTAGAAAGGCACCCAGATATGTTCCACAGGGACTGTTCCTCTTCTCCTGAAGACTCACTGAAGTCTGAGCCTTCACACCTTCTGGAAATGGTTAAGATGGTTATCATTCAAACTGGGTCTTAGTGGGCAGGGGTGGAAGGATGAATCTCACTAAAGTCCTTCAGACAGAGTAGGTTGTAAGCCAAATAATTAAAGTTGGTGTCCACAATTCTATCTGTTTATTAAGTTTCACATTTTGCTTGTCAATGTATACTTACAAAAAATTTTTTTGCTGTAGCTTTACAGGCAGTTAACACCAGATAGAGTAAGTACATGAAGTACTTCAGTACTGTATTTGTCGTTCAAGCATCAGGAACATCCCTGCAAGTGGTGCTGAGCAGGAGTGAGTCGATTTTGTTGCTGAAAACAACAGAATGAAATTTAATAGGGGTAAATGCCAAGTTCTACATTTAGGAAATAGAAACTTGGCTCAGCAATACTACAAATGAGAAGGACCTTGGAATTGTTGTAGATCACAAGCTGAATATGAGCCAACAGTGTGATATGGCTGCAAGAAAGGCAAATGCTATTTTGGGCTGCATTAATAGAAGTATAGCTTCCAAATCACGTGAGGTACTGGTTCCTCTCTATTCGGCCCTGGTTAGGCCTCATCTAGAGTATTGTGTCCAGTTCTGGGCTCCACAATTCAAGAAGGACACAGACAACCTGGAGTGTGTTTAGAGGAGGGCAACCAGGATGATCAGGGGTCTGGAAACAAAGCCCTATGAAGAGAGACTGAAAGAACTGGGCATGTTTAGCCTGGAGAAGAAAAAATTGAGGGGAGACATAACAGCACTCTTCAAATACTTAAAAGGTTGTCACACAGAGGAGGGCCAGGATCTCTTCTCGATCCTCCCAGAGTGCAGGACACGGAATAACGGGCTCAAGTTAAAGGAAGCCAGATTCCAGCTGGACATCAGGAAAAACTTCCTGACTGTTAGAGCAGTACGACAATGGAATCAGTTGCCTGGTGAGGTCATGGGCTCTCCCACACTAGAGGCCTTCAAGAGGCAGCTGGACAACCATCTGTCAGGGATGCTTTAGGGTGGATTCCTGCATTGAGCAGGTGGTTGGACTCGATGGCCTTGTAGGCCCCTTCAACTCTGCTATTCGATGATTCTATGATTTTACTAGAGCAGGGGTGGAGATCTCCAGGCCCAGGGACCAAAACTGGCTCTTCCCCATTCCCCAGTTAGGCAGGCTTCCTTCCCCGCCTTTCCCAAACACCAACTATTTGCTGATTTCCTGCCCTTTGTAGTATTTTTCCCCCATTCTGAATGGTTGAAACGCCTCTCCTAAGGCTTAGCGACCGGCAATAAATATACAAACAGCATTGCTGCTGTTTTTATCTGGTTGAGCTTTTATATTGTATTTTATATTATGGTTTTATACTGTTGTTTTATACTTTGAATGGTTTTAATTTTTGTGAACCGCCCAGAAAGCTCCGGCTATTGGGCGGTATAAAAATGCAATAAATAAATAAATAAATAAATAAGAGCTTTAAGCTAAGATGGGCTAGAACGTTTGACCACACCCCCTTTGCCTCTGGCCCCGCCTCCCACTGGAATGCAGCCCCTCAGAACTTTTCTGAATTGGATTAAGTCCCTCAGGCTGAAGGAGGTTCTCCAGCCCTGAGTTAGACAGAGGGCCAATGGCTCCTTGCAATCGTGCAGCCATTATTCAACTGAACTGTCCTGTGGACTTCCATTATTCATCACTTATTGACTTCATTAGTGCCGCTTATTTAGATGTACAGATTAATAACAAAGACTTGAATATTGTTTAACTGTGTGTGTGTGTGTGTGTGTGTGTGCATGTGTGCACCCTCCCCTTCAACCCCGCTGGCAGCACACAGATGGCCTATTTAGTAAAAACACTGAAAATCAATGTTGAAATGGCGGGGGAGGGGAGGAGAAGAGATACTAATAAGCAAGTTGTATATTTATAATGCAATTACCTGACCTCTCAGAAGTCACGAAATTTAATGTGGTTATAGTGCACAATATATCTTGCCATGACTGGAATGGATGCTGTTGTTGGTGACTTAGTGCTTATTGGCCCAAAACATGTGGCAAAAAAAAAGGCTTCTTAAAAAAATAACATGAAAAGGAATAAGTTGCAGGGTGTAACAGTAAATAGGGACAAAAAGGAACTACATAAGTAGCAAAATATGGGTAGAGTGAGTTCAAGCAGCAGACTGCATAAGCATTTATTTATTTATTTATTTATTTATTTCATTTATATACCACCCCACAGCCGAAGCTCTCTGGGCGGTTCACAAAAGTTAAAACAGTAAACATTAAAAGGTGTACAAAATTTAAAAACCATCAGAAACATAAAAACAACAGTATAAAAACAAGAGTATCGATTTAAAAAACACCAGTTCTGGGGTCCATTAAAAAACAAACTTAGCGTTGTTAAATGCCTGGGAGAAGAGAAAAGTCTTGACCTGGTGCCTGAAAGATAACAATGTTGGCACCAGGCGAGCCTCATCGGGAAGATCTTTCCACAGTCGGGGGGCCACCACCAAAAAGGCCCTCTCCCTTGTTGCCATCCTCCGAGCTTCCCTCGGAGTAGGCACTCGGAGGAGGACCTTAGATGTTGAGGTCAGTGTATGGGAAGGTTCATGTCGGGAGAGGCGTTCCATCAGGTATTGCGGTCCCAAGCCATGTTGCAGAAACATTTCACGTAGAACAACCTTCTTCAACCTGGTGCCTTGCAGATTTATTTGAATTAGAACTCAGAAGTTGCACCACAACACATCTCAAGGGCATCAGGTTGGAGAAGGTTCTTACAGGAAGTCTTCTCACAAAGAAAGTTGGGCCGGATTATTCACTGGGGAATCTTTTCACTCTATATGCACAGTTAGAGGTACTCATGAAGTTGTAAGTATCGGTAAGGGGAGGAAATAAGGGTGTACCTTCAACCAACACTTAGGCTGCAGAACTAGGATCAGGGCAGACTGTCTCCTGTTACCTGCTTTTAACACCAGGACAAAAGGAAACAAGAGGGTTAGAAAAGTATAAAGTGACCCTTCCCCACTTGGAATAAAGATTCTCATTTTAATGCAAAAATCAAATGCCAGTTTGGCAACAAACAACACTTTATCTACACTGATAAAGAAAGTGCATATGCTTATGCATTTATATTCTTCGATTACCATTATACCATTATATGACATGTGGCCCATTTTTGTAAAATTGGTTTAGAGAACTGCTGATACTGAACTTCAGTTGTTGATTTTAGCAGTTGATAAGTTTTGGACATCTCTCTCTCTCTCTCTCTTGTGGTTAATGTTGTTCGCTGCTTGCTGGAACTAATACAAAAATGGAAATTCCGTTCCTTCAAAGTGGATGTTAAATGATCACTATACAGTACATTGCACGTACATTATGATTCACAATTGCATATTGTGCTATTCTTTTATAAACGAAGGAAGAGATTCAGTACTGAACCATTTTGGCTCTATGTGTACAACGGCTTTGCACACTGTGCAATAAAAGCAACAGCCATTCAAGTAAACGCAGATCTGAACAACCGTCACCAATGAACAGCACCATTTAATACATGTATAGATCCCACCGAGTCCTATGGGGCTTACTCTCAGGTAAGGTATTGGATTCCTCGCCCGTCAAGGGGAGGGCGCCTCCCACGCCCCCGGGACCCCGCAGGGGCCGCCACTGCTGCCGCCCCGCTGCTGGTAGCTCTCGCAGGGCCTGCTGGCTAAAGGAAAATGGAGCCAGGAGCAGCCCGCCCGCAGTCTGCGCTGCCAAAACACGCCTCCTCCTCCACCTCTTCTGGGGACGATTAAGGTATGTGCTACACGACCATTTTCGGGGCGCCCTCAAGGGGCTTCGGGGTGCCTTTGGAACGGTGTGTGGACTCTCCCCTGGAGATCTATAAACGTTTCAGAAAAGCGCCACCTGCTTGGGACATGTATCCTTTACAGTAGACATGCAGTTGTTGCTTCAGAATCAGAGAGGTTCCTCCAAAGTCACACAAGCGGATTTCTACTAATGCAACATGACTTCTTCCTCTCCTCCCCCCTGCACTCACAAATCTGCTCTAAATGGTCCCCCAGCCCTCAAGAACAGACTTGGGGTGCAGGCAGGGGGGCATTCAGAGTCTGTTCTGCCAGCAACGACTCTTCTGCTGTCAGACCCCCATGGATACAAATCAGAAAATCAAGGATAATTGCAGTATCCAAGCTCAGCCAACTCAGGTTCATTGTGAATTGGAAAGGAACCCTCTCTGTCTTTATTGGCCACTTAACTGCCCCGACCCAGAATAGGGGGGGGGGGGAACCACAGGACCAGAGTGAATGACGCTTCTCTTATTAAGTACACAATCTTGTCCAGCAGCTGAATGTATCTTTAAACCATTTATGGCAAAACTCAAAAATATTTTTTCTTCCCCTCCTTTTCTTCCAGGTCTCTGAAAAATGAGAAATAACAGTCTTTATAACTGTCAGCTTCTAATTGTTAAGCTTCATGCCTACACCGGTGTGGTGAGAAATGCCCGTTGCTAGGAGGCACAATATAAAGAGGTGTACAGGAGGATAAGCCAAGACCCAGCACAGTAAGGTCATGTATTAGAAAAGTTCATTCATCAATATATGATCACTACCTAGTTAAACACATTCATATTAGGCATGAACATCCAAATACTAGGCTAGAAAACAGATGAATGGATTCAAGTTGGGATGTAGGATAGAGACTGCCTGCAGGCCAGATGTGTTGCATGAACTAATTTTATTAAGCTTGTGGTGAAACTAGTACAATTGAATCAGGGTATACTAAGATGCACACCTATATTTTCACTCATCTGGAAAAGGAAATGATTTTCAAAGTCATAAAGAGAAAGACTCCACACTTTAATGTTAAGAGGGAGCATACAACTCTCCTGTTAAAACAGCTTCACTGGCTTCCAGTATGTTTCTGAGCACAATTCAAAGTGCTGTTTATCACTTATAAATCTCTCTACGGCTCAGATCCAGGTTATCTGAAAGAACGTATTCTCCCATATGAGCCTGCCCGTGCTCTGAGATCTTCTGGGGAGGCCTTTCTCTCAGTCCCACCAACATCCCAGGCACACCTGATGGGTACATGGGAGAGAGCTTTCTCAGTGGTTGCTCCAAGGCTCTGGAACTCCCTTCCCAGAGAGACATGGGGGGATTCCACACGTCGTACTGAGGCTGCTTCCATGCGGCCCCAGTGCACCCCGAAAACGATTGTGTAGCTTGCTTGTAAAAGAGACGAGGAAGAGGCATCCTTGCCGCCGCACCCACCTCCCTCCTCACCAGCCAGGACAGAGAGCTCGGCGGAAGAAGGTGGGGTGGAGAGCTCTCCACCCCGCCTTCTTCTGCCGAGCTCTCCGAGCCGGCCGGCGAGGAGGGAGGCGGGTGCCGGCGGCGCCAGCAAGGAAGCCTCTTCCTCGTCTCTTTAACAGGCAAGCTACATGATAGTTTTTGGGGTGCACTGGGGGTGGATGGAAGCGCCCTGAGTACGATGTGTGGATGTGCCCTAGGCTGGCTCCCTCTGTGCTACAGTTTCGGAGGCAGGCAAAAACTGTTTTGTTTCAGCAGGCTTTTGGAACTACTCTGGACCTGTGTTAATGTATTGGAACCCCTCCCTTTTAACCTGTTACAGTTTTTAAATTTTTAAACATGTTTTTAATTTTACTGTAGGTTTGATTCTATTTTAAGAGCCTCGTGTGGCGCAGAGTGGTAGGCAGCAGTTACTGCAGCCGAAACTCTCCCCATGGCCTGAGTTCGATCCCAGCGGAAGCTGGTTCTCAGGCAGCCAGCTCAGGTCGACTCAGCCTTCCATCCTTCCGAGGTCAGTAAAATGAGTACCCAGCTAGATAGGGGAAAGGTAACTGCGACTGGGGAAGGCAATGGCAAACCACCCCGCTACAAAGACTGCCAAGAAAACGTCAGTGAAAGCAGGCATCCCTCTAGGAGTCACCAATGACTCAAGTGCTTGCACTAGAGGTTCCTTTCCTTCCTTTTAATTCTATTTTAACTTTTGTAATTTATATTTATAAGTTTTAATTGTACATGCTTTAATTTTGTAAACCGTCTTGAGTCCCAGAACTGGGAAAAAGGCATCATCATCATCATCATCATCATCATCATAATAATAATATCATCTTTACATTGATTTTTGGACACAAAAATAGCTGTGCAGGTGTGTTTGGCAGGAGGAAGCCCTTAATAGCAATTGGCCTCAATCTTATTATGGAATCTGCCTTCCCAGAAAGGGGGCAGTTTGTGTGGCAGAATAAAACTTTGGTCTTCAGAAGGCTGTCTGGAGAATAGAATGGCCCCTGAAAAATATGAAAATTAGCCATTTCTGATAAGGGCCTCAATCTTTCTACCTGTGCATGCTGCCTCCTGCACCATCTTGCCAAACCACTGCAGTTGATGCAAATTCATCAAAATAGCCATTGTACATTAACATTTTACATGATCCCTTGATGGCAACAAGAGAGAGGGCCTTTTCAGTGCTGGCCCCTCAATTATGGAACGATCTCCCCGACAAGGCTCGCCTGGCACCAAAATTGTTATCTTTTCAGCACCAGGTCAAGACTTTTCTCTTCTCCCAGACATTTAACAGCATATGCTGAGTTTTTTTTCCTTAACTGACCCCAGAACAGTTGTTTTTAAATGGATATTGTCTGTGTTTATTGATTCTATGGTTTTAAATTTTGTATATTTGTTTTTAATGTTCACTGTTTTAAATCTTTGTAAACTGCCCAGAGAACTTTGGCTATGGGGCAGTATATAAATGTAATAAATAAAATAATGCCATATGCTAGAAATTTTGATGTATATGTTAGCACACCCATATGTATTACACCTATAGTAAGGTGCAAGTTTGAAAGTGCAAGGGGGAAGAATTTTGAGGAAGTATATGAATCTCAAAATCTCATTTTTTAACAGCTTCAGGAATTCAGATCCATGACCTGAAACAACAAGATTGAAAGTTCATGCAAAGTTGGGCACAGATCACAGATTCAGTACACCAATGTAAAGTATTAAAAACTGAATGATAGACACCTATGTGTGAACCAGTACTCCATGTAGAGAAGTCAAATTTTCTATTGTCGTGTGAATGAAGCTCCAATGATGAGGAATCAAGTGATAAAAGCAAGTGAGAATCATCGCTATATCAAATGTACGTCTGCATGGTTTGATTTACCTCCAACTTTCTACTTTTAAGAGATAAATCAGAGCAATACAAAGTGAAAAATATTTAGTTGACTATCACCAGTTCTGGAGTGCATTATAATGTGTTATGCTCAAAATTCCATGATTAAAGCATAATATGACTCATTTTCATGTATTATGTATTTATACCATTTGAGCCTGTATGATAAGATGTAAAGTAGTTCCCTTTAGTGCAATTTGACATATGCTGGGACAGACTAATTAGAGACTGGGACTTATTTAGTATTCTGAGGTCCATCAAATATTATCAAGTCAAATATTATATGGGAAAATAATGTAGCATAGAAGAGGACAACTGCAAACAGTGATATGGAAAAATAGCAAATTTTCTATAACCTAAAAAATGGAATGAGTGTTCAATTTATAATCGAACTCCCCATATTGTGGTATATGGAAAAAATACATTAGTATAAAAATAGGTGTCTGTTAAACATCACCCACTATAGAGTGCTAAAATAAAGCATAGTGTCAGATTCTAAAGGTTTTTTAAATTTATTTAATTCCTATGGGCAGCTAAGGTTTCTATTTTTCTTTTTTAAAGTACACAAAGTAGCATTCAATCATGCAATCTTCTCAGCTGCAATGTGATGTGCCCCAAACCAGGTATATTTTTACAACATGATGAGCCCTTAGTCTAGATCAGGCCAAAAAAGGATTCAACCAACATACCTAGGATTGAGTCAGTGCTCTGTGGATTCGGCTTGTTCACCATTAGAACAAGTTTCCTAGAGAGGTTCCCAAATCTGCTTCCTCGGAAATTTTCAACAGAGGCTGGGCTACTTGAGAAACTACTTAGGAAAGGAGGTTAGGCTATAGTGCCATTTCAAGGGTAAGCAGCCAGAGCAGAGTGGCTGTTGAGGAACTGCAGCCCTGCTCTTTGAGCCACAAAACTCTTCGGGGTGGTCCTTGATGGGTCCAACTATCCTGATGGGCCTTTTCCCTTTGTTCCCTTTGTGACTTTGCTGGTGCAAAAACAACAATGATGAGCAGACCTCCATGGACAGTTCAAAGCCTGCACTCCACATTCCACCCCTGCCTGTCCCTGACCCTGCATATTTCTACATCTTCCCCAATCTCATTTCCTGCATCTCTCCTCCATACCCACGTCTAGACGGCCTTCTGAGAACTTGTCTCTCTCTGGTGTGACACCTCTGCTGGAGAAAGGGCATGGGACCCCCTACCCGGAGGCATGACCATCCAATGCATCTAGCAACCTTGATCCTAACCCTCAATATTGGATCTGCATTAATTTTCCTTCTAGAAAATTAATAAAGCCAACATGACACACATAACCCCTCTGGCGCTACAAAGCACGAGGTTGCAATTTATTGTGTTTAGAGGCATGCTAAGGGCTTAGTCCTGAGCCCGGCTTTTCTGAGAGGTTAACAAAAATGCAGCAAGCATGCAAACATTAACATGATCGATTGCGTTTCAAGCAAACACAGCTTTGCCTCTCTAACGTATGCAGCCTCTCAAAAGAGCAAGGACATGTTTTACAGTTCCCTACTTGGGAACGTGTTGAATTTAAGTCCGGCAGCTGTTAGTTTAATCCATTTTGATTATTATTTCTCTCCTCAAACTGCCGTGAAGCTAACCTTGTGTACCTGGAAGAAGCTCATTTGTGAGCATAGGGTAATCAGTTCTGACTACAAGTTAAAGTTATCCTTAAGCAAACAGAAAACTATTCAGCATAGCAATAAAGTTAAATAATTATTACCGAGCTATGTGATGTGACTACAATGTGACTTTGAAATGACTGGGATGTGATTAGAATCAGAATGTTATGCATCTGTGGTGATACTAGAAAAGAATGATGCCAAAGCTCCCCGACATTGCCAGCATCAGGGAAAAAATGGCATTATTAATGCCTAGAAAGACATAAATTCTAAGAGACAGTACATGCCTGCAAATGGTTGTAGCTTTAACACTGAAATCACTGATAAGAAATATAATTAGACTGTAATATAAAGTAGGAAAATAGGCCATGAACAAAATTTAGGCCACTTGGGCATGCACAGATCTATGCTTAGCCCAATGGGCTAAATTGTGTTCCTATCCTTTGCCCGCTGTCCCCATCTCCAACCACATAATGCCTTATTATGGGGGTTGATGTGCAGACCTGTCCTACCTTCCTATGTTTTTTCGTGTTTATGGTGTGATAATTTTATTGGATTATGACTGCCAGCATCAGAACATGCAGTCTTTCAGTTGACACAGAACTATTCATTGGGCAAAATTCTGTGTACGCTGAAAGCTAGTATAAATCTATAAAAGTTGATAAAGACACCAAGAGCAGCTTCGAATGTCAATTTAATCTATGATGGCTTAATAACCTAGGCACAGCAGCCTATTTTTTTTAAGTAGTTCACAATGCCTCTTCACATGAACAGGCTAATAAGCTAACATCTGTGATTTGACTTATCCCCTTGACCCACTGCAGTCCTCTTGCCTGAGTGCACTGGTATGCCATAAACCCTTGCAGTGTTTAAGCCTCCCACCCAACCAGGCAGTAGCCTGCTTACGTTGGTCCCAGTACTGCATTAGCGCTCATTTGCTAAAGCGGTTGCATATTTAACCCATAGATGCTGCCACAGTAGCCATTTTAAGGTGTTCGCAATGCCCCAGTAGTTCACTAAAGCACATTCACTAAAGCACAGTTGCGCATTTAACCTCCAGATGCTACTGCAGTTGTCACTTTCCACTGTTCCCAAAACCGCAATAGTACTATTCCCACTACACAGAGAATGTCCGAGAAGAACAGGGCAGTGGCAACAATCTGAACCGCTCTTGCCACATGACTCTATGGGCAAGCAGATTAACCCACAACATGATAACCCACAGTGGGTTAAATAACCCTTACTGCAGACAGTGGGTTAGCAGAGTGGGTTATTTAGGGCAAATAAGCCATCATGAATTAAAAAAATCCTGGCAGATGGCACGATAATCCATGATGGTTTATTTAACCCATAGTAGCTTATTTTGTCATCCAAACAACGTCCAAATATTTTAGGCTGCATATAGATGGGACTTTTTTTTTAAAGTGTTGCTTGCCTCTCCCACCCATTCCTCAAACAGCAAACATAAAAGCTACAGTCTGAAAGCATATATATATATATATATATATATATATATATACACACAAAGAGAGAGAGAGAGAGAGAGAGAGAGTGAGTTCAGGTAGGCTGTCGACTTTATGCTTTCATATTTTTTTGCTGAACACCCTGCATTGTTTAGCCACTGGCATTTCTTCATATATATTTTTTAAATTATTCACTGTTAATATGAACTGAAATCTGTTCCAATTGGGGTGAGCAGTTGATTTTGTCACAGTGAATTCCTATTTATGTAAAAAAAGAAGAAAAAAAGATTGTCCACAGTGTCTTTAAAATATGCCGATTAGTGAGCAGTCTCCAGCTTGGCTCCAAAGTTGGTCTGTAGTATAGAAGCAGTTAACTAAGCTCAGTTCAAAATGCTTCTGTGGGTTAGATGAAAGGTAATTATTTCTTGTCAACTATTGATGAACTTATCGATGAACTTTTCTTCCTCAATTATTAGATTTCATTGTATTTGCTGCCTTCCTTTGACGCATAATAAAGCTATATGGCAATGCAGTTTTATAAATGTTGTTTATGGCAGTTGTAAAAACTTTTGGAAACAAAGACTTCCTTCTACCACTTCCTTTTCAACGAACTGGCTTATCTAGTTGCCTTATTTTAGGCGTGGGAAACTTGTAGGACTGCAGATCTTACAAGTCCCATTAGGCCTAGCCAGCGCAGGCAGTGGTGAGGGATCATGGGAGTTGGGGCCCCCTTCAGAGTTGATTGAAAATGTTATAAGATGGACAAATTCTGTGGGCAAAATATAAAATGATTTATACAAAATATAAAATTCTGTGGGCAAAATATAAAATAACACATGCCTTAGTTACATCTCGATTGGATTACTGTAACGAGCTCTGCGTGGGGCTGCCTTTGAAGAGTGTTCGGAAACTCCAGCTGGTTCAAAGAGCTGCAGCCAGATTGTTGACCTGGGCTAGTTACAGGGAGCATACAACTCCCCTGTTAAAACAGCTCCACTGGCTTCCAGTCTGTTTCCAGGCACAATTCAAAGTGCTGGTTATGACCTATAAAGCTCTATATGGTTCGGGTCCAGGTTATTTGAAAGAACATATTCTCCCTTATGAGCCTGCCCGTGCTTTGAGATCTTCTGGAGAGGCCCTTCTTTCAGTCCCACCTTCTTCACAAGCACGCTTGGTGGGAACATGGGAGAGGGCCTTCTTGGTGGCTGCTCCGGTGCTCTGGAACTCTCTTCCCGGGGAAGCTAGGCTGGCTCCCTCCTTGATGGGCTTTCGGAAGCAGGCTAAAACTTTTTTGTTCAAGCAGGCCTTTGG
Organism: Elgaria multicarinata webbii; assembly: GCF_023053635.1. Taxonomy (NCBI): domain Eukaryota; kingdom Metazoa; phylum Chordata; class Lepidosauria; order Squamata; family Anguidae; genus Elgaria; species Elgaria multicarinata. The sequence goes on along the minus strand of NC_086175.1, from coordinate 16,830,958 downwards.
AGAATAATCCAGCCCTCTATCTACGTTAATGTCTTATAATTTTGTTGTGTATTTTTTAATTGTTTATGGTTTTGTTACCCTCCCCCCGCCCACATGTATATTTTAAACTTTGTAAGGCCGCCTTGAGGCCCAGCATTGGGCAAAAGGCGGGATACAAATAAATATAATAATAATAATAATAATGTCTGTGAGAATAAAAGAAAATAATTACAAATTGATCTGGAGGTGGTATTTAACCCCAGTAAAATTAAATTGAATAAATAAGAAGAATTCGGTACTATGCTGAAGAGGATGTGGGGAGAGAGGAACGTATATGCATATGTGGTGGAATTGTAAATATGTTCAGAGATTATGGAAAATGGTATATGGGAAGATAAATGAAATAAGTGGATTGAAGTTAGAAGAAACACCAAGTGTAGCATTGTTATCATTATTTGGGAAAATTAATTGTACTCAAATGATTAAAGAATTAATAAAGAATTTGTTAACAGCTGCTAGGTTAATGATAGCGAGGAAATGGAAAGTTAGGGGGGATTATCATATAGCAGATTGTTATAAGGAAATATGGGATATCACTATCAATGATAAATCAACTTGTAATATTAGAGTTAGAAGAGGAATAACAAAAATAATGATTTTGAAGAGATATGGAAATTGTTTTGAGAATTCGTATTATCAAGGGGGAGAGAAAGAAAACCTTCAGAAAATTCAATACAATTTTGGAGAATAGAATAAGATCCCTGGTGAGGGGGTGCACTTATCAATGTTAATCAGTAGTAACAAGTAATGTGTAGTTAAGAACTGAGGATTGATATTAATGTTATGTATGAGTATTGTTTACAAAAAAAAAAGAAGGAACTACATCTATGGACAATTATATCTAGCAAAACAATCACACTGCAAGGTTATGGTATGAGGTTGCATAAGTGGCTATTTTATATTGGGTATTATTTCATCATTTCAGCTAAAGATTTAGGTGTAGGGGTAGACCATATCCTAAGGATGCAATCTAATACATACTTAGATGGGAGGGGGGAGTCCTACCACTCCTGAGAGTTGAAGGACTTTTTCACCGTCTAAATATGCATAGGATTGTGCCCTTAAGCATTTTTCATACAATGCATAGCAAAGAGCTTATAAACACAGCTGAATATGTTAAAAAGGCAAAATGCTGTCAATAAGAAGAATAAGGCCAATAAGAATAGAATGAAATTCTACACAGAGATATATAAAGTTTCATATAGGTATGAGTCTTTGTAAAGAGACCACAGGGTGAAAAGGCTAGGCCTCCAGACTGCCTTAAAACAGTCTTAAGATTAGACTTGACTTCTGACTGAACTTGTCAGGAAAATGATGCTTCTGTATAAAAGCAACTGTTAGAACACTTCTCTGCAAAGGTGGATATAAGACAAACATGTAGACAGGGGTGATCTGGTGGACATTGTTTACTTGGACTTCCAAATGGCTTTTGATACAGTCCCCCACCAAAGACTCCTGAATAAACTTAGTAGACATGGAATAAGAGGAGAGGTTTCTGGTTATAGAACAGAAAGCAGAGTGTAGGAATAAATGGTCAATTCTCCCGATGGAGGGACGTAAATAGTGGGGTCCCACAGGGATCGGTATTGGGACCAATTCTTTTCAACTTGTTCATAAATGATCTAGAATTAGGAGTGAGCAGTGAAGTGGCCAAGTTTGCCATGACACCAAATTATTTAAGGTTGCTAAAATACAAAGGGATTGTGAAGAGCTCCAGAGGGATCTCTCCAAGCTGGGAGAGTGGGCATCCAAATAGCAGATGTGGTTCAATGTAAGCAAGTGTAAGGTGATGCACGTTGGGGCACCCCCCCCCCCCAATTTCAAGTATAACCTAATGGGATATGAGTTGGCGGTGACCGAACAATAAAGAGATCTTGGGATTGTGGTGGACAGCTCGATGAAAATGTCCACCCAGTGTGTGGCCGCTCTAAAGAAGGCAAACTCCATGTTAGGCATTATAAGAAAAGGAATAGAGAATACTGCCCTTATACAAATCTATGGTGCAACCACATTTAGAATACTGTGTTCAGTTCTGGTCACCACACCTAAAAAAAGATATTGCCAAAGAACATTCACCCATGAACTGGTGCATGTGTGAGGGGAGTGGGGAGGGGGGGGAAGGGTAGAAAATGGCAACTAAAATGATTAAGAGGCTCGAGCATCTCCCCTATGAGGGAAGGTTATATCAACTGGGATTGTTTAGCTTGGAAAAAAGGAGGCTAAGGGGAGACATGATAGAGGCGTAAAAAATTATGCAAGGTACGGAGAATGTGAATAGGGAGACATTTTTCTCCGTCTCTCAAAATACTAGAACATGGGGTCATCCCATGAAGCTTATTGGTGGGAGATCCGGGACAAATAAAAGGAAGTGCGTCTTCACACAGCACATAGTTAAACTATGGAACTCACTACCACAAGATGTAGTGATGGCCACCAATTTGGATGGCTTTAAAAGGGGGTTGGATAAATTCCTGGAGCCAAAGGCTATCAATGGCAACTAGCCCTGATGGTTGTGTGCTATCTCCAGAATTTGAGGCAGTAAGCCTGTGTGTACCCGTTGCTGGAGAACATGGGCGGGAGGGTGCTGTTGCACCATGTCCTGCTTGTTCATCCCTGGCCAATGGCTGGTTGGCCACTGTGTGAACAGAGTGCTGGACTAGATGGACCCTCGGTCTGATCCAGCATCAGGGCACTTCTTATGTGCTTAAGATGCTTACACATAGATAAAAACAATTGTTGCACGACCCTGTGAGGAGATATACACCAGTACCAGTCTATTACTCACCTCCCCTCTCTTTATATTCATGTGTATATTACGAAGAATTCCATAACTGCACATTATACTCGCCACACACAGGCAGAGACAGTTTACATTTTTTAAACTCAGGCTCCACTTCTGAAACTACCTTGCTCACCCATTCCAACCCATGCCAGACAACTATTCCACAGGTGACTATGAAGAGATCATAGCCAAGTGCACACAGCCTGCTACATCCACAGGACTGGTAGATTCAGAGTCCCCATCCAACAATGGCAAGCAAAGAAAGACCAACACACACACTTTCCCTATTATTTTCGTTTCTCTTCTAGTCTTTATTGTAGCCGCTAAACCTGAAAGCAGGGCTTGTGCTGCATTTAATTCTTGCCCTCAAATTTTAAGTGCTTTAAAACACTAATACTAATACTACTAATAAAAAATAATAGGACTGGATCCCCATCCTAAACCCATGCACAAGAAACCGTTCTTAGAACAAAGGTTTATGAACAACCTTCTTTCCAAATCTGATTTGTATGACATAATCTTGATTGATACACTAGCAGTAACAATCATTTACCAGGGGACATTCTTGGCTGAGGGGAGAAGGTGCCTTCTTCCCCTTTCTGAAATTCCATGCCCTATCCTGCATGTGCACTGCACCACTAAGGAGGGTCTACCCCATATTCTGTATGTTACATAATGCGAAACCAATCACTGCCACATGCATATTATAATCAATATACTAACAACTGCCCTGAGTGCCATTTTCGGCAGAAAGTCGGGGTACAAATCAAATTAATAACAATTAGAAAATGCCTCTTCAGTGTAAGTAGTTCAACAATATTTCAAGTCAACTAGGATGATTGTAGATTCTTTTCCCCTTATAATTTGTTTCCCCCCAAAAAAAAGAAAAGAAAAGAAAAGGCAAGCATCTGCTATGATATTTTTAGGGATAGAATACTTTCCAACAATTACCCAGAAGTAGCTGCCATCGTGCCCCACCTCCATATCCAGACAATTATTAATAAATCAGATGTCTGCCAACTTAAAGATAAAACACACAGTCTGTACTGAATTTCTGAGCAGTGTGTCTCACCTTGGATACCCCTTTCACCGAATATGTGGCGGGGAAGATGGGATTGTGGCTGCTAGCCTTGCCCGATCTCTGCACATCCAGCAGACGACTTTACCCACGTAGAATTGTATGTGGATATGTTTCATATATCTGAGTAGGACCCCAGATCATTCAGGGTTCCCAACTGTATGGTCTACAGTTATACAGTTGTATAAAAGCCCTCTTCATGCCTTTTGCTGAATATGTGGAGATCAGGGAAAGGGCCATGGCAACAAATCCATTCCGCCCACTCCATGTGTTCAATGAACAGTTTAGAAAGTAAGAATAGGGACTTTTGTATACATATTCTGTATTACATACGCGTCGTTGGCATCTCAATAGCACAATGGTATCCAGGCTTTCTTTCATGGAGGTTTCTCCATGTGATCCTATTAACAAATTGGTTAGGTTTGTTTGAGAGTAACTGAGGTAAGATCACCCAACTGAACTTTATGCATTTTTTTACCACCATGAATTCTTTCTCTGTACATACATTGGGTTTCTGAATTAATTCTGACCCTGTTCAGAAGACACCTTAAAACCATGGCTTTAACCACAGTGGTTAAGTCAGAAAGCCAGGCTGTGTTCAGAAGACAACTTAAACCATGGCTTTAACCATGGTGAATAAAGCAAAAAACCTTATTTGCCATGGTTAAAGCCATGGTTTAAGGTGTCTTCTGAATATGGCCTGGCTTTCTGGCTTAACCACCATGGTTAAAGCCATGGTTTAAGGTGTCTTCTAAATGGCCCCATTATGGTTTACATATAAATATATATGGCTTAACCCAGGCTAAAGGAAGGGCATTTGAAATATGCATTAAACACACAGTAATAAAATGCAGTTCATACAAGAGCCACAGAGAGTAAAAACAATGAAAATAAATATGCTTACCCTCTTTTGAATTTGATTTTCTAAGTTGTCCAGGCACTACATTGCAAGGTAAGATGACTGGTGATGTAGCTCAAATAAATATATGCAGAATGCTGGAATGATGGGATTTTAGGACTGTGGCCTTAGCTAGACATAAGGTTTATCCCAGGATCATCCCTGTTCATGTAAATGACACACAGGATATCCCGGGAGCAGGTAGGGATGATCCCAGGACAACCCCGGGATAAAACTTAGGTCTAAGGCCTGTGTGTATGTATGTGTGTGGGCTGAGGGGAGAGTTACTATAGAAATAAATATACATACTACACAAGTGAAAGAAGAATTAGCTATTAATCTGTTAACTGGAATTGGTTGTATTCCGATCCAAATACATATTTTTACCTGTGATTCTATTAAAATATTGTCAAGTCTTATTTGTCTTAAATATTAGTGGTTATTTTTTCATATAACTGGGATTATTTTGAACTTTGATACAATTATCATATTATTTAAACTTGGAAGAAAAACATTTCCTATAATTCAGGATGTCAAATAATTAATTTATTGCTGGCAGCTAAGATAGTATAGCTCAACACTAAGGGGGAAAAGTCTGTCCAAACATGGCTAATTACAATTTTGGACATTGCTGAAGTATCCAAGTTAATTGACACAATTACCAGGAAATTTAGATAAAGTTCTTGAAATGGGCTTCATGTATTATATACAAAATTATCTATTTCCCTCCCCTCTAAATTTGGTTAAATAATGAATTTTGAAAGTGCTTCATGATTTATGACAGGGCTGAGGAACTATTTTGGGTGTGTGGTAGATTAAGTAATGCCAGTGGACGTCACATACAGCAACAGACAAGTTGTTCTGGAGCCCATTTTGAAAATTTCATAAAAAGGAACATGTATCCTACCATCAGATCCCCAATCATGACCTGGTCCAACAATATCCAACAGTGCAATTCTATACATTTCTATTCAGAAGTGAGCTGCATTGAACTCAATGGCATATACTCCCAACTAAGTATGTGCAGGAGCACAGCCTAAGAGATTAATTGGTCATAAGACAAATCCATCATCATCATGTACCACACACATCAAACCACAAACTGAACTGCATTGATGCAAATCCCAGTATACGCAAAGCACTGAGTGTACTGGTCCATATCCATACAATCCAAGTACTGGAACGTACCACAAGCTGAGTACAGAGCACAAGGAAACAAAATGTAGTTATATGTTGCATTATTCCAGTAATAAGAATACCTCTTAGGATATGGAACTGAGCACCTCTCTCTCTCTCTCTCTCTCTTGTGTAACTACATGTGGCTCACATATCAGATTGTAGGAAAAGGTTCTCAAGCCAGACTGTACTCATGGCACATCTAATTTTAGAAATCAAGCACGTTACAGTTCATGTGATGTGCAAGCAACATTCATTCATTCAATACCTGGTGCAAAATTAATAATACTAATGATAGCCATAATCAGCATCATTATCACTATCATCATTCATGCACTGTGAAACATAAAATATTCGGAATGTCTTTTTTTGACACAGTTTGAGGGCTATCAAAGTGTCACTTATTCAGACACCATCTTTGCTGAACGCAAATAGTTGATCATATTTTGCTATAAATGCATAATTTAACTGCCTCTCTTAGAGAATAAAACAAGTATGGTGGGGTTGGTGGGGGAATAAAGATCACAGTTAAATAAGGATGAATGTTTATTCACTTTCAAATTAAATGTATCCCTATGCGTGTAATAAATAAATCCAAAGTTCTTTGAGAATTTTCACCTGACCCTTAACAAAAGAAAACGAGAAAGGTGTAGGAGTCAATGGGGACCCAGGCTGAAGCAAGAGTCAGAAAAATATGAATTATAAATGGAGGCATGTATTAAATATAATTTTGAAACACATTGAGGGCAAGAGAACATTTTTATATATATACAAAGGTGGTCAGAGGAGGCAGTACTCACAGGCAGTACTTAGGAGGCCGTAGTATCTAGTATGTGGAATTTGTCTCTTTATTTGGGACCTTCGCGATATTGGATCTGCAACTGGAGGCTGAAAAGACGTTGGGCAGGATCAAAGAATCACTTCCAAGCATCTCAGATTCAAAACAAAAGGAAACGTACTTAATGTGCATGATGATACATGTGGTTTCTCTCTCTCTCTCTCTCTCTCTCTCTCTCAGCCTGCCCGTCTTCCATGTGGCATTTCAACTGATACCATATCTTCAGGACAAGACTGCAGTCCTTCCTACCACTGTCTGGTTGTTAGTTTGGTTTTCCCATTCTCGGTTAATTAATATAGAATCATCACAATCCCATGCTTTGGTCCTCACAAGCGAGTCCTATGAGAAATGGTTGAAATAGCTGGGTAAGTTCAGCCCGGAGAAGAGAACATTACGAGGAGACTTGATAGTAATGGCTTTAAATATCTGAAAGGCAGCTATGGAGAAGATGGAACAGATGTTTGCTGTTGCTTCAGAGGGTAAGACTAGAACCAATAGGTGGAAGTTGCAGGGAAGCAGATTTCAGAAATCGCACAAGAAATTTCCTAATGGTGTATGCCAGCAGAACAGACAGCCTAGGGAGGTAGTGGGGTCTCCTTTGCTGGACATATTTAAGTAGAGGCTAAATAGCCATCTGTTGGTGATGCTCTAGCTGCATCCTGTATTGCCAAACCAGCACTAAGCAAGGATGGAACTAGATTAGGGGTTCAGAACCTCAGGTCCAGGGGCTAAATATGAGCCTCCTGGGTTCCTTTTCTGGTCCTCCAGGATTCCCAGGTGGCCATGCTCTTTTCTGCTGGCCCGACCCCTTCTCCCAAACTGCTGATTATTTGGTAGTTTCCTGGCTTTTGTTGAGTTTTTATCCCATTCGAAAAGGTTGAAATGTCTATGTCTCTCCTAAGGCCTAGTTACTGGTAGTAAGAGCTTTATGAGGCAATGTTATGCATGCTTAGACAGAAAAAAGTCCTACATTTCCCAGCAGGACAATGGGAATTGTTGGAGTCTTTTTTTTCTTTTTGTCTAAACATGTAAAGGATTGCACCATTAAGTTAAAATATGCTGCAATTTTAGTCCCACCTGTTTTTGTCTTTGGGCCTGACCACCACAGGAATGTGGTCACCCAAAAGCTTCTCCTAAATGGAATTTGGCCCTTGGACTGAAAGAGGTTGTATGCTCTAGAGTAGCTCCAAAGCTCTTTCTAATTCTATGACCCCTACCATGGCTTTATCTAATAAAGATAAACTGTAAATTACATATCTAATACAGTTAGATATGTATTAGATCTAATAAAGATCTAATACATATCTAACTATGTAACAAAAGGGTGGAGAATGGGTGGGGGACTTTGTTTTATTTATTCATCCTAATCATCATCATCATCATCATTATTATTATTATATTTTCACCTTCTTTTTTTACAATAAATTGATTAAGTTATGTAGAAAAAAATACAACCAAAAAAAGAAAGGAACAATAAAGGGAACATAATAGCCTGAATAAAACCGAGATTTAAAAAACGGAATAAAAATGGTAAGGTCACCACTAGTAAAGTTTGATCAACAGTTTAATAATTAGCCTACTTGAGTGGGAATGCCTTTGTAACTAATCTAAAATGGTATTAGGCTGTAATCCTATATACACTTACTAGGGAGTAAGCCCCATTGAGTAAACATGCACAGGACTGCACTATTAATCTAATTACAGAATTAAGCAACAGAAAAGAGGAAGGCAGATAGAATCTCGTTTAAGAGAGTATTCCACAGAATGGGTACTGATTCTGAGACCTAGTCAATCATATGATGGGGGAGGGAGCCAAAAAGGAAGCCTCAAAAACCCTTAGGAAGTAGGCAAGAATAAAGTGCTGTTAAATTACCAGCTTCTGCCGGACAGGAAGCATTAATGAAATATCAGACAAAGAGGTATGCTCCTGCTCACATGAAAAGTCACCAATTTAATAAGCACTCTTTTTTTTCATTGTTAGTGCTCGTTAACTCCCACACTGCTCATGCCGAGGGCGCATTCATAATGCTACCAGATTGCCAGGGCTGATGTGACTACCGTGGTGGCTTTCTAAGGATGTAACATAAGACTAGGACCCATTTCGATGAACAGGAATACTGACCTATTAGAAAGGGAGTATTAGAGATGTAAAAATATTTAATTATTTCCCTATTTCTAAAAGGGGAGTTTTTTATGGGGTTTTTAAAGGGTTAAACTGGAAAACATATCTAATTGTCCTATAAGAAATAGAATTTCACCTTTGCAGGGGGTGAAATATTTGGTCAGGCATTGGCCTTCCCATTATGTTGTGACTACATTTCCCATAATCCCCAAACATGAGTCATGCTGGCTGGGGCTGATGGGTGTTGAAAACTGGTTTGGTTATGCTCTGGAGCATTTGTGTGTATGCATTTGCACAAACTGCATCCCTCCCCTTCAGAAAAAAACCCAATGTTTTGTCTCAGTTTTTCCAGAAATCCGTTGGGGGGAAAACTGAGACAAAACATTGGGTTTTTTTCTGAAGGGGAGGGATGCAGTTTGTGCAAATGCATACACACAAATACTCCAGAGCATAACCAAACCAGTTTACAACACCCATCAGCCCCAGCCAGCATGACTCATGTTTGGGATTATGGGAACTGTAGTCCAACATAACGGGAAGGCCAATGCCTGACCAAATATTTCACCCCCTGCAAAGGTGAAATTCTACTTCTTATATTAGATATGTTTTCTAGTTTAACCGTTTAAAAAACCCGTAAAAAACTTCCCTTTTAGCTCAGTTCAAGACTGGTTATTGTAAATGGAAATGCAGCATTCAGCAATGAAGAACTGCCTTCAACACTGTTGAATGGCTGAGACGACAGACCATGACCTTGGGTATAAGAATAGGAATGCAACAAGAACACAAGAATGTCCCTGCTTGTTGGGCTTTTTCTCTCCCCCCACCCCAACCATGAAATGTTGGGGAAGACACAACAGATAACTGTGAGCACAGCATACACATTTGCGATCATTGAATGCAGGCTAGTTATTCTTTCATGCCCTATTACAATTCCGTCATGCTTTGGAACCAGTCCTATTTCAGGTCAACTACAATTTTGGTGCGCACGCTTTCCATACCTTCATCCCAACCATTACGAATGGAACACTACTGGACCCATGACAAACCTCTGTGGAATTTTACTCCTTATCTTCTCCAACCGGGAGAGCAATCCATTAGCTGTTACACCTTGAGTGCTCTTTCTCAGCCATTCGTACACCTAATCTATTCCACCACCTTTTAACCTGCATTTCTCTGGCTGACATATGGGAATGACATGCTCAGGGTATTGCTGTCAAAAGCCCAAAAGCTCACTTGTTTTGCATTTCCATCAACCAGGGGCCCTATAAATAGCATTATCTTGACCTGCCCTGAGCAGAATGAGAGAGTGTGTTGAAGTGGGCAGAGTACAATCTTTACCAGAGAAACAGGATGGTTGTCAAGTACTCAGCTGGGCACAGGATATGGTCAGTGGAAAGGGGCCGGAGGCAAACTGCCAGACAGCCCCAAGATGTTTGACCATATTACCTAAGGTTAGTAGAAAAAGAAAGGCTGGGCTCATCCAATATTTTACCTTTGACCTTCAGCATAACGACTTACAGGCAGAGTTTGGACGACACACGAATCAACAGTTGTTTCCCATTCTGTTCCTATTACCCCCTTCCCCAGTTGATTAGCGTGTCATCTGAACTCAGCCACATAGTCAAATAGGAAGCCTACTCACAGAATTCCTTGCAGGTGAGCTGCAGTGCGGCCTTGGCTGAGGCCTGTATGTTGGGACAAGCAACAACCCTGAGTAGGAGAGAGGTACACTAGGCTGCAACACCCACTGTAATACTAAATACTAAGCTATATATTGTCAGTATTCCACATATGTAAATATTCTACTTTATCCATTTACAGCAAGGGGCGGGGAGCAGATGGGGAACCTCAATACTATGTTTTGCCCCAATCTCCTTCATATTGGAGGTTCTGGATGGGATTGCACTCACCCTGAAGGAGCAGGTTCGTAGCTTGGGGGTTCTTTTAGATCCATCATTGTCACTTGAGGCTCAGGTGACCTCAGTGGCACGAAGTGCTTTCTACAAACTCTGGTTGGTGGCCCAGCTACGCCCCTATTTAGACAGGGATAAACTAGCTTCAGTTGTCCATGCTCTGGTAACCTCCAAGTTAGATTACTGCAATGCGCTCTACATAGGGCTGCCTTTGAAGACAGTTCGGAAGCTGCAGCTCATGCAAAATGCAGCGGCCAGATTGATTTCGGGAGCCAGAAGGTTTGACACTATAACACCTGCTCTGGTCCGCTTGCACTGGCTGCCTGTATGTTTCCGAGCCCAATTCAAGGTGCTGGTTTTGACCTATAAAGCCTTACACGGCTTGGGACCACAATACCTGACGGAATGCCTCTCCCGACGTGAATATACCCAGTCACTACGTTCAACATCTAAGGTCCTCTTCTGGGTGCCTACTCCGAGAGAGGCTCAGAGTATGGCAATGAGGGACAGGGCCTTTTCGGTGGTGGCCCCCAGACTCTGGAACGATCTCCCTGACGAGGCTCACCTGGCACCAACACTGCTATCTTTCCGGCACCAGGTTAAGACTTTCCTCTTTGCCCAGGCATATGGCGGCACATCTTAATCACCCACATGTTTAGTTTTTTTAACGGTTTTTAATGTTTTATGTGTGTATGTTCTGTGTTTTAGAGTTTTAAATTTTGTATTCTTGTTTTTATCTCAATTTTAGAATTTCTGTACACCGCCCAGAGAGCCCTGGCTATGGGAGTGGTATATAAGTGTAATAAATAAATAAATAAATATGTCTTTACAGCCTCATCCTTGCACTCTAATAGTGGAGTGAAGAAGGGGTGGGAAGTGACCAGATTCTGACAGCCAGTTTGCAGCTTGATACAAAACATGTTTATGCAGATGTAAGTCTCACTGAGTTCAATGTGAATGACCTCCTATTTTTCTTCAGGATTACAGCCAAAGGCTACAATACCAAGCATACTTCCTTCCTTGCAGGTAAGTCCAAAGGATATCAATTGGTTTACTCATGAGTAAATTTGGATTGAATACAGCAGCTGGATGTACTTAGCACCACAGAAAAGCTGGCAACCCACCTTGCTGGCATCAGAATTCAGAATGAAGCTTTAACAATTTGAGAAGGCCACCAAGGTTGACCACTGACCAGTTACCATTGAGGAGCAGCAGCTAGCCACAACCTCTTCTCACTTGCCCACCTTCCCACTGTTGGGCTGAGTTTGGACAACACGTGAATCAAAGGTTGTTTCCTATTCTGTTCCGCTCCCCCCACCCCCAGTTGATTAGTGGGTTGTGGACCCAACACTGTGGACACACCATTGCTCAAAGCAAGTGGAAGAAAGCAAATAATGGCGCCTCTTCTCACTTCCTTGCCATGCCATCTCCCCGTGGAGAGTATGAAGACCCGGACCCTGCTCTTTGCAAACACCTCTTTGTCCACACGGGCGGGCAAGCAAGGGGCACAAGAAGCAGCCTCACTCCCTTTGGGGAAGCGGCAGGGAAGACTGAGCTCTCCGCACTGCAGGCCCAACCACAGAACGGGCCAGAAGAGAAGGAGGCATGCCTGGCGGCAGCTGCCCTTCGCAACCCTTCCGTTCCTTGGTCGCCCAACTGGGTGAGCAAAAGGCAACAAGGAGCAGGTGGTGGCTCCACTCCCTCCGCCTCTTCCAGGTGGCCACGGTGGGTCCGCTCCCAACCGCTTTACCTTCCAGACCAGGTGGCAGGAGCAGCAGCTGTTCCTTGCAGCTGCCTTCACTTTTTAGTTGCTCTGACGAGACAGGGGACAGGTGCAGTCCTCAGAACCTTTCCCTCTGAGCAGCACAGCGGCCCCGCTAGCCAGGGAGAGCGAGAGAAGGCGGCAGCAGCTGCTGCTCCTTGCGGTCGCTTTCGGTGCCCGGTCACCCACTCGGACAAGCAGCCAGTGGCTACCCCGGGCATGGTGGGAGGTGGGGCAGACGGGACTGGTCCCACTGAAAGACAAGTAAGGAAAGAAGGGGGGGGGGCGACAGCGAGGAACCAGCCTCCATTGATTAGATTTGCAAAGCGAGAGGTGCTGCGACTCAGACCTGGCCTGTTCTCTAACCAGTAGGTGAGACAGAGATACTCTGCACATGCTCAGAGGAGCGCTCTCCTTTCCTACAAGAGAAGAAGCCGGGGAAGGCCGATGATGACAGGTGTATGATCGGAGCCTTGGCGCCGAAAAGAGGTTCCGGGGCTCCGCCGGGGCATCCTGCGCGGCTCTTGTCCTCCGCCGCCACCGCTGCCCGCAGCCTTATTAACCATTCTGCACAGCAGCAGGCAGCGCGCTCGCCGGCCGCCCGCCCGTCCGCCCCCAGCGCCTGAGCGACGGGCCCGTCCGCCCGTCGCCTGGCTGCCATCCCCGCCCCGCGCGGAGCCAACCAATCCGCCACCGCCGAGGGGCGTCGCTTCGCCTGGCTCCCGCCCTCCCTCTGGGCTTATTGAGAGTTATATCAAGAAATTCAGTTCAGAGAGAAAAGCGAAGAGAAGCGAGAGTGGAGTGCGAGAGGGAGAGGGAGAGGGAGAGCGAGCGAGCTTGCACGGCGGCGGCTCCCTTCCAGCAAAGCAATAAAGCCTTTCGGATTGGCAACCGTCGCCCCACGCGGAGCCCGGAGCCCAGGCGAGCCTGGCGTTTCCCTCCGCGCGCCCTCATCGCCACCAGCCTAACCAAGAAGTTGCGGGCTCAGTTTCCTCATCGGTTTCTAGACGCGGATGAGGCGAGAGAGGGAGACGGAGGGAGGGGAATGAACGTGCGGTGCAGAGCGTGACACGCCGCCGATCTAAACAAGAAGTGCGCGGGGATTGCCTGCCTCCGCCTGCCTGGCTTCCTTGGGTTTGTGGAGCTGCTGGTGTCGCCTGCGCCACGTTCCAGACGCCCAGGAGGGATCAGCATCACTTTGATGATGATAACGGTCATCATCACCATCAAGAGAAATAAATAAAGCAGGAAAAAGGGAAGGCGGTGGGGAGAGCGAGCGAGAGAGAGACGAGATCCGCGCGCGCACCGAGAGAGGATGACTAACCCGGACAGAACTGTGAATTTGTTCTTTGGAGTTGTTAATTTGCCGCTGCGAAGCAACACCTCTGGGCTCAAGGAGGCAGCGTCCGCCTTAACGATTGCTTGCTGATTCTCTCTCTCTCTTCCCCCCCCCCCCCGCGGCAAGCTCCGTCCCCAACCCCCCGCCACACGCCTCCCCCACCCCCAAATCACGAATTTGGTGGCTCGTGCGCCAGATGCATTGTGTGGCGCTTTCTCCGGGTCTTAGAAGAACGGCTCCTTCCCCCCACGGCGGCGGCTGCTGCAGTTCCTCGGCACAAGGTACAGCGGGCGATGTAAGTGCAAAGTTACACACGCTTCGGGGGGGAAGAAGGGGGTGGGGGGCATTAAAAATGGATTTCGAGATCTTTTCGTGAGGGAGGAAGGGAAATCTCGGCTTTGCCTGGGGGTTGAGGTTGCTGCCTCCGCAGCCCCTACCTACCTGCATCGGTGGCAATGGAAATGATTCGCGGACATCACCGCGTCGCTTTTAATGCAGATGTAAGATCAGAGCTTCTGACCAAACTCTCCCCGCCCCCCAATCCATAAGGACGCCTGGAGCTTCCTTTGCTCCCATAAGGGCATCTGAACAGAAGTCTCTCTCCTCTCCTTTTTCTTCACCAGCCCTGTTAGGCTGCAGTATTTATGTGTGGCAGCTGCTTGCTAATAACACATCCGGAGGGGCAGCTGAGTGTCACCGACTGCATCGTGTGTGCACCCCCCCCCGCCACACACACACACAACCCCATCCAGAAACAAACCAACGAGCAGATTCCCAAATAGCATCCTTCTGCCTTTTCTTTGTAAACATCTGGCTTGCTGCTTCTGAGTTGGTCCTAGGCGCCTCCTCCCCAAATCTTCTGTTTATGTTGAAGTTGAACATTGTCAGGCAGAAGCGAGCCCCGCACACTGCAACATCTGGAGAAGGTGACATTTTGGTTGGCTCTCGGGAAGAAACTAGAGGTCCTGTTTTTGTCTCCTTTAGTTAATAAGGATGGGAAGTAGCCAGAGAGCTGCAGCAGAAGCAGCAGCAGCACCGGCAGTTTGTCTGAATCCTTCTGTATCCTAGACCATCTAGTAGCACAAGCATAGGATGAAGCATACGAGCCAGCAGAAAGGACAATCTAGCTAGGTAATTTAATTGGGGGAGGAGGATGCATGGCGCTTTAAGTTGCAGTTAGTGTACAATTCATGCTATGCATTTTTAAATTTATTTTTTTAACTTGTGTTGCATTTATGGGTGGAAAGAGAAAGCATTGAATGATAGGCACAGTGCTCTGGACTGTTTTGTGCACGAGCGTATGAATTGCATCTTCCCTCTCAATCCTGCGACTAGTTAATTTCATTCTCAATGTGTGCAAATACTAGTAGTGGTATATTGGTGCATTCATGGAGAATAATTGCCCCCCCCCTCTCTCTCTCTCTCTCTCACACACACACACACACAAGAAAGAGAGAGAAACACAGTGTGTGAGAGAGAGGGAGAGAGAAAAGGAAGCAGGTGGCAAGTGTTTCTTGTTTGCAAGTGTGTGTGTGTGTGTGTTTTGCAGAAACGTGGAGCAGGACTTGGCAGTTCCATGCGGTGTCAGTTAAAATGAGACAATAACGCTTGTTTTTTTTTGTTGTTGTTGTGATTGTGTTGACAGTGCCTGTCGGGAAGTAAGAGCTGTGATGTGATGCATCCTGCAGTCCTCCTCTTGCAAACAAGGCAACACTCATTTGTGGAAACCTTGAGATCCTAAAACCCGGAGAAGGAGCTATAAACACATTATCATGGACCTGAGGGATTTTTACCTGTTGGCTGCCCTGATTGCCTGTTTAAGGCTGGATTCTGCTGTAGCTCAAGAACTTATTTACACGATCCGAGAGGAGCTGCCAGAAAACGTCCCCATCGGGAACATACCAAAGGATTTGAACATTTCTCACATCAATGCTGCCACAGGAACCAGCGCTAGTCTTGTCTACAGACTGGTCTCCAAAGCAGGGGATGCCCCTTTGGTGAAAGTGTCCAGCACCACGGGGGAGATCTTTACCACCTCCAACAGAATTGACCGAGAGAGACTTTGCGCTGGGGCTGCCTACGCCGAAGAGAATGAGTGCTTCTTTGAACTGGAGGTGGTTATTCTCCCCAATGACTTTTTTCGGCTGATCAAGATCAAAATCATCGTGAAGGATACCAATGACAATGCCCCTATGTTTCCGTCCCCTGTCATCAACATCTCCATACCCGAAAACACTCTCATCAACAGCCGCTTCCCGATCCCATCAGCCACGGACCCTGACACTGGTTTCAACGGGGTGCAGCACTACGAACTTTTGAATGGGCAAAGTGTCTTTGGGCTGGATATCGTGGAAACGCCGGAAGGTGAGAAGTGGCCTCAGCTGATAGTGCAGCAGAACTTGGACCGGGAGCAGAAAGATACCTATGTGATGAAAATCAAAGTCGAGGATGGTGGAACCCCGCAGAAATCCAGCACGGCCATCCTCCAGGTCACAGTAAGTGATGTCAATGACAACAGGCCGGTTTTTAAAGAGAGTCAGGTGGAGGTTCACATACCAGAGAATGCCCCTGTAGGTACCTCCGTCATTCAGCTTCATGCCACCGATGCAGATATAGGAAGCAATGCAGAAATCAGATATATTTTTGGTGGCCAGGTTGCTCCTGCAACTAAAAGACTCTTTGCTTTAAACAACACCACTGGGCTGATTACAGTCCAGAGGGCCTTAGACCGAGAGGAAACTGCTATCCACAAGGTGACAGTGCTGGCCAGTGATGGTAGTTCTACACCTGCCCGGGCAACTGTTACTATCAATGTGACTGATGTTAATGATAACCCCCCCAACATAGACCTCAGGTACATTATAAGTCCCATCAATGGCACAGTGTACTTATCTGAGAAAGACCCTGTCAATACTAAGATTGCCCTAATTACAGTCTCAGATAAGGACACTGATGTGAATGGCAAAGTGATCTGTTTCATTGAGAGAGAGGTGCCATTTCACTTGAAGGCTGTTTATGACAACCAGTACTTGTTAGAGACCTCTTCTTTGCTGGACTACGAGGGCACCAAAGAATTCAGCTTTAAAATAGTTGCCTCCGATTCTGGCAAGCCCAGTTTGAACCAGACTGCCCTGGTAAGAGTTAAATTGGAGGATGAGAATGACAACCCTCCAATTTTCAGCCAGCCGGTAATTGAACTGTCGGTTTCTGAAAACAACCGCCGTGGTCTGTACTTAACCACTATTAGTGCCACGGATGAGGACAGTGGGAAAAATGCCGACATTGTTTATCAGCTTGGCCCCAATGCTTCTTTTTTTGATTTGGACCGAAAGACAGGGGTTTTGACAGCCTCCCGGGTCTTTGACAGAGAAGAGCAGGAGAGGTTCATTTTTACTGTTACAGCCCGAGATAACGGCACCCCTCCCCTGCAGAGTCAAGCTGCTGTGATTGTGACAGTACTGGATGAGAATGACAACAGCCCCAAATTTACTCATAATCATTTTCAATTTTTTGTGTCGGAGAACCTACCAAAGTATAGCACCGTAGGAGTGATCACGGTGACTGATGCAGATGCAGGAGAGAATAAAGCTGTGACTCTTTCCATCCTGAATGACAATGAGAACTTTGTCCTGGACCCTTACTCTGGAGTTATAAAATCAAATGTTTCTTTTGACCGGGAGCAGCAGAGTTCCTACACCTTTGACGTCAAGGCTATTGATGGAGGGCAACCACCGCGCTCCTCTACTGCAAAAGTCACCATTAATGTCATGGATGTTAACGACAACAGCCCCGTGGTCATCTCCCCACCTTCTAATACTTCTTTTAAGTTGGTACCTCTCTCGGCTATCCCTGGCTCCGTAGTGGCTGAAGTCTTTGCTGTTGACATTGACACGGGAATGAATGCTGAACTTAAATATACAATAGTAAGCGGAAACAACAAAGGTTTGTTTCGTATTGATCCAGTGACAGGTAACATAACTCTGGAAGAAAAGCCTACTCCAACTGACGTGGGGCTGCATCGGTTAGTGGTCAATATTAGTGACCTGGGTTATCCTAAATCCCTACATACTCTTGTCCTTGTGTTTTTGTATGTCAACGACACAGCTGGAAATGCCTCTTATATTTATGACTTGATCCGCAGGACTATGGAAACGCCCTTGGATAGGAACATCGGGGACAGCAGCCAGCCTTATCAAAATGAGGACTACCTGACAATAATGATTGCAATTGTGGCAGGTGCCATGGTAGTCATTGTGGTAATATTTGTCACCGTTCTGGTCCGCTGCCGCCATGCTTCCAGGTTCAAAGCTGCCCAAAGGAGCAAGCAAGGTGCCGAGTGGATGTCTCCCAACCAGGAGAACAAACAGAACAAGAAGAAGAAGCGGAAGAAACGGAAGTCACCTAAGAGTTCCCTGTTGAATTTTGTTACCATTGAGGAATCCAAACCTGAGGATGCAGTTCACGAACCTATCAACGGGACCATTAGCCTTCCAGCTGAGCTGGAGGAGCAAAGTATAGGACGATTTGACTGGGGCACTGCACCACCAACCACTTTTAAGCCTAACAGCCCTGACCTTGCGAAGCATTACAAATCTGCCTCTCCACAGTCTGCTTTCCATCTTAAGCCTGACACCCCCGTCTCGGTGAAAAAACATCATGTGATTCAGGAACTCCCTTTGGACAACACCTTTGTTGGGGGGTGTGATACCCTTTCCAAACGCTCTTCCACTAGTTCAGATCACTTCAGTGCCTCAGAGTGCAGTTCCCAAGGAGGCTTCAAGACAAAGGGCCCCTTGCACACCAGACAGGTAAACGAGCACTTTTACTGGTCTATAAGTACTGCATACAAGTGCCCACTCAACCAGTATTAAAGTGCCAGGATGTCTTTTCTTTCGCTGTAATTTTAGCTTAGTTATAATTTGGATAGAAAACGGAGGGGGGGGGACAGAGAAAACATGCCCGTTTACTATGTCTCTGGGGCAGCAGGACTATGCATTTGTAGAATGAATAGGATGGTCCAAAGTTAGATGTCACCAACTATTTTTATTTTATTTTTATTTTAGAAAGAACTGTATGCACGCACTCATGCACAGGTACATTCACACACACATTCACACACACATACACTCCAGAGCTTAAAGCAATTGTGTAAAGTTTATCAAAAACATATATATCGGTATAGACTCTAGAGGTTTACAGAAGACGAAGAAGAAAAATCATTTCTCAGTCTGCCAAATTCAAGTCAAAGGGAGAACAATATTGACTGTTTCAGGATTAAATATGTTAACTTCTGATCAAAGAAAAGTTGAAGTTTCACATGAGGTTGGCTGAAATGTGTTTTGTTTTTTTGTCCCCCCCCCCGCCCCCATTTGTTTCAAACTGATCTGGAACATTTGTTAAGTTATTGTTGTTCATGGGGTTAACTTTGTCTTCACATAGGCTCAAAGATTGCGTTGCACTGTGTTTGTTGGGCAGGCTATAACTAAGCTACCAGGAAGTCTTCCTCTGTTTTGAACTACAATGCTTTTTTGTTGTACAGTAGTAAAGTTGTGTGTCTATTAGAGAAGAGGGTTTTTAGGTTGGTTTGTGCGTGTGTGTGTGTGTTTTTAAAAAATGGCCAAAGTACACTTTCAAAAGGGATGCATTTGCTTTGAATAAAACAAGAATTATGCAGAAAAAAAATCCATTGTAAATATGTTCTCATATTAGTAGTGCAAAAGTGATTTGTCATAACTCATTTTAAAACTGTGAAATATGCCATATGAAGAAGGATTAGGAGGCTGGGAAAACTCCTATTTCCACTAAATCTAGCATTAGGGGGGTTGGAGTTATTGGGGGGGGGTTGTGATTTCTTTTTAGGTCAAATAATTCCTTGCTAATAAAGATTTCACTGTGGTGCTGTCTAATTCATTTCACTGGTGCTTGTCCTTTGCCACTAAATTAGAATGTCAGAATGCGCCTGTAGATGGCACTAAGGTACTATGTGGCTTGGGCTGGCTTGCTGCCAATCCTGCAGTAGATAAGAAATGGGGGGGAGGGACAGTTCAAACTGGTACTAAAGCCAAAGAAACCTTTTATTTAATGACAGTCGCACTGAAGCGACCAGTAGTTAAGCTAGCATGTTTTGCAGTAGCTCCTTAGTGCTTAGTTTTCATTTCATCAATTGTCTAAGGCTTTCGCTATCAAGCACACATCACTGTTGACGTTATAGTCTCCTGAGTTATGGTGGATTGTTTGGGTTGATCACAAGGTCCATAGCCAGAGAACTGGGCAAGGCATGGTTTGATAAGTTTGTGCCATTAGAGATGGATAGTGACCATTCTGTTACCTTGAGTCATTTCCCAAGCTGTATGTTATGTTTCTCAGAATTGCATTTTGACTTTTGAACATCTCTCTGATAACAAGGCACTGTATTTAAAGCTCACACTTAGGAGGTATCTTGTTGAAGTAATGACCCCCAGAGCACTCAATAAACTCGTTAAATGGGATTTGAGGGAAGGAAATCTTCACACAGAGCTCTCCTTCATAACTATTTTGAAGCATTGCTATGTCCTCAAAGTAATGTTCACGGTCATTTGAACACGTCTGTCAAGACAACTTCAAAAGAACAACAACAACACCCCACTGACCATTAAATTTCAGTGTAATGAGCAGATTGTAAGTTTAGATGATAACACCTGCAACCCCGTCCCTTCCATTTTTGTTACAGAAGTCTCTGAAATTGTTTTGATGTTAAGCGATTCTGTTCCACTTTAGTTCTCATTTCCTGGGCTCTGTTACAAGAATGAGACTTAACTTCTTTGAGGAGTCAAATGAGGATTAAAATCACAAATACAAAACGATTTACCTGGCGGAGCATGTAAGCACCACTCAAGAGACTTGACAGTTCAGGGCGGGGAAACATAAAAATCAGCGTATCCCATTATATCTTTTTCTTTAATGCTGTTAAAAAAAAATGCATAGTTTTAATAGTCTAGCAATTATCAATGTAGAAGTGCTGTTTTAAATGAGTCATATGATGATGATGATGATGTTTTGAGAGCCCGTGGAAGGATGGATATGATCCAGAATTATTCAGATAGAGCCATGTTTCACTGATATAGTAGAAAGCTTTTGAACAGTACAAAACTGATGCCTTAATTTTGGATCATCTTAATTGAGAAGGCATCACCTGAGCCACTGAGATCCTGGATGTTTTTCTTTGATAGCAACAGGAAAACCGCTTTTGTAACCAGTGGAAAGATGAGTAGGGGCTGAGGTGTGTATAAAGACAACATGATTCAATTGCCCATTTTGGTTTCAATGGCAAGGCTCGGTTTAAAAATAGACATCTAGGTTCTTGGTTTTGTGAAAATTATGTTGCTTGCTGTTATCACATTGTAGCCATTGATGGCAGGATGTATGGAGAAATTGGTACATTGTCATTATGCCTTTCATGAAGGCTTGGCAATTAAAGCAGCAAGCCTAAATACATGTACTTGGAAATGAATTCTGTAGACACCAATGAGAGTTATTTGCAAGTAAATGTGTTTAGGAGCTAGGTGTAAAAATAGTTACTTTTGCTTTTTTAAGGTTTGGTCCAAAACATTCATCAGTGAATGGTTACTCCAATGGGTTAGGGTTTGAGCAAAGAACACAATCCACTGGAAGTTGTCCTTCACAAGCCCTGTTGAAATGGATTGTAATGGCATAACACCCATTTAGTTCAGCAGAGCTTCTTCAGAATGTCTAGTGGATTGTAACTCATAAAACAGAACCGATGGACATATCGGATGGGTTTGAGGGTGGGAGTTTCACCCTGCTATCTATTACCTAGATCAGTCTTCCACAAATTGGTGCCCTCCAGATGTGTTGAACTACGAATCCAGTTATCCCCAGCTAGTGCGACCAACACTTTGGGGAAGGCTGATCTAGATGCTCTCTATTTTGGTCATTGTTCAGCTAAATATGGGACATAATCCAGTGAAAACTTCTTCCAAACAGGGCCTGTTGAAATATATAAAAGCTGTGCAAGATTTGGTTTCCCATTTGTTCTATCCAGATTTGTGCAGGTGAACATACCATCTAGATATTACTCTGTGTTTATACCCACATGAAACCTGTAGGATGGCTCTGTAAAATAGTAGAACTATCACAAAATCAGATTTTTTTTCAAAGGTTGGTCCTTCAAGAATATGCAAAATATCAACAAAATCTTCACCAGAATAAGTTTAATAACGCAACCTTGAATATATATCCAATCTCAGTATAGTTTATTACTAGGAGACAATGCATTTTGGTTGCTCTAAACACCTTAACCTTTCAAAATTGTATTGTGAAATGTGAAGATTTAATTGTCTTTAAATACATTGTTTTATATCCCAAATTCTTTTACAGATGTCTTGAAGCAGATATGGGGTTCAGTCTGTGGTTTTCTTGGTCCATTGAATTATAGCTATAATTAAAAAAAGTAATCATTAACAAGCCTGGATTTGAATCATTGGATAGCATGGATTGGAATCATTGGGGTTAATGGACTGATCATAATATTTGCTAGGGCAGCAAATAAATGCTTGTGATAAAGAATATTTAACACTACACCAATGGAGCTTCACAAACTATGATGTTACATCATTGTTACTGTGATATTATTCTAAGTTCTATAGCAGAGATGTTAGCAAAGGTATTTAAGATTGTCATAGCAATACACTTAAATGTAAGTACTTACGATCAAGAGGGCCGTGGATTGGAATTTAAGTGCCTAAAACACAGGATTTCTTAAATACTAATCTTGAAAACCTATGTCTATGCTGCAAAATAAATAAGTGTATAAAATTTCATTAAACAGACCTGCACGGCAATAGCAAATTATTGTCAGGCATGAGAAGATAGATATTCTGAGCAGATAAGTTACTGAAGAATAGAAATGACTGTCTTAAATGGAGCCATACCATAGAACACATTGCACTCAAAGGCAATGGCCTGGTTTGGACAAAATGCTACACCTTAGTATAGCATTATGCACATAACTCTGCTCTGCCCTTACCTCTGATGTGGTTGTGAGGAGGGGATTGGAAGGCATTGCTTCCACTTTTCAACAAACTTCAGTTTGTTTTGTGTGATCCATCAGTTAAAACTATGGTTTATATGAACAATCTGAGATCGTAAACCACAATTTCAAATTGGCTTGTTTGGACAAAACATAGTTTAAAAAAAACTAACCACAGATTGGTCTGGATCAGTTACAACAACCAATTGTGGATAGTTGAACATAAAAGTAAATGCTTCCAATTGCTTCCCTGTGTCTGTGCCAGAGGAGGGAGTGCTCATTCAAAGCATTAAACCATAGTTTAATGTTACGTCCCCGTGTAGTGTCAAATGCTGCCCTCCCAGGAGCTGGATAATAGGTTGAGGTATTTGATCCAGGACCAGGAGGAGTATCTGTTAGTGAGCCTGGTTGAGGTTTAAGACATTTCTAGAAGTGCCTGGCATGTGGCCATATGTGCCAAAATTGAAAGAGACAGTCTGTAAAGGGTGGGTGTGGGTGGGGAGATGTATATGAGGGAGAGAAAAGGCATTGCTGAGCAGGTTCACTGAGAACAACAAGGAATACTCATTGTTTTGTCATTAGTTCCCGAAAAATGTTTGTCTGGGGTTAGCTCTTGCTCACGGCCATTCAGAAAAAATAGAATCACTCAAAGCCTGGTCAAATATTGCAAAATATTGCCATCTTGAGGTCTACACTTTTCAGAGTGCCCTGCTGGATAAAGCCTTTGCCTCAAGACTAATATCAGTCCCATAGGAAGGCAAACCTGACAACACCTAGGTTGGTGAATTTCCCCCAGTCTCCTGCCAAAGAGCCATTGACTAAACATAGCTCCCTTATGTTACTCCGTGTGTGCGTCATTCTAGAGCTACAATTATTGTGAACTGTATGAACGATCTTTAATCACGTTTATGGACACTTGGCCAACTGCATGTCCCAGTAGTACCGTGTCTACCATAAAATCCAATGGGACAGAATCTTACATTATAGCATAGATAACCATAAAATATATATAGAGTTCATCAGGCACCCTTTATCACTGCTGAAAACTACAACAGGAAGCCAGGGCTGCAGTTAAATAAACTAAAGAGGCACAGTCCCATCCCAGGTGGCTTGTTGTGCAGTGATTTATTTCCTTATATTTGTGATAAGAGCTGATAAAAAGGACACCAGCGAAGCCTCTATTAAGCATTCTCATAAAACTAGATTTGTAGGCAGAAGTAGGAGTTGTGGGAATTCACTGTGAAACAGCAGCTTATGAACAATTTGACTTAACACATTTTATTGATTGAAATGTTTTGATTTTGACTGTCTTATGGTTTTGACTATTTGAGAAAATCAGGGTTCAGTAAAGATTGGACAAACAGGTACTTTTAAAATGTGTCTGGCTTTATTTATTTACACACGTGTGCACACACAAGCACATGAACACACACACAAAAAAAACTTGGAAAGACTGTGGAAATACAGTACATCTCCCCCCTTATATAATAAATAAATAAAGGTTAGCAGGTTTTGTTCAACTGTCTAAAGGAATTCGTCTTTGAGCTGAGACCAAGCGTGGAAAACTTCAGCTGAAAAGAAGGTTTATTGGGAAAGTGAAAAGCATGTGAAAACAGGAGGTTGTAATGGAAAACGGAATATAACCTTAAGCGATAATACAATTTTCTATAGCAGCAGTGGAAATTATAAGCTAGAATAAAGCATATTTTTTGTACAGAGAGACATTCAGTTAAAGGTCCAAGAATCTTGCCCCTTTCCTTTCCTTTAATTCACTGGGTTTGCTTCCCCCCTTTTGTGTGTGCATGTAGTGTTTTATGTGTGTATGAATCATTAGGGTTTGTTTACCCATTGATGTGCAATGTATAACTTTCTTAAATCGCATCACCCATGGAGGGGGGGGAAAGATGCTAAGAGTTCAATGCTATCAGAGTTTTCTGATATAGTTCCTTTGTGTACAGGGACAAGGAAGGATCTTCTAGTTACCATTTCAGATTTTCATTTTCAAAGGATGTATTTTTCTGGCACAGCAAAACCATATCAGCCGCACTTTATTGACAGCAGTTTTATTGTAGCTAGCGGCTTTACAGTAAGCTGTTTATTGCTGTTTCCTAACTCAGTTGACAGCAATTGGGGAATTAATTTCCTTGCCCCCAGTGTGCTTTCTTGGGTATAAACAACAGATGTTTAAGATGAAAACAGTGACCCATTTACATTTGACAACTTTTTAAGTACACAATTCTACTTTGCCAAAAATTAAGCTGAAATTTGGTTTGGGGCAGAAAACAATTGACACATTCTGCATTTCATGGGATGGACTGACCTGCTCAGCAGTAAAAGATAATTCTGTATTTTAGTATTTCTGTGAAGAGTAGTATATCTGGTGATGTTCATATCTGCTAAAATGAGATCACTGCTACTCCTCCCTCTCCCTGCTGCAGGGATCTGGGACCTGGTGGGTATTTTGGGGCTAATGAAAGTCTTTAAAGCAAATGGTGCTGTATAATTAATAATAATAAGCAGGGATACAACTAGCCATCTGGGATAAGTGGCAATGACTTCTATATCATCCACTACTTATGTGCTTCCCTGTTTCATGTCATCCTTTATGTATTGGTTACTGTGCAGCCTGCATAAATTGCAAACTTTGAGCGCATAGAGATATCATAGTGAACTATATGGGATGTAGCATATTTTATCCCCCAAAGATCTTTCTACATTATAGTCAGAAATGTCCCCATCCTTCACAAATGCCACAATCCCTCTGCTCCTTTCTCGAAAACAGTTGCTGATTCTGTAAAGTCTTGGTGGGGAGAGTAGAACATTAAGGACTGCTTTATACGCTAACATTACCTGTTTAAAAATGTTGTGTGTCAGATGACTCTCCCCATATGAAAATAAATAAATCAGTGTTTTGTAATATACAAAATGTAGCACTATTGTTTAGGCCCCCACCACCCCTGTGCTGCAAGTAATTGTTATCAGAAAACAAATAAGTACAATTACCCAATTCATACACTTACAATGGAAATGGTACTTTTGGCATATTGAATTCATTTCACTGCTTTATACATTACAATAGTTGGCTCTAAGCCAGCCAAAGTGTGTGTCAACTCAGAGAACACTCCTAGGCATGTGTTCTCAGAAGAAATTCCCACTGTGTTCAGTGTGGCTTGCTTCCTGGTAAAGGGGATTAGGCTTGCAGAGGCTACAATCCTATGCACACGTATTTGGGAGTAAACCCCACTGAACTCACTGGGACTTACTTCTAAGTTAATACACATAGGATTGGTGGCATGAAAACCAATGGAACAAGTTAGTCTTAACTAAGTGAAGTCCCAGTGCTTTCATTGGGACTTAGTCGTGGCTAGCTTTATTTGGACTGGAGATCTCATGTGTGTTTTTCCTGGTCTGAGCTTATTTTTTTGATATAAGGCAGGCTTGTCCAACGTGTGATGCACCACACCAATTGAGGTAGCCCATCAGACATGGCAAAAATCCAGTGTTTTTTAACCCATTGCTGTGTTCCCTTACGTGGCTAGTGGGCTGAGTTTGGCTTGGTCACTCACATGTTTTAAAGGCTTCCGAGGGGCAATTGAAATATATGAAGAGGCCCCCAAATTCATTCCCATTTAACCCTGGGTCAGTTTTTGCATGTATTTGTGTGTATCTGAGTAATGTAACTTGAGCTGGTAGTCGCAGGTGTCAACTGCAGCAACTTCTGTGATCCCTGATTCACCTTTGGTATTGCCAAAGTCAACACAGGAAATGTCTGTGACCTTTTGGCTCACATCATACATTGCTCAGATGAATGCAGACATGGAGATATTGTTTAGATAGACAAGTGTTTTGTTGTAAAATGTAATGCGAGAACCATCAGCCTTAGCTTACCAGTATTTCTCCTTGAAGCTATTTTGATTTATCTTAGGAGTGCATGGGCTGTGTCATTTCCCTGGGCAATTATCTGTAATGCCCATATGGTGCTGATATAGTGTCATGTTTTGTGATGTCGCACTGAGGTCAATCAGTATGCTCCATCCTCGGCACATTTTGTGCTAGTGAAGAAGAAGTCTCCAGTGGAGGCCTTAAGGCTTATAAACTTCACTTTCTGCAGTCCAGAGAAATTGAACATATTCTGTGCAAGGAAAAAAAAAAACATGTGATGAACTGAAATGAAAAAGACAGCCTTTTCATACAATTGCTCCAAGCCACCAAAAAGATCAGTATCCATATGCAATTCCCTAGATGGATAGGGAACCATTTGCATGGTGTGATTTTAAATGCACAATTGCATTCATGCACAATCTTGTGTGTGGCAGCTGGTCTGCAGGGCATTGTTTTGTTTTGTTTCGAAATGTGGGTTGTTGTGAATGAGGCAGGTTCAGGTTTGGCCGCAATACTAAAACCCCCAGGAATGGAGAATCCCTGGGTTGTTCAGGTGCTCCCTCTGCAGCGGGACTGATTTGACGGCATGCAGGAAAACTCCTCATTCATGACAATCCACCATTTTCAGAGGGATCACTGGAAGGGCATCCCCACTCCCTGTAATTTGAACCCTGTGAGGGAGGAGAGCTGATTGTGGGAATGGGATTTAGCCTAGAGAACCTGAGGGTCAGAAAAGGGCTAGGCATCACCCCTATGTCCCTGCTGATGCTGATGCTTCGCCCCAAATCACCACCCGCCACCCTTCCAATGTGGGTTTTCTAAAACAAACAGACCTGACAGTGGCCTGGTTCAGACAACATGCTAAACCATGCTACTTAAGCACAAAATGGTTAATGGAATGCATTATTGTGTTTAGCGTGTTGTCTGAACCAGGCCAGTGGGGCTTTCTTGCATGCACTTGTGCACAATGTGTACTTAACTCCCCCTTTGACATCCATGGAATTTAAGCATCAAACTATCCACTTTCATTTCATTGTTTTCGAAGGAACTTATGCACACCTGCCTTTTACTGCACCGCACCCAATAGTTGAAAGGGACAGCCAGTATCTTTTTGAAAATTTAATAACAGCAGGATTCTTTACCATCTTAAGAAGAAAGTAAAGAACTTCGAATAATATAAGAAGCAGCTTGCTATATTTTCAAGAGAGGAGTTTAGTTCTACTGGTTCCCCTTTCTGTGCTTCTGTAGTAAGAAAAGCAAAGGAGCTTATTGCTGGGAAATCAGATCTATAAATGCTGCTTGGCAGTTTATCAAATATTTTTGGTTTTGTGTGAATTACCACTGTTGTGGTATGCCTTAAACTCAAAAGTTAACTACTGTAGTGCTGATTTGGAATATTATTTCCTTTGGAATGTGCCTGCAGTCTTTGCAGGACGACGAAATAAATCTTCGTTAGACCGCAATGCAGACAACAATAATAGAGGTTTTTGGGTCAGGACCTCAGCTGAGGAAAGAGCTGACCAGCTCAAGTCACCCTGTGCAACCACTCTGCCCTACATTTTGTTCTCCCAGTAGTACAACAGCGTATTGTTGAGGTGGGCTGTTTAGATTTTCTGCACATGCAGCAAGGAGGGAGGTTTTGCCTTACTGGAAGTGTTTATGCATGGTACACGAAGTACTCTTGGGTAGCTAAAATGAAGCATTCTTAGGTACCATTGATTTCAGTAGGTAAGTTAAGCACTCCTCCCTCAATGAAATCACTGGAATATACAAAACCATCATATACATGTATACTTAGAAGTATGTCTCCTTGAGTTTAATGGGGTTTACTTACAGATAAATGAGTTTAGGATTCCAACCTCAAGCTATTCTGCTGCCACCATGGTTCATTCCTGATTCTCTCACCAAAACATACAAATTGTTTCCCTCTCAGAATTAATTTCTCTTTCCCCCCAATTATTCTTATTCCAAATTTTCCTGTCTCCCCAAATTCATTGATTCCCATCCCTACAATTCCTCCTCACATTTAATTTCTCTCTTTCTCCCCCTCAGTTTTCCCTTCAGATTTCCCCAGGGTTTAATTTGCTTTTTCTCCCTTCACAGAATTGTTTCACATTGATTAATAAATAAATGTAAAAAGTGTTTTGCTCAGAAAGAAATGTATATTTGTGTGTCTTTTTCAAAATACATGCCATAGTGCGATCTGATCGCAAGTTTCCGCCTCAGCTGCCCACACACGACTGTTCTTTTCTGAGATTTTTTGAAGGCTGGGGCTCTCTTGCTCTCACATGAAACAGAACTGCAGTGCATAGGAGGTTTGCAGAATGTCTTGCACCCTCGAAGTAACAGTGGGCAGCCCGAAAGTTAGCTGGATTTACACAATAAATCTAAAGGTTGGAGTGTGCACTTGTAACTGCTATAACTTCTTTTTAAAAACAACATTTTTGAAGGGTCTGGGAGCTGTGAGAACCGAGGAAAGATCTGGGGCCATTCAGTCCTCAACCTGGGAGCTGAATGGATATCACTAAGTTGGGAAAATACATGATTTTGGGGAGGCTTATAGGACGATCCTACCTAACAGTGCTGGGGGGTGGGGTGCTATGCTGCTGGAGCAACCACAACATCATGTGCACTGCTGTTTCACTGTGGGAAGGATGGGGGGCAACATTTTGTTTTTCTCTCCTATTGACTAAGACGGGAGACTATAAACTATGCCGGTACCATAGTGTAACCACACCAGTTCTGGGATGTGTCAGGAAAAATAAAGAGGCTTAGGATGTGACATCTCTGCCCAGCTCCTGGTATGTCCTGTCCTCACATCCCCCTCCCCACATACACACACTGTACCAGTAGAACATTGCCAATGGAACCCCTATATTAATGCAGCTTTTGGAAGGCCAAAGCACATCTGGCAGCAGGAAGTCCCAATGGCATACCTGCATCATCAATGGAAGCCGACACTTTCATTGTTTCCTGAGGCCTCTCAGACAGCCTATTGGTGAGGGTAGGAATGTTAACTGTCTGATCACATCTCTATTAGATTCCCACCATCATCATTCTCAGAACATCCAAATTTTCCTTGAATTTTGTTTTAGGCAAAGTTGGTGTGGTAAATTAGATATGTGCATGCCTCCTAAGAAATATTGCTAGCATTTTGAAACTTTTTTTTTTGCTTCGTCTACCATACAGGTAAATGTCTGAACTGTGCCATTGTGTCTGTGGTGATGTGAGATGAGATGATAGTTCTGTCCCTGTTGTTTGATCTGTTGACATGTGCAGATCAGTGCACTTGATGTGGCAGTTTCAAATGATGACTATATTTGTGAGAAGTGGCCTTTGGTTTCTGAAGGAAGGTGGATTTACAGACCCTCTTCTTATTTTGTTTCAATTTCAAATGCGACTGCTGGAGAAAGGCAAGTCAGGAACAAATCTCAGTGTGGACTTTCCAGTAACAGGCTTTGAAATTGCTTTTGGGTTGTGACAACAGTAGCCCACAAATGTGTTTCATATTCTAGCCTTCAGCAGCCAGAGTAGCAGGAAACAGACTACTAGACATCAATATTATTATTATTAATAATAATATCATCATCAACATCTGTAGCAGCAGTACCTGTATTTATTTATTTGAAAACCGAGTGCCAGGGAAATAAATAAATAAATCCAATCTGCATCTGTCTAAGGATAGTAAACCTGGCCTGTTGAAATGTAATCTCTCATGTACTGTGGAGATAGACTTTTTTCTATTTGAGATTTCATCAGGTTTTATTTCAAAAAGCTGTTAAGTCTGTCAAACATTTCACTCTGAAAAGCACGCGCCTTCTCTCCACTTTTTCTTTTGCCATTTGTATGCTACAGAAGCCATGGGCTGCCAGTCACCATAAATGCGGAATGAGGAAAGCGATATATGGGGACATTTCTTTTTTTTATTTTACAGCTCCCCCCCCCCCCTTTTCCTCAAGTAGCAGAGACTGGTTCTCAAATAACAATACCGTCAACTCTTTCAGATGCGTATGTATATGGCTGTGTGAAGGAGATCGCGCAACCTCCACATGTTCATAGTAAGATTTGAAAAGAGCTCCTCTGAACACAATGGTCTGTGCATAGGATAACACCACGTGATCAGGATATCTCCTTTTTCAGGCAGACATGTTCATAAAATGTCCAGAAGGGACTCATGACATGGTGAAAAGCAGATGGTAGAGAGACTCTTTTTGCTCCCTTCATTTCCCTACCCCCCGAGGTTTTGCCTGAGCAGGAACCTCCAAATGTGGAACTTCAAACTTTCATGGCTACCATTGCTCTTGTCTGTTACACCAGTTGTGAAAAGGGGATTTAAATAACCTCCTAAGCTGCTCAGTTGATCAGGCTGGGACAGCTTGGATCTTATGAAGAGACAGAAAATGCAGCCAGTTTGTGAAGCAAACAAAAGGATTCATTGAGGGGAATTGGGGAAGGGGAGATGAATAAAATGATACAAGAAAAGCATGCACAGGTATTTCACGGAGAGTCTCACACCCTCTCTGGGCAGAAAAATTAGTTACAAACACAGAGTTACATGCAAACCCTCTGAGGGCAGAAATGCTTAGAATTGTGCAAGCCCAGCCAGCCAAGAATCGGGAAACAGTCTCCTGGATTGCACTTGCATTCAATGGGCAAGGGTGAGGCATGCCAGAGGGACCCCTTCACCCTCCTCCCGATCAGTAGCATAATCCTGAGTTGTACCAGTTCAGCCAACCGAGTCTTGGTAGCAGAGTCTACTGGCTCGCGCTTGCTTTCAATGGGCAAGGGCAAGTCACACCAGTGGAACTCCCTCCTCGCCCCTTAGTTGGTAGTACAAACCCTTAGGAGCATGCTAATGTCCTGGTTACCCCTGGCACTGTTTTTCCCAGCTGTCTTTGTTGGGTTATACAATCTCTGCCAGCTGAGTCTGGGGACATGGTGCCCTTTGGATCGCACCAACAAAACACTTCCCTCACCCCTCAGCCGGATGTATAACCCAGTATAAAATAATGCAGTATGACAAGATGGCCCACCCTTATCTTTGTCTTGGGCAGGATCTACACTACTACTTTAATACGGTTTATAACAGTAGTGACAACTGCTGGGGCCCAGGACACACAACATAGACAGTTTCCAAACCGTTTTCAAAGTCTCATTTCCTGCTTGGTGTAGATCTGGTCTTGGACTGATGAATTCCACCAATGAAATTCACCCAAACGTACTTTTCAGATAACGTCTCCTGGCCAGGAAGGAAGTCAGAGCTGGAAGGTTGGATGGACATTCAGTCTTCAGGTGCACCCAAGATCATCCAAAAATGCCACCTCCCCAAGCAAAGAGCCCAGGATTTTTACACCCTTGGTTTCCCATTGGGGCTTATGGCCACAAAGGAGATGCTTGGGGTACTCTTTGTTGGTAATACATCATGTCCAGTTCTAGAATGGATTGCTTTGTTATTGAAAGATTGACAGTGCCTCATGACAGCTTCTCCTGACTCCCCAGCAGTTATGAAGGTTGGGTGAGGGTGTTAGGCACCTTTTGTCCCTTGTTATTGGGAACATCTGGCACCCTCACCCCCAGTATGGGGACATCTCTGTCCTGTTAATTTAGAGAATTTGGGCTGCTTGGCACATATCGCATTTCCTCCAGCTGTTTCTCCCAGAACCTTAAGACCATTCACATTCTTTCACACCTTCTTCCCACCAGAACCAGGGCACTTCACATAAGGTTGTTTACATTTGCATTGCATCCGAGGTCATACTGGCCTACATTTCTCCATTTCATTTCACATTGGTTGTGGCACCTGTGTTTACATCAAGGAGAGGAAGAGTGTGGGCAGAAGTTCCCCTCACAAGGCCATAAAACCGGCAACTTCATTGATAGGAAGGGGGAGAGGAATGAGGGTGGGTGGCAGGCTGAAGGTAAAGAGAAAGAAAGCAATCTTTATTGATATGAGAAGGGGTGCATAACAGGCTGAATGCAGGAAGGCCAACAGAGGAGGGGAGATAGAGAGAAAATCTTAAAGCTAGGCAGGAAAATCATTTTGTAAGAAAGCATTTCCTTGTTACATTTATGCTATAAGGCTTGCATGTCACAGTGACCAACAAGCTGTGTTCTGCAGAATCCTGTTACAGCAGTTCCATAGAAGCTTTTGAGGGGTTTTGAAAAGATCCATAATGTTGGGCAAGGTTTCCAGAAACACAGCTTACTTGGCACTGCACATAGAAGGCAGTGTAGGTGAACAAAGGGTGCCATCTCAGTTCATGTGGGGCAACAATGAGGCTGAACTAACATGGCCATGCTCCCTATCAGCCTTCTTCTACCTGCGATCCTCCAGATGGTTTGGACTACAGCTCCCAGCATTGGCCATGCTGTCTGGGGCTGATGGGAGTTGCAGTCTACAATATCTCCAGGTCACCAGTTTGGGAAGCTTTTTGATATGAATTGACCATGCAGCCTCGAAGATGCACCATTTTTTTTTATCAATGGGCTGAGCTTCTGTGGCTGACAAACCACTGTGATTTTTTTTTTTAAAAAATCACTATACAACTATATTTGCATTTGTTCAACTTTTCATGGATGGGGGTGCAAAATGGAGGACATAGGTCACATAATCTATATTGAGTTATTAATGTTGAATGCAAAGTTGTTTTCCTTCCAGTCTGAAAATAAACAGGCATGATTTCAAAAGATTAGGTCAAAAGCCAGATACTGCCTTGCTCAGAGGCTTAAAAGGGGGCAGCACGCAGAGTGGCCCTGTTGCAATTTCTCATTGGTTATGCGCTTGCAGGCCATTATAGCAAAGCACATTGGGTATCACAGGTGGGGAAGGAGAGAACTGAAGATGTGTAACACTAGGCAGTAGCAGTCAGAAAGGGGTTTTGCACAAAGGCTTCTGAGTGGGTCCAATCTATCTGGGTAATGCCCTTAAAAGTTCACAATCATTCTTAACTTACCCTGGTGCCAGCTTCCAGGAGGTAGAAGACCTAGACTAGGAGCTCGCCCTAGGAAAAGAAACGATGGCACTTGAGCTAAATATAGCAAAGGCATAGGGAAAGACATCAGAAAAGCGGCACAAATGCCGTTCACAATAATTTCTTTTTCCCCTTCTTTTTCTGCTGGCCGTTCCAGATGTTTCCTGCCACTGAGAGACTCAAACAAAATAACTGTGCATGGGTGTAGAAGACAGCAGTGTGTGACTTCCATAAACAAGTGTGTGCAGCGTTTTGCGTCTGTGTTTCCGCGAAGGTGTTGAGCTCAGAATGGTAAGGCGGCATCTTGCCTTGCCGTGGAGGTCAGCAATTCGTTTTCAGTGACTGGATTGCAGTAAAAGCAAAGCCCCTACAAATGCCACTGTCACCAACCTTTGCTAATATCTCGGATTTGGCCTTCCTCTCTGCTTTAGCAGTTGATTAAGACATTCTTTAATCCCTTGCAGGGCACTGAGAAACTAATGGCTTGTGGAATATTTGGGTCTTTAAGCTTCCATTGTGGATGGTATGAAAATGATGTCATTTGGCTGATGTTTAAATACATTTCTTCTTTAAATAGAGGCTTCCTTCTCCCCTCCCATTGCTTCTCTGTATAACCTCCCACTTCATTTCCCCGAATGTATTTATACTCAGTAAGAAGTCTGTGTGTGCCGTGTATCGGAAATCTGGGATTTCCGTCCTAGTAAATATTATCACAGAGACGGCTTGTGTAGGATCTGGAACAGCAGAGCTCAGCAGTAGAACTGCAGAGTGCTGCAGTGGATCAGCGTTAAAGCAAACCAAGCGACTTCTCTCTATTTCAAACTGTAGGGAGCAATTGGAGGAAATGTTTCTATAGAAATGGTTGCAAGCAGCTCCATTTACATTTTAAGCGGCACTGCAAATTGGGCTGAATTAGGGATGCCGAAAAGAAGAGCAAGGAAAAGGCACAAGGGCAAATGGTGTTTATTTAGACAAAACACACAATGAAATCAGGGGAAAATGTACCTAGGATTAGGGTTGAGGAGGGTGTTTTTCAGTAATGAAAGAAGACTGAAACTGAAGAGGCATGTTTTGGAAATGAAGTACTGGGCTTGTTTTATATATAACATTGGTGGGGGGTCTCCAGTGCATGAGACTCTCTATCCAGGACCTCACCACTACCATCACACACACACACACACACACACACACACACACACACAGAGCAAGTAGGCTTAGAAAAGCCTTGCATTGAAATGAATGGGTTTCTGCTCCCCAACCTCATTGCAATGAGACAGAGACAAGTGTGTGTGTTGGGGTGGGGAGGGTTAGATAGGAAGAAAAGGGTTAACTCTTTCCTGTCTGCCTGCTATGACCACCCTCCACTCAAATCACACACACCCTTCCCATGTGGCAATTGGGTTTGGAAAAAGCCTCCCATTGATAGCAATGGAAAGCTTTTTGGAGTATAATTGCAGTGTGGGTGGGGGATCTATGCGTATGTGCATGTGGATTATTTGTGTGTGAGGGAAAGCGTGCATGTATGTTCTTTGTTATATGAATCGAGGGGTGTTATGTGGGAGAATGGGGGGGAGGGGGTGTTATTGCTGTGCCAAACCCCCCCCTTGCAATTTTGCAACCTCCTCGATTCCCTGCAATGGTAGCAGTTGTTTTTCTGCCTCTTTCATTGGGATGTTGAGAATTTTGGAGATGCTGAGAGAGTTGTTGTTGTTACTTAAAGGACTTTTAATAACACCAAAGCAAAACCAAAATGCCTCTCTCTGCTTCCAGGCACTGAGCAGGCAGCAGCACTGGAAAGCCTCAAGGGAAGGAGTCCTGGCTGAGTCCTCCGGGGGTGGGGGTGGGGAGAATCTACACTACAGCTTTAAAGCGCTTTAAAGCGCTTTATAACAGTTTTGACAACTGTTGGAGCCCAGGACACACTGCATATACAGTTTTCAAAACGTTTTCAAAGTGCTTTAAAGCGCTTTAAAAGCAATAGTGTAGATCTGCCAGGACAGAACGGGGTGGGGGATGGAAAAAGAAAGAGCACATACGGACCCCTCCATCACTTCTTTACAACAAGATAACCACTGAAGCCTTTCCCACAATTTTCAGAAGCAGTTTCTTTACACCCCCCACACCCCCCCCATACACCCCCAAATGCTCGAACACAACTAAGTCGAAATATTCGGCACAGTGCTATTGTGTGTGGATGATGATGATGATAATAATAATAATAATAATAATAATAATAATAATAAAATTATTTCTTACCCGCCTCTCCATTTTGACTGAGGTGGGGAACAACAATAAATGATAAAATGCATAAAAATGAATTAAAAGATAATATACATTGTTAAAAACATCCTAAAAACATCTTAAAATTCCACTGGATAGGTCTGCCGGAAGAGATCAGTCTTTATAGCTTTCTTGAATGCTTGTAGACTGTTAAGTTGACGAGTCTCCTCCGGCAGGCCATTCCACACTCTGGGAGCAGCAGAAGAGAAGGTCCTCTGGGTAACAGTTGTTAATCTAGTTTTTGCTAACTGAAGTAGATTTTTCCCAGAGGACCTGAGTGTGTGGGGCGGATTGTACGGGAGAAGGTGATCCTGCTGGTAGCCTGGACCCAAACCATGTAGGGCTTTAAAGGTGATAGCCAAAACTTTGTACTTTGCTCGGAAACTAATTGGCAGCCAGCGAAGAGATTTTAAAACTGGTGTAATGTGGTCACCCCTAGGTGTACCAGTGACCAGACTGGCTGCCATATTTTGAACTAGTTGAAGTTTCCGGACTAGGCACAAAGGTAGCCCTATGTAGAGCACATTGCAGAAGTCGAGCCTTGAAGTTACCAGCGCATGCACTATGTATGAGCACAAATGTGTGGTGGGTGTGGGTGTGGGTGGGTGTGAGAGAGAATGAATGAGTGTAGATGTGTGTGCTAAATGTGATGATAGATGTGTGTCGTTCACATTTGTTTTGAGAAATTCATTCCCCTCCTCCGCAGTTCCTTATTGTGTAGGATTTCCACATTCCGATTTTGAGACGGCCTTTGTATTTGTAAGAGCCAAATTTTACCAGGTACGGCTTTTCTCATAAGAACATAAAAATAACGGGAAGCCTCCCTCCTCCTGCTGCTTCTCAGCACTCAACTGTTTGTGAGCCCTCTGAAGACATTGCATGAGCTCAGCCAATAAGTGCCAGAGGCTTCATCACTGCCAGAAAAACTCTCTCAGCACATTACAATATAGATGCCAATTATGTATGTGCTCTTTTTGATACTGGGTTAAACCAGCTTCACTCCTGATTTAATTGGTAGGAATAGGAATTCCCAGACTGGAAGGCAAAAATCTGTCCACCAACCAGCATGAAAATCTAAATACTTTTTGGCAGCAATCTTAGTGCAGCTCAGAAGAATGAGCTATGAGCTAAACTCCCCGGTTTCAGTCTCTCCTTATCCCTTGGAACTCAATAGGTGGCTTTTTGCAGGCTGCTGTCTGTTCCTCTTAGCTTCCCATTAGTAATGTGGAGAGGATAATAATATTGGTTAACCATATATGATTATTGTAAGGATTATTGAAAAAAATGTTTCCTTAGGAATACTGTTTGAAAATTTAGGAGAAGTACCACGGATAAGTACGGGAGGGGCTGTAGCGCAGTGGTAGAGCAGCTGCTTTTCAAGCAGAAGGTCCCAGGATCAAGCCCAGCATTTCCAGGTAGGGCTAGGAAAGAATCCTGCCTGAAATCCTGGACAGACAGCCGCTACCAGTCAGTGTCAACAATATTGGGCAAGATGGAGCAACTTCCTATGTTCCTTGCAAGAAGGCAGTCCCCAACAAAAGCAATCAACTGATCAAAAAAAGCTATATAAATCCCAGCATTACCCAGCTAAATTTGTCATATTTATAGAAAGCCTGCAAAAATATCCATCTGAGAAAACATTCCTCATGGCATGCCAAGCAAAGATAGGTCACAGTTCAGTCCCTTAGCTACTTCCTAAGCTCTTGATTAGCCTTTAGACTATCTATACTCGAATTGTTTCGGGAAGGCCTGTGTATACCATATTCTTCTTTAGACAAAGACAACATCATTCTGTCCTAGATTTCAAACCCTTGGGGCATGTTTTCCCTACTGCCTGTTACAATTTCTTTATCTCTCTCTCACTCTCCAGATATATTTTTATATATGTAATAATAGAATGTCTCATATCCTACCAAGCCAAAGTACAAGACTTCACTTTAGCAGTTATTCACCACTTCGTTATTTATTTATTTTTTACAAACGATAACTTCATATTTTTTCTAAAAACTTACATTTCCGTCTTGTCTGACTGATGTTTATGAGATCCAAGATGTAATAAGTCTTCCAGTTCACACGTATGCACAAGGAAGCAATATATGCAGCATTCTCCAGCCAGCCCTGTTGGGGACTTTTCATTCAGTACCCATGTTATTTAGTCAGTTCATTTGTACCTTGCCTTTCCACCAAGGAAATTGTCCTCAAGGCAGTGAGGACAATTAATTATTATTAACAATGATAATAAGAACCATTTTTTTTAAAAAAAAGAAAAGCTTAGTTAAAATAATCATATTACAAATCTAAAAGCACAATTAAAACACTAAAAGAATAAAAACCACACCCTTATTTTATTTATTTGATAACTGGAGGACTGTGGGGGATGATGGCTGTTGCTTGTCACTTCTTGGTGACATTTGGCCGGATGCTGGGTTAGATGGACACTTGTCCTAAGGAAGGCTCTTGTTATGCTTTTGCTAGAATCCAGCCAAATATGTTGTATTTATGGAAAACCTGCAAAATTACACATTTGTGAAATCATGCCTCGTGGCATGCCTGGCAAAGAGCATAATCCATTGGCAATCCATAACAGGTGTGATGTCTTGCTGAGATTTGTGATGGTGGATTGATTGTCAGCAAACCTTCAGGCAAAACCCTAGTCAAGTAGGACTTCCGTAACCACCAATCATTATAGCTGACTGACATTTTACAAGTCAGATTAGGATGAAAAGAAAAGCGGGGAAACTATATTTAAAAAAGAAAAGAAAGGAAAACATCATCTTAACAGCACTATGACTGCATTACAGAAACGGCTGAGGCTAGCTAGTCGCAGTGTCAGAGCCAGGAGAGAGCCACAGGTGACTCTAGACCTGAAGAATCTCCAGCACAGGGCGCCTGGGCTTAAGAGTTAGGCCTAGCGCTTGATGTGCAGTGCGCAGGACGACATCCAGACCATTGCAGAGGGGAGAGATTCTAATGATATCAGACCTTGCCAAACCCAAAACATTGCATTATTGTATATGTGCACTGGTGGCTATGGTGTCAGTGGGGCTGTGAATCTGCTCTGGGTTTCAGTCAGAATTCTAAAGGAGCTATCCAAAGTGCTGAAACCAAGGTTCTGACTAGTTCTGACCGAAACCCAGAGCAAATTTACAGCCCCGATGACATTGGAGCCAGGAGCCTCCGCTGTGTATGTGAGAACAGCAGCACACGCTAGACTTTTCCCGAAAACTCCACTATTTGCTATTACAATTTTCTTGGGAACACCGAGAGCAGAAAAGTGTGAGTTTGGGTGCTACTACAGCTTCCTGGTCCATCTATGTCCAGGATTATTCCGGGCCCTGAGGAAATCATACCGGTCCAACCAGTCATACAGGCTTCTGCTGCAAAAGTGAAACTGTTTCTTTCACACAGCTTGCTCCTGCTCAAGCTTTTGGCTTGCCTCATAAAGACAGAGAACGCAACCTATACTGCCTGCCAGTTGCAGACCCCAATGCTGCATCTCATTACTTTCAAGGCTTGAAGAGGACTTTAACTCTGAAGTCTGAACTCGCAAGGGTTGAGCTTAGGGTAGGTCCAGATTTATATCCTGCATGGGCCATATTCAATTAAAAAATTGCATCATAGATTTGGAAAAGATCTCAAAGTTCAACTAGGCCATCCCCCTGCCATTGCTGAGCTATTTGCTTCTGTGAATTCGCTGAATGCTAATGAGTTAGAAATCTCTACAAACTGATTGACAGCCTCATCAGGTTAATTTCTAACCCTGTGAAAGCCAGTACTTCTTCCTCAGCAACATAGACGGTCACTTCAGCTCCCTGTCACATCACAGAGGGTAGGAAGGATGCTTATGGCTGCAGAGTTGTTATTATTTATGAGCTATCAGATGGTCTTTACTGCTAGGAAGCAATACAAAACATGTAAGATTTGAAATACGTATTCTGGAATATCATGTTCTATAGCCTGCCTAAGACTGCTCTGTCTGTCTGTCTGTCTATCTATCTATCTATCTATCTATCTATCTATCTATCTATCTATCTATCTATCCATCCATCTATCCTTCTATCCCTTGCCATTAAAAGCTAGTACATCAGAGAAAAGGCTAGCTAGCTTTCCACAAAATAGGAGTTATTTTACTTGGGGAGCATTCAAACCAACAAATTCCTGCTGGCCTTCTGAAGTGATATGGTCTTCCCATATGCAAGTTTTTACTAGCAACATTTCAGTTCTGCAAAGACCAAGGATAGTTTTACTTGCTGATATTCTTGATATTTCATAAAATGGCCTACTCATTTATCATTTAGCATTTAGATTTTTTTTTTTTTAAAAAAATGCTTGCTAACCAGCAAGGGGTTACGAACTGCTGGTGGGCAGCTTACTGAGGGCTTAGGGGTTTTACTGACAGACAGCAGAGAGGTCCCTCATAATTATCTTATTATGCCAGTATTCTGATTATCTTAAATTCAAAATGTCACTATCATATTATAATAATTCTTAGCCTGTTATACAGTGCCTAGGAGTCTTTAGGTCCCTTCATATATCTCAGTAAGCTGTACAACAGTTCTTTAAGGTAGGACATAGTTCAGTCCCTTAGCTACTTCCTAAGCTCTTGATTAGACTTTAGACTATCTACACTCAAATTGTTTTGGGAAGGCCTGTGTATACCATATTCTTCTTTAGACAACAACAACATAATTCTGTCCTAGATTTCAAACCCTCGGGGCATGTTTTCCCTACTGCCTGTTACAATTTCTTCATATCGCTCTCTCGCGCTGTGTGTGTGTGTGTGCAATAAAATGTCTCATGTCCTAGCAAACTAACATAGAAGCCATCACTTCTGCATCAATTTACCACTTTTTTTTTAAAAAAGTAACAGATAACTTTTTATATTGTCTAAAATTTGAATTTTCTTCTTGTCTGGCTGAAATGCTATGAACCAAAACATAAAAAGACTTGTA
Organism: Elgaria multicarinata webbii; assembly: GCF_023053635.1. Classification (NCBI taxonomy): domain Eukaryota; kingdom Metazoa; phylum Chordata; class Lepidosauria; order Squamata; family Anguidae; genus Elgaria; species Elgaria multicarinata. The sequence goes on along the minus strand of NC_086175.1, from coordinate 16,789,898 downwards.
TTTCACACCTATGCCCAAAGGGGCAATACATACACTTATACAAATAGATTTTTTGTTATATTGTTTAGCCATTTTCTCCAACAAATATTTGCTCTTTTGTGAAGTGAAAATCCCCCCCCAAACAAATAGCCGCACTTGTCTCTTAATTCTTGCTTAACACAGTCTGAGCCCCTTTTGCTACTCACAGAATTGGTCATGTTATATACAAGTTAAAAATAAAATACCAACTTCTTTTAGTAGTCTTATATTTTGGAGTGAGGAAGATTCACATAATGGTGTCTCTGTGGAGGCTTTCTAGCCTTGCCTTTGGGCATAATTTCACTACATACTTGTACCAGTTTTATACCAATTTAAGTGTCATGGCTGTCCTCAAAGATTCGGGGAAGTTTGCTGAGGGAACTGAGAATTCTTTGGTAGAGATCCTAAACCCATCGCATAACTACATTCACAGGCTTCTCTGGGGGGAATGGAGTGATTATTAAGTCTGTGGCATAATTTGGCCTTATCCTTCAAGCTCTCAGATTTAGTCAGATCATATTCTCAGCTCCACTGAAGGTAAAAGGACTTCATTAGGCCTTAGTCAGAGAGATAAGCCACCCCAGAAGATGGCTTTTGAATTAATGGTTTCAGCTCCAGTGTCAATATCCAAAAGACTGTTTGGCTTCACACTGCGAGCAAATAATAAGGCTATTTCCACAGTTACATGGTGAGAAAAGCAAGCAGGTTAGACACATTAGTTGTTTCTCTACTTTGTGAAAAAGCTTTTCTTTCATCTTCCTTTTTATCCCTTTGATAATTTCTTTTATAATACCCTTCTTTTCACTTTTGATCTCTGTCACAGCCATTTTTAACATTGCTCCCCTTTTCCAAACTAATTTGCTTGCCTCTTTATCTGCCACGGATGCTCCATCCAGTTGAGGATCCTCTCCTCTATAACATCTTTTTTAAACAAAACTGCCTACAAGACAGCACATCTGATTCACAGTCAGCACTTACGCAGCAGGAGTCATTTCCCCCTCATATTTGATACTGTTGGATGCTGCTTCCAATTATGCCTTGTACTGGAAGCCCAACTGTTGAAGTAACGGAGTTCAGTGAGGAATCAGACAAGTTCTGATGTGAAGAGCTTGTCGTAGCTGTGCCTCTATCCCTGACCACAGAGCATAAGTACAAGTTGCTTTCCTGTTTCATTGCCACAAGTGGCGGACAAAAAGAGACATCCGTTTGCTACCTGTAATCCTTAAATACATTTCAGGCTGCTTCCAGATGGAGAGGCCCTCATGCTAACAGTCGGAAGTCATTGTGCAGCTCTTCCATTTTTATTATTTTTTTACTTAACAGATTTAACAAAATACGAAAAAGACAGAAGAAGTGGTGAGAAAACATGGAAGGATTACAGATGCATTTCAACATCTTCATATTTCTGCATGGGGAGTGTGGGGGACAAATCATGTTGCCACACATCACCTTTGCTTTTTTTCTATGCACCTTAATGGCTGTCCTTACAGTATTACACTTACAGTACTTGTGTATTACTCTTCTGGGTGTTTAAAGTACCTCACATACATAATTTTCTTGCAGTCTTTACAGCAGTAGGCCAGGAACATTTCCCTAATAATGCACACACAGGGCTGAGAGTGTGTGTGGCTGCCTAAAACCAGCTAAGCAGTTAATAGCGGAAACAAGTTTTGACCTAGGCCCTTTACGTGTCACAGTCTTTAAGCCACTATGTTGCATTATCTCCCAGAGACCTGTAGGCTTTGTACAGAGTCTGGTACAATCTAAAATGCAGGAGCCAATTACACAAGGAATACCTATGTGCAACCTGTATAGATGTAAGCTCTGTCTACAGAGATGGTCAAGATGTAGAAGTCAGGAGCAAGGGCAATCACTTCTCCTCCCTGTGTTGATCCTTCCTAATCTTACCGGCATTATTTTCATTTCCCATGAAATCCCCACAGATGGTACATATTGGTAGGACCTCCACATTTGCTCCCAATTTGCTCTTTAGCAACTTTCTCTGAACATTCCACCTCTTGTATTCTTTACAGTAGATGTGCTGACCGGCGAAGGTCACCCCAAATGATTTGCCTCTGTTCCTTTCATGTGAACTCACTGAAGAGGGGGATGCCTGAGCATGGCTTATTGGTCTTATTTTATATGTGGAAAATAGTGATGCTTTCAAAATTCTCTTCAGTCAAATTTCTCACAGACTTTAGAGTTCCAAATAACCTGATTTTATTTCCCATGGGTTTTCTTCAGTAGTGTAGTGCAAGGGTGGACAGAAGGTTGACGCAAAATTGGGTGGGATAGCTAATACCTGGAAGACAGAAACAAACTTCAAAGTGATGTTGATAGGCTGGAGTGCTGGGCTGAAAACAACAGGATGAAATTTAATAGGGATAAATGCCAAGTTCTACATTTAGGAAATAGAAACCAAAGGCACAGTTACAAGATGGGGGATACTTGGCTCAGCAATACTACAACGAGAAGAATCTTGGAATTGTTGTAGATTGCAAATTGAATATAAGAAAGGCAAATGCTATTTTGGGCTGCATTAATAGAAGTATAGCTTCCAAATCACGTGAGGTACTGGTTCCTCTCTATTCAGCCCTGGTTAGGCCTCATCTAGAGTATTGTGTCCAGTTCCGGGCTCCACAATTCAAGAAGGACGCAGACAAGCTGGAGCGTCTTCAGAGGAGGGCAATCAGGATGATCAGGGGTCTGGAAACAAAGCCCTATGAAGAGAGACTGAAAGAACTGGGCATGTTTAGCCTGGAGAAGAGAAGATTGAGGGGAGACATGATAGCACTCTTCAAATACTTAAAAGGTTGTCACACAGAGGAGGGCCAGGATCTCTTCTCGATCCTCCCAGAGTGCAGGACACAGAATAATGGACTCAAGTTAAAGGAAGCCAGATTCCAGCTGGACATCAGGAAAAACTTCCTGACTGTTAGAGCAGTGCGACAATGGAATCAGTTACCTAGGGAGGTTGTGGGCTCTCCCACACTAGAAGCCTTCAAGAGGCAGCTGGACAAGCATCTGTCGGGGATGCTTTAGGGTGGATTCCTGCACTGAGCAGGGGGTTGGACTCGATGGCCTTGTAGGCCCCTTCCAGCTCTGCTATTCTATGATTCTATGAAGGTGAAGCTCCAAGTGTTTTGGACATCAGCTTCCAGATTCCCCTGCATGCATAGCCAATGGTCAGGAATGCTGGGAGTTGAAGTCCCAAACCTCTGAAGATCTACTTTCTGCCCAAGCCTAGTGTAATGAAGCAGGAATGTGGCAGAGAGCAGCTCTATTATTTTTTTATTTTATTTTTTACAGCAGGAGTGATGGTGTCATCTGCTTGAGTGGTAATAGTGGTATTTGTCTATGTTGTAAGCTTGGGAGGACAGATCTTGTGTGGCATATGATCCCTTTGTTAGGAAAGCAAGGCTCAGACAGTGATGGCCCAAAGACACATTATGAACTACATGGGTGATCAGGAATGTGAACCCAGGTTTTTAAATCACCCCCACTTTGTAAATTAGGGTAAAGGTGGACATTCTCCTGAAGATAAAGACAGAATGGCCCTGTCTTTCATTGGGCAAAATGTTCCTTAATGTTATAGGGAATTGTCAGAGAAAGAACAATAGTAATAGTTGATAATCTGTGAATTTTATGGACAAGCAATTTTGAATCTGCCTCTGATCCCCTAAAGAACAGCACGTTCTTTCAGCTGGAACATGAAATGAGAGCTGAGCTGGGAAGGGAAATACAGCATTTTTCCATGGTATTTTGTTTGTCATGCAATATTATTTAAAGCTTAAACTGTAATAAGAATTGTCTGCATTAATTTAGGTTGCATAGACATACATAAAAAAGAACAGCCTTTGAGCGCAAGTTCACACGCGCACACACACACACAAACCCCATTACTTTCTTATCACATGTGTCCAACTAATCCTTACCAAGGAAGAGGCTAGCAAGGGAAGAGGCTAACCAGAAAATCCCAATTCTGCTAGTTTGTAACAGCAGCCCACTGTGTGTACATAAGCACATAAGAACTTAATGGAATGACTATAAGTTCTAGTATTATGAGAGAGGGAGAAAGACTTCTCCGTATCCATTCTCCACACCATGCATAATTTTTACATCTCTACCATGTTTCTCCTTACCATTTTTCTACACTAAAAAGCTCCTTTCTTCATGAGGCAGTTGCTCCAGCCCACTGATATTTTTGGTTGCCCTTTTCTGCACTTTTTTTTTAGCTCTACAATACCCTTTTTGAGGTTCAGACAACAGAACTATACACAGTATCCCAAGTGTGGTCGCAACATAGATTTGTATAAGGGGGCTATGATATTGGCAGTTTTATTTTTGGTTCCTTTCCTCATGATCCCCAACATGGATTTTGCCTTTTTTTTCACTGCAGCCACATACTGGGTGGATGTCTTCATTGAGCTCTCCATCACAATCCAGAGATCTCTTTCCGGTCAATCACTGACAGCTCAGAGTCACTGAACACACAAAGAGTTACACATGTTCAAGCAAACATGAGTGGAGTCCTTCTAGCAATGATGGGTGTTTAGGCCAGGGGGGCCTTCAGTACACAAGACGACATAGGAGGCAGAAACAGTGTGCTTGGCTCTGGGTCCCTTACCCATTTTTATGTACCCTGTTTATGTACCGTTATCTATTTTTATGCACCCTGGATGAACAGATTATGGAGTGGCCCAGTATATATGTGGCTCCTTGCCCATCTCAAGCTGGACTTGTCCCCTGCTCCTTTAATAAAGAGGCAGCCCTAAAGGCCAATAGGGAGAGAGTCACTAGACTGCAAGAGCCAATCAGAGTTTAAGCAAGCAGCTATGTGGCCATTCCTATATATACAAGAGGCATTCCTATACACACGAGGCCTAGGCTTGTGTCAGAGGCCAAATTTAAGCAACCTAGAAGAGGTGGATGCTAGATGCGAAGGACAACATTAGCTGGAAAACACTTTTGAGTAAAGAGGCACAGAATTGGACTATCAGTGGTTCTGTTTCACAAGCCCTTTTTCCGAGAGATGATCTACCCCATGTTACCTTTATTTGGAGGGAGCTGGAAATGATACTTGGCTTTTCTGTCTGTAATATGTAGCACCAGTCAGCAAGAGATTCTTCTTCCTGCATGGAGAGTTTTTGTCAGCAGCTTGCTTTCCACCTGGCATGGAAACCAATCACGTGGAGGCCATTTACAGCTTTGTATGCATGATAAAGGTTTGCCAAGCAACCTCTCTCATTGCTTTTGTACCGCTGGCTCACACAGTTTTTTATTTTGGAGAGCATTTGAAGAGCTGAGTGGGGAACAGTGTATTAATCCTGCTAGGATTTTTGAAGGAAGGGGGTCTGTTTGTTGGATTGATTCTATCTATTTTAATATTCATACGGGGTTTTGCTGATGCTACTGTTATTTAATCATGTGTAAGCTGCCTTGAAACCTTTGCTTCCAAATAGTGGATTATAAAAAAATGAACACAAAGTGAATGTGTCTGCTTGTCCTTAGGCCAGGCCAGACATTACATTGGCAGTGGACATCAAAATCCCCATCGTGAGTTTTCTACATATTCATGGTGCGAATCAGGCCTATCTTTGAGCTGTTCACCCCCACCCAAGTCATGGGATAGAGGCTGGTTGTATTGGGGAATCTCTGAAATAAAAAAGAAAATGTAGCTCAGGGTTAAAATATGTGGAGGGCAAACACATAATCCCTGTTCACATGACATGTTCATGGTCATTGACTGTATGGAAATAGAGATAGGATCATGCCGACTTGGCTTGCCGTCAGCCTTCACATGTTCACAGAGCTTACACACATATACCAGGGACTGAGGACACATTTGTTTGGTTCTCAATTTAATGTGAATTTACCCATTTTTGCACTTTTGAAGGAATACAGAGACAAACTTAGTTCTCCTTCCAAATTTGTACTTTCCAAATTCTGCATTGGAGATATCTGATGAAAAAAAATGCACACAAAAGTTAGTATATTAAGGAAACATGCACACCCAAATGTGAATATTGGTGAAAATAACATTGAGAAATGCATTATATATGGAAAATTGTTTGCCAAAATTCGGTTCACCAATATATCAAAGTGGGGAAAATGTGCACAAAAATGCATACTAAATTTCATGCAAATTGTTGTTTCATTTTTGTGGTTTTGTTTTGTTGATTTGGCATGGACTGAATTTAAGATTGGGAAAATGGGAAACGAATAGAAATGGTAATTCACTAATTTGTTGATCTGTGACATGTACGACTGTATGTACATAACTTCTGTAGTCAGGATCTGGAAAAAGAAATGGACTACTGACAGTGTACATACATATGCTCTATGTATAATGTCAAATGGACATGTGAGGTCAGGGATGTGGCCAGTGTGTGCAATAACCCCCACCCCCGTACATTCAGTGGTCATGTCAACAGGGGCATAGTAATCTGGGATTGATTTAAGGGAATGAAACAAGGGTCATGCCCTCAAACATTGCACAGATAAAAATTGGAACACATATAAAACTGATCAAGGTTTGCCTCCAAGTACTCCATTGTAGAACACAGTAATTGGAATTCAACCGAATCTAGATTCAACCGAATCTAGACATTCGGTTGAATAAATTCTAAAGAATAGAATCTAGAAGTCTTCTTCCTTCTTGAAACTTAATGCAGGCAACTTTGAAACCATGGTGAACAAGGTGAACAGAATAATGCTTTCAACAGATTAGTACTGCTAGTTTACAATGGTATGGCATTCTGTTCTGTGCATTTACCTGCCATATAAAAAATAAGTGAATTCATAGGCCAATACTGTACAAAATTTTTGAATAATTGTGTGCATCCACTGTCTGATCCACCATTTCGGCATTTTCAGTGGGGGGCTTTTTCACCCTGTGTGCCAAAAATCAAAATTTGTGAACTGTGTTTATTTGATAGAGAGCTGCAGTTAGGAGTGGCCCTCTGATGAATCTACATGTTTTAGTCTCATTCACACATTCCAATTTTAGATATACTTTAAAAAATAGGTGTACACCTAAAAAGGTAATGTATGAATTAGCCATTAAATATACATTGTACATTGAATCTAAACACAACCGACTAGTTCTGTTCTCAACAGTGTGAATGTAGTGTGCTTCTAATGATTGACAGAGGAATGGGGTCTTGTATATACTATTTTTGACTTATAATGCTATTTGAAAAAGATGAGGAAAAAAAGTCAGCCCATCCTGGTTTCTAACAGGTGATGTGTGTGTGTGTGTGTGTGCGCGCGTGCGTGCGTATGCATGCATGCATGCATGCATGCTTTCTCTCACATGCAGACTGGTGATGAATCCCTTATATTTGTGGCACTGCCAATTGTATGAATAGATGCCTCCAGCTGTTTGGTAGTACTTTAAGCAATTATCATTGAGTACACACTATGGCTCAAAACACCATGAAAATAAAAGAGAAGAGAAAGCAAAATCTATTCAGACGGCAAACAAATAAGCAACGCAAAAGCTAATAGTACTCTGTAGTTAATGCATATTGATTGCAAACCACATTTCAGTAATGTGATACATGCTTTGGTTTTTATTCTGGTTAGGTAATAAATTATTACTGGTTGCATGAGCACAAAATGCTTGGAAACAGATCCAAAATGACTGAAAAAAATACACACACAACAAATATATAATATTTTGTTTTTAAAATGGAATAGTTAATATGACAGAGCATTTGGCTGTATTTGGGTGGGTCCATGAATCATCAAATGAATCAGACTGTATGAAACAGGATGTGGAAAACAGTCTAATATTATAATTTCATCCTTCATTAGAATAATAATGTGAGTCTAGAGAGACACTGAGGGCCTTTTCCCATTGAATCATAAAACACACATCTGGTCGGTATCTTAGCAGAGAGCATGACATATTATTATTATTATTATTATTATTATTATTATTATTATTATTATTTTCTACTTTTGAAAAATACATACTTTGCCTATTTGAAATGTGCAGTTTTCCCATTTGCCATCAAGAGCACGACCAAGCCAAGCTCTGAAGTGAAGTACGGAGAATTCTGATGAGTTCAAGCATCCCTGATTCTCCCATCCCTAGGCTGGTTCACCAGATGACACCATTGGGTTGCTAAACCCCATCCTTCGATCTACCCATTCATGCACAGACTGTCCCTATTTTTGTTTGTGAAATGTTGGAGAGTATGGTTAAGCAATTTAGGTCTAATTGTTTTCAACTGGAGAGTTAAGCACATAAAAACAATCGGAATTGAAAGTGCCTGAACTTGGCCTGGATCACAGCCATTAGTGTTGTGGTTAGCCTGCAACAGCGCACTCTTATTTTGGAGAATAGATTAAATTCCCCCATACCATTCATCAGTCTCAAAGTATTTTCAAAAAGGAATAGACCTGTCTATGTCTATTTTCCACATTCTCCAGGAATGCCTCGCTACAGAGCAGGCCCATTTCAGGGCCATGTACACAGTACAGATTTATATTAAAAATTTGTGCATGGCATGTGGTGTAGAATAATTAAGTGAATGAGATGCAAAATTGATGTTTTCAGAGGGGTAAATTTAGCAAAGTGAGGAAGATGAACATTCCAGAGTCGGAAATTGCATCAGCAGTGTTTGCGTGGCATTGTCAGGGACACGATTGCAGAGAGAAATCAAAGCTCTTTGATTAATCAAATCTATTCTCTAACAATGCAAAGATGTTATGTCTGCTGGCACTCTGATTTTGAAGTCAAATGGCTATGGATTAATGAGTGCAAGTATTGCTTCCAAGTCTTTTTCCACTAGCATAAGATTTTAGTGGTGGGAAGGGGGGGGTTGGAGGGGTGGATAACTAGCTAGCCATAGCTGGCAACATATTTCTGTTTGTTTGAGATTCCAGATGGACTGTATTTATGACAATAATCACATGAAATGAAAGCATATAATTAGTGCATTCATATAAATCATAGTCCTGGTTCATGGGGTGGTTATTAGAAGACCATAAAGTAAAATTATTATTTATTATTATTATTTATTGCATTTCTATACCGCCCAACAGCCGAAGCTCCCTGGGCGGTTCACAAAAACCAAAACCATTCAAAATCTAACTACCTGAAAAACAACATTGTGTTGATGGATTCTGCCATTTCAGATTTTTGGTGGGACAGGAAAAGGGACTAGAAGTTGGATGCAATGGCGCCCTTACACAGGCTGCTCAGGCACACTGGCCGTGGTTCGCATCTAGCTACTACCACTGGTGGCCACAATGTAGCGCTTCCAGGGTAAAATGGTAAAATGAGCAGAAATGTGCATCATTGGATACTACCTTGTATGTGTGGGAATGACCCATATTTTCAAGATTTTGTTCTGTGTGGGGAGACATTTATGTTAAATCTCTGACGTGGCAGTTCTGTGTGTGTGTAGAAAAGCATAACCTTCCCCACCCTACGTTCTGGTACAGTCCAATAAGAATTCAGTTACACAATTCTTCTGATAGTATACCCCCACCCTAAGTAAGGCTAATCCATAATTGGTATTCTGGAATTACTGCACTTACTTGTAGTATAATGAAAAAGAAAATCAAACTTTATATTTTACATTTTTCCGAGGTTAAGTGCTATGATACCTTTTAATGTGCCAAACCATTTGCTCATTGAGGAATGAATCTCATAAACTACTCTAGCATAAAATAAAGCTCATCTACTATTAGGGGAGGCTTCCTGGAATTAATTCAGGTACCATTTTCCATTCCCCTTGGTCCGTTTTCTTCCTTGAGAAGACTGTTTGCTCTGGTTCAAAACCAAATTGGTGGTATATAAATGCCCCCTTTTGAGTTGAACAGTTAATTTTGCATATTAGAAAGAAAAAAGAAATCCTTGTTCTGATGTTTCATCTCATTCCCCATGGTGCTATAGACAAATAAGAAGCATATAGCTCTTACTGAGTCAAGATTATAGTACAACTTCTCAGGAGAAAATTGGCTGGCTTTCACTCACTACATAAAAAATGGCCAATTAAACATGGAAGCAGCAAGAAGCCAAAGTCCTCCTGTTGTGAGACGTGAAAATTAAATTGCTCTCTGCATTGGCTTGCCCCCTTTTCTGTCTAAGTTTAGCTCAACGTTATTTCCTAATGTTCATCTTAATGTGCTTGAGGCCAAATAATACCAAGACTTGATTTCTGAAGCCATATTCACTTGGAGTAACTTTTATTCAAGGGGTAACTTAACTGGCTTCCTTACAAGTGGCACCTCCAATTCTTAGGGGCATTTGGGATGGATGAATCTGTCAAGTTTGATTCCGCTCAGTTTCTCATTTTTCCAACATGGGCGAAGCAATCCTATAGGCTATTTCAGATTCTCCCTCCTGAGGATGCAGAAACTCCTAAGACCTCTGGAGGGGAAACCTGACATCAGATTCCCTCCCCTTGTCTCCTCCCCTGCCCCCTTACAGCCTCCGCCGAAAGAAATCCCTACTCTCTGAGGTAACTGTAGCCTCGGATGAGTTCACAGTAGTCATGAAAGGGGTGTTCTGGTGGGAGAGGAGAAACCAAGTTCTGCCAGATACTGAACCTGCTGTATTGCCATCCCTGTTCACTGCCAGTAATTCAGTAATTAGTTGAACTGTTGTTGTTTTGCTGAGGAGGAACGAGAGACAATCTGCCTCTGTCATTGCTCCCATCCTGCCTAGCTGTTGCCTGCAGGGCACAGGGCAGACGGAGGGCTCCATGATCGGAGCACTCTGCCTATTGGTAGCACTATCCATAGGATTGTATGCTATGTTAATTTCATCACATTTCCACATCAGTTTGCGATTTTCACCCTAAAAAGACAGTATGGAAATCCATACGTATTTTCGTGCACATTCCTCATAATGTACACATTTTATACACTTTCCTCAATATGCACATTTCCCCACAGTGATTCCCCCTAATATCATGCATGTTTGCACATTCTTTCCCCTAATGCACATTTTTTATGCATTTTATGCACTCTTCCCCCTATATTACACACTTTTGTGTGCATTTTTTAAAAAATTGCGAGCTGCGTCACAGAATTCTGAAAAGTGCAGTTATTGCCATAGAACTATTCCAGTTCATGTGAACCCAACAAATTTCTCACCCGTCACTAGATTGTTTACACACTCACCAGAATCAAGGAATAAAGCTTTTTCTAGACTGTACAACTTCAGGCTGCAGGTCTCAGGCTATTCTGTGAAGATGAAGTGTGTGTGTGTATGAGAGAGAGAGAGAGAGAGAGAGAGAGAGAGAGAGAGAGAGAGCAAGCCTCTACCTAGATTGTGATTTCAGTGGTTAAACCAAATTTATAAGAAGTCTGGGGGCCTTACCCTTGATGGTATCAATAGTACCAGGACTTTTGTTGATTTCTTAAAGCAGCAGTATACTTTTCTTGGAAGCTACCAATTGGTGGCCATCATTCTCTCCTCCCCACCCCACTGCCCTAGACACTGCATTACTATTCAACGTTTGGGGGCATGATGGGATGGCAATTTTCACAAACACAAAATAGTTAGGTGATACATTTTCCTAAGAATATGATGACACAATGCTATGTCTGGGCCTTTGTGAGGAGGGGAAATGGTAACTACCAGAACAGATGCTGAGAAGAGGGCCACTGCTATCCCACAGACTATGGGAACTACCTAGTTTCAAAAGGGGGTGGGCAAAAGATCTTAGCTGCTGCCACCATCAAGGGCAAGCTTCCCCAAACCATTAAAGACATTTTGCTCAGTAGAAAAATGGCTGAAATATCTGTAAATATCTGTGAACTGAGGAGGCCAGCACTATTTTCAATGCTTCCCTCCTGCATACAGAAGACTAGTCTATGATGGTGAAAGGTTGAGCCTAGAATTCTCCCCAATGTGGTGTGATTTTGTGTGAAGGGAATGTTCTTTCATTAGGTTGTATTCTTAATATAGAACCCCCTCCCCCATCTCCAGTTACTTCAAATACCACTATCCTGGAAAATCTTGATTTTAATTACTATTAGGCATGTGAACTCAGATATTAAATCCCAATTAGTTCAGCAGGGCATTTCTACTGTTAAATGTGTTTAGGGCAGGATCTACATGACTGCTTTATAATGGTATTGAAGTGTACTGACAACTGTTGGGGCCCATGACACATGACATATTCTACATCTTGTTTGGTGTAAATCTGGCCTAGGTTTACAGCCTTAATTGTTTGAAGGGAAGACTGTGACAAAATGCTTAGCACTGTCACGTCTTGACTTGCCATTCCATGTATGATGACTTTGAGCACATACAGAAGTAGATCAATATGTTTCTTGGGAAACATGTTAGTAGTGAGTAGAATCCAGTTTTTAGCACTGAAACCAAGTCCTTATTGAGTATCCACTTGAACATTCTTTGCAGGAAATTCTGTTGGAAACAGAATAATTACAATTAATAGTTCCTTCTCAAAACTCAAATACTATTTTCTGTACTCTGCAATGTTATATAGTCTCCTCTGAAACCAACCGCTCTCCACCCCGCCTTCTTCCACCGAGCTCTCCGTCCTGGCTGGCGAGGAGGTAGGTGGGTGGCGGCGGCGGCGGCAAGGACGCCTCTTCCTCGTCTCTTTGCCAGGCAAGTTACACGATCGCTTTGGGGTCGCACTGGGGCCGCATGGAAGCGGCCTCAGTATGACGTGTGGAATCCCCCCATATCAACAGCCAGATCAAGAGTCTAGTCTCCTGTGTCCAGTTTTTTAGCAATTGTCATTGAAAATTTGACAAAACCTGACATCAGAATGGAATAGTTAGAATGGCCATTCTGCCACGCCCGGCATAGCCTGGGCGTGGGGAGGCATTTGTGTGTGGGGGAGATAGGTGACGTGCCCAGCCACCATTGGCTGGGTGCTGGTATGGTGCCACATGGGGGGAGGGGTTAAGGAGCCCAGAGACTGCGGGCTCTCCCTCCCTTCACCCATGGCACTGTTCACAGTGACTGGTAAGTCCGAGGCTCCCAGCTTTGAGCCCCACAGCCTACCTGGGAGATACGACGTCCCTTTGGGGCCGACCCTACTCACCCACTCAGAGCTGGACAGCCTGAGATAGGGCATGACAAAAGAAGGTTCCACGACCCCACAAGGGGCAGGCCCGGGGGAAGGCGAAAGATGCAGCGCCTACCCTTGGGCAACGAATGGCTCGCCCAACTTCAGGGGCCTGGCAACAGGCCACACTGGACACCCGGTAGGATTCACCCCCTTTTGCAGATCATTTAATAAATTGTGGCCCTGTTTACATCCAGCTGTTGTTGTCTCGTCTCCTTATTTATCGACCTTCGCACCCCAAGGCTTAGTGGAGCAGGGGGAGACAAGCACTAAAAGAGGAAATCAGGAAGCAATCTGTTTATTTTCTGCTGCAGTCCAAATTCTGGGCAGCGTATGGCATGAACAGGGAAGAAAAGTGTGGAAAGAAGCCAGATGATTTGACCTGCTTCTCCGACTGCCATGACAAATCTCTCCAAATCTTTCCTCCAAGCCTCTTTCTCTTGGAAGCTCTGCCTGCGCGTATGTGGAAGCCCATTTTGTCAGGATGTTATTTATACTAATTGCAAAACAGAGTTTCTCTAAGGTAATGAGTGTTCTGCCATGTTTGTAAATTTTACAAGATGGCAAAACTGTTGTGTGGCAAACCATTGCCAGTGAAACTGCAGGGTCTAGCATTTTCTGTTTTGCTGAAGTTGAAAATATTCCCTTCGTGATCTTGTTGAGTTTGGTGATCCACGCAGTCTCAAAAATGAGCAGATGCAATATGCCACACACTTACCATCCAGGTTTTAAAGGGCCTGGAACGTTTTGGTGCTCTGCTCTCAGAATGCTGTCAAGGAAGGATGGGTCACATTTAAATTCCAAAGGGAGAGATGCCAAAGCACTTTCATTATATACAGTGGCCCCTTTCAGTTGTAACAGAAAACCATGGTTTCTCATTATGTCAACAAACAGTGGCCAGCCTCATGCTTGTGTGCCCAAGCATCCGTTTCCAGCTTTAACCAAACCACAGTTCCCCATGACATCTGAACTTGGGGGAATTATAGACCCTGTTCAGACGGCACGCTAAGCCACAGTGATTAAACATTTTGAGCTAAACATTATGGCTTAGTGTGTCAGGTGAACCCTGTCTTAGCATGTTGTGTGGACCACTCTTAACCATGGTGACTGCGTACCCACAGTTTAAACATGCTCACTAACTATTTGCTGCAAAAGTGTAAGCAGTCTAACCATGGCTTAGCATGTTGTCTGAACAGGTCCACAGCTTGTTTAAACAGTGGTTTCAGAGAAAGTTAGGATCTGAAACTGCAGTTTGATCCTGGGTTGTTCTCATTAACCATAGATTCTGCCATGTGTATGGCATCTAAAGCTTCCTTGTATCTCATGGCAGCGATGCAGCAGCATGAATGTGTCAAGGTGTATCTGTGCTACAACATGGACATGGTACAGGGCCACTTTGACTTGGACTTTTATCTGATGATTATCAACGACATCATAATCTGCAGTGAAAGACAAAAACCCTTTCAGATGACATAGCAGTACAAAATGAAAGCATGGTTGGTGTGCTTGTGTGCACACATAAGTGCGTGTATCAGGATTTTACTGGTGGAATCTATTAACTGAACAATGTATCCACTGTGCCTTTACAATTGCTCCCTGAACATCCCCTTTCCCCAATCTCTTCCACATCCCTGTTTTCCTTGTTTACCATCCTTCCATTCCCAATTTCCTGTTAAGTGAACAGAACTGAACTCCCAATTTCCTCTCTACTGCCCTGTCTATCACTAAGTCTGCCAAAGTGTAAGGGCTCATCTACACCAAGCAGGATATTCCACTATGAAAGCAGTATATAAAAGGTAGGAGCCACACCAAGCAGGGTATAGCAGTATGAAAGCGGTATATGGTCTGTGCCAATGGGCCACAACACTTGTCAGTGCACTTCAGTACCGCTATAAAGCAGTAGTGTGGCTCCTGCCTTTTATATACCACTTTCATAGTGGAATATCCTGCTTGGTGTAGATGAGCCCCAGGTTAGGTACATTTCAGTTGAGGGTGGGGCATGGAAGCTGCAAATAAAGTAGACTTCTTTAAAGCATCCAGTAGAACTGTCAGGAGTTTCACCAAAAAACCCTCAGAGTTGTTAGGCAAGGATGTTAAAAGTTCTCTTTTGGAGATCCCCTATTTTCCACACATTACTTCAGTTCCCTGGGGAGGATATGACTATTAAACCACCTTAAGTCTGTGATGTCAGTGTCCTCTGAGACCTTGGGGCAAGTATAGCAGAGGAAGGGAGAAATTAATTTTGTTAGTTTTAGTTTGGGCTTTTTGTTTTTTAGCATGCTGGTACATTTTTCTCCTTACAGTCTTCATTTATTTTGTTTACTTCAGGACTGAGATTCCTACTGAGATCTGCTACGTGTAGGGGAAAAAAATGCTTTTTTGCCTAATTGAAGAGCACTGTTGAGCATGTCTCTGACAGTAGACCTTAGTGTAGTTAATTAGCAAACAAGCGTTTTATTTTTAAAGAGTTCACCAGATGATCAATCATAGATTTTAGAGAGTTGGCTGAGCTGAATATTCATCATGCCACTGGAATAAAACTGGGTTTACAGGCTTAAAGTGCTAAGATTTCCAGCTCTGTCCCCCCCGGGATGAGGACTAGGGGTGACAGATGGGCTACGTTTGCAATTATTCAGTTGCACATTATTCATATTAGGGATCAGGAAAGAATTTTCCCTATGGCAGGTAGCTTGCTTAGGTTATCCTATACAGATTTTCTCCTTCCTCGGTGATATGTGTAGGCTTGCTTTATGAAATCTGTCCCTTTACCTACATAATCCGCTGCGGTGTTCTTGATCTTTGCTTGTAAGGCACTACAGCATGATTGATGGCCTATATTCTGTTTTATGGGGGAATCAGTTAAAAAAGGGGGGGGTTAGGGATAAAATGTCACGACCCCACGGTTCTATACATCTTTAGAAGGTTTGCAGCAGTTTACAGGAGGTCAAATGGCTTATAGTAAGTTTGCCCCTGTCTGCATCAGGAGCACCACTCAGAAGGCTGAAGGGGAGCAGGTGCCCCCCCATCTCGTGTTTTCAGATCTCGTGTGAATATTCCTCAGGAGAGCTTATATTTCTTATTTTTATGCAGTACAAAACAATAACCACAAGAAATGCTCTTAAAATAAAGCTCCTTTGCAAGTTAATCTTAAACATATCCATGAAATGGTTTTGAGCCTTATTGTGATTCTCATCCTCCCCAGCCTCAGACCAAAAGACATACATACTCACCGAAATATTGCTTGCCAATCCTGAAACGGCACCCTGGTAAGCATTCAGGCTCACTGGTGTGCTTGAATCACTTTGTAACCATTTAACACACCCCTAGACTATTGAAAGTAAATTGCTTTGATGTAAAGTACTCTACGTATAGTGTGAACTCTTAAAAGTACTTGAGATGAACACCTGTGGAAGGCCAGACATCCCAGCATCCTCAGGGCTGAGGCATGTATCAGAGCTTTGCTTTGCTGCATAAATCTAACTGTCTGGGGATAGGCTGCAGTTTTTCTGCAAGGGAAAAACACGTTGTGCATGCTCAGAGGCACTTTTAAGCCATAGCACACTCCGTATCACAGTCAACAAATACTGTAAATGCAACCAGATTATTCTCTGCCGTGGCCACAATTAGAAGCTTTGTTTTTTGCTTCTCTGAGTGAGTATTCCCTTAAAATGGAAGGACTTTTGCATCGTTACAAAGTGCTACAATTTAGAACACAATTAAAGCATACAAACCAGTGTTAACACACACCCCTGTGATCCTAACTATTAATATTTAATGGCACTGGAATACAAACCAAGATTTACCCAATTTATTTGTCAAGTCGTTCAAGTGGAAAATGGGTTATTCTTTATTGGGCATGTGGATATTGCAAAGGAAAGGGGATGCATTGGCTATCAGAGTGTTGAAGAGCAGAGAAGGATAGATCTCAATCTTTTCTGTTTGAGAGAGAGACGCAAACCGCAAAAGACAGAAAACAGACTTGGTGCTAAGATGAGTTTAAAACCCTGACCATACAGGCAAAGAAATAGTCCACATTCTAACTTGATTTTGTTCTGACTTTATACTGTTAGTTTTACCCTACCCAGTGCCTGTTTACCCTACCCTGTGCCTGTTTGCATTCTCTTCCCCTCCTTATTGTTTTATTATGATTTTATTAGAATGTAAGCCTATGCGGCAGGGTCTTGCTATTTACTGTTTTACTCTGTACAGCACCATGTACATTGATGGTGCTATATAAATAAATAAATAAATAAATAAATAAATAAATAAATAAATAATAATAATAACACTGTCATAGCCAGTCCTAAAAAAGAGCAACCCCAGTAATCTCTCTTGAACAGATTCAAGTGGAAGAATGCCAGCAAGTTTAGTTACACAATAGGTTGCTATCATGTGATAGAGGTCCCTAGTGGGAGTTGAAACCTGACATGCATAAATGCATGAAGTCAGCCTTCGCAATGTGTTGATTTAGTTTCCAAACATCCTTTAAAAATCCAGCTAGATTCATGCCCTTATCTGGGGACTGAATCAACGAGACCGTGGGAGGCACCAAATTAATTTTGCATCGGCGTTCTGAATGCTGCCGATAATTTGTTCTGACACTGTGGCTATGGGTTATGACTGCAGCAAGCGCGAGTGATCCGAGTGGACATTGTAGGAGCCAAATTTAATAGACTCGCTATTGTAATTTTCTGCCTGGAGGACAGCAAAGACTTTCCAGTGTTCCTGCAGCACAACAATTGGGGATTACTACGTAACAAGTCCGCAGGATTGGGGGAGGATTGAGCGGATTAATGGAGTATGACAAAATTGCACCTAAGGGAGAAATCGTCTGTAGCAGTAGCTCTATGGTAATGTGGTAGACCAGGCAAATTGGCAATTGCTCCTGATCTTTACACATGCATGTCTTCAAATAAAGTGTGTCAAAGTCAAGTGGGATGCAACTGTGGAGCTAAGACTGTCACAGCTGCTTATGTCATCAAACACACAAATCGCTTAATGCTATCACTTTAAGTATTTGAACAATCAAGTCTGTTAACCATCACTAGACGGTGGGTGCATGGCCCTAAATAATCTTACCTTCAGCCCTGAACTCTTACAGTCTGCTAAACGAGATTGGTAAAAACAAACAAAAACAACCAAGATTTAAAAATGCAGTAGGGCTCTTCTAAGATGCCTTGGGGATAATCTGTCTCTTTGGAAAAGCCAATTCTGCACATCCTGTCACACTGTTAATGTCACCAAGGAACAGAACTCAGGACAGGGTCATGGAGAAAGGGGCTGGTTTGGTTCTCAGTCACTCCCAGTGAGTTTTCTGAGAGACAGTAAGAAGGGCTGAATCATATCAAACTCCATCTAGTCCAGCATTCTATTCACATACTGGCCAACCAGCTTCCCACAATACAACCACAAGCAGGACATGAGTGCAACAGCACCCTCCTGCCCATGAACCCTAGCAACTGGTGTGCATAAGCAACTGCATAGCATTTCGTTCACGATTGCCTTCTTCGTTACTCTGCTGTAAGCATGCGTGGTCCTGATTCAGAATGGGATCACTGCACTTTGGGAGAAGAGATTTTCTAACATATATTTAAGTTGTCACAGCTACTCTTACCACCACCATTTTTCTTCCAAATCTCCCCTGATTTGGGGAAATTTAGAAATAATTATGATCATTTAAATTGAAATACAGTACACCTCACCATAATGTGGAAGGCTCTTAATGAGGCGACCTTGCTCAGTCTGATGTTTGTGCTGTCAATAGGCAACTTCCAAGTCTAAGTTCTTCATTCTGGTGGTTCTTTACCTTTACAGTGGACTTTGGCCGGACAGCCCTTCAAACAGAAGACACCTTCAAAATATAAGACAGTCCTCTGACAGCCCTTCAAATACACGAATGCCCACACACACATACAGAGAGAGAGAATGGGCCTGTTTGCATGATCAAACCAGCTCACTGTGGAGAATTAAACAACCCTCACAGAAACAATGGCCTACTTTAACCCTCACACAACCCACCCACTGCAGGTTCAGATGACATAACAACCTGCAGTTGCAGTTTGAACTTTTAGGATGGTGCCTGTAGGTGCTGAGGTTCCTCGTGGCTTAAACCCATGACAAACCACAGTGATTGTGGAAACCTGGTCAAAGAGTCTTAACACACCATTCTCTCAGGCCTTAGCAAGACCTAAGGTTTATCCCAGGATTGTCCCGGGGTCATCCCTTGACACAGAGGGGATCCCGGGAGCAGGCAGGGACAATCCTGGGATAAACCTTAGGTCTAGCTAAGGCCGCAGTCTCTCTATTAAGAATTACAGCTTGGAGACTATTAATGATATTTCCCTTTTATCCTCAGTCTGGTCTCTGTCGTCTCTTCACATCAGTGTAGACCTGGCATACTAGCAAACATTTATTTCCAAAACAGAAGCAAATGGATCTCTGTAAGAGAGCAGTGCTAGGGAAAGGCCTGTTGTTTTGGGAGGGGGCTAGCATATGTTGTGCACATTGAGAATATGCTTACCTGATGAGGTATCATTTGCTTCCTACTATTCTTTAGACTTTGTCCTTAGCTAGACCTAAGGTTTATTCCGGGATCATCCCGGGGTCATCTCTGTTCATGTAAATGACACACAGGATATCCCAGGAGCAGGCAGGGATGACCCCGGGACGATCCCGGGATAAACCTTAGGTCTAGCTAAGGCCTTGGTCTCAGCAAGCCTCAGGGAATGTGGAGTCTCTTTGACAGACTTCTGCCAGCCCTCATCTGCATAGGCAACTAGTGCCTCAGGAACACCATATGAGGTGCCCTGAGAGGCATCACTTGCTGCACCAGTGCAGAAGTGTTTACGCCAGGACATATTACCCACTACGAAAAAGTCAGAAACTTTTCAGTAGTGTTATGTTGATCCATTTTTAAGAACAGGCCATTAAATGGAATATTTTGTGGTGATGGTTCAGCATCAGGGAAAAGGTAATGCATGGACTTTTTCTTCTTCAATGAATTGTATTTTGCTTTAGCAAAGCCTTAACAAGATCTTTGAAAAGCTGAAAATGACTATTACGAGCATACTAATCAGCCTGTCCATAGATATTTGCATTTAAGAATGTTTGAGGGTGAGGGGTTACTGCTTTATTGATCAAAGATCAATTTGTTAACAACTTTTTTTTGCTTGTGGGCCAGCAAATAATTTATAAAGCCCATTAGCCATTCTCTCTCTATAAACATAGAAATACAGAGGTAATTATAAATAATTTCTAATATATACTTAAGCTGTCTCAACTACTCTTACCTTGAGAATAAACCTGAATGGAAAAACCTCCTAAATAGAAAAAAACCTACCTTGTGGTAAGAGAAATTACTCAACTTAATATTCTCAACTTCATTGCCCAATAAAAGTAGTAGAAATCTAAATGTATGTGTGGAACCTAAAAATTACACCCCATTATTTTATTTTATTTTATTTTTTAAAAAGAGTGCAAATACTTTCCTGATTCATAATGAATTAAGACACCAGTGATGTCATAAACATGACCGTGCCCATGGGCCACCAAATATGGGCATGACGTCGTGGGAAATATGCTAAGATGCAAGAAATTAAGAGGAGTCATGTGGATGAGACAAAGACTCTATGTAGTCCAGCATTATGTTTACACATTGGCTAACCAGCTGCCTGTGGAAAACCCACATGATTGCAATATCACCCTCCATCGTACGTCCCCCAGTCATACTGCCACTTGTACTGGAAGTGCCATATAGCCATCATGACAAGTAGTCATTGATAGCCTTCTCCTTCATGAATTTGTCCAATCCCCTTTTAAAGCCATCCAAATTGGTGGTCGTCGCTACATCATGTGGTAGCAGATTCAGTTGCCTCACTTGTCTTCTGTGGCCACAGTCCTGCAAAGCTGTGCATCCACAATGCTTGGGGAATGGCGTCTTGTACAAGTGGGTACTTCAGTGTTTCTACAACAGCTGCTTGCACTGCTGAAGAGGGACGTTGTTCTGCTGTCTTCCATTGTTATCTTCCAAAAATCCTCCCACTCTTCAGCATTGTGGACTCGGAGGAGACTATGCTCAGTTTAAGATTCGCTCATGAGATGACTGAGGTCAGCTGGACGGCACAAAAGCATGCTTCTGCTTTTGCATAGTTCCTTTTCATTTCAGTCATGTTTGGAGAGGAGAACTACTCCGTAAAATGCGGGACTATTGTGAAAATAATTGAAAAGTGGATAGTAGAGCATTTATATCAGAAAAGCACTTGAAATCATAAATAACAGGACTACTGTAATTGTAGTGGATCTCTTGAGAAGTAAACACTGTTTAGCATCAGGGGAATTTACTCAAGCAGCCTGTTGTTACCTTTTTGAAAGATTTCTAAACCAAAAAAAAACAAAAACCTTTTGCTGTGATGACCAAGTAGGCGTTTGGAAGGAATCAGTTTAGGTAGAAATAATCTGTCCTAAGTGCTGTATGGAAAAGGACACTATTTTGGATCTAGAAAAGACTCAATATAAATGTTTTGCTTTTTCCCTAGCCAAGTTGTGCCTGCTTTGGCAACTTGTTTTGGTTATGCACAGTATGTCTGTGAAGCATGAATGAAATGACCTTGGTGCGAGCTGTTTAAATGCATGGCACAACTTTTCTTCCATTCACTTCCTAACTAGATGACAAGCTGGGCTCTCTTCCAGCACATTTACCCACCCGTGTGTCTATTTCTGCCACCCGCAGTTCAAGGGAGAGAGCGAGAGAATCTGTTTCCAAAGTTATTTAAAAGTGCTATCCCTTATGTAAGTGCAGTCCCAAGTAAGCGTTCACGGGACTGTAGTCTAAAGTTTTTAAGGCGGAAAACGAATGGTTGTAAGGATGATCGTAATGGATTCTCTACTCATGATATGAACCTGGCTTCACGATTTGTGTTCTAGACCTGCATAGCAAGAAGTCAAACACTGGATCAGAGACAGCTTCCCATGCCAAGCAGATATATCAGATTTCTGTCATGCCCCATCAGATAAACTGTATGCCTTTTGTTTTTCCAGGATTTTTTTTTTAAAAAAGCAAAACCAAACAGATATAGATGATGGTGCATTCAATTTTCATCTTACCAAGAAAGAAAGAGAAAGAAAGAAATCACAAACATTTTTTTTAAATAGTTTTGTGGATTGAAGGGCATGAGAGGACTGAGGGGCATGAGGAGACTGAGGGTCTTGTTAGTGATGTTATGGACATAAGCTAATAGTTTTCCCCCTACTTCAACCTGAACCAGGCAAACCAGATTGTCAAAGTTTACCCGAACAAAGAACATGTGTGCTTTTTGAGATCAGAGAAAGCACTATCAAACTACCTCCATTACTCTTAAAGTGTTTTATCTGTCTTCATCCAATGCCAGACATTCAGTAACTTTCTTTGTAGTAATATATATTTTTGTGACAAAAATTTGTTTCACCTGCTTTGGGGGAAATAATGTTAACAGCATGTTGCAGAGGCCTTTTCTATAGGAGGTGTTAAAAGGCAGGAATGAAAATCGCATTGGATTGGGAGAGAAGTTCCCTCCTCCTAAAAAAGTTTAATTTTCCCCTTATGGCTCATTCATACAGGACTGCCCCTCTTGCGTTGATCATTCATCTCCCTGAGGGCATAGCAGTACCACACTTTGGAACCATTTACAGTACTTTGGGTAGTGGCTCGCTTCAGACTGACATCTCACTTCAGTTCAGATCTGATGCAATGCTTCACTTCCATTTGTTTTCCAAAACATCAGACGTTTCCCTATTGACTACAATGGGGAAATCAACAAATGACTCTGTGTGTGTGTGTGTGTGTGTGTGTGTATGTGTATGTGTGTGTGTGTGTTTTAAAGATTTAGATGCAATTTATGGGCATGGTAACCCCGTCTTAGGGGTTAAAGCCTGCTACATTTTAGATAAATAGGTGTAGGGGCTTTTGTGTAAGAACACTTTAAAATTTCAGTTTTTTTAAAAAAAGATGCCCTGCCTTCTCTGGTGTTTTTTTTTTTTTTTTGAGGGGGGGATTTTGCATGAACATAACACACAATGTAGTGGTGCCCCCTAGGTAAGTTCCCTGTATACAATTTCGGAATAATAGGTGCAAGGCATGGCAAGTTATGGTGAATGAAAAGCAATAAAAAAAAATCCCCCCTTCTCCGTTGACAGCAAAATCACAAAAAGCGCTTCATCCCTGATGGAGTACAGACTTTGAGCTTCTTTAAATGAGTGTTTTATAGCACCCTCATGACGATACACTCTCAAATGTTTGCAGGTGACTTTGATGACAATGTCAGCCTCCTATGCATCACCTGCTCCATTTTCTCCATTTTAGCATTATAAACCCGAGTCATCTGAAATAAGTCGGTATTTGTTGGGATTTCCTGCCATGTGCAGGCGAAGTTGTGCTATAAAGTGCCCATTAGAGTGTGCTGTTCCCTGTGAATTGTTTGGGCCATTTGGACACTGCTCTCTTCCTCCTGTAATTTCAGCTTGTTGCAAATGCGGAAGAGATGCGGGAAGTAGAGCCATAGTAAGGAAATGCAATTTCCCCCATCTGAAGGAGGTATTTATTGAGAAAGTAAAACCTGGAAGTTCTTGTGCACTACTGCTTGAGCACACTATATAATAAAAAGGTGTACCTTTAAAGTTTGGAGTGTTTCTGAAAGGGTCTCCCCTGTCCCCTCACTGTGGTTTTTTTCAGCTGTTTGCTGTGTTCTTCGTTGTGTGTGTTGTGTGGCTGTACTACACACATGCACACACGCACACAGAGCGTTATTTGATACAAACTGCAAAGTGAGGAACCCTACCGGTCCTTGGTTTATGAGACAGTCTAGCTCTTTGTTTCAGAACAGAGAAGCTCAACCCACCACTGAGGCTTTATTTTAAGAGCCATTTACTACAGCAAGGCGTAGCAGCAACAGCCCCCCACTGCTGCTGATGTGCTCCTCCCTGACCCCTACTTCCCCACTGCCTGTTCCTACCTAATTGGCCTGGAGGCACGTAATCCAACCATAGTGATTCACTATCTGATGGAGGAGATGGAGCCAGGTCTTGGAACCCAGCCAGGTGTTGAAGGATCTAGCCAAGGTTGCCCCAAAACAACTGGGTTTCCCACCAACCAGCATTCCTAGTGTGAGGGCTGGGGTGGAGCTGCGGAGAGCATAGCTTGTTCCAGACCCGCTGGACACATGCCATGCTAGTGCGGGTCTCAAAGCACATTTGGAACCACAGAGACCCTGAGGATTGTTGCTGCTGGTGGCTAGAGACACGGTCACAAAGAGCAGAAGTTGAGAACTGATGCTGTCACTTCAGTGTCCATCTCAAAAGCCCCAGTGGACTCATTCCCTGATTGGATCCCAGAGCTGTCACTCACAAAACTATACCCCCTCCTCACCCTAATCACTCCCTGGCATTTTCTTTTTATGGAGAGCTTGTCTTTGGGAGGTACAAAATTGTATTAGTTTAATACAAAATTGTATTAGCTTTCATGAAACAAACTAACTGCTGTCCGAATCTCTGAGGTAGGTCCAGAGGTTTGGGAATAGCCCATTTCACTTTGGAGCACTTTGGTCCAGGGCCATTTTACTTAAAAGTCCAAATATATCTGAAGCAGGGTGCTTGGGTTCAGTATTCAGGTTTTGTCCAATGTACATGCACACAGCTATGAAGCAAATGGGTCCACTTTAGAATAGCTAAAGATTAGCTGTCAGCTGCCCCTGGAATAGTTGTGTTGACCTAAGACTGAGAAGTGGTCCTTGCTACTCAGATAGAAGCCATGCCTTTGAATTATTAAGCAACCTGAGTCAAGACTAAAAGTGAAGGCTGATCTATGCATTCAGCAAAATCATGCGGTACAAAATCATGCGGTATCACTTTTAAGTGCAAGTGGGCCAATTTCAGTTTTGAATGTTATCACACATAAATATATTACCTGCATGTGGAAATCTAGTACATCTGGGAAAAGGTGAGGCCAGAACTTCTGTTCCCCATGGTGCTTATTCATTCATTCAGGGAGTTGGTGTTTTCCCCGCTTAGATTTTGTTATCTTGAATGCACAGAGTTTGCAACCTGTTGAAGTATAGCATCGTACAATCTCAAACTGAAGATCTCCACTTTTGGTCAATTACATGGGAAGCCACATGATTTGGATTGAATACTTCCTATTTCTACATCCTCCAATTAACTCAATAAAAAGACACTCTCTCATGGCAGAATTATAGCACAACACCTTTACATGGGACAATTTTGTGGATTCTTATTAAAAAAAACCTCCTGGTTATCTCTGTGTTTTCTGACAGCGGGCTAAGTGTCCTGCCCGTTGATAACATTATGTAATCGATCTGCAAACGTCCATGAGTGGCCAGTCATGAATGTACTATAAATCACTCATTCAGAGAAGCCCATAGCCTCAGAATATGCTTTACAATCCTAGAAGAAAATCCTTGGAAGAAAAAGGCATATGGAAAAGAAGTTTCCCCTACTGGCATTCCACATAAATAGGCCTAATCCTGCTCTAATCACATGCCATAGACACTGGCCAGAGATGGGGGCCTACATCTAAAGACCATCTAACCAGTTCAGTAGAGTCCAAATCAGTATTGTGATAAGGATGCACTTCTGCATCCGTGTTGGCCCAATCCTGTATGCAGAAGTCCTCCGTGGGGTTGGGATAAATAAGTGGAGGTGAATGGAAGTGACATTAAGACCTTCTTGACATTGACTGGGGCTATAGTTAGACCTAAGGTTTATCCCAGGATCATCCTGGGTTCGTCCCTGCCTGAGCACTGGATGCCCTGTGTGGCACTTAGATGAACAGGTTTGACCCCAGGACAATCCTAGGATAAGCCTTAGGTCTAGCTATGGCCTGGATTAGCGGGTGAGATTTTCTTCTACCTGCTTACCCAACTCATAGAACTGGAAGAGGAAGTTAACAGCAGAAACATATGATACCTACCCAGCAACAAGTCCCATTGAGTGCAATGGTACTTACTCCCAGGTGTGTATAGGTTTGCAGGCTCATTCACCTTTGGCAGCTGCCCATGACATACATTCTGAATCCCAGGGACAGTGTTGTTTAATGTAATTTTCTTTTTTAAATAAATAAATAGAAAGTACACAATGTTAACCACTTTATGTGAACATTTCAATGCAATTGCTACTGAACAGTTATTATTCCTCAATAGATAGTAGGCATAGTAATATTATATTATTCCTATTATATGTGTATGATAGGACACTACAAATTAATAATAATATGATTTCAAAATCTTGCATAAAGAATAGCAATCCATGCAAGGGGCAACATACTCCTCACATGAACCAGTACAGGGTAGGCAATGTTTACTAAAGCTGTATACATGTTCACAGTGCTGGTTAATGAATACACCTTCTTCTTTTTTGACATATTCTTATAAAAGGGAAATGTTGCAAAATTGAGATATTCATTCTGTTTCAGTCCCATTGCTATGTATTTATCATGTAAGTAGTTTTAGATAGGGGGGGAAAGATTCTATGCATTTATCTGAGATATTTTGTCTATGCTATATCGATCATTCTGTTGACTGGAAATTCACTGAGTACATGTATAGCAAAGTAATGCTTCAGTATCACTGGATGGTGAAAGCCAGACTTGCAAATAGCTAGTTACCCAGTTGCCTTTCTTGAGTAAAGAATTGCTTCCAGGTGATAGCACAGAGAAGCTTTACAAAAGTTCTTATTCCGGTTTTATATCACACATCATTCTGTGTGGTGGGTAGGTGGGTTAGTACAAACAATCTGCAACTTTTCTGGACTTATTTGCAAGTCTGGTGAAAGCTAATAGCTGACCTTTATAAAATGGATCTCTGTACACTATAATTTAAGTATTAACTGCAAAAAAGGGGGGGCACAGTTTTAAAAATGGTTGTATTTACAAACTGTATTACATTCCATTTTTTGCTTTATTTTGTTAAACACTTTAATGTAAAGCAGTATGCTTTTCATGTCTGTCAAATCAAAAAACCCTACTATTTATTTACAATATATAGTTATATATAACCTAATGTAACTGCAAGTTTATTGCATTCATATAACTGTGTATATATTTATATTATGTGACTTCAAAAGTCTGTACTGGAACCTAACTTTGCTTAAATGACTACTATGTGGACTTGTTTCAAGTTTATTTTTTAACTGATGATTTTAAGGTCACGATCATTTACTAAATGTACTTTGGAAAAAAAATTCACAATAAAGTTTCAGAAGTTGTTTTGTACAATGTTGAGGCTTTGTCTTGAATTTTCTTGTAGAAATTGAGTTGAAATGGTAGATTGGAGAGATCTAGCAGCACTTTACCTGAGTTGCATGTATAAATAACGTTGATGTCAAAATGATATAAATCTGGTGTGTCATCTAGTGAATGACTATGTTCAGTCAACTGCTGTCTTAGTTTAAATATGGAAACCTGCCAGGCTGAACCAGGCAACTCCTGACTCTGGTAGCACCTTTAAAAAGAAGGCAAAAGTTCATAGCCTAGAATTAGAATCACTTGTTCGTTAATCAGTATAATTCACTTCTTGACATTTGTCCGAAAACATCTTCAGAATAGCCATGCTGGGTTTCTGACGTGGATCACAGTGGACACCATCTGGAGGAAGACACATATAAATACAACAGTTCACACATACACGGGCAGCCGTTCTCTACTCCACATTTGGGGGCTGATTCAGATACCCTAAAATCCTCAATGCGGAGCAGCCTTGTGGATACAACCATATGGATAAAATAATATAGGAGGCTGATGATGACAGTCACATCCCAGTGAGATTTGAGTGAGCAGATTGACTCACACAGTATGCATCCACACACATGCAAATCACTGAAGGAAAATGTCGCCTTATCAACAATTTTGTCATTGTGCCTTAATTACATTCTATGCAAGGGCTGGGAGGATTTTAGGGAATATTTGTTGTCTGGATAACCCTAGGGCACCTTTCCCCAAGTTGGGGCCCTCCAAATGTTTTAGACTTCACTTCTGTGAGTCTCAGCAAGCATGGGCCATGATCAAGAATGCTAGGATTTATCATCCAAAACATCTGTAGAGCGCAAGGTTGGAGAAGGCTACACTAAGATCAATTCACACATGGACTGTCATATAATACATTGGTCTTCAACTGGTGGGTCGCAACCCCAAAGTGGGTTGCGAGATCAGTCCAGATGGGTCACGGCCAAGCTGTTGCCACTACATTGTGAAATTGTGAAAGTGGGCCCCATGTGCAAGTTGGGAGTTCGAGGTGGGTCTTGGGTCTGGACCAGTTGAAGACCACTGGTGTAATATATTTTCTAGTGCTGCCCCCTATTTTCGGGAACTTTCTCCTTGTGAAAGAGGCATTGCTTTTTCTGCCTCTTTTGCAGGGGAGGGAATTCAGAAAATTTTCTCCTTTGGGAGGGGGACATAGTTTCAACATAACTTTCTTAAGTATAGCAGGTTGCTGCGGACCCTTCTTCCTGTGTGTGTGTGGTTTTTTTTAAAAAAAATACACCCCTTTCCTCCAGCATTAGGATGAGCACTGGAAGTTCTAAGTGAATGCTTATTGGATACCATGGCCTTAGCTAGACCTAAGGATTATCCCAGGCAAATGGAGGGATTATCCCTGCCTGTTCCCGGGATCCCCTGTGTGTCATTTAGATGCACAGGGATGATCCCGGGACAATCCTGGGATATAGGCCTGGTCTAGCCATGGCCTACATGACCTCACCCTCTCCAATAAGCATCCAGTAAGTATGCCTGGGGTTCTGAAAATTCCGGGGGTGTTAAAAAATAAAAAAAAGAAAGAAAGAAGGAAGACCCCTCAACAACTGGCTACTTTTAAAAAGGTATGTGGGAACTTGGTCCCCCACCACAAGGCGAACATTCTCCAAAATTCTCATCTCTCCCAGCCTCTTTAGACTGAGTTTTCATTCCCCCCACCACCTCCCGTGAAATGCCAAAAATGGAATGGTCCAAGTTTTTCTATCTGCATCCTGTTTTGGGAGAACTAACAGAGTCCACGTATATTTCACCTTGCCAGGTGCAAATGTTTTGAATGAGTAAGGCCTGTCTGTACATTGGCTTATGAGTAAGTCCTGCTTATGCAGTAAATATGCTGCAAGAAAGGAATGTAAAGGTTGTGTGCGCAGGACATACTCATAGATGAATATGTGTGCATAGAGGCACTGCTGCGTTGTATGCTATGTTCAGGCAAATTGGCCCACAAAAACCACCAAGAAAGTGGGGCATTCTTCCGCATCCATAATGCACACACCAGGGGCATGTGTGAATTGGGCCTTAGGGCCAAACTACACATTACACTAACTGTGTAGCTGGGGCTTATCTTTTCTTCTTCTTTTTGATTCTATTGTAAGTGTATATAACCTTATTTCAGATTGGGACTGCCCCACTCCAGGACGGGAAGGTTAAACCTCCCAAGTGTTTCTCCAGAAACACTCTCCACACACACACACCTCAGCAGAGGGAGTTAAAAAATAAAAAAAGTCTCCATGAAAGTCAATGTTGTGGGTGTTGCTGAGAGGCATGATCCCCTTCATACATCCAATGAACATATGGTTAAAGGACTCAAGGGAATAGGGCTACAGTGAATATTATTTATAGAAGGGTAGATTCTGTACCTGGGAGGGAAAGTGGACATCCCTGCTGTTATATCTGATCTGTAATAACAGTAGGGCTTTCTCTGGGTGGGATGCCCCCAGGAGGTGGGTTTTGGAGTGCAAGCCCTGCCCCCTGGAGAAACCCCAAGGACTCCTCCAGATTGAGGAGTCTGGAGGGCCGTATTTGGCCCATGGAGCGAGAGTTCAGCACCTCTGAAGTTGAGTATCAGCAATTATCCACTCAGGAATCAGATATGCTCAACTTACTATCCATTAATATGGAACAACACAGCCCACTAGCTATGCACAGGGCACACCATGGACTGGATGCCCTATTGCTTTTGCTGCCTCCTCTTGACTGTTAAAACAGTCATGATTTTAAGCACCTGGTTCACCACAATGGGCAATAGGTAGTCTGTATTGTTCGGTCACTCATACTATTTCAGTCTTTTGCTAGGATTGTTTTTACCTTTGTTCCTGTCCCTGAGCTTCAGGAGTGGCAGGCTATAAAGGAAACAATTTTGGCTTTAATCTTGCCAAAGCAGGATAAGAAGAATGGGCAGAGTTGTAGATTGTCTCGGGGACTGCAGGAGCATATGAAATTTGCCCTTACGATGGAGCTGTAACAGAGACCTGGAAGCGTGTTCAGCGATGGTGTAACCCACAATGTTCAACTGTTGTGGCCAGACTGGAGTGGCCCAAATAGAGCAGAACAATGCAGAAATATAGAGCAAGTGAATGTACTGAGCAATACTTTTTACTGGTGCAACCAATTGCTGGATGTAATCTTTCAAATATTGTAAAACTCATTGCCTGATGAGGTGTACAAAGCAAAAATTTAAAAAGAAAAGGTGTTAGATCTCTGGGCTGGTGTGGACCTAGTGAAACCAAAGGCCCCTTAAACAAAAGGAGCTGGATGAGATTCCAAGTTTACAGTACCCCATCTGTGACAGTGCAACCGAGGAAGCAAGAGGAGAAGATGTCGAGAAAGGTGATTGCTGCCTCTGGGTTTCAAGGAGACCTCCTCTGGAATGTGGGGTTATGGCTGAAAATCTATGGGGGATGTGAAGTCCATTCCTGCGGGATGGCAGCTTCCTCAATGGTAAGAAGACTTTTGTCCAAACTAAAGGATTAATGCTTTAATACGACCTTTGGGGTGGGAGGGGGGGGCAGAAATGGGTTGTGAGTGTTATGGAAAGCAGTTTCTACGAGCATACTGAGAATCTTGAGAGGTCAGGATGGCCTTTTGAAAATAGACTGTTTAAGCAGTTAAATAAAACATATACATTCATAACAAAAGCTCTGCTTTCCTTGTGTAGGTAAAAAAGATATTTTCTAAATGAGTCCCATCTGATGCACGTCAGGTTTGTAGTATGGGGGTCTGACATGTCTCTAACCGTAGGAGCCTTCACCCCTATTAGGGTCATCAAGGCGAGCCTTGATTGTGATGCAACTCCACTCAACTCATGTAACATCAGTAGAGTCAGAGAGCAAAGCCTTTACAGTGGTGGGTGCAGTTGTTTAGAAACCCTTTCCTGGAGGGAAATTGCCCTTGCTTGCCTGTTGGAGACTTGGACCCTATTCCGATGACATGCTAAGCCACAGTGGTTGAGCATTTTGAGCTAAACGTTATAGTTTAATGTGTCATGTGAACCATTCCTAACTATGATGGCTACATAACCACTGTTTAAACATACTATCTACTTGCTGCAAAGGAGTTAGCGGCCTAACCATGGTTTAGCGTGTTGTCTGAACAGGCCCATACTGAAACTTAAGTAAATTTTCAAAGTAGGGGTGTTGAACTTCAGGCCCACGGGCCAAATCCAGCCTGTTTAGGGTCCCAATCAGGCCCTCCCAGGGCCCGAGGATGGTCACACACCCTTCCCTGGCCCCAACTCCTTTCCCCTGGCCAGCAATTGTCTGGTGGTTTTCCAGCTTCCATGCAGTTTTTTTCCCCATTTTAAAAAGCTAACATGCCTCTCTAAGATTTAGTTAAGCTACAATGTGCTGGAATGTTTGTTATTTTTGCTCCATCCATTTTCTTGAACCCCTTGTGCCTTTGGCTCTATCCATGACCAGAATGCCATCTACCACCCCCCTCCCCCAAGAACTTCTGGGAAATTGAAATCAGCCCTTGGGAAATTGAATAACCCTCTTTTAACTAGTTGAATTTGGTCTAGCCTTGAATTGCTGCATTGTGATGCTTTCCCATTTATATATTGTTTTACTCTCTCTCTCTCCCCCTCCCTCTCTTTTGAAGTTCATTTATTTAAGTATTTTTAGCCCCTTTGTAGGGCTAATGTATTACTTTGATCTAATGCATTGTGATTGATTATTGTGCGCTGCCTTAGTTTTACAAAGGTAGAAGATAAATGCTTTAAATCAATCAATAATTCCTGTGCTAATACAGACGTGGTGCCCTTGCACCTAGGACCAGCTCCAGTTTGTGGACACAGTAGCAGTCCTCGTTGTTGGAGTCCACAAACTCTTCTCCTTGTTGTGCTTTCAACTGCAGAATAGGGGATTGTGTAATGCCCAGGAAGGTGTGGATTGAGAGT
Source organism: Elgaria multicarinata webbii (assembly GCF_023053635.1). Taxonomy (NCBI): domain Eukaryota; kingdom Metazoa; phylum Chordata; class Lepidosauria; order Squamata; family Anguidae; genus Elgaria; species Elgaria multicarinata. The sequence goes on along the minus strand of NC_086175.1, from coordinate 16,757,626 downwards.
AGAGGAATCCATGGACAAGGTCCTTAAAGAGTACCTGAGGCAGGGATTGCTTGTCAAGTAACACAGCAATAAACTTAGGCCTATTCTACACCAAGCAGGATATTTCACTATGGGCATATCTACACCATAGGGTGTAAAGGGAGGGAGGGGGAGGATCATGTACTTAACGGCTTCCATGATCCTCCCCCAGCATCTTGATGGCCGTGCAATGTCCCAGAAGGATGTCACAGCTGCCATTCCCCCCCACCCCTGAAGAGGACAGTCCAGGGGCTACCCCGGGATATAGGGCTGGTGTAGGCATGCCCTAAGAAAGCAGTATGAAAGTGGTATGTGTCAATGGGCCCCAACAGTTGTCAGTGCTCTTCAATACCGCTAACAACCAGTAGTGCCGCTCCTGCCTTTTATATACCGCTTTCATAGTGCAATATCCTGCTTGGTGTAGATTGGGCCTTAGTGGCCTTGAATCTGATTTTCAGCAGCATAATACAAATCACTGACCAAAAGAACTCATTTAAATCAAGTATCCCATTTTATAATTCATATATTTCCTGAAGAATTGATCACACATTTTGATTTGTAACTAAGGGCATCATCAGATGAGCATTTTATTACACACTCGTTACTGCCGACTCAGGGTTTTCTGTGGGTCCTTTTGATGATGCCTCCCACCTCCTGTCTCTTCTGGTCTTTTTTCCGTGACAAAATAGACCCTGGAAAATCCAACTCTTTTTTAAAGTGAAACTTGCTGCCATTTCCTGCTGTGTGCAGGAAAAGCAATGCAATAAAAACACCCACTGAATGGGCTACATGGTCATTGCTGCTTCCTCTTTCTCTCCTGTTGTAAAGAAATTCTCCCTATTGTGGGACAGCAGCAGGAGTCCATAGTGAATAGTAGGGAAATGCAATCCCACCCCCTGTCTAATGATGCTCTAAACAGAACTTTTTCTTTTCTTTTCTATTGTCCAGGAAGTCAGTCACATATTTCACATGCCTTTTGCACTTCACAATGATCTGGCTAGAGACAAGAGGGAAAATGTGAATTAATGGATACCTGTTTGACTCTGGCCACAGCTAGACCTAAGGTTTATCCTGGGATCATCCAGGGTTCGCCCCTGCGTGAGCACTGGATCCCCTGTGTGTCACCTAGATGAACAGGTTTGACCCCTGGACGATCCAGGGATAAACCTTAGGTCTAGCTATGGCCTAAGTCTCTTTGTACATCTGCAGGAACACTAAATAGTATCACTTACTTCAAGTAACCAGAACTTAGGGCTAGTAGTTACTGGGAGGGCAGCATACTTGCATGAGGATGAAAGGAAATATCTTTGCTGATGGCTCTCATGGTTATAAATACTCAGCATTTCCAACAATGATGCATGACCTGGACTGTCATATTTATAATGCCTGATTTCAAAAGTCAAATATTCCCCCCTACGATTCTTCCTCTTAAATGGAAAAGTAGGATGTATGTTTGATAGAAGGTCTGGGGTTCAGTTTTAAAAGACTGTAAATGTAGGTATTATTATTGAATTAAATCCAGATTTCATTTGAACAAGGCCAGATCTACATCAAGCAGGACGTAACGCTTTGAAAACGGTTTGAAAATGGTATCTGGAGTGTGTCCTGGGCCTGAACAGTTGTCAAAACTGTTATAAACCATTATAAAGCAGTAGTGTAGATCCTGCCCCAGATTATTTTTTTAAAAAAGATATGCAAAGCAGCTGAAATTTTAGCAAATATTTGGAAAAGTCTGATTTAAATTATTTACATTTATTTATTTGTTACATCCCCCCCCCCACTTTTCCTCCAAGAAGCCCAAGGGGATGTATTGATCTTCCTCTCTTCCGGCAGGCCTACCCAGTTGAATTTTATGATGCCTTTTTTAATGATGTGTTGCTTTTAATGATGCACTGGTTTAAAACATTTGAATTAGTTTTATGTATTTTATGGTGTTTTTATTTGTGCTGTACCCTGCCTCGATCCAGAGGGAGAGGCGGGTAACAAATAAATAGATTGATGATGATGATGATGATGATGATGATGTTCTTACAACAACCTCGTGAGGTAGGTTAGGTTGAGAGTCAGTAACTGGCTCAAAGTCATCCAGTAGCTGAGTGGGATCTAGGATCCACATTTTCCAAGTCCAACACTTCATTACAGCACACTGCCCCTTTAAACTAAAAACTTTGGTTTTATCCAGATTTAGAGCATCATCAGATGAGTGTTTTATTGCACCTCATTACTGGCCACTACCAGTTTCCACCTCCTGCTCCTTCTGCTCATATTTCCGTCACAAAAAAAGACCTGGAAAATCAAATTTGGGGGGCTGTACCAAAACATGCCGCCATTTCCTGCTGTGTGCAGGAGAAGCAGCATGATAAAAACGTCCACTGAATGGGTCACATGGTTGCTGCTTGCTTCCTCTTTCTTCCCCATTTGAAAAAAGAGGAAGCTGTCTGTCCCCACTGCGGAACAGAAGCAGGAGGCAAAGTGACGGTATCGAAATGCGATTTCCCCCCGCTGGTTGATGCTCCATGTCATGCTTAGAGCAGACCCACTGAAATCAATGGGACTGAAATTATTTATTCATTTATTCATTTTTATTATAGCACTTTTATCCTGCCCTTTAGCCAAAAAAGGCTCTCAAGGTGGCTTACAAAAATATTTCTTAAGACAGTCCCTGCCCACAGGCGTACCATCTAAAAAATATAACACAAAAGGAAAGGGGATTTGGGAGGGTGGAGGAATTTATTTCATTTCTATACCCACCCAATAGCAACTGGGTGGTTTACAACAAGTTAATTAGTCCCATTAACTTCAGTGGTCCAACTCAAAGCATATCTAAGTCTGGATCCAATCCCACATTTTTAATTTCTTTCTTTTTTAGAAAAAAAATCCAACCTGGCTTGAATCACAGGAGTTAATCCAGTTCCATTTTTATGATACCAATGCATATATATATATATATATATATATATATATATATATATATATTTGAAGTTGGCAATCTGAAACTTGTTGGAATTGTAGAAATTCTAGCTATTTCCAGCAGTTGCCATATTACACTCCCCCTCCCCCACCCCGCTCAACCGTCTGCATATGGCTTGGTATCGTGAGGCCGTGGCGTTTCCCACACTAGAGGCCTTCAAGAGGCAGCTGGACAGCCATCTGTTGGGGATGCTTTAGGGTGGATTCCTGCATTGAGCAGGGGGTTGGACTCGATGGCCTTGTATGCCCCTTCCAACTCTGCTATTCTATGATTCTATGATAATAAAGATCAGGTCTCATCATCAGATCAATTTGACATGTAGAATAAAAAGCCAGATATCAGAATCATTATGTTCATTCTGCTATGTGAAAACAGGAATATATATATATATATATATATATATATATATATATATATATATAATTTCTATACCTCCAAATAGCCAAGGCTTTCTGGACAATTCACAACAATTCATAAAAATAAATATACAAAAACTACAACATTATAATACAACGTTATAACAAAACATAATCTAAAAATTGTGATATATCCAGTTGGAATGGCACCTTGGTGGTGTTGGTGGTGTTTTGCAGGGCCTTGTGAGCTAACCACACCCTCAACCATCTGCAAGTTTGGCCTGTGAGAAAAGAGTATGGGATGTGTCACTCAGTAACATCCAACTTTGCTGAAGTTTTCCAGTTTCCATCTTAAAGCTTTTTCCACCCCGTGTCTGTATCAGTTGTAAGCATTTGTTTTTGGTTTTGCATGAACAGTTGCACAAATTTTTACACATATTTCCCGAAATGTATGCATCCATTGTGCACGGTTTTTAAAAGTACACGTTTTCTCCTGTGTTTGCATGTTTCTGTGTATATGCCAAATGTATGTGCTTTTTTTTGGGGGGGGGGGGCTTTTTTTTTGGCACGTTTTTAACACATTTTTATCGTTGGTCAAATCACATCGCAAATTTGGAAATGGTCGGACTTCAGATTGCAGATTGCATTCAGGCCTATGTTCATTTCCAGGTCATGCGAATTGGATAATTTTGATTTTTAAAAAATGAACTGAAGCTTATTTCTCACCCATACTTAGAAAGGGATCTAGGCATATCAATGGCCCAGTGAGGATCAATATATCTGGGTATGTAGGTAGAACATCTTTCACACATGTTGAACATGCAGTCATTGGTGGATGGGGTTGACAATATGACCCCCCCCTCATAGGTTCCTTGGATGTGTGGAGAGGTCATCACAAACCACTCCCTCCAATATTTTACAGAACTACTGGATCCTAAATCAAGGAATGTCATTAACTTCCAGTTTTTCAAAGATGTTCACTCTTTTACGTCAGGAGACAGTTATCCATCCATCATATTAGACGTCAACAAACTACTGACTAGTCAGTCAGGCAGTTTTGTCTAAATGCATTATTTGCATTAGCTTTTCAAAGGGAGGAAAATTATTTTGCCCTTGAGGATGCTTCGTGGTGTGTGTGTCTGTGATAGAACAGTTGGAAACTCAAGTGAACTCGCCAGCTACTGTTTCCTTGACAGAATGTGCTTCATAACAGTGGAACTCTAAATTTTTTCATCTCTGAAAACAGCTTCTCCTAGATTGGATGTGTGGAGAGGATTTACAGCAGGAACATGATCTTCTTCACTCTCGCTTGTTCACTTTGCATTTCATAGTGGGGGAAAAAAAAAATCTTGCCAGCAACATGAAGCAGACTTTTGTCACAGTACGGCAGAGGGGAAAACAGAATGCACCTTGGCAGCCCCTGACAAGATACATGTATTAGAACTTTTAAATAGAAATTTGTGGGGAAACTGGATGTCATAACGCATTACAGAGTTTCACAGCTATTATTGTGCTCATTGCCACAGGGTCCCAAGCAATGTGTTCACCTTTGTTTTCTGTCTTGTGTACATTCACAAACTTCATGTTTTGATTTAAAAAGATGGGGATATGTTGGGGAAGGGAGGGGTGGTATGGCTGCACGCTGTATATTATAAGATGAAGAAAACTCCCACCCCACCCCGAATGAGTTGTCCTCATAAATGGAGACTTCAATAAGAGTCCCAGGGCTTGCCTGTTTAAATGTTTGTGTACATACATACATATTTATATAAATCCTTGGGACTTGTGAAATAGAGTAAATAGCTGGAACATGAGAAAGTAAACCAGCATTCATTTTGAAACATCGCCAGCCAGATGGTTCTAGAACACTGGTGGCAAAAGAGTGGTCCCTGGACCGGATTTGGCCTGCAGAGCAACTTTATCATAGGGGATGGATGAGACTTTCTTTTCAATTCATGTTTCATTTACCAACATGTTCATTTTTTCATATTTGGAATGGAAATATATATATATATATATAGAGAGAGAGAGAGAGAGAGAGAGAGAGAGAGAATGTGGGAAAAACCAAAAGTGACAGTTTCATCCAACCAGGCTGGTTCAATCCATGTACATATTGAAATTGGCCAGTGCAGATGGATGCGAATTTTATTTTAGTTCATTTTTTTAATGCAAATTTACCAACATTCAATCAGGGCATGAAGTTGAGGCAATCCCTTAACATTTGCCCTCACTCTCTACTATCTTGACCCTGTATATGGAAATGCTGTTCAGCAAACATGGAAATATCCAATGATGGACCCATCTATCCTTCATGACTTTGATTAATAGGAAAATGTAGCAATAGTTCCCACCGTTGTAATTTATTGCACAGGACTAGTAGCAACATGGACAGCAATCTCACTCTGCCAACAACAATGGTTTGCAACTTATACCTGCAACCTTATATCTTCTAAAAGATAACAAATTGGTACAGTAAGGTTTGGCATGTAGCCTTAATGGAGAAACTGACAAATAAATTGAGATTAGTAAGAGGAACAAGATCCAAAGATACATTCAATAAAGATTGGTATTGTTTCATAGTATACACAACCTCGTCGGAATGGGAGAATAAAATTCCAAAAGAATTCAAATCCTTTTGGCTGACATAATGAAAGATACATCTTTTGCGTTGGGTTAACTTATCTTCTTTTTTTTATTTTTCGGATTTACAAAAAAGAAAGAAAGAAAAAAAAGATGTTTAAGAGATGAAAATGATACATAAGTATATTTATATATGCATATATTGTAATAGATATATATTGTAATAGGCGCTATATAAATAAATAAATAATAATCATTGATTTCCTATGAAAGGAGGAGGGGTGGGATAATTATGACTGTTTGTATTTTTATTTCTATTTCTGTTCATTATTTCTGTAAAATAAAAATAATTACATAAGAAAAAATAAAAGTTATTTAGGGAGGAATCCTATGTCCCCTAGACAGTGTCTGCAGGGACATAGGAATTTTCATTTTTTTTGCTCAGAGATTGGAGTCAGGAAATTGCTCTCTCTGGCCCCTCCCCCTCACAGCCAGTGTGGAGTGAACCGTGGAAGCTGCTTCTCCGTGCGTGTAAAACTGAGCATGAAGAGAGTGAAAAGGAAGTCTTCCCGGTGGTGGGGAGGAGACTGTGGAGGCTGCTTTAGACAGCTTCCTATGTGACACACAGCTTTCACCTGCCCCCACTCCAAAGTCCCCAGCCAAAACCATCCATCTAGCCCTTCATTGGATATTAGTAAGTCCCCTAAGGGTGCAAACCCATAGCATTGCACCCTTAGTAGCTCAATAATGATAATTGATCAAAATGGAGAGGCGGGTAAGAACTATTATTATTATTATTATTATTATTATTATTATTAGAACCAGTTATGTCAATGTCATACTTTCACGCCTTTGATTTTTTTAAAAAAAACAACTGGCAGCAGTTTGAAAATGCCAATCCATGCCTACGAAAACCAGCAGTTCTAAAAATGTATCATTCCACTCCTTTTCTGTTTTTTGCAAAACCTTTCAAGAAAGGAAGGCAAACATATTTATGTTAACAAGCTACTTAAATTAGTAACTTTCACCAAACAATATTTTCATTGCTGCATTTTTTATTTTGAAAATCCCAGCATTTTTAATTATACTCCCCCCCCCCCATACACACACACCACCAGATTTTTATTTTTTGTTTTAGGTCATAATTCACTCTCTTATGAGAAAGTGTGAGTGGATTAAGATTCAGTTGCATGAAAAATGCTACATGGAAACTTCTCATTGTCGCTTTGACTGTGGCCAGAAATGTGGTAATTAAAAACAGAAGAACATAATCCTTTTTTTTTTCTGAATCTAAATGGCTCTGCCAGCTTGGAGTATAAGTAAGTATGGGGCCAATTTTACCCAGTGACACAGCTGTTTAGATGGATCAGAAAATATAAGGGAGAAAGATTATGACAAACATAGAATCTTATTTCAGACATGCCATATCATCTTTTCATTTAAAGTCAGACCATTATTTTAATGATGCATTTCAGTTCTTACCTTAGTGTTGAAATAATACCCTTCATCCTGAGTATGATAATTACGTATCACTGTGAGAGACCCTGTTTTCTACTGCTTCTACAAAATGGCCTACTAATGGAATTACTCTTTTGAAAATAATATCCACATTATTTTTGAATGTTGAAATATTTCACATATGTTCTCTCAGTAAACCCTGTAGGTAAATTAGCTATTCCTATTCCTTTTAGAGATGGATGGATCTAGGCCAGATCTACACTAAACAGGATATAACTTTGAAAACGCTTTCAAGACTGTATACAGAGTGTGTCCTGGGCCCCAACAGTTGTCACTACTGTTATAAACCATTTTAAAGCAGTAGTTTAGATCCTGCCCAGGTTATGCTGAGATTGTTGATTTTTTTTGGGATCATTCCATTCCATTTCCACACAACCTTGCAGTTTAAAACAAGCACCCGTTTAAGTATTTGTATGCATTTTTCATAATGTAGGCATTAATGTATGCATTTTGGTGCACTTTTTAAAATGTACTTATTTTTGGATACATGTGCACTCATGGACTAAAAGGTGCAGGTGCACATTTTGGAAGTGAATGCATTTTTGTTTGAACATTTTTCAAATGTGCATATGGGGATGAACATTCTTCCTTTACTTTATTTTTGGGCGTGGTGAGGTGCATCATAAGCTTGAAAATGTATGGACTCTGAGTGCAAATTACAATCAGGCCCAGTTCAGTCTGTGAGGTGGTAGAACTTGGTAGAACCCATAAAAACCCTCAGTGGAGCAGATTTCTGACACTTCCTTAAGGCCACTTAATAAATTCATTGATAAAGTGAGACATCTTCTGAGCAACTTGCATGATTACAAATATTTTTTAAGCCTACGGCAGGATCTATAGTACTGTTTTAAAATGGTTTATAACAGTAGTGGCAACTGTTGGGGCTCAGGACACACTTGACATACAGTTTTCAAACCATTTTCAAAGAGTTTGGTGTAGATCTGGCAGCCTCACACTGTGGTAGTAAACCAGAAATTTATAGAAATTTATGGGGAAACTGGATGTCATAGTGCATTACAGCGTTTCACAGCAATTATTGTGCTCATTGCCACAGGTTCCCAAGCAATGTGTTCATATCCTGCTGGTGTAGATCGGCAGTCTCACACTGCGGTAGTAAACCAGTATCTGGGCTGTACCACTTTATGTTACAGCCAGTGGCCCACATGTTTAAATTCAAATCCTCCATTCGCATCCTCTTTACATGGAAAACAAGCATGCCAGATAAAAGCTAGGTCAGAGAATTATTATTATTATTATTATTATTAATATTATTATTATTATTATTATTATTTATATACCGCGCCATAGCCGAAGCTCTCTGAGCGGTTTACAAAGATTCTCCATGACATTCTAGTTTTGTTAGTGGAGTGAATTCTTTGTATGGAGGAATGTTCCCTGCTTGCAATCTGAACTGGTACAAGGCCAGACATAGGTCTACCACTTTAAGGACAACTCTATATTTATTCGTTATACACATTAGTCATTACATTTTCTAGGTGACTAATACATTCCAGGAATAAGTTACTCTGCTACACATTCTCTCTTAATTCTGCATTATCAGCATAAATGAAAAGGCTACAAAGAGGTTATAATGTAATGTTTGGGGTTGGGGAGGTAAGAGAGGGAAACATGGGAGAGAGGAAAACATAACAAGGAGGGAATGTTAGTAAATCCCATTGCATGTTAGTAAATCCCATTGATGGGACAAATGCACAGACCCCAATTCATACCGTATATTGTATTAAAATATGCCATTAATAGTGCAATTCTCACAATGGTCAAGTATAATGACAAAACCAGTTATGAGTCCTAAAGCATTTCCAGACAAATGTTATCTTCCTACAATGTCTAGGATGGAATAAGCAAGCAAGCAATGCCATTTTGAATTAGACCTGAGTATAATTTTTGCAATCTTTGATTTCAGTATCACCAAAACTGTTTTTTTTTTAACCCCTGGCCCCTGGGCAAGGCCAGAACACAAAAGTTTTCTCACAGGGAGTTCCTCCCTTTAAATAACCTGTATAAGCTGTCCTCAAGGCCTTGCAACTGTGGATAGTGTGTGTGTGTGTGTGTGTGTGTGTTACTTGTTAACAGTCATCTGGGCTAGGAAGCTATATATAATATACAGATGTTGTGTAAGGTTTTTCTTAGTTGCCCAAGAGACTTTTTCCTGAGTTTGGTCCTTCTGGGCCTTAAAACTCCTTGCAGCCTTAAAACAACAACAACAACAACAACAACAACAACCATTTTTGGAGACCCCCTGCCTAGCTCCTTGGGAGTACCCCTTTGTGACCTGGTTTTATATTGTAAAAGTCAAAACTGAAAACAAAAGTAGCTTGGTGTTTTCTTTATTATTGTTTTTAAACACACAACCACCTGAAATTGGATGTTCTGGCTCAGCTGCTTTTAAAACTGTGCACAGAAAGATGTCAGGATCAGGAGATACTGGTGGGTCTACAGGCAGTCAGAGAAACTATTTCTGCATCCATCATATTCCACCCCCCCATATCATCATTTTTGCAATGCTCTCGCCTATATTAGTGGGAGGCTTATGGCCTTGTGATGAATTAAGTGTGGCCCAGTGTGCTAATTCTACATGTTTCTTTTTGGATTGAATGTTTTATTCATAACATTATTTTGCCTTTTGTCTGCTGCTTCCTTATTTTGCTGATCTGTAACTTACACTGCACAGCTGCCAATAGAGAGACCATTTCATATTTTCTGTAATTAACATTCTCATATGGCCTCCCTAGACCTGCATTCTCTTTGCTTCTTTCCATAGTGACACAGCTGTCATCTCATCCAAAAAAAAGGGGGGATGACATCACCAGAAGTTTCACTCCTAAGAATTTTCTTTTCATAATTCACACAATAGTGACCCAGAGTGCCAGATTAATCACAGTATGGCAAATGACAAAGTGCAAGACCATTTGAATAAAGGACTGAAAAGTCATTTTGGATAGGGTGACCATATTTGGGAAACCAAAAAAGAGGACACCTAGTGTGTGTGTGGGGAAGCAGCTTTCTGAGTCCTGCAGAAAGTACGTTATTCCCCCACCACCTTAAAGAACCCGATTGGAGTGGAGGAGGAGAAAGGATTTCATTCTGCACCACCACCATCCACTCCAATTGGGGCCTTTTCTATAATGTCTACGAATGACCCACTTTCCCCTTTAAGACCTCAATTGGAGCTCGGGGTGGGGGAATGATGTGCCTCAAGAAAGCATGTCATTCCCTCCTGCCATGCTAATGGCAGCCTTAAAGGGGAAGGTGTGTCATTCCAGAACATTATTGAAAATTATAGAAAATCCCCCCTGACACCATGGAAAGAACAAAAACCAGGACAAATCCGGGGAAATCCTGACAGTTGGTCACCCTAATTTTGGAGATGTGTCAAGAAAGTTAATCAGAAGTATATTACAATGTGTGGGGCTGCTTCTAATGTTAACACCCCTAATCCCAAAAAACATTATTTAAAGAAGCATATATTGACAAGAGGTCAGAAAATAAGATGAGGGAATGCCTCTAATGTCTGAAAGTTCAGATGCAAGCACAAGACCTGAGAAGTTTTACAAGATACAGGTCTCCATGTATTCTGGCTACTTTTTGACCTTTCTTACCACAACGTCAATTTTTTTTAGATACTTTGAGTTTTTAAAATGCGAGTGTTTCCTTCCCTCAGTCTACTACAGTGAGAGGGGAGATTGCCAGGCAGAGGAAATGAGGCTTCAAAATGAACTTGAATATAGGTAAGTAGTTTTGGATCAGATCTTATTTGGAGCAGCATTTGGCCATAGTGCAACTGAAACAATTTCAGAACGGGAATTTGGAGTGGTGAGTTTCCCTGTAACTAACATGAATAGTGCTCATTCCACAAGGATATAATGATAACCCTGCAAATTGGACAGAGTGTGAGAAGATAACTCCACCACAAAATTATCTTCTGTAGTGTTCCAGCCAGGAGAAACAAAGCAAAAGTGAGGGGAAACAGGCAAGGATGGGGTGGCGGCATGGGGAGGGTAGGTTTTGATTTTGAATAAGCACTTCCATTGCCATATGAAATGAATGACCATCTCCACTCTACACTTTGGGAAATGTAGTCGCAGAATCCTTCAACTATAATGGTGAAGGAGAATAAATTCAAATGAAGAGTAAAAAACAAAATAACAGATCCAAATACTCCCTTAGAAACCTATCAATACCCTCCCCCCCAAAAAAAGCATTCCCTCTACTGACAGCATGCATTACATGATCTCCTGGCATGCTGCAGTGTGAAAAAGATGTACAGAATTTTTTATTCCCAGGAAACCTTAAGAATTGCTTGACCGTTTTCTCTTTGGTGAGTGGGCAGCTGTGCCATGAGGACTGTATTCTGAATTATAGCTTTGCTGGTATAATAAAGCCCGGAAGAAGAGAAATATATAAAACTACTTCCATTTCCGTAGAATAGTAAAAGGTCATTTCCATGGAAACAAGAATAAGTCTCAAACTATAATTTTGAAAAGAGCCCTACTTAAAAAAAAAAGCCCTGCTCTTAAACAATGAAATTTGTTCTAAAGTTACAAATCAAATTGGTGTCTTTGAAGTAAAAAAGCACATCCAATTTGTTATTTTTAAAGTACAGCAGTTCTTACTGGAAGGGATGTGTGTACATAATTAAGAAAGTGATATTTGTAAAGTTTGCGGGAGTTGGAGCTGGCTGGATGCCAGTGTGTTAAGTATTCATGTGCTGTTCAGACTCCCAGAATTTTCTATATCAAGAGTAACATTCAAACCCATTATAACTAGTGAGAATTTCCCTTGTCTTCTCTGAGGAGCAGGAAAATTTCAGGTTTTGTATTTGAGTTTTCATCATCTTTAGTTTTACTTGCTGTGTTAAGTTTAAGTGTAAAAACAAGGCTCCTTTATCTTGTGTTTCTGGGTACAGGGCACAATTCAGCTTACAGAGCAACATATTCTTATTTTATTTTAAACTGAACAAATTGATATCCCTCATGCTTGTAGGATAAAATGTGCAATGTGCAAAGGTGCTAAAAGCTGAGGTAACAAATGAGGGCAGGGAATGGAAGAAAGCTTTTGGTCAATAATTTATCTGAAATTCCCAATTCTTATCAGCTCCCTAGAATTTTCCATGGCTTTCATTGCAATCCCTCATTCTCCCTGGATCTCAAACTCACTTTCCCTCGCAAATATTCTGAACGTTGAGCAAATTCAATATTGCAACACAAATGGATGTCGCAGATTAAGGCCTTAGCTAGACCTACCGTTTAGCCCGCAACAGAGGAGGGAAGATCCCGTGATGCGTTTAGCCTGAGATCCCGCCTCTGTTTACATGCGACGCGCGATGACTTCATAAGGAGAGGCATCGCGCCTGAATTTTTTAAAAAAAATTAAAGGGCAGCAGCGCACAAATGCTTGTGTGTTAAAGGTAAGTGGTTTTTTAAAATTTAAATTAGTTTCCCCGCTCGCCCCCACCCTACCCCTGATGGCCGCAACAATCCTGAGGAGCTCTGCTCCCCATGCACAGCTCCTGGCTTCTCACAAGGAATTGTGTGGAGCCCCACAGCACCTGGCCACATGTTCCACGGTCTCGGGCTCAGCCCGGGATTGTGGAAAAACCGGGGCCAAAGGGGAAGGCAAGATCTTGGGGCAAGGGAGGGATCATAGAATCACAGAATAGCAGAGTTGGAAGGGGCCTACAAGGCCATCGAGTCCAACCCCCTGCTCAATGCAGGAATCCACCCTAAAGCATCCCTCACAGATGGTTGTCCAGCTGCCTCTTGAAGGCCTCTAGTGTAGGAGAGCCCACAACCTCCCTAGGTAACTGATTCCATTGTTGCACTGCTCTAACAGTCAGGAATCCTGATCCCGGGATCCCCTGTGTTTCATGTGGATGCACAGGGACGATCCTGGGGATCACCCTGGGATTTCGCCTGGTCTAGCAATGGCCTAAGTAGATTCTCTCTCTCTCTCTCTCTCTCTCTCTCTCTCTCTCTCACACACACACACACACACACCTCAGTATGATTCACATACTGGGGGCACGTTTGTCTCAAATCTCTGCTCAGCCATGAAGCTCGTTCTATGAACTTGGCTCATTCCCTTTCAGTCTAACTATCTCACAGTGGTGAAGATAAAATGACATAACATTATAGGTTCTTACCTGAGCTGCTTAAAGGGCTGGCATCAGGTGTCGGCATGGTCAGCCAGCTGCCGAGGGCCCACACTTCATCAGGGGGCTTGTGGACAAGAGCTCCCTCAACCTGCTCCTCCTGTTCAGCATTGCAACCTACTTGTTTATTGAATTTTCACTCTGACTGACTGAGGAAACAAAGAAACAAGCTAGCAAACAGTAAAGGTGAATGTTGAGCTCACTGGCTCTGCTTGGCTAGCGGCAGAGGTAATCAGGGAGTAGGTTGACTGAGTGAAGGGGCCCACTGAGCTGGAATGGGAAGAGTGGATGCATATTTGAATATATGAAGGCCTTATATCAAGCAGTATACATATACCCAATGCCCCAGTTCCACATTTTTCTCCCTCTCTCATAATACTAGACCCCAGGGTCATCCCATGAAGCTGATTGGTGGGAGATTCAGGACAGATATAAGGAATTACTTCTCCACACAGCTCATAGTTAAACTATGGAATTCACTACCACAAGATGTCATGATGGCCACCAATTTGGATGACTTTAAAAGGGGGTTAGATAACTTCCTGAAGGAGAAGGCTATCAATGGCTACTAGTCCTGATAGTTATGTGCTACCTCCAGTAGCAAAGGCAGTAAGCCTATGAACACCAATTGCTGAGGAACATGGGTGTGAGAGTGCTGTTCCACTCAGGTCCTGCTGGTGGGTTCCCGGTCAACAGCTGGTTGGCCCCTGAGTGCTAGATTAGATGGATCCTTGGTCTGATCCAGCATGGCTCTTCTTACGTTGTTATGTTCACAGTTTTCCAGGAAATGTGGGAGGTTGGAAGGTATTGGCTACAGTTTTAGTATATGTGACATATGATCATCATGGGAAGTGATACAGAAATAAGGGGAAAATTCCAATTAGACTCACTATCACATTTCACAAATTTCAAAATGATCCTTCAAGTTATAGTGCTAAGTACATTCCAGCAACACGGATCCCTGATTTGTGTAAGAAGGGGTGTTTATGAAGCTGAGTGTTCATGGTTAAAAACAGATATTGCAACATCTCACACTGATCAAATAATACAAAATGTAGTAACAAGTCGCAAGTTAGACAAGTATGTTCTGAACAGGAAATGTTTTCCACACGGATACAAATGGGAATTAGAGAGTTGCCAAGTAGTTGCTGAAGTGTCTTGGAATGGGGCAAATGTGGGTGTTGGATGGATACGTTTCTGTAAAAATAAATGATTTCATAAGCAATTTATATAGCAATACAACAGTATACTGGCTTTTTACAAATTTACTTGCTATGGCTTCCCTCCAAAATCTGAAATACTGAAGTTTGGAGAGTGTGCTGCAAATTCCTTGTTAGAGATGCCCAATTCTATGGGCATCAGTGGTGGTGGTTGTAGTGGTGGTAATCAAATTTCCCTACCTTCGCTTTGCCTCCTGCTCCTGTCCCACAATAGAGATGAACAGCTTCCTCTTTCTTCGCATGGGGAAGAAAAAGCAAGCAAGCAAAGACCATGTGGTCCATTCAGTGGCAGTTTTTATTGTGCTGCTTCTCCTGCACACACCAGGAAATGGCAGCAAGTTTCATCACAGCCAAAAGAATAGGATTCTCCGGGTCTTTTTTTTGTGATTTAAAACCAAGCAGAAGGAGTGGGAGGCAGACGGCAGAGTGAAAAGGACCCACGAAAATCCATGAGTGGCCAGAAATGAGCATGTGATAAAACAGTCGTCTGATGACACTCTTTGTTAGAGGCCCACACTCCCATTCAAATTTAACTAAAATTCTAAGGTTTCTTCTCAGGGAAGAGGGCTTATTTCAGTTCTATTAAACTCCTTTAAGCCTGTTGTGTTTATATGAAGAAAGAAAGAAAGAAAGAAAGAAAGAAAGAAAGAAAGAAAGAAAGCGAGATAGTGTTAATGCTAAGAACTGTCACAACCTTAGTGGTGTCCCAGTGGGAGAAATCTAGAGCTGAGCTGTGGTGCTAGCGAAAGAGGGCAAGCAAAGCCTCTAGGTATGATAGAAACAGAGGGTGGGCAACCAGCACTTACATTGAAGCTTGAATTAAGTCACCCAAACTGCATGAGTAGTCCTGTTTCAAGATTTTCTTGAGTTGCCACTTGCGTGTTCAGAGGAGGGCAACCAGGATGATCAGGGGTCTGGAAACAAAGCCCTATGAAGAGAGACTGAAACAACTGGGCATGTTTAGCCTGAAGAAGAAAAGATTGAGGGGAGACATGATAGCCCTCTTCAAATCCTTAAAAGGTTGTCACACAGAGGAGGGCCAGGATCTCTTCTCGATCATCCCAGAGTGCAGGACACGGGATAATGGGTTCAAGTTACAGGCAGCCAGATTCCGACTGGACATCAGGAAAAACTTCCTCACTGTTAGAGCGGTACGACAATGGAACCAGCTACCTAGAGAGGTTGTGGGCTCTCCCACACTAGAGGCTTTCAAGAGGCAGCTGGACAACCATCTCTCAGGTATGCTTTAGGGTGGATTCCTGCATTGAGCAAGGGCTTGGACTCGATGGCCTTATATGCCCCTTCCAACTCTACTATTCTATGATTCTGTGAAATAAAGTGATAATCCTCCTCTCTGACATCATACAATAATAAAATGGAATTTGGGTGTGAAAATGGCCCGATGAAAATGATGTTATACCCAAAATTATATTTCCCTCTCTGATGTCATCTTCATATCTCTCTTAGATCCTTATTTCCACTTCAACATTTCAAAGCTTTGACTCAGAGCTGTTTTCCCCCTCCCCACACACACACTTGAAAAAGAACAAAGCCAAGTCTCTATTCACAGTCCATCTACCATGTTCTTTCGTAAACTAGCTATGTGGTTGCTGAGCAACAGGAACATCTAGAACTGTCCTCATGGATATATATTCAGGTCACCAAAATGGCAAAAAATATATCTGGCATCCCTTATAATTTCTTTTTCTCTGTGAGTGGTGCTTGTTTAGAAATATGAGTAGATGGGGTAGGCAACAGCAGTTGTATTAAAACTGTAGGTTGAACCAAGGCTCCTTCCAGCTTCCTTCTTTTTAGCATACCTAAATTGGGTTTTTTTTAAGAGGTAAATCTATTTACCTAGCACTTCGTTTGCCCCCATTTTCCTAGTATCCCCAAACTGCTACCAACACACAAATCTAAAACAGAACAAAAAATAAAAAGTGAAGAAGAAAAACAAAGAAACATTACATATATAGGAATATATTCAATTCACTGTGATCCTAAGCTTATTGGAAGGGAGGGGATGTTATACTCATATTTTTTAGTATTGCAGATAGATTGTACTGGTTTATATGACAATTGTGCAGGTCTCACCAAGATGGGATTCATTACTGATCTAGTGTTTTGTTTTCATTTTCAGAGCTATGCTCTCATATGAAATGAGAACTGTAATAAAGTGCATATTTCCATTCATTTATAGTTATTTTAGTATAACAGGTTCTTCATCCCAATTTTGCATAGAAAGCGTAAATCTGGCAGGGATATTTGCCTTTTAACTATAGCCATTTAAAAAACACTTGATCTTGTAGAACTAATGAGCATAAAATAAAGACAGGGGTAGCAAGCTGGAATTTCAGACAAATATTTGAATGTTTGAAGAATGCTTGCACACATACACTTGTCCATGTGTAAGCTCACTTCTGATGTTCAAAGGAGCACATGTTGGTCAATGACAGAGCCTGCTGCTGCCTTGTGCCTCCTTTCTGCACAGATTAAATATCTTTAAAGGGCTTATATGATCGTTCAACAATTCCCCAGTTTACCAAAGCTTACAATCTTCCATTGCAGCGGCCATTTTAAAGTGCTATTTCTTTAGGTGGTTTAGCTGTATAACTCTAGGCTATGGATGCAATCCTGGGCCTCGTCTTCACGAGCACTGGAGGAGTGTGTATTGTTGTTATTCTCTGCAGTATGCTTAAATCAGCTCTGCCCTATCATTGGAGCCAGCCATCCCTAAAACCTGGCTTTTCAGTGCTGGAAAAGACATACTTCTGGGTGGGGTTGGAGTAGAGCCAACGTCATCTGAAAAAACGTCTTGTTACCCACCCCTCTCCAGGTTCCCCCACCACTACAGTCTAATGAATGAGAATGGGGAGTACGTAACCCACTGTTCTGGATCCCCATAACAGCACCCCACCAGCATAAATAAACCCCACTCCAAAAAGTATCTCACAAACCAAGTAATACAGTCCCTTTGCAACTCTGGAGCTGCACAGCTCCGGAGCTAACACCATATCACAGAAATAAATGAACACAGTCGCTTTGCAACTCCGGAGCGAACAATGTATCAGAAAAGCAAATTAACAAAGTTCCGGAGTTAATTAATACAGGAAGCACATAGATGTCTCTTAATGGTTATGCTAAAAAAGTGGATGGGGGAGGGGCAGCCAGGTCACAGACACGCCCAGGATTTAATGCGGAGGCAGGGGGGCTTATTGAAGATCAAAGACTTGGGAGCCGGTTTAACTAAAAAGGACGGAGTAAAGGGGCTGTCTAATACTGTGGGTTTTCCAGGTGGAAGCAGCTGGTTGGGAGCATGCTGGCCACAACACCATGTGCCACAAAGGTCCTCACAACGCAGCCGATCTGCAGGAAAAACCCTGTGAAGACAGCTTGCTGTACACACCTAGCAGGAGTAAGTCCCATTGAATGAAATGTGGCTTACTTCTGAGAAGTCATATATAAGATTGCATTCTTAGCTACATGAAGATCTTTGTCCATTACAAATAACCTCTCTTTTTTTTTGCCCACCTCTCTCACTTAGTTGGAAGTTTTATTTGCAATAAGATTACAGAACTGCTTTGTTAGCTGTATCACTTTATTTGGCTATAAATATTTATTAAAAGTCTCCTCCCTTTGTGCTATTAGTTGTGGTTTTTAACTTGCTGTATAAATATGAAGTGATAATTTCCACTTACATGGTGCCCCTGGTAGTGGCTCTTGCCTTGTGGTTAAGGTTTTTATCCAGGCATTTCATAGTGAGACTGTTACAAAAGTCTCCGTGCTTGATCCTTGTACTTGGTTTTTTTATATTTATCACAGCACTGTGTCCCATGTCTCATTCAAGTCCTGTATTAAGCCACCTGAAGCCATACTTTCTGATTTTGTTTATATTCTAATGAGATTTTGATGTTGTTAGCCTTCTAACAATAACATTTTATTTTATTTTTTAAATAGAACTGCTTTTGTATAAAGGGAGGCAGTTAGATCTGCTATAATTAAGATGACATATCTCCAATTAAAGTTGCTCATTATATTTTTATCACTGTTGATCCTTCCACAATTTCCCACCCCCGCCCCCAATGTAGATGCTACAAGACATATGGTGATCCATGATGGTTGATTATTATACATTCTGGTGCAAATGTATCTTCTATTTGAAGATCTTTATTTAGTTGCTTTAGAATTTTACGTTTTCATCTCTTATATGGAATTCAATTAGTGTTCTTCAGAAAGAGTCTTATCATAACATGTTAGGCATGTTACATATAACAATAAATTATTACTTTTTAGTACCAGTTTGAGGCTTCCCTTTCAAATAAGGGCGCGATCCTATGCACGTTTAGACAGAAAAAGCCCTACTCAGTAAATCTACTCAGTAAATCTCAGAGCAGTGGGGGCAGTGAGGAACCTATAAGGCAGAGGTGGGGAACCCATGGGCCCTCCAGCTATCGTTGGACTCCAACTCCCATAATACCTGACCATTGGTCATGCTGGCTGAAGCTGATGGGAATTGGGAGTCAAACATCTGGAGGGCCATAGGTTCCTCATATCTGAAACCCTGAACACAAGATATTCAATTCAGAGAGGGAAAACATACATGTTAAAAGCACTGTAATGTGGTTATTATGAGAGGGTGCCAGCTGGCCCACCATCACCAATGACCCCCTGTGGCCATGAATTCAGTAACTTCATGCTTCTATACATATGAAAAGGGGGCAGGATCCACACAAGGAGGATCCTGGACCAATCAGCATTCTTCTTGCATGGAGGGGCCCTACATTCAAAAATACATAGGGCTGCTTCGAGTGGCTCCTGCAGCTTTGTGGAGAGCAAAGCTAGCCAGTGCATCCCTCTCACACACACTTTCAATGTGTCCATGTGACTTCTGCTTCAGAAGCAGCATTGAGAACGGTAGAAGCAGGAGAGGGTTAAGCATACATTACTTTTTCTCCCTTTTTTCCTAGCAAGGAGCCCGAGGTGGCTTACATGAGTCTCCTCCCTCTCCATTTTAGTCTCATAACAACCCTGTGAGGGAGGTCAGGCTGAGAGTCAGTGAGTGGCTCAAAGTCACCTAGTGAGTTTCACGGCTCAGTGGGGACAAGAACCTGGATCTCCCAGGTCCCAGTCCAACATTTTAACCACTATACCACACTGGCTCTAGGCTGGGAGAAAAGTCATCTATACACAAGATCACACACTTTTACTCTATATAGCTGCAATAACTAGATATCTAGAGATGCACCCAGTGTTTTATCAACGATGAGTGGTGGAAATCACTTAGCATATTCACCTGACTCCTTGAGTTCTTCTAGCCAGTAATTGCTAGGAATTGCGTTCTTCCAGGCTTGGGGGGAGGGGTGATGTGATGTCATTTATGTTTCTCATGCCCTTAACTTCTGCCCATCTCTATAACCCACCCACCCACCCAGCCAAATTCTGTTGACCCACCTGGCATTACCTGCACAGAGTGGGAATCTGACAAGAAGATCTCTAGAGATCCCTGGATTAAGGTAATTAAGGGCCAAATCCTATGCATATTTAGACCAAAAAAACTCCTGTAACTCCCAACTGGGGAATGATAGCAGTTGTAGGACTTCCTTTCTGTCTGAACATTCATAGGATTGCACCCTAAATTTATGTATCTATAAGAGAGTATGAGCAAATTCATTGCCTCTTGCCTTCCTTTTTACTTAATGGGAGTAAGCATTGTGCAAGAGTTCAAAAATAATATGTTCCTTTAAACTATCTGTTTTGGGAAGCTTATAATCTTATTGCATTGCTCAGTGACTGTCAGTATATTATAGATACTTTTGTGAAGCCCACTCCGCCTGTCTCTGTCAGCCTTTCCTCTTCCCTGAATCATTAGATTTATTTTTATCAGTATGAGTTGACTTCATTATTCATGAGTAGTAGAGTGAAATGAAACTACTATAGGAATGGAAAAAGCATTAGCCCCTAACCAGTATTTCAAAGAAAAGTATTTCACTGCATGTCACAACTGACTAAATGCTTTGTTGTCCTGCTAAGTAAGAGGCTTTCGGTGTAATTTTTGTTTCAAGAAATAGCAACCAGACATTAATGAAGAAGATCACCCTAAAATCACTTTAATTTATTTCTGTCACATACTTGTGGAAGCCTTTCAGAAAATAATTTTAGTCTTCTTTATTCTGAGGCCTTGATGATGTCATATATGAAGTTGCCCCATTTCACCATCACAACAGCCCAGTGAGGTAGGCTATGTGTAGAGTCAATTACAGGCCCAAGGTCAATCAGGTCACTTAGATTGCTCAGCAGCAATCTAAGGCCTGATCTGCACTAACCAGGGTATTGTACTATGAAAGAGGTATATAAAAGGCAGGAGCCACACCAAACAGGATATAGCACTATGAAAGCAGTATATGGTGTGTGTCAATGGGCTGGGTGAGAGGGAATGGCACCAATGGAAGTTGGAGAGAAAGGAGAGACGGCCTCTGGTGCTGTAGTTGATATGAAATGAACGTTTTATTGTTTCCAAATTTAAAATTGTTCTGTGCACTTCAATACTGCTGTAAAGTAGTAGTGTGGCTCCTGCCTTTTACATACCGCTTTCATCTTGCTTTCATCCTGCTAAGTGTAGATTAGGCCTAAGTCTCTGTCACCCATACTTGGCACACCATTCACTGTGCTACCTCTAAGGCTGGATGAATTACCTCCCCTTGAATTAACTCTGGCAAATTTATCGTCACTTTCACAATGCAGAGATTTCCTGTTTGTTCTTGAATATGCTCCAGTTCTGTCAGTAAAGAACAAAATTATCTCAGTTACTGTTTGGCTTGTGGGTGAAACGGTCTCCTCATTACTGCTCCATGAACCTTATGTGCCTGTTGGCTCATGTTAAGCTGATCTAACTCAAGCCATACTCTGGTGAACTGAACAAATTTCAGAACAATTGGATTTCCCTAGAACAGGCATGGGGACTGTGCGGCTTTTTAAATGTTGTTGGACTGCAGCTCCTATGATCCCTCATCTTTGGCTATGCTGGCTAGGACTTATGGGAATTAGGTCAAACAACATTCCCTACCTGTTCTAGAGACAGTCTCTTTAGGAACTACTCTTTCAGTTGTTATAATGGAAGTATTGCCTTTGAAGAAGACAATGCGCTGCCCAATATAGATTTCCCCTCATTTGGTACCAAGTTAATGTTATCTTCTCTTCATGCTCCCCCACCCCCAATTCTGGGACATTCAGGCAACCATATCATATCATCCAACTTCCTGTCATGTCAGATGGACCATATGAACATATTCTTGGATTAACCTAAAATGAAAAGGAAGCTGCAATTAAAGTATTGATTGCAAAACTAACCATAATTTTGGTTGGTTTCAACAGCACAGAAATAATATGTCTTTCAGAATTTCACATGTAGGTACCAACGCTTCGTTAAAAACTCTCGACAACAAGGGGGTGGGGAGTTGAACTAAAATTTCTCTGGATGCATTGGCACTTAAGAATTTACTGCCAAAATACTCGTGAGAGATTTGCACCATCTGTCTCCAGTACCTAACTTGAGATGAAATCATGAAAGGGACATTGCTAATTTATTGAAAATGTTCAACCATCAGTGACCCTTTGCAATGCAATACCTGGCAAAGCAGCAGCAGCAACAGCAAACCTTTTCTCATCCTAAATGTTTACCAGGCATCACCTGGCCTTGACAGGGCATATACGGCACCTGGCAGTATGTATATCAAATCTGTCCAATGACATTTTGAGTGTGTGTGTCTATCTGCTGAATTCCACACTCTGCTGTTGCCTGACTCCCTGAGGGTTTGCAGAGAGACATAAGGAAAGCCGTTTGTTATTGGCTTCCTTCACTGAAGAGAACAGCTTTTGTATTTAGTGGGAGGTTCACGGAGGCACGGTGAAACTCACACGGGTCCCCAAGCTCCCGTGTTTTAAATCTCTCCAGCCTGTTTGTTCTTTTGTTCGCCTGTCATTGTGCAGTGAACAGCATGGCCGGTGTCTGCCTTCAGCATCAGACAGAGATGCCAACTGGGGATAGGTGAAAACCAAAGCCCAGGGCAGCCGTTGGGAGGAAACATGTTTACACTGATCAGCTGCGCTGCAAAGTCTACGTGGAAAAGGCTGAGGTAGTGCTGGAAGGACAGTAATTCCATGTGGGTTGTTGTTGTTGTTGTTGTTGTTGTTATTATTATTATTATTATTATTATTATTATTATTAGTATCCCGCCTTTTGCCCAATGCTGGGCCTCAAGGCGGCCTTACAAAGTTTAAAATATACATGGGGGGGGGGGGGAGGGAAACAAAACCATAAACAATTAAAAATACACAACACAATTATAAAACATTAACATAGTTGGAGGGCTGGATTATTCTCCAAAGGCCTGCTTGAACAAAAAAGTTTTAGCCTGCTTCCGAAAGCCCATCAAGGAGGGAGCCAGCCTAGCTTCCCCAGGAAGAGAGTTCCAGAGCACCGGAGCAGCCAACGAGAAGGCCCTCTGCCATGTTCCCACCAAGCGTGCCTGTGAAGAAGGTGGGACTAAAAGAAGGGCCTCTCCAGAAGATCTCAAAGCACGGGCAGGCTCATAAGGGAGAATACGTTCCTTCAAATAACCTGGACCTGAACCATATGTTATGGTGACATTTGTTATGTCACCTAAGAGTAGCTTTCGAAATCTCTTGCCAATTTCTCTTGGCTTCGTTCGTAGGATACCTAACTTTCAGGCCTACTAAAGCTCTTGCAGAGTTTTCATTCGCTTCAGGTCATGCTGGCTGCCCCAAATGAAGTCTGTGCAGTGTGGGAAATTGCCAGAATTAGAGCCCAGTGGGCAGAATACGGTTATAGTGGGGGGGGGGGGTGTTAAATTTCCCATGATAGTCAACAGGAACTTTTGTAAACCGCCCAGAGAGCTTCAACTGCGGGGCGATATATAAATTTATTTAATTATTACATTTTTATACCGCCCAATAGCCGAAGCTCTCTGGGCGGTTCACAAAAATTAAAACCATAATAAATGTAAATAATAATAATAATAGTAATAATAATAATAATAATAATAATAATGCACAAAGCTTCAGTTTTCCTAACCTTGACTCAGGATTGATACTGAGGTGAAGTAGACCAACTCCAAACTGACCCAGCAGAAGCAGGATGTTTTCCAAACTGCTGAATTGGGGTCCAAGTTGATTTGGGGGGTCAGTGCATGCCTCTAATGTATGTACATACGTGTATGTATCAGTTTCTCTGTGTGTGTATACATGTATGTACACACACATATATATGCAAATTTGTGATATGGGTCTATATCCCGGATCTTTTAAGAACCTAGCAATGCTCTGGCCCAAAGGGCTGGATTGGGACCGCAGATTTTGTCCCCTGGACCTTAGGCTCCCCACTCTTTGCATAAGGGCTAAGAGTGTTGACTTGGGAAGTTGCCAATTCAAATCTTACCTCAGCCACAGACTCATCAGGTGTCTTAGATAAGACCCAGGAGGTATCTTCATAGCGCTGAGTTGGGACCGCATTCCCCGCAAACACTGCACTTTCACTCCTGCAGGGTTGCAACCCATTATCCCCACGCAAAGGAGTGAGCACGGGGTTTATATGGATCTAGGAGGGTGTCATGTCTTACCCTACTGCCCCTGGTTTGGGAGAAGGTATTTCAGGTAATCAATCAGAATCCGATTCAGACCTAGAGGAGGAGGTGCCAGACACCATCCAGCCTGTACCAGTGGGGGAGGAAGCTCTCACGGGTGATTCCCCAGCTGGGAGTCAGCCCTCTCCAGAGCTTATCTCCTCAAGGCCAAATCCTACACACTCAGTGAGAAGTTAGCTTTCTCCTGGAGGAGAGCGCCTCCCCCACAAGCTAGCTAATGCTAGGGTCCACCGGAAGCTAAAACACAGAGAGCAGAAAGAAGGTGTGAGAAAGTTGGTCTGACTGGGATTGCACCAGAACCTGCCTCCGCACCAGGCTCTCTAAAGTTACGGGCATTTGGGAAGGGGCTTCCTGTTCTCTTTGGTCAGACAATTGTTTCGCTTAATTTACATAGTTTTGCCTAGGGGGAAGTTTCCTAGAGATTAGTCTCTCTTCAGGTAGAAGAACAGGCCTCGTCATTTGTCTCTCATCGAAAGCAGGAGCTTTCTAAGAAACACGAGCTGCTGCTGCCACCGCCAACACTGCTGTCCTTCCCTGGCTTTCCCCGCCTTTCCTCGAGGGGATTGAAACCAGGGAAAAGGAGAATCTTCCCCCCAGCAAAAGGGAGACTCTTCTCCCACATAGGTGGTGCTGGGGTGTTCTGGTGTCCATTGAGCTCATTGGCTCACCCACTCCTCCTACTCAGGTGGATGGCAACCAATCAGGGGTTGCCATCCACCTGGCCACACCTCCAGTATGACCCTGGAGCAGCGGCGACAGACAGTGAGGCACTCCAAACAAAAAAAGTTGGGTTAAATCCCCCAACTTTTTTGTTTCGGAGCTTCAGGGGAAAGCGCCAGGATGCCTGCGTGGTGGCTTCTGTGTCATATCGACCCCACACCACTGCGCACCCACCCTGTAGCTTTCCTCATATATTGACAGCCCCTCATTCTCCCAGCCTCACAATTCCCCCTTTCCAGTAGCAACACGGGTTAATAAAATTGACCTACCAGGGCCCCTGTAAGGAACGCTGAGGTAATGTCTGTGAAGTGCTTTGAACAATCAGAAGTGCATTAGTCTGAATGAGAATGGTGCTTTCAGAAAGACAGCATGAAATTACTTGTACTGAAACTGCTTTCAGAATTTCTGTTTAAATCTTTCTGGGCAGCCTAATTATTGCTGAAAAATGGAATAATGGTGTGTGGGGGCTATTTTTTGGGGTGGGGGTCAAAACCTTTTCATCTGCCCATGTCAGCTTTTTTGATTTGGCTTCAGATTTCTTCCTTCCCTTCTGCAATGAGAAACTTGGAATGGAATATATTGTACCTTTCTTTGCATTCCGTTACAGTGCCTGAGCCAAAAGATCAGAATAATTTCTATATTCTAATTCAAGGAATATTTTCCCTTAGCCTATTTGACCAGTTTGAGTGGAAGGAGCTGCACATTTTCATACCCATGCTACTTGGTTCAATTACTTGTGGGACCAAGCCTAAAAACTCAGTTTGAAACAATCCTACCTAATTTGAATAACATAAATATAAATTTAGCATATTCTTGTAATACTAGTGTCAAGAGTTCCTGCTATTAGTGAACAATAAATAAAAGGGCAAGGAAGACTGAAAATATTGATCTGATTTCAAGACTCCTTATCTCAGACACCTTTAACTAATGACAAGATGCACATAATCTATGCTTATGGAAAAGTAAAATAAAAGCATAGCAGAAGATTAAAGGCTAGTGTAAATGAACTGATGCACTTTCATGAAACTGAGCCAAGCTATATCCATTAATGACAGAAAAGGACAAGCAGTAGAAACCATTTTGTGCTCAAGGCTAAATGCTGTATTTTGGATATCTATTTGAGGAACACAAAAATGCATTTATACAAGGACAAAGTTCTTCGCTGTGATTTATTCATATGAATTCTTGATTTTATTCCACATCTTCTAAACCCTGTCCAGGTGGTCAATCCCTCATACCACTAGAACTGTGAAGGGAAGAGTAAGGCCATGTTCACTGGCCGCGAACCATTTTTCACATCCCCATCAGCTCCCCCACCATCTTCCATGCATTCTAGGAGAAGATCTGAAGCCAAGAACCTGCTCTACATGCGGTATCCAAATCTAGACCTTGTGAGATTTGCCATAGGCTCTCTGTGTGATTTAGAACCCTGCTTAAGTCCTTGTCCTCTAATGGTTGTGGGACCAGGAGATGGAGACATGACCAAAGGGGCAGGGGCAGCAAGAATGCCTCTGCTATTCCATTCACTTGACGCTAATTGTGTGAGGAATCAAATGCTCAAATATGGCTTTAGTATTCATTTAGTTTGGTATTTTGGATTTGCAATGGATGTCTGGTCCTCTTGTCTCCTACTGCTTCTTTTAACCACACCTCATATCTCCTAACTCTTTGTTGTATTCTCCCTGGATACAGTTGGGACTTCGTGGTTTCTTTCCTATTATACATCATGCTGTTAGGATGAGCCCCAAAATTCTACTTGTGCTCTTCGAATATTGTCATTTCAGAAAATGGCTGCAGACGTATACTTCTGAAATGCCCTGTTCAATTGATTAATTGTAGACTATTGGTTTACATAATCGGATAGCCAGGAGTCATGTATGACATGAGAGCAGTCTTCCTTTCCCTGCCACGCCCCCATCACTGCACCGCCATGTATGTAAGACAATGGCCCTTTCTACACCATTTGTTTTCGAGGGATCATCCCTGTGTGTCCAAATGATGATTCTTCCATTTCCGTGATGATAACGGAGATCTTAATTATCCCAGTTTTACCTGCAGTCCTGGGACGATCCTGAGGACCGCGGACAGTTTGGGTGCCCTTCCCGGCTTCTTCCCTCTTCCCCACAAGTAGCAGGGGTCATCAGAGAGTAGGAGCCAGGTGTTGTAAATCACCAGTGTTACACTCGATAAGCAGGAGGGAAAAGTCAACAAACAGTCCGTGGTCGGAAGCCGAAGTATCTGTCCAAAGCTGGGTCAACAATACAGGAATCAAGAAGGTATCAAAACGTAGTCAGGGTCCGGTCCAAGGTCAGGATAAGTCTAGGCAAGTTCAAGGAGCTGGTATGCAAGCGACGAAGACAAGGCACCAAAACAATAGTTGCTTCTGAATTCAGGGAAGTTTTTTATGGGGAGTGTGGTGATTGGGGATTGTTATCAGCTGCATGGGTCTTCAGCTAGCTTCTGCCTGTTCCTGTGAAAGGCCACGACCCAAACACTCCCAAGCTCAGCTGCTCCTCCTTTCCATTTAATCCCCCAAACTGAAGCACCAGACCAGGATAGGGGGAGTACAGAGCCCTCGTGGTGGGGTGGGGAGCAGGGTCTGGGCTTTTTTTTTTTTAAAGTGCACTCCAGCTCTTTCTCTTTTTTTAAAAAAGGCATTTAGAGAATAATGGACTAAGCCTCTGTCAATTGAGTGATGATGTGGCATCATCCGAAGCTTTCACAGCCCTAGTACATAACTGCCCATCTCTCCATTTTATCGTCACAACAACAACAACCCTGTGATGTAGGTTGGGCTGTGAGACTGTGACTGGCCCAAAGTCCCCAATGAGCTTCCATGGCCAAGTGGGGACTAGAACCTGGATCTCCTGACTCTTAGTCAAACACTCTAAACACTACACCACACTTGTTCTCACTTGATGCACGAAGATCCTGCCTGTCCGCCAGTAGCAGACTTTCATGGGACAGAGGAACGGAGGAAGAAAAAGAGAATCTCAGACAATCCCTTGCCCATGGAACTGGGAGGGAACATGCCCAGGAGGCCATGCAAACCTGGAATCTGCCCTGCTTCAAGGGTAATGTTGAAAGTGTACTTTGCTTGATCAATGTGACCAAGCAATTGCGTGTATTTATATTTCCAGTTTAAGATGGACATAATGTTGTGGACTGTTTTATCAGAAGGAAACCGTTCAGGCCGATACATTTTCTAAGAGCAACAAAATCATTCAGAACTGTGAGGCATCATCAAAACCCACAATGAGCTGCAGTGACTCCTCTCTGAGATAATAGAAGCTTAGAATAGTTACATTGGTAGAGGTGGCTTCAGTCTAGCAGCTTTCCTGAAGAGATAAAAAGCAGCCCTTGAAATGATAGGTCATTAGCCCTGTTCAAAGAGAACAATATGCAATACTCTCTAAAAGAATGGCAGT
Organism: Elgaria multicarinata webbii; assembly: GCF_023053635.1. NCBI lineage: Eukaryota > Metazoa > Chordata > Lepidosauria > Squamata > Anguidae > Elgaria > Elgaria multicarinata. The sequence continues at coordinate 16,728,984 of NC_086175.1, read as the reverse complement.
TGAGAAGCATGGGTTCCTCTAGGAATTCCATGGATCAGAAGGAAGTTGGTTTGTTCTTTTGCTTACAAAATGAAGTATGTTTAACATTTGGCAACCAGTTTTCTTGATCAATAGGACAATTCTGAAGCCAAGTGACAGGGGCTTTAAACTTGTTTCCCCCCCCAAAGTTGGTGGATTGTACTTTATAGTATCAGATACTCTGCTTTATAAACATTTTTTTAAGTTTTATTGAAACAGCAGGCATTTTTCAGAGTTCTTTCAGGCTGTGCTTCTCTCTCCTTAGGACAGAAGTGTTGCCCTTCAGCACTTCCTGGTTCCTCCCAGAAATCACAATCCATTCAGACTGAACCCAGTTGTTCCTTCATATTGTTACAGGGGTAGTCAAAGAGGATCTGTGTTTAACCTAGGCCAATGTAAATGGATTTCTTGAAATAAGTCTTGAATGGATTGTAAACAGAACTGTTGTTTCCATAACAAGCATCTAATTTTGAGAGAAGGACTCTCCTGAAAAAGGAAGGGTTGGGCAGGCAAATAGATATATAGTGCAGCCTAAACTGAATGTAGGATTTCTTGGAAAACTCAACCTGCAAAGTGAGTGCAGGGAGCCTGAAGCCATGATACTGAATCCCACAGAACAAGACCAGAAAGGGAACTTTTGTAACAGTAGAGTAGTTCTGGAGGGCCTCATTTAAGTGCACACTAGGGCTGACACTCAGCAGGACTCAGAAGCATTCTTCTTGTTTTGACAGACTGGGCTGTAGCTGCGATACAGATGTTATTTCAAAAGACCTGTGATGAAATGGGGGGAAATGAAGGAACAAAAGGCAACATTTTTATAGGGCCCAAGCCAGGGGCAAAGCTAGATCCCTGTAGTAATGAAATGATGATCAGAGAATCTGACAATCACTATTTCACAAGAAAGCTGAGTACTAGGTGACTGAACTGCTAGGTGAAATCTAGCTGATAGTGCTAGGATGTTTTCCCCCCCACCTTTCTAGGATATAGAAAATATCCTTTATTCTTCTTCTTCACATATATAATTAAACTACTACATTCCTGGTCAGCTACTCTTGCTTGAAGGGCAATTTGACAACCCCCAAATGGTCAGCTGCCAATTCCTGTTGCTACAAATGCTGCAAACCCTCTGTGTGTGTGTGTGTGTGTGTGTGTGTGTGTGTGTGTGTGTGCGCGCGCGTAGTGGAATAGAGAGATCACTAATAAGAAGACTGGATATGAAACCAATGCCATATGAACTACCATTAATATTAGGCCATGATTACATGTTATGGAGAACATGTGACCGCAGCCAAAATCACTGGTCCTCCTGCTTCCCTGTAATGTATAATACTACAAACCATGCAATGTGATTTCATTGTGCTTTGAGTTCCCCGCCCCCACAGCCAACAGCCAGTGAGGCTTATTGTGTACCAGATTGTGTCTGGTAGACATGTGTCCTCCATAACATCTAGTTCTGGGCCATGAAGATTTATTTTAAATGCAGTCAGTGCTGTTTCTAGGTTAGCTGTTATTAGAAGCTCATTAAGAAGGAATTTATCATTATTTCAGATGCTGAGATTTTGACGGACATAATTTACAGTTCACTATTTGTAATCTGATTTTCTAACTCTCTCTCTCTCTCTCTCTGTGTGTGTGTGTGTGTGTGTGTGCGTGTGTATGTTGGGAGGGTGGAACTCTGGTTTAATTCAGGGTCTAGTCCAGTGGTCTTGAATCAGTGGGTCACAACCCAAAAGTGGATCACGAGATCAGTCCACATGAGTAGTGACAAAGCTGTTGCCACCATGTTAGGGAATTGTGAAAGTGGGTCCCATGTTGCAGGTTGTGAGACCGAGGTGGGTCTCGGGTCTGGACCAGTTGAAGAACACTGGTCTAGTCAATTATATAGTGGTGCAAATAAAATTATTATTTTATGAACAAAACATAGCAGTGTGGAGTGCTTCTGTTCAGAGTTCTTGGAGTTATAGAGCTTTATCACACCAGCGTTATACTGTGCAATCACTGCGAATTGCATGCAAAGGACTCCAAAGTTTTCCAGTTTATAATCTGCTTTTATTGTGAAGTACTCCCATGCATCCTGCTTTAATTGTGCTATAAAAGCAAAAGACTCACCGTATTTTGATACTAGATTTCGAGCGTATCATCCGAGCGGCCACTGGGGCGCAGGAGCAAGATTTCATATGAATTAAACAAATGCTAACATCTGCGTAAGTGTTAAAGATAAAGACTTCAAAATTGGCACAGTAATAGATAATAAGGAGAGCTTTAAGCATACCAAATTTGAATGGATTGGGTGATCCGTTGGTTTTTTATGATTGTTTTTACATTCCTCCCCTTAAACCCACTTCGTGGTATGCAAAGGATCTTGCCGCCCGTTAGCAACAACAACAACAACAACAACAACAGCTTAGCGCTGTAGGGATAATTCGAGGGAAACAGGTACATGGAATGAAGCTATCATTCTCTCAAGCATTCTGATATCTGTTCCTTGTGCATGAATAGCCCTATGTTGGTTACATAAGGACCAGCATTCGGAGTATTGAAATCACTATATTTACAAGTGCGACCTGTAACAAAATGTAGTGTGGAGTGTTGATGTTTTGAAGTCTAGCCACTCTAAATCAGTCCCGACTCCTGCATTTCTGTCAGCATTATGTGGCCACTGAGAAAGCTCAACCCTCACTAGGCTGCTTGGGGAAGCCCCCCACCCTGCTTGAGGGTTTTTCCTGATAAAGATTGTTGTATTTCTATAAACCTCGAGGTCCCCTCAAGCCTGATGATACCTCCGCCTCATGTGTGGGTAGTGTGATGTTGGCTACAGAAGCAAAGACACTGAAAGCCTTCGCCTCAGAAACAGAGGAAATGATATTAATGAATATACAGCAAGATAATTTTTCAGTATACAGACATGGTTTTGCGGGGAGGAGTTCTTAATTAAATTAATCCTCAATTCATGTCTTTTTGGCATTATTTGGAAAGGCCTGTCTCTTTCCCATATTTAAAAAGGACTTTCTTTCCATCTTAGCCAGTCCCTTCCCTCAACTCTTCTGTTTCTCGTCCTTATTTTGCCAATCCTGCAGTTGAGTTGTAGGCAAGGCCTGCCTTTCTAATTCTTTTCGAATAGCATTTAGTTGTACGCACTGTATAAATATTACTCATCCTCACAGCTGAGAGAATTAACTGGATCAGGAAAGGCCTCAATAAAAACAAAACACATTAAGCAATTAATTATCTGGTGGCTTTGAAGCGACCCATTAACACTTCAACTTCAAACTCCCCCCCCTCTCACTCCCCCCATAATATATTGGGAGAATAATACTGGCCTTCCTTAAGTTATATAGCAGCTGTATCATTATTATTATTATTATTATTATTATTATTATTATTATTATTATTTATATAGCACCATCAATGTACATGGTGCTGTATCTTTCTCAACTGGATGTAAATAACAGAAATAAGAAACAGGTTATTTTCAAATGTTGGATATATGCAGTCACACCTACACTTTTGCCCTCCTATTATCCCCCTTTCATAGCATGTGAAGCCCTGATCACTTGCACCTCTGCACTTTTAGGGTTCATGCATCTTTACACCTCTCCTCCCTTGCACACCTGCGAACTGCTATTGCATCCACTCGTGGATCTCCTTCGTACCTCACCCTAATTCTGGTGGTTGGACAACACCCCGTGCCCCCTGCACTGACTGTGATGGACATGGGGCTACTAGGTGCTGTTCTGCTTTTTCTAGAGCAGTAGCTTCTCTTGTTGCTGAACAGATTTGGGAAAAACAAGGTCTTCTCTCCCCTAAGTAGTTTTGTGGATATCCCCTGTAAGTCATTAAGCCCCCTCCTACACAGCTTTACTCAGAAGTAAGTCCTGTTTTGTTCCATTCTGCCTTTTAAATAAATAAATAACCCACTTACCTGAGAGTAAGCCCTGCCAAACTCAACAAGGCTTCTGAGTAGACTTGCCTAAGCCTGCCCCCCCCCCCAAGTAATAAATGAAACTGTCCCTACTAGGTCTTAGGGGGAAGAGAAAGAGCACCGATCGCAGGCAGAATTAGGAGCACTGAACACTGCCTGGGATCGGACTGGTAGAAAGAAAGAAAGGAAAGGTGGAGGGGAGAGAAAGAGAGAGAGATCGAGGAACCCACTTCAGTAAAGTGCCCACCTGGATGGAAAGAGACAAGGGGCTCTCGCTTTCTCACTGCTTGACTCAACGTTGCCTGTCCACCTCCCCTTTATGCAAAACAGAGCCCCCAACATGGAATAAGAAAAGAAGCTGCCGCTGCAGCCCTCCCAGGACTGGGATCTTCAGCCAACTGAAGATACACCAACTGCGGAGATAGCTGGTGTCCAAACCTTGCGGAAAGGGCACCAGGCAAACCTAGTTCACCTCTCATACGTGCTCCATCTGTCAAATCCATCTGTCAAACACGCATACAAGTCTTCCATGGCTCTCTAGAATTGGAATATGTGTTTACTCAGAAGTAAGACTCTCTCTGTTCAATGGGGTTTACTCAAAAGTAAGCCTGCATGTGACTTTAGCAGTTGAAATCAATGGGATTTACTTTTGAGTAAGGGAACCAGCAGATCTGTAGTTTATGAACCTGAAGCTGCACAGCTTCACCTGATCAAAGGAATGGAAGATCGATCCTACGATCCTTCGCACTGGTGCAAAACAGAGGAAAAGAATTTAAGGGGGGAATTTAAAAAAAAATCATTAAAAATCAGGGGATAACCTGATCTGATTCAAATTTGGTATGCTGAAAGCCCTCCTTAAGAGCTATCACTGTGCCAATGTGAATCTCTTTATCTTTAAAACTTATGCAGTTGCAAGCATTTGTTTGATTTCCATTTAAAAGATCCCTTAAAATTAAGGGATGATAGAATCGGATTCAAATTGAGCATGCTGAAAGCCAAGAGCTATCACTGTGTCAATTTGGATCTCTTTATCTTTAAAAATGAGGGCACTGCTGGCAAGGAGGTTGCATTTTCCACATTTATTTTAAGGTGAAAATGCCTACTCAGTAGAATAGTAGTGGTAGAATAACTGCACATTTACAGTTATAGAATATGGAGTCTTTTTAATATACACCATCACATGTATGTTTTGTTTTAAGCATATGACCATCTTGCTATGTTTTGAGCTTTACAGAAAGTTTAATTGTTGCCAACTAACAAAAACAAATAACCAATATAATGTAATTTTACAGGAAAATGTGTCAAAATTCATTGCATTCTTCTCTCTCTCTCTGTTTTGTTGGAGACGGTCTCATTAGAAATTAAAAAAAAGCTACAGTAATTGCAAGTAATTTCATGAATCTGTGAGGTGGTTTTCCTTTTGCAGTTTAATATTTTGTTTCATTTAATAGCATAATCCTTTATAGAGCAAATTAAATGTAATAAGTCTTCCTGATTCATATTGCTTTGCGAAGATGTTCCTAAAAGGAAATGGAACTGTAATGACTACTGTAGCAAAAGTGTTGACACTAAATCTAGCCAAAATTGAGCACATGATTTCAATAGAGAAGTTAGCAGTGCAATCTGATACATATCGTCTGATGGATCCCACTGAATTCAGTGGAACTTACTCTCAGGTAAGTACTGTAAGTGTGTGTGTCTCTGTATTGAAATCAGTGGGAGTGAGATGTTCTTGGCTTTGGAACATGTGCTTGGATTTTAGTTAATCTTTGTTCATAGAACTCATTGATAAGAGTAACAGGTCATTCTGAGGAATAATCATATGCAATCTTTAAACATGAGAAGGTGACATAGCTTTCATGTTGTTCAAGAATGAACATTATCTCTTCTTCGTCTTCGTCTTCTTCGTGTTCTGTGGAAACAGAGGCCCTTTCTACACATAAGGCAGGTGTAGAAGCTAAATAAAATAGGACAGCTTTTTAGGTAATTAATTTAAAGAAAAACATTATTTTTTAATGATTTTGTGATAGGTCCCCCCCCCCCCTCTATACTGGCTTCATATTGTTTTGGATGCCTCGTGGCAGAAAAGTATAAATAGATAAAGAAGAAATAGAGTGATGGGGGGAAAACCAACAGTAGTAGTGTTAGTTTGCTTTGTTTATATGAGAACTACAAGTTCAACCGCAGCTTTTAAAGCTCAACTAAAAACTTTTCTTTTTCCTAAAGCTTTTAAAACTTGATGTTGTGCAGACTTCTACTGTTACTTTCTACTGTTAGTTTTACCCTACCCTGTGCCTGTTTACCCTACCCTGTACCTGTTTGCATTCTCTTCCCCTCCTTATTGTTTTACTATGATTTTATTAGATTGTAAGCCTATGCGGCAGGGTCTTGCTATTTACTGTTTTACTCTGTACAGCACCATGTACACTGATGGTGCTATATAAATAAATAAATAAATAATAATAATAATAATAATAATAATAATATATGAACACATCCTGTGCATAAGGCTGGGTGTTGAGCCCCACTGGGAAATACACATTTCTATTGCAACTTGCTTGAAGTCTTTACTATTATGTATTCTAGTTTCGATAAATAAGTTTTTCACATAGATTTGGTACAGTTCTTGTATCCAGATTTAAAGAACCTCCCAGATTAAACTCTTTTGACACTGAGGCCTTTGCTAGACCTACCAGTAAGTCTGTGACGGGGGAGGGGAGATCCCACAATGCGAGTATCGTGGGATGTCGCCCTCGTTTACACGCAAGGCGAGACGAGCTCAAGAAGAGAGCCGTTGTGCCTGCCATTTTTTTGGTAGTTTTAATGGGCCAGCTGTGCTCAAGTGCACGAGCGACAAAATAATAATTAAAAAATGATTTCCCCACGCCCCGATGGGTGCAGTGCTCTCAGCGAGTAATCGCGTGGAGCCGGGAAATGCCGCAGAAATGGGCCAAATGCTCGCAGTCTCAGTCTCAGCCCAAGACCGTGGGGAAAAAACAGGGCCAAAGGGTAGGCCTACATCCCGGGGACAGGGAGGGTTGATCCCTGCCTAAGCCCAGGATCCCCTGTGCATCATCTGGACGCACAGGGACCCGGGATATAGCCTGGTCTAGCAAAGGCCTGAATGTTCAAATTGGTATGGAAAATAACTTAGCTGTGTCACCAGATTTAGAAAAGAAAACTTGTCTATTGCTGTCAAAGGCAGAAGAATTCTCGTTTTCTTTCACTAACCTGCATTTAAGGAGAACATTTCTACTTTGGGGATTTTGATGATAAAAGGCACTTTCCCTAGCTAATATGAAACAAGAGTCATAAAACTGTGGCACTATTATTGATACATAAAAATCATATATAATTTGACTTTTACAGCATATAACAGGATCCTTCTGGTTTACTATTTAAAGTCCATATGCTATGATTTCAAGTGTCTCCCACCTTATCCCCTTAAAAGAATACATTTAGAGCAATCATTATTTACTTTTAATTTTCCTTAAGAGATTAAGAATTATTCAAAAATGGCTTTGGTGAAATCTTCGCTCAGTTCAAATAACCTGCCATTCAGGAATTACAAATCACAAATTCTGGCCACAATAGTTTTTATCTTCGCCACTTTATTCCAGTGTACCCTTACCTGAGGAGCCGGGCATATACCTGGCAGGACATAAACAGGACCAGGCCAAAATTTTGTGAGTTGGGAGGAGCCATTAGAAGATATAGTGGATAAGGCCGGAGCTTAGAGGAATAATATCTTTGTGGCTTTTCAGAACCCATTATTACTTATCTGCAACACTTGCTTATGAAGAGCTGATTATTACCATTGCTGCTAATTCTCTGCATAAATAAATAAATCTCTGCCTCCAGTCTAACATATTACAGAATTAAGGCCTATCAGTATATCTGGATATTGAGTTAAACTTTATAATATTGTTTTGAGATTGCTATTTGATTGGTGAAGGAGCTTTGGTGAAGGAGAAGGTTAATGGGGCCAGAATGACTGCGTAAATTTTGTTGCCTCAGTAAGGTAAGTTGGTAGGTGTATCTTTTGTTAGGAAAATTACAGATAGAAAGTGAAAGATACAAGGACAATAGCAAAAAAAATATTTCCCCGGGGCAGGGGAAGAGACTTGCTTCTCTCCAATGATCTGATGTAGGGCAGTGGAAATTGCCATTAGTTAAGTTGTGGTAGTTAAGTTGTGTCTCCACTAGTGGTCAACATGTACATTTGTGAGCAGGTGGTTAGTAAATAATGAGATGACACACAGAAGCTTGGGTTTAAACAGGGCCACATTTATTAAAGATCTGCAAAGGGGGATCCTATATGGCATCTGGCCTGTTTACAGACCTTTCTGAGTAGGGTGAGCCATTCATACCCTGTGGGTGGGCACTATCAAATTTGTCCTCCGAATGGCTGACCCCTTTCTGGGTAGGGAGGCCTTTAGGTGAGAAAAGGCCTCAAGGTGGGTGAGAAAGTTTGGTCTCAGAGGTAACCCTTATCTCCTAGCCTGGTCTCAAGGCTAAATACTGGGAGCCCTCAGAAGTTACCAGTCAACGGAACAGTGCCTGTAAATGCTCACCATTCAAAAATCCCTCCAGATGCCATTCCTATCTGCCATGGGGGGCGTCAAGCCACTTGATTAGTAGCTCCCTCCCACCTGCAAGGGGGTCTGAGAAATTATATTTATTCTCAGACCCCCTTGCAGATCCTGCAAGGATAGGTCCTGCAAGGATACCGAGCTCGGACAAATGGACCCCATCCTGCCTATACAGTTACACAGCCCACGGAGCTCGGGGGGGGGGGAATGGGGAAAAAGCAGTCCAAGCTGTCCTGGGAGAACTGAGTGCTTGTTCCAGGTTCACCCCAGGTTCAGCTGTGTGTCATTTCGATGTGCAGGGATGACTTTGTGACCACACCAGGATAAATGGCAGGTGTAGATTAGGCCTGCGTTTTTGTTGTGATAATATTGGTTGTATACTGCCTCCAAAATTCTAAATAGATTGAAGGACAGTATACAAATGTTCTATGTAAATAAGGCCTGCATCATATAAATGGATCTCCTTGCTCCCCAGTTCGCTAGTCTAGACTGGAGGCAGCCAAACTGCCTGAAGACACCAGGGATGAGTGCATCTGTTCTACAGAAAGCATTAGAGTTGGCCGTTGCCATACTTCAGGCCTGATTTAAGTCATGCCCCAAAATCTGGCCACTTAGTGCTGTCTGTAAGCTACGGTACTATCCTTACATGACAAACTATCATGCAAAATGGCCTACCCGTGTTGCTCCCCATACCTTTGGCATCCCTTCACTCCAAGGAAGTCCCACTGCCTTCCAAACAGGAGAAAACACTAGAGTCCCAGTGTCTGAATGCCCCCTACATTGATGAGATGTGACTCGGCTTGACATTAACATGTCTATTCCAATAGCTGGGCAATAAGCCCCAGGATAAGCCATTGCTTGGCTAGCAAGACAGTATTTTTATACATGGTAGCTTCTTTGTCATAACTATAATAAAAATTAACCTTTTGGAAGCAGTGTAAAGTTTCAGTCATAAGGGCCCAAATAAGCTGTGAAAACAAGGATTAGCTTCCCAGCAACAATCCCACCAGAACAGAAGCCACTTCCTTTTCAAATGAAAATGAAGCACATACAGTAGCTTTCTTATACTCAAGAGTTAGACGAACATGAAAATACCAGCCTGTTTATTTTTTCTTAATTAATCTCTGTATCCAAACACAAGGACCAACAAAGAGCCTCTTCTAGAGACCAAAAAGGAAGGCCAGGGGTGGGGTGGGGAGATTAAAAGAAGGAAACTGGAAAATATTTCTGTATTTGTTTGTGCTAAAGAGTAAGAAAAAAAATCTTACTGATTATGCCTTTATTTCGTTCTTTTACAAACTGTCTTTGACACTGATTGCTGAACTCTGGCATTGCTTTGGCTGTAAAGTCTGCATAATATTTTGAGTGTTTTCACATATGGTGTTTAAAAACACCTTTGACTCTCTCTCTCTCTCTCTCTCTCTCTCTTGTGCTTTTTTGCATGCATTTGAAAATGTTGTTGACATAGGCTACAAAGCAGAGGAGAGCCATTCTTAAATAGGCTCTCTAAAAATCAATTTACAGTTATATAGTGTCAATGTTACAGTGGATTTATAGACGTATGTGGCTGCCAGAGGTGCCACAGCGCTAGCACCAATGACGATGTGGCAGCGTAAACCAATGGTGGTACAAGGTCATTAGCGCTTTCTAGGAAAGGGGGAAAGTAGTGATTTGCTGCTGAAATGTGGCAGCAAGACATGCCACCAAAATTTAGCAACGCGACTTGTCACCCACGTCACCACTTTTTCCCTTTGTGTTTCAAGTGCTAATGGTGTTGCGCTAGCATTGATTTACACTAACACATCTATTGCTAGCACTGTGACAGCACTGGATACTACCTGTAGGAATAATAATAATAATAATAATAATAATAATAAATTTCTTACCTGCCTCTCCATTTTGATCAAGGCGGAGAACAACAATAAACAATAAAATACATAAAACTGAATTAAAACATAATATACATTGTTAAAAATGTGCTTTTGTATTGTGTTTTATATCATGGTTTTATATTATTTGTTTTATACTTTGAATGGTTTTAGTGAACTACCCAGGGAGCTTTGACTATTGGGTGGTATAAAAATGCAATAAATAAATAAATAAATAAATAAACTTCCTAAAAAAAATCCTAAAAACATCTTAAATAGACTGTCAAGTTGAAGAGTCTCCTCCGGCAGGCCATTCTACAGTCTGGGAGCAGCAGAAGAAAAGGTCCTCTGGGTAATACTCGTCAGCCTAACATTGACTGACTGAAGTAGATGCTTCCCAGAGGACCTGAGTGTGTGGGGCGGATTGTATGGGAAACGGCGATCCTGCAGGTAGCCTGGACCCAAACCATGTAGGGCTTTAAAGGTGATAACCAACACTTTGTACTTCGCCCGGAAACTAATTGGCAGCCAGTAAAGAGATTTTTAAACTGGTGTAATGTGGTCACCCCTAGGTGTACCAGTGACCAGCCTGGCTGCCATATTTTGAATTAGTTGAAGTTTCCGGACTAGGCGCAGAGGTAGCCCTCTGTAGATCGCATTGCAGAAGTCAAGCCTCGAAGTTACCAGCACGTGCATTACCGTCTTTACGTGTTCTGATTGGGGAAAATGCTTTTGATATTGTGCAGGGAAAGTCACTTTTGTGTGAAGAGAAATACAACTTTTCCAGAGCAGTAGAGCTGGTTTAGAAATAGACTCACCAGCTCACGTGTACCTTTTGCTCTTCCCCAGCTGGCTCTGTTCTGCAGCTTTTTCAGAGTGATTAATTTAAATGGCACAAAGCCAGTTGTAGATAGTGCTGATTCACTAGCACCCATGATGTCATACTGTGAATAGATGGTCGATCTGTCTCGTCCTATCAGGTGGTATGGAGTGTGTGTGTTTTTAACCACACATCAGATGCTGATGGACGGTGAAATGGCCATCCGCATTCAGCATCACACGTCTGTCAAATAAATTGCAAAGATGGGATTTGGGTTTTTTGTACAAAACATCTTTGGCCTTGCCCACTTTTCCCAAATTCAAAAAAAAAAAAAAAAGGAAGAAGAATCCTGTGGTATTTTAAAGACTAAGAGATATGATAGTATAATCTTATGCTACAATTAATATTTCTTTAAGGTCCAGAGGAATCTTTTGCATTTGTTGCAAGAGAATAGCATGGTGATGCCTTTGGAATTTTACATCACTAGTTTTTCCTAGTGTTGTACTTACTGGGGCCAGAGAGGAGCTTGTCCCTATTAACTTTTTCAAAGGCGGCCATATTTGGCTAAAACTGGGGGGAAGTCATGGGATTGATTTCATTAAGTTTCCTTCTAACTCTCCCCCCATCATTAAAGTAATGTGAAACACGGGAGCAGCATTCTCACTCTGACAGTCCAGAGAATACAATGCTGACTTTGGGACTGGGGACACCTTAGTGTAAAGACCCGGTTTTGTAGAGCAGACTTGCAAAGATGCATATGGCTCGTTCACATGTGCACATTCAACACTTAATGGCTGCAGTATAATGGTTTGCATCTGTGCATGACAGATGAACTTCCTCCTGTAGAACTCGTGTATTGCCTCATGTCACCTCAAATGCAATGAACTTGAATGGAATCAGTCCGTAAGCGTCCATCACTGTCTCTCGCCCTCCCTGTTGTAGAGCACTTGGGAAACAGTACAGTACAGGTGAGGGAACGGTTGGCCCACAGGTATGCCTTGAAATAAAAACCACCAATGCCCTTAAACAACCAATGGAAGCATCACATTTAGTTGGCCCCTCAACTACCAGCCATTCAATACTGAGTAATGAATGCTGAGATGTACAATCAAGTGATAGAGATGTATATGAGGAAAAGCTTATAATCTTTCATTCTTCACTCCCTTTCTGTAAAAGAAAGCTAATATTGATGTATCTTACAGGATTTTGATGAGGATGAAATAAAGAAACAATGTTAACCATCCAGAATCTTTTTTTAAAAAAGGATAGATAGATTACGGGCATGTCTGTGCCATGCCTTATCCCGGGGATCGTCCCGGGATCATCCCTGTGTCCACATAACACACAGGGGATCCTAGGGGCAGGGAGGGAAGATCCCTCCATTTCCCCAGGATAACCGGGACGGCTTTTAGCCCAATTTTCCCCACGGTTTTGGGATCATCCCAGGGTGTGGGCGACTGTCCCGGTTTCATCCCGGCTCCTCGCAAGTAAATGCGAGGACCCGGGAAACAGGCATGGAGCACGAAGCTCTTCAGGCGCTCCGTGCCCATCAGGGGTGGAGTGGGGGGAGCAGGTGTTTTCCCCCTACCTTTGGTGGAGAAGCACCTGTGCACTCCTCTGCTGTTTTTTTTTGTTTTTTTTAATGGCAGCCGTGCCGTCCTTCCAGGACGTCGCATGGCCATCTGGACACGCAGGGAGGATCACGGAAGCCGATAAGTCCACAATCCTCCCCCTACACCCTTGTGGTGTAGACATGCCCTTTGTCTCTGAACATATGAAGAGCCCTGCTGGATCAGAGCCAAAGTCTAGCAGTCTGTTTCCATCCGCGATAAGCCTAGTGCTTTGGGGAAGCTCAGAAGCATATGAACATAAAAACGTAAGAAGAGTTATGCTGGATCAGACCATGAGTATATCATACAGTGGCCAAACAGCTGTTGACCAGGGACCCACCAGCAGGACATGGTGCACCAGCAGCCTCCTACCCATGTTCCCCAGGAACTGGAGTATATAGGCTTAAAGCAGGGCATGAAGCAAGGAGCCCTCTTTGTCAGTTGTCGTTCCCCCACTCCGCCGATATTATAAGTATTCTGCTCTGGATATGGAGGGCTCCATATGTTTTATATCATATAAATATAGCCATGTCAAGAATGTGGCACTGAGTTCCTATCAGATGTTATCACATTTTTCTGTAGTGCTACAATTACACATGCGTCTCATCTGCTATTTACACCAGTTTGTTTATCGGTCTGTTTGTCTGCCTGCTCTTTGTTTCTTTGTCTCCCCATAGCTGAGATCACGGTTGTATCGGCCGTCTGAATCTCTGTTGTTGCACTTGAGCCGCACCAGATACTGCTATCACTCAGAAGCTTAGCACAGGGATTATGTATTGAAATGATTCCTAAGTTATCTTAAAATAGAAGGAATCTGTAAGAATAAAGGATTTGCCCTGACTTGACACTGATGGATTACTACAGACTATACTGTCGGGTGATAAAGTGATATTCTGTAATGGCAATCCTCCACATTGCCTTATCAGTTTGTGTACTGTTAGCGTACAGTTATATTTTTCTTGCAACTATTCATTATCTTTTACTGTACCACTTAGCATAATCCACAATGTAGGAAGCAAAGGCATACAAACACTTAAACCAAGGTAAATGTTCCCATTTTCTGATACTGTTGTGAGATAGGCCTCATCTACACCAAGCAGGATATTGCACTATGAAAGCGGTATATAAAAGGCAGGAGCCACACCAAGCAGGATATAGTGGTATGAAAGCAGTATATGGTATGTGTCAATGAGCCCCAACAGTTGTCAGTGCACTTCAATACCGCTGTAAAGCAGTAGTGTGGCTCCTGCCTTTTATATACCACTTTCATAGTGAAATATCCTGCTTGGTGTAGATGAGGCCGAAATCTTAGTATCTATAGTAGCTTAGGACTGTTTCCCATACACTTTTAATTTGATATAGCTCATAAATTTCCAGATAAACTAACTGCACTTCCCATTTGCATCAAATTTATATTAACAAATCCACCATTGTGCACTGATCTTCCTCCTCAGGGTGGGAACATAGCTTAGCTGTAGAGCACATGCTGTGCATAGAAAAAGTCCCAGGAATCCAAAGCATTTCCAGTACAGGCTAATAGGTAGCAGGTCTGAGAAAGATCTCATCTTGAGCTACTTCCAGTCACCGATCTACTTGAGTGGATGATAGTTGCCCTTTATCTAGTTGAGCAGTGACCAGTGCTATCAATTTGCCTTCCTCATTAAGCAGTTGAACCACCATTTCTTTCCTCTGTCTTTTACTATTCACGTATCTGAAGAAAGCCTTTTTATGGCTTTTAGCATCCCTCGCTAATCTCTGCTCATTCTCAGCTTTAGCCTTCCTGATGCCATTCCTGCACTTCTGTGCTCCTTGTCTGTATTCTTCTTTTGTAGCCTGGCCTTCCTTCCACTTCCTATATGTATCCCTTTTTTTGTTTTCAGGTCATCTCTAAGCTTTTTGTGGAGCCACATTGGTTTCTTCTGTTGTGGATTTTTTTTGTAATTGTGCCTTTGAGGGCAGGATCTACACTACTGCTTATAACGGTTTATAATGGTTTTGACAACTGTTCAAGCCCAGAACACATTACATATACAGTTTTCAAAATGTTTTTAAAGTGTTGTATTCTGCTTAGTGTAGATCGGGCCAAGATTTCCTTTATTACATACCCCCACCCATCTTGGACACCTTTTCTCATCAGGGTCACTTGCCACTGTTAGTGGTGACTTCATCTGTTTACTGGATGCTCCATGGTAAGAGCTCTGTACCGAAAATAATTCTCCTGATAGCTGCAGTTTAATGTAGAAAAATGGTCTGGCAATGAAGAACACCCCTCTCCCACCAGAGAAATTTAACTAATCTTGCCAAAGTCCTTTTACTTTATCTCAAAATTCCTACAGATCTTTTGCTTGACCCAGGTTTTGCTTTAGGCACAATTCAGCAGTAAGTGTAATAAAGTCTAACAAGTAAATTGATTATTTGAATCAGCCTGTGGATTAATCCAGACTGTACTGATTTGTTCAAGAAGGCAAAGCAGGCCCAGTGCCAAATGTCTTCTTGTTGCTTGAAAGAAATGCCTGGCATCAAATGAAACAGCAGCTTCTTAATGCATAGTTTGGTGTTGAAAGCTTCACTGATGACATATTAACAGCTTACCATCACAACTATCAAAAGAAAAATGTTAGCATCAGCAAGTACTGTATCAGTTATGCCATGTGGATGGGTTATAAAGAGAAGAGTGGGGTGTGGAGGCACTGGAGAAAGCACTGGGTTTTATTTATTTATTGCATTTATATACTGCCCCATAGCTGAAGCTCTCTGGGCGGTTTACAAAAGTTAAAAACAGGCCACCTCTTAAAAGGCCCTCTCCCTTGTTGCCATCCCCTGAGCTTCCCTCGAAGTAGGCACTCGGAGGAGGACCTTAGATGTAGAGCATAGTGTACAGGTAGGTTCATGTCGGGAGAGGCGTTCCATCAGGTATTGTGGTCCCAAGCTGTGTAAGGCTTTATAGGTCAAAACCAGCACCTTGAATTGGGCTCAGAAACGTATAGGCAGCCAATGCAAGCAGGCCAGATTCGGTGTTATATGTCCAAACCTTCTGGTTCCAGTTGTCAATCAGGTTTCCATGGGTGGAAACCATTGGCTGGAAAATGCCCCCCAGACCACCCGAAGTTGTGCACCACTGCCCTAGGTAATTGTTAAAAATGTTCAGCTGCTCTAATTGTTAAGGGCTTTCTCCTAATATTCAACTGAAATCTCCCTTCACCCCTTCATCACTGATGAAAATCTTTCAGTGTATCAGGCCCAGGATAGAGCCAGTCAAAGCCTCTCTCCAGTCTGATAAGGAACGTATGAAATCTCTTGGGAGGGTTTATAACTCAAATGACTTTTGGTAGCTGTTGGGCTGCATAGTTACACAAGGCAAGGGTGGATAGAATATATATGCTGTCACTTCAAAGGATAGCTCTTCACCTGAAGTGATCGTTGTTTAGGTCTTTGCTCACTATGTTGTGCCAAAGTCGTTCTTGGTGTATCACGGATGTTAAGTGTAATGCAAATGCCTACTACATATTCATACATTTATTCTTTGGATAAAGTGCTCCGCTTGTAAAGCCATCTAAACTAGAGATATGTGAATACCCAAAAAGCAATTACTTCACTCCGTCAGTTTGGTGTAAAAAAGAATAGCGTTAAACTCCTGGCTTTAAATTTATTTTTCTAACAGAGAGCAAGAAGAACACGCTGTTGGGACAGAAGTGTGCAAGTTTCCAAATTAGGAAGCTTTTATTCAATTATAATATGACAATGTTGGACAGCTTTGTTTGTACAACCTGTAATTTACTAAATTTATGCACCTATCACAAGCAGTATGCATAGCTCTCTTCATTGATAATTTATAGCTGGGGTGGGGGGAAGGAAAGAAAGCCAAATGTAACACAGAAAAGATTCCTTTCCTTCTTAAGGACTAATGCAAAGTGTTAAAATTTACAGATGTGTGTTCATCAAGTGATGATTTCCATATGTGAAATAGCTATCAAAGATAATTATAGATTATCATAATTTGGTCACAACTTCCACATTGCCCAGTGCCACCTCAAATGCAGTACTTTTCAGTTGAGTACTTTCACTTACTCAGCTGCCTGTCATGAAGGAGAAAGTATTAATGGGTAGAGAAGTTGGCCAGTCCCAATCAAGATTTGTTTTCTTGGTGAGGTTTTGGTAGAACTGAATTAGTGGTATCTCAATAACTGAGGAAAAATTCTGCCGCAGAAAATCAGGTACTCCCCCACCCACTCCCCAAGTACAATCCACAGAGAACTTCTACGTGTGTGGTATATGTGTATGCAAACATGACCTGTTGTTTTATTATGGTTTTAATTTTTGTGCACCGCCCAGAGAGCTTCGGCTATTGGGCGGTATAAAAATGTAATAAATAAAATAAAATAAATATTCGTGCTTTATGTTTTATACATGCAGAACATCTAAGGTGTACACCTAAAAATATAGTGTGGGAAGTGGCCCAGACTTCACTGTTGACAAGCTTTAATTAGAAAATATTCCATTATTGTATACAGGTACAGGCTGGGTTCACACAACATA
The DNA here is from genome assembly GCF_023053635.1 of Elgaria multicarinata webbii. NCBI lineage: Eukaryota > Metazoa > Chordata > Lepidosauria > Squamata > Anguidae > Elgaria > Elgaria multicarinata. The sequence continues at coordinate 16,711,618 of NC_086175.1, read as the reverse complement.
CTAACCCACCAAGCACAGCACATTTTCTGCAAGGTGGGTCATTGTGTTGTCTGAACGCAGCATGTTTTCCGCAGGGTTGCTCGTTAAACATGCAGTGTGGCTTGTTAACCACCCTGAACAGCCCAACAACAAGCCATGGGTTCTCAAGGTGGTTTGTTTGAGAAAAATAAACCAACTGCATGGCTAAACATGCAGGAAACGCAGTGTGTTCTGACAACACGATAACCCACCCTGCAAAAAATGCACTGCATTCAGACAATGTGTTAATCCATTCTGCGGAAAATGCACTGCGTTCAGACAACACGACAACCCATGGTGGGTTAGTGTGTTGTGTGGACCCAGCCACAATTATGTTATAGCACTTGCCAGTGGTTATTTATTTAGAAACCAATAACTACATGAACAGTGGTGCAAAAGGTAATGTAAAAAAGAATGCACAGACAGCTTCATCCCTAGCTGGTTGGTCTTCTATACTTGCCCATCTACAGGGTAGATTTTTGGATCAACTATGTACTCTGGAACAGCAGAAGTTAGTCATTTGTCCATGCCCTTTAACAGCTTGAATATAATTCACCATCTCTTTTATTGTCAGTTCTGATGAATTGCTACTCCATGTTTCTTACCATTGTCAAGCACCTGTTGGAAAAAGGATAAATTATCCGGTTGTATGACATACTCTCTTGGCAAAATTACATGTTTGCTTTATGAGAACTTGTTAATGAAAACTTATCTGGAAGTTGAATGAGTACAGAAAAGGTTGATAGAATGATTCATATACTACAAGTGTTGTTTAATCACAGATAATAATTTTTAATATACTGGAATTATAATCTGGAGTATGCTAGCAGATGGTTTATCACTGTGGTTGAGCAATAGGAGCTCCAAATTTATTTATTTTTTTCATGTTTTGTGTTGTATGCTTCTACTAAATACTGCCTTTTCCCACACAGAAATCTGAATCCACTTTGCTTGTTCATTTTCTATGTAGTCTGAGTTAGGACATGATTATGATCTCTTTGACCCTTTTCAGATGCAACACTAAGCCATGGTGGTTAAGCATTTTGAGCTGAACATTATGGCTTAGTGTGCCCTGTGACCCAAGACTTATCATGCCGCGTGAACTATTTGTAACCATGGTGGCTTCATAACCACGGTTTCAACACGCTCACTAACAATTTGCTGCAAAAGTGTTAGCAGCCTAACGATAGCTTAGTGTGTTGTCTGAACAGGTCCTATAGGTTTAGTGTTATTTGATGACCACATGGGACTGATGAGACATCATGTTTATAATTGCCATTCTGTGGTTAAGCAATTCACAGCAGCCTTCAGGACTACAAACTTCCTCTCTTCACACCCTCTTATCTCAGCATACTTGCTGCTAGGTCTAACCACAACTTACCATTGTGGTTACCATAGTCTAAAGCAGCCTTCCCCAGTCTGGTGCCCTCCAGATGTTTTGAACTACAACTCCCAACATTCTAGGTATTGGCCATGATGGAAGTTGAAAGCCAAAACATCTGCAGGTCACCAGTTTGGGGAAGGCTGATCTTAAAGCTAACCTTGGTTTGGTTCAGTTCCTGGGTTAAGTTGGAAATTTGGTCAAAGGCACTGTCCCATTCCAAGTATTGAAGCAAAATTCAACTACAAGTCCAGTTCATTTATGTACGTGGAATGTGGGGGCATCTTTTCCTTAGGTTTCCCAAGATGAGTCATCTTCTGATGACATCACTTAATTTGGCTTCACGCTGAATTGAAGGACCTATAAGGGTTTTGGTGGTTGGTAGAGAATCTTGATCTTGAGATTGGTAAGTGGCGTTCTTCCCTGTTGATTCGACTTGGTGTCTGTAGGGATGGACATACTCACCCACTCCCAGCTTTGTCAGTTGCTTGTTGAGCCATCACCACCACCCGCCCGTGCCCGCAGTGCAGGGCAAGCTTCTCAGCAAGCAGCCAACAAGGCTGGGGTGCTGGTGGCATCTGCCCTTTTTGCAGCAAATGGTTAGTGAGCACATTTAAACCATGGTAATGTAACCACCACAGTTAGGAATGGTTCACGTGATGCACTACGTCATAAAGTTTAGCTCAAAATGCTTAACCACTATGGCTTAGTGTGTTGTCTGTTATGCTGTCTGTAACAGGACAATTCATTGTAGAAAAGCTAATGTATTTTTTCTGCTTTATAAACCATCATGTATTTTAGATATGCTGGAGTATGCTTTTTCATATATTATATGTTGGCCTAAATGTTGGGGTTAGCTCCAGGACCCTCCCCAGAAGTGTGTATGCGGGAAGTGGACTATGAAGGAGATGATGTATACAAATAGTTATGCCGTACTTACGCAACAACTGTAATGGTACAGTTTTTGTTTTTCAGCCATTGTGAGCTGTATTGCTATTTTGTTTGCTAAAACCAGCAGTATATTTAACACAAACGTACATTTTCTCTCTCCTTTTGTCAAGGGTATGTTACTACCAAAAAAAAAAAAAAATATCCAAAAAAACACTGAAGCAAAGTTTTCTCTCCCCCTGCAAATATGAAAATGTGTTCTATAGTACTGTCTTCGTTCATGTTGGAATGCAGTTTTTTAGTCAAGCACAGGCCAATTTCTGTGTTCTGTGTCTGGCTCTTGTGAACTAGAATCTAGGTCAGGACCTTCCAACTCCCCCCCCCCCTTGTGTGCTCAGTAGCTATGATGACAGATAGTTGCAGAGTGGGCTGGAAACCTAGCAAGAGAAAAAGGACAAAAGGCTTTAGGAAAGAGTTGCTGGTTTAAAATAAACCTTTAGGAGAGCAGTCCTATGAGGCTTGGGTGAGTGTCCCAGGGACCATAGCAGGGCCTAGATGTATCCATCTGACATCAGAAACAGCACTCTGACCGCAGAAGGAGGAGTCAGAGATCCAGCTCCCAACCCCTTGCAGACGGCATGGAGAGAACCGTGCTGTCTCCCTCTCCAAGGTTGGAAAGTCAACCTCAGAAAGGGCAGTAATGGCGGTGTTCTGGTGGACAGACAGGGGAGGAGACAGGAGATGCCAGGATATGATTTGCCCCAAGGATCCTTCCCTTCCCTTCCGAAACGCCGTTGTTAAATGGTGAAAAGCCCAACTAGTGAAAGATTGGAGGATAGGGAAGCATTCCTACCCCTCTGCTAGCTTCAGCCTGGCAGGGCACAGGAATATTGGAAGATTCCAAGTTCTGGGATGTCCAAGCAGAGAGGATTGTAGTCCTTAGGATTGAGCCCTTATAAGTTACAATTGCCAGGCAATGTATTAGTTGAGTTGAGTGGAGATTTAGTATCTCTTTTTAGTTTATTCAATTGAAGGATTTTTTTTAAGAACCCAAGAGTTCTTAGGCACCTAGGGAATTCTTGTTGAACACAAACTTCCTAGTTCGTTACAGTGTTGGGTAGCTGGAAATGCATACGAAGAGCGATAGAAAATGGGTGATACCCATAGTGATCTGTACAATATTAGCCAAGACAGGAGGTGATTCAGGGTGATTTTGTGTGCTTGAAATGGCAAAACAAAGATTATATGTGTTGCTACATGGGGTAGTAGTGCGGTATCCTAGGTTTCTGCTGGGAAGGAATGGTTTAAGGACTTGGCATAATTGTTTATGGCTGCTGCATATGAAAACCCTTTTGGCTTTCCTAGAAGTTTCCTAGAAATTTCTCAGATCTTTTGCCTGAAGAGAAAACCTCTAAATGGGTATTTTCACTGCCGTTATATTTTGGTGGCTGACCAAGATAAGTGTCTCCTCAAACTTTCAAATGGCATGTTTTGTAGCAGCTGTCTTCCATCTGGTTATCAGCTATCAGGTTGTGGGATCCAGTTGGCAAGATCAGATTATCACTGCAGCATGTAAGCTGCCCACACTTTTATGGTGACCTGTTTCATCTCCTTAGCAAAGGCATTGTGTGTGCTCTTTTGAACTGACATTCTTGGGTGTTGGAGCTGAGCCTAAATGATAGACTATTCAATTCCAGAAGTGTTATATTTCTGTATTTGTAACCTGATGAATGGAATTTAAATTTCAACAGAATTTATTAACATATATTTTAATCTGTATCCTGCCCCTTCAGGGAATTTTGGGGAACATACACATGTGCCCAAGCATGGAGGTTATCACATTTTATCATCACAATAACCTTTTCAGGAGATACTGATTGGCCCAAGTTCACCCTAATATTGATGACTCAACAGGGTTTGAACCCAAGTCTTCCTAGTCCAAGACTAACACTTTATCCAGTACTGTAGACTTCCAGTGGTGCTCTCCAAATCTTTTGGACATCTTTTCCCATCAACACCATTCAGCATGGCCAATGCCCAGAAATCCTGGGTGTTGTAGTCCAAAATATCCGGAGGGCACCAGGCTGAGAAAGGCTGCACTACTGCATACTGTCTCCCTACTTATGTGGGGAAAGGACACAGCTCATTTCACCATAGTTGTTATTAAATGGCCCTTAATATGCAAGTGGTTACAGAGCTGTTTCTGAAAGCGGTTTATGTATTTCTAAGAAGGATTTCTCAACATAGTTGGTTCCCCTGCACTACCCCACCTACCTGGTTCTCACATTTATATCCTTGGTGGCTTGTTCTTTTGCATAAAGGGCCTTTTATGGAAATGGAAGCTGTAAGGGGAGATTTACACAAGATTTTAGGTGTAAATGTTCCATTCACACCTGTAATCTTGCATAAATGGCTGTGTTATGGCCAACATTAGCTTGACGACCAATTCTGTAAAAGAACGAGCCACTATTTTTACGCAAAATGGTGGCTCACTAAAGGAATGGGTGCTCACCCGTCCCTCCAGCAGCTTGTGCGATGTGGCAAGCAGGATTGGGCAGGTGGCAGAATCCACGGACTGCGTCTAGGAAACCGAGCATTGGGGGGCGGGGAGACCTTTGGACTCCGCCCTTCTCTCTGACTCTCTCCTGGACTTCCCTGCTTGTAACTATTTCTTGTGAGTGTGCCTTGGTTTTGCTAAGCAGCCAGGTCACCAGTTGATCAGAGAATCTCACAGTGTCCTCTTGGTGCAACAACAGATTGAAAAGTCAGACATCTTTATCAACCTCAGGAAGTAAGATGTCATCCTTCAGTATTCTATCAGTGTAGCTCAGAGAAGATTTATTTATTTACAATATTTATGTACCACTCCCCATCTGAAGATTTCACAGTAGTGAACAAATAGAATAAAAGAATAAAAATAGATTAAAAACATCATTAAAAATTACATTTTAAAAGAACAAGGAACAGATTGAACCATGGCTGGTCATTCCGGGAAAGCTCCTTGGAACAAGTTTCCAGATGATGTTCCTGTTGCAAGAACAGCCTTCTGATGCATAGGCAATCATAGCCATTTATAAATCAGTCCCCAGGGGTGTTCTTTGCTTATACTGCCATAGTAGCCAATACAAATAAAGCAGCACCTCTCAATTGGCTGCAAGCCTAATGTTTTTCAGCCAAGATGTATTGCGCTAACCACAAAAGATCTATCCCCCTCAATGCATAGGGCATTATGCTAGCAGGAATACCAGGTCTACCAGCAGAAAGACCTTCGCAAGCTTGGGTATTTGGCTCTACAACTCCTCTCCGTGGGCCTACATCAGGCAATGAATGGCCACCATCCCCACTAAATTCTATGTTGGAATATGAGATTACATTTGCATAAGGGGAAGAAGAATAGCAGTGGTGGGTATGCATAAAATACTATTATTCATCTCAGGAAATGTGTGGGATTGAAGTGAAAGGAGGCCTGTTAAGCCTGATGTTTATTTAAGGAGTTTCTGTACAAGTGCTAGAACACATGGAGGATTGGGGGATCTATAACTGGGTAAAAGTCTGCCATTAATGCTAGATCCACAGTGCTCTGTTCAGGATACATTCTCTGTAGCCTAGAGAAGAGGAGACTGAGGTGGCATGATAGAATTGTCTGAAGGGCTGTTACATAGAAGGGAGCCAAAGACTTGTTCCAGAAGTTACTGAGGGAATGGTGAGAGCTCTTGCTTCCTGGAGGTCTTCAAGCAGAGGCTGGGCAGCCGACTGTTGGGGACTTCCCAGCTCCAGATTTCCTGCATCCAGGATGGGGTTGGATTAGATGGCCTACAAGGCACCTTCATTCTATGATTCTAAGGAACAGTCCCTCCTTTTCCTAATTATACATACAATGTAAAAATAAAAAGTATAGTCCCTTCAACCTGGAGCTTGGGTTGTTTGTTTGAGTCATCTGGACATATTTTCTTTTCAGACACCTTCTGAAATGGACTAGTTCTCTGCTTATATATGGCCAAGATTGATCTATTTGTCTTTGGAGATCATTCCTCCTCCAAGCAGTAAGACACCTAAGCTAGGCTGTTCATTCATTCCAACTCCAAAGCCAGTTCATACACTTTTACAGGGAAATGTCATAAGTGTGGGGGGTGGGGGTGAATGTGAGTGTGAAAGATAGACTAAAAACAGAATAATTAGTGCTAAATATTTCAGCTTCTGCCTTTATTGGTAGCGAAATATATGCACACCATTATTCTTCCATGATTGTTTATTTATTTATTTTATTTATTTATTACATGTTTATACCGCCCAATAGCCGAAGCTCTCTGGGCGGTTCACAAAAATTAAAATCATCATAAAACAACCAACAAGTTAAAAATACAAATACAAAATACAATATAAAAAGCACAACCAGGATAAAACCACGCAGCAAAATTGATATAAGGTTAAAATACAGAGTTAAAACAGTATAATTTAAATTTAAGTTAAAATTAAGTGTTAAAATACTGAGTGAATAAAAAGGTCTTCAGCTGGCGACGAAAGGAGTACAGTGTAGGCGCCAGGCGGACCTCTCTGGGGAGCTCATTCCACAACCGGGGTGCCACAGCGGAGAAAGCCCTCCTCCTAGTAGCCACCTGCCTCACTTCCTTTGGCAGGGGCTCACGGAGAAGGGCCCCTGTAGATGATCTTAAGGTCCGGGTAGGTACATATGGGAGGAGGCGTTCCTTCAAATAACCTGGCCCCAAACCGTTTAGGGCTTTAAATGTCAATACCAGCACTTTGAATCGGGCCCGGACCTGGACTGGCAGCCAATGAAGTTGTAAAAGGACTGGCGTAATGTGATCTCGCCAGCCAGTCCCTGTTAGTAAACGGGCTGCCCTGTTTTGTACCAGCTGAAGCTTCCGGACCGTTTTCAAAGGCAGCCCCACGTATAACGCATTGCAGTAATCCAAACGAGAGGTTATCAGAGCATGGATAACTGTAGCTAGGCTATCACTGTCCAGATAAGGGCGCAGTTGGTATATCAGCCTAAGCTGATAAAAGGTGCTCTTTGCCACTGAGTTCACCTGTGCCTCAAGTGACAGTTCTGGATCGAAGAGCACCCCCAAACTACGGACCCGATCCTTTAGAGAGAGTGCAACCCCGTCCAGGACAGGGCAAACATCACCTCGCCGGACAAATGAACCACCCGCTAACAGTACCTCCGTCTTGTCTGGATTGAGTCTCAGTTTGTTAGCCCTCATCCAGTCCATTACCGTGCCCAGGCACTGGTTCAGAACAGCCACTGCCTCACCTGGGTTTGATGAAAAGGAAAGGTAGAGCTGGGTGTCATCCGCATATTGATGACACCTCAGTCCACATCTCCGGATAACCTCCCCCAGCGGCTTCATGTATATGTTAAACAGCATAGGGGATAAAATAGAGCCCTGCGGAACCCCATGGCTTAGGAGCCACGGCACAGAGCAATAATCCCCCAGCACCACCTTCTGGAATTGGCCATCCAAGTAGGAGCGGAACCACTGCAACGCAGTACCTCCAGCTCCCAGCTCAGACAACCTATCCAGAAGGATACCATGGTCGATGGTATCGAAGGCCGCTGAGAGGTCCAGGAGAACCAACAGGGTCGCACTCCCCCTGTCTCTCTCCCGACAGAGGTCATCCCACAGGGCGACCAAGGCAGTTTCTGTTCCAAAACCAGGCCTGAAACCCGATTGAAATGGATCTAGATAATCCGTTTCATTCAAGAGTGCCTGGAGTTGCGTATACTTACAGATGTGCTGCTATGTGGTTAAATCCAAATGCAGCTACAACATAAGCCTTCAGTGGCTGAATTTCAGGAAGTAGTATAAATATTTTATCATGGAATGGGGCGTTCATGAAAAATAGTAGCTACTTAAAATATAGCGTAATGTAGGGGTGTGCATGCACCCCCCTATCCGCTTCTCTTCCAGATCCGCAACTTCCAGATCAGGTCCGCTCCACTCCACTCCGATCCGCCTATAGTCCGTTCCGGTTTGCTGCGAAGCTCCGGATCCGGATCGGAGCTCCGCTTTCCCCCCCCATAGGCTTGCATTGAAATCCAAAAAAGCCTACAACTTTTTTTCTGTTAACGTTAGAAACCTCAAACTCAGCACCATGATAGCTTATCCATGTATACGCATGCATGCCAAGCCTCAAGCCAATCCAAGCTTCCCCTGATTTTGGGGGGATTTTTGAAAATCGGACACCCCATTTTCAGACATGGGATTTTCCCCGACATTTTGACAGATAAAAACTTGGAAGCAGGCATATCCACATTCATGGCAAGTTTCAAGCAAATCCCATCATCCCCTGATTTTTGGCAGGGCTTTAACCTCTAACACATCACCCCAACCCCAATTCACACCCCTTTCGATATCTCCATCAATTTTCACGTTAGAAACGTCAAATTAGGCATCATGACACCTGATGCACGTATACACATGCATGTATACAATCCTCAAGACAATCCAAGCCTCCCCTGATTTTGGGGGAATTTTTGAAATCGGACACCCCAGTATCTTGGATTAGCTGCAGACAGCTCAATGGGCTTTATTCATGGCCATTTCAAAGGAAATCCCAACATGCCATGAATTGGGGAGTAGATAACCCTAAATATGAATCTTCTTCCATACTTGAAAAAATTATTTGGAACTTCAAAAAGTCTAAGTGAGTGCAGGAAGGACTTATCCCCTGAGCCAAAGCGAGACACACACAAACCATCCCTGCAAGGCGGGCACAGAGGAGGACAGGCAGAGGAGCAAGCATGCCGGAGGCTTGTGGGGTTGAACCACGAAGCCCATCATGTAGTACAGCTCCCAGGGGAGGAGGGAGGGAAGGTAGGCAGGCAACAGACATTTCTGGGGGCACAAGGCAGTGCGGCAAGAATTGCTTGTTTCTTTCTAAGCCAGCAGTAACACATTGCAAACCAACCCTGCAAGGTGGGAGCAGCACAGAGAGATGCCTTTTCTTTTGCATCCCATAAGGCTAGGAGGATAAGAGTAAAGTTTTGTGATCCTTGCTTCAGCATTGATTGACTGCATTGTGATCACAGCCATTATTAAACAACAACAAAATAATAATGCTAATAATAGCAGTACTAAATATTAATAGCAATAATAATAACAACAACAACAACAATAAGGAGTTGAACCACAATGAAAGCCTGCCTGACTTCACTGAAGAGGAAAAGCCAGGAGAGCTTGGGCTATGGGGTGTATAAATATAAAAAGGTAATAAATAAACAAATAAACAAAGGAGGGGTGGAATTAAAAGCAGCAGTGTTGCTGAATAAACAACAAGAAGATTTTTTTTAAAAAAAGCTATGCCTGTCTTTTACCAGTAAGAGGAAAGTGGACGTGCCCAGGGGGAGGGGGAATTATGCCAATTTGACTGGCCCTAAGTAAGTACCAGTCTTTAAGAAGCTACCTGTCACTTCAACTTATGACAGGCATTAGCTTCTCCAGTCTCCACTGGTTACTCTTTGGAGGGCTCTGATTACGTCCACATGCCCTAGGGGACCAAGGTTAGGGTGGGTAGCAGTGCTGTGTTTCCTATCTGTTATTTATTTGCTTAGTATATGATTTCAGGTTGTGTTTGTGCGTTTGGTGGGGCTACTGTTTAAAAAAAACACTGGGAAAAGTCCATTCAGAGACTAAGAAAGCAAAGTTTTCCAGTATCCCAAGTTACTAAGTATCCCGTTTTGCCTATCCCCCCTCCAACTTTGGGATTGGAGGATGCTTCATCAGGTGATCATGATTGGGAGTTGAATCTGCCTCTCAGCACTTCAAAAAGGTACCTCTCCCGCCAGGAGAGCTCCGGCTATTGGGCGGTATAGAAATGTAATAAATAAAGAAATAAAATAATTTTTTTACCCTATTTTTTAAAAAATTACAGCAAGCAAACCATACCATTCAGAGTGCTGCGAATAGGCTCAAAATGACCCCCACCCACGACTCTCTAAGCACAGCAAGTTTCAAATAGATAGCTTTAAAAACAAAAAAGTTATCCACTAATCTTTTCCGCAATGCAATCCTATGGGCGAAAAAATCCAAAATGGCGGGCGGATCGCTCCGTGAAAAGAGGAGCGCTCCGCCTATGGTCGCTTCTCTTCGCCATGCTCCTCCAGCCCCCCGACTCGCTTCTCCTCCCCCTCCAGGCAAGGCGGATCAGGCCAATTCGCTGTTGCTTCTCCAGTCCGAGGAGAAGCGGATCACACCCCTAGTGTAATGCCACCACACTTTTGAAGATATTTGCTTGCAGAAGAATTGTGTTATGCTGTGAGACACTGCTAGTTTTGTGAAGGGGGACCTTGTGCAAGATTTTGCAGTGCAATCTAATGCTAACCTTTAGGGGTGTTCAGAGTGGTTCTTCACCTGAAATTTGAGGCAGACCCCTGCTGAGCGGGTTCTCTGCTCCGATTTTTGGAGGGGGTCCATCTCTCTGCACTGTCGGATTACTTTCCAGAAAATTGCTCCGTTTTCTTAGAACCGTGCTATTATTGACAATAGGAACTAACAAAAATGCACACATTGTCATTTTTAAAGATAGAGATGAAACTTGCCACCCTGGTAGCTCTTAAATAGGGCTTTAGCCATGCCAAGTTTAAAACAGATCCCTTCATCCCTTGATTTTTAGTTGTGTTTTTTAAAAATAATAATCCCTCAAACCATTCAGGAGGAGGGGCTGCTGCTGCCCCATGTGCCCCATTACCCTCCTCCGGTTTTTCCTTCTTTCTGCTTCCCTTAGTCATGGGCAGAGATAGAAAGTCATGGAGGGGGGGAGTCGTTTCCTTGCTCCAATTGCTTGTTTGTTTTTACCCTTTCTCTTTAACTGTGCTCTTTCTCAATCGCCACAATCTCCTCCAAGCCCATATACAGACACTCCTCCTCCAAAATAGGCAGGTCTGGCACCACAGATGTAGTGATGGGCATTTTGGAGGTACCAGGAACTTCCACATCAGCCTTCTTTTCCTGCACCTCAGAAGGACCACCAGCAGCAGCGGCAGAATCAGCAGCAGAGAAAAGGGTGTGTCTAATTTTTTTTTTGGGGGGGTACTAGAAGAATCACCGCTCCCTCCTGTCCCTCTCCCAACATGGCCAGAGCCAGCAGCAGCATCCATTGAGTGCCTCATGATGGAATAATAAAACCTTATTAATCGAGAAAAATGTGTGCTGCTTGTGCACAAGTTTTGGAAAAAAAAAGTGTGCTGCAACACACACTCAAACTAGACAGACTGTAGAAAACACAACACGGAACTCACAATGGATTAAAATGGAAAGATGGAGGAGTAGACTAAACACACATATGAAAAATAAGATAAAGTATTGGAATATATATTTTATATAGTTTTGTAGTGGGGACTAGACTGGGTAAGAGTAAACACACACACAGCGGTGGAGTGCTTTGAAGCAACTTGGATTCGAACACACTGTCGGATACAGACAGACTGAGATTTAAAGAAAGGTTGGAAAGATAAAGGATGTTTTCTTAATTTCTTTTTAAATTTCTCAGTGGGGGTAATAGGGTAGAACAAGAACACACACACGCACACACAATATCAGGCAAGCGTGAGGTGGTACAACCAGAAGTAAATAAAAGCAGACACACACACAGAGAGAAAAACAATCCAGCAAAAAAAAGGAAGCAGGAACTCTCTCTCTCTCTCTCTCTCTCTCTCTCTCTCTCTCTCTCTCTCTCTCTCTCTCAAAGATGCAGACAGAGCAAGAAAGCACAGCTAAACCAACTGAGAGCTCTCTCGCTCTTTCTCTCTGACTCTCCACCTTCTCCACTCCCAGCACTCCATGAGGAATGAGTTCCAGGGTGGGGAAAAATGGTTTTTATCATTTGCAATTCTCTCCCCCTAAGCAGCATGATTGGAGGGGCAACAGGGAGGACATTGTGGCTATTGGTTAGCTACAGATGTCAATCTCAAAATTCCCCCCTTCACCCCTCAGCATCTTTCTAATATGGAAGTGTTCAGTCAGCTGTCCATCAACATGAAACAAGCCTTCACATTGCCTAAAACACCCTTCAGATACCTACGGATCCATTCAGGGCTCCGAACAATCTTCTAACTGCACCGTAGGTTTTCACCAGTTTTAAAACTACCCCCCTAATCTCACTGCAATTTGGGAGGTCCATTGGACCCCCAGATTTTCAGTGTGGAGCACACACCCCTACTAACCCTAATGCTTATGGTCTCCATCCTTCAGGGGAAAGTGCATTTGTACATGGATTGTCTATACCTCTTGTCTCTACTTATAAAGCAGAAAGTATGGGTGTGTCACGTATGTCTCAAAATGTTTACCCACTTCCACATAGGGTGCTGCCTTAATGTTGTTCACCCAGACTGGTCTTTGTGTACATGGATCAAAAAAAAATCTAAAAACATGGATTTTGGGGTTTTAAGTATTTTTAAAGAGTTTAATAAAAAAACCATAGGTTTACACCTACAATTCCAAGCATGCCTTGGGTGGAACTCCCAGTGTGCCTTGGGCGGGAGGCCAGACTTACTGGCCTTTGGCAGCCATTGTGATTCCTAAGCTCAGTCTCAAGCAGTCAACCCAATTCCACATAAAAGGAAACAACCCACATAAATGGGCTGCATCCATTTGTGGTGCCTCCTCCCACCTGCCATGTGTGGTTTTAAAATCATAACTAGATACAACAGTGTGTCTTTGAGAGGCCGAACTCTGGACATGCTCAATGGCACCCCATCCTGATATCGGTTTTCTCAGAAACTGAGGGAAGCACACATGCAGCCTTCACCCTTAAGAGGGAGGGAAGGAGGAAAGGGAAGCACTCTGTGCATGCCCAGAAATAGGCTTGATGAAGGGGGGCAAGTGCCTGGCCCAGTCCCGGCCGCTTACCTCCCCTCCTTGGCAATACTACTCCTGGATTCTCTCTCAAGGAGCAGCATCAGCCACAAGAGGAGGAAAGTGCCTCTCAGAGGACATGGGCACCTGAGGGCCGCCAAAGTCATGCTGGGAGGTGTAGTACTAGCATCACTACCTCTCAGTCCTAACTCGGCCCCCACTAACTGACTTTCCCCAACTGCCACTAACTCTGCCCACCATTCCATTCTAGCCTTAGCTGTCAGTCATTCCTCCATTCACTCTTCTGTTTCAGTAGCCTTGGGTGGGAGGGAAGATTTATCAGGCTGTGGCAGCCATCATCTGGAAGTGGCTCGCCATACTGGGCCTAAAGGGAGAGCACCTGAGTTGGCTGCCTCAATTACTAGTAGGGATGTGCTCCGCTTCTAATCGGACCGGCGAATTAGAAGCAGAGCGGGGTGCTTCGCCTCTCCTTAAAGCGGAGGCGAAGAGGATTGGGGGGCCGGCAGAGCGTTGTGAAGAGGATCGAGGTGAAGGCGGATCCTTCGCCTCGATCCGGAGCTCTGCAAGAAAGGTAAGTGGGGTTTAGCGGGCCCTGCCGCTGTCGCTGTCGCCCATGCGGAGACAGCGGCAGGGCCCGGTAAACCCCCCTCCCTCCTCTCCCTTACCTGTGTCCGTCCACGGTCCCTCGGCTTCTTCAATTGAGCCCGCAGCTCAACCAGGAAGTCTAGGCCGCACTTGCAATGCCAGGCATATCACCTAGTTTATATAGGAAGTAATAATATCTAGTGTCACGTATGCACTCAAAATTAATACTGCGCTGAGCAATCTACACACATCCCCTCCACAGTGTGTTTACTTGGAGGCGTCTAGGGCATGATTATACCCTATGACAAACTTTATAGAACACTCTGAAACAACATGGAGCCCCAGAGCCTTTTCCTGCCCTGCACTGCCTAGACAGTGAATTAGAAGTGACAGGAAAGGGAGATGGGCTGCACTCTGTATGGTGTTTTCTATATGGAGAAGATAGCTTGAAGAGCCAAACTAAACATTTGGTGATAGTTTGAAAGCGATTAGACACGCCATCGGAAGAATCGCGTGGCTGCACCTGTCAGGAAGAGCTTCAGTCGAGTTGGGAGCCAGTCAAGGCAGGAATGAGGTGAGGTGGGAAAGACGGGGAGTGCAGGATTTAGGAACCCTAAACCAGAAAGCAAGCCTGATATGGACGCTTTTAGGTCAGAAAATGTCTCTTGACCCACCAAAGCCTATCATTCTTAGGAGGATTCCTTCTTGATTTCCCTGCAACTGCACAGGAAGAGAGAAGCCCCACATTTCTCCTCTAGCATGGCTGGCACCCAGAATTCCACACGACTGTGCAGCAGGCTGGGAGGAGGCCTGGATGAATTGGCAACACAAGCTGGTCCCCAGGCTTTGACCAATGCTGTTCCTCACCCACCCTCCTATTTGTTATGGGACTATATGTTTGCTATGTAGATAGTACATCCAATAGCTGATAGGGCCAGGAAGGAATTTTTACCTACCGACGCGATTGGTAATCGGCACAGTATGTTTTTCACTTTTCTCAAAGCAACATACGTCAGAGTAATGTTATCTGTGTCTTAATTCTGCTGCAACCTTTTGCTTTGGGTGCTGGAGGTATTGGTCTAGATCCATTTTAGGAGGTGTAGAGGTTGTGGTACCCCATTCCCCAAAAAGGGGAATCCCCATAAGGGATCTTGTGCCGAAGTGTTGAGGGTCCAGCCTAGTTCAGGGGCTAGCATTCTTCATGTTTGTATTTTGTATTTGCATTTTTAGACTGTTGGTTGTTTTATTATGGTTTTTAATTTTTGTGAACCGCCCAGAGAGCTTCGGCTATTGGGCGATATAAAAATGTAATAAAATAAATAAATAAATGAATAAAATAAAATAAATATGCACACATACCAGTGGTAGAAAGAGCCCACACCATTGATGCATGCCATGGTGGGTCCCAAAATATGATCACTCCCAATGTAATCTCCAGCAGGTGGGCTGCCGAGTGATTAGGTTCAGGCCGTAGGCTACACCAACGCTATGTAAGCAATACCTAATAATGGTTCTTGCCAATGTCACCCAAAATCTGTCACTGTATAGTTACTGCCCCTTCTTCACACACCCCAATAGGCCCCATGGTGGCAAATTGGTTTAGCATCACTACTTGGCCACATAAGCAACTATAAATTTTGAAACACATAATTTCCATTCATTTGTTCTGACATTTATCACAAATTGCCTACTAATGACTACTGGATGTTCTACATCTGAGGGAGGCTCCTATAACTTGGATGAGCCAATATTGATTTTACTTCTGGATAGAGCTGTACAACTTAATCTGCTTAAGCACTGTATTAATCAAAACTTTATTATTCAAGATGATGTTTTTCTTTTCAAAATGTGGTAGTTTTTTATTTATGAAATTAGAAAATAATCCCTTGCTTCCTTCAAGATCCCCCCCAAAGGCACAAATATTGAGATTTGGGTGATATGCAAATACATTTTAATGTAATCAGTGAATTGGTTAAACGGAAGATGATTAATCAACTAAAATATTTACTACATGAACCAGCTCTATGTTTAGAAGAGGAAAGGAAGGTATTCTTCAAAGCTTTTGTGTTTATAGAAGGCACAGCTTTGAAGCTGTACATGGATTTGGAATGTTATACTGCTAAATCCCAAAGTGGTACATTAGTCACCAAAGGTCAACAGATGCAGCCAAAGATGCATGATAAATTATTTTTTCATGTGGCTTTGCAATTTGTCACATGCAAGCGCTATCCTTTTATAGAGCTATGCGTCCTTGTGTGGGGTGGCACCAGGGCAGGTTGGGGCGAGATTGCAGGCAGAATGTAGTTTTAGTTGTCAAAAACACACACAAAAAACCCCCACCTCATGGCTGTTAATTGCTCTTTCAGATAGATAGCAATGAGTAGGAATTCCACCTATCCCAAACAGTACAAAACTATCATTCTCATTAACTCTAATTGAGACTGAATCTAATTAACAGGGTGTCTAATGCAATACCAAGGTGATTTTAAATCTAACCAACCTTTTTGTTGTTGGAGGTACATTGGGTATCCCTATCCGCATCTCACACATCCTGTTAAAAACTGCTGAGACAGCCTTCCTTCAAATCATTCAGGAAGCCAGATTCCGGCTGGACATCAGGAAAAACTTCCTGACAGTTAGAGCAATACTGCAATGGAACCAGTTACCTAGGGAGGCGGTGGGCTCTCCCACACTAGAGGCCTTCAAGAAGCAGCTGGACAACCATCTGTCAGGTATGTTCTATGGTGGATTCCTGCATTGAGCGGGGGGTTGGACTCGATGGCCTTATAGGCCCTTTCCAACTCTACTATTCTATGATTCTATGATTCTATTACATGAGGTGAGATCAGTGACCACTAGAAACAGAGCTTGCACAGGTGTTGTCCTGTGACTCTGAACTGAGCTCCCTGAAAAGATCTATGCATCTCCATTTAGGTTTTGGGACAAAACATAAGGCATGTGTTTTGAACACTGCCTTGAATTTAATGTCCTGTCTGTGGTTTTCTTTTATT
The DNA here is from genome assembly GCF_023053635.1 of Elgaria multicarinata webbii. Lineage (NCBI taxonomy): Eukaryota > Metazoa > Chordata > Lepidosauria > Squamata > Anguidae > Elgaria > Elgaria multicarinata. Next base: position 16,694,897 of record NC_086175.1, on the reverse strand, counting down.
GGGTTGGGTTTTTTACTTTAGTTTGCTGTACAGATTAGATTGCATGAGTTTTGTAATTTATTCTTTAGTTTTCTGTAAACTACGATGCATATTTTATATATTTTATTTATTATTTTATTTTATTTATTACATTTTTATACCGCCCAATAGCCGAAGCTCTCTGGGCGGTTCACAAAAATTAAAACCACAGTAAAACACCCAACAGTTTAAAAGACAATTACGAAATACAGTATAAAAAGCACAACCAGGATAAAACCACACAGCAAAGTTGATATAGGATTAAAATACAGAGTTAAAACAGTAAAATTTAAATTTAAGTTAAAATTAAGTGTTAAAATACTGAGTGAATAAAAAGGTCTTCAGCTGGCGACGAAAGCAGTACAGTGTAGGCGCCAAGCGGACCACTCTGGGGAGCTCGTTCCACAACCGGGCTGCCACAGCGGAGAAAGCCCTCCTCCTAGTAGCCACCTGCCTCACTTCCTTTGGCAGGGGCTCATGGAGAAGGCCCCCTGTAGATGATCTTAAGGTCCGGGTAGGTACATATGGGAGGAGGCGTTCCTTCAGATAGGATATAGTTTACCTCCCACTACAATAATATAGTGGGATACAAACAGAGGTCTAAATAAAAAGACGGAGGACAAGGCTAAAGCTCAGTACAACTTTTGAGTAGGAATGGATGATTATTTCAGTTTCTTCTGCATGTACATTTTTTAAAAAACAAATCTGAAGTTCTTTCTATCCCAAATATGAAGAAATGTGTGCGTTTTGGTAATATATTATAAAAAATGAACTGAAACAAAATTCTCACTCAGATGTATTGGCTGGATTCCAGTATATCTATTCCCATCATGGGGAAGACCCTGTTGTATCTGTCTGCCATACAGCTGTTAAAGAAGAGGAGCCTGTCAGAAGAAACACAATTTTAAAAAACAGCTGGTAGCAGCCCCTTAATCAGAACTAATATGGCTGAATACACAAGAGTTTGAACCCAGACTTTTAAGAGCTAAACACTTGGGCTTGGATGAACAAACCTATTAGTTTTAGTTTCTTGCACATGTAAATGTTTTCAATCTTTAGGTTTCCCCGCCCCCCCAACCTGAATATGAAGACATTATGGTAAATTCTTAACAAAAATTAACTGAAACAAAATTCTCACCCATCGCTACTTTGAATTGTGTAGCTAGCCTCTTATTTGTTTGTTATTTGCGCAATCACTCCACATTTGATTCTTCTTTGTCAACACTCTGCACGTCTTTCCTCAACATAGAAATTTTGTTAGGAGGAACTTGGACGCATCTTCAAGATGAACGGAACGTCTCCTCTCATCAGATCTGAGAGTGTTGCTAGTATTATCAAATTGAATATTTTCCTCCCTTGAAATTCTTTGGCTGTTTTTCCCAAACTTCCAAATTCACTTGAGAATTTTGTTAGATGGAATATTTTGTGTTGGGCGAAACTTGGTCTCAACTTCAGGGGAAGTGGAGTATTAAACCAGAAAGGAGTTCAATTTGCAGCTCACCAGTGACTATTTTACAACCTGCAGGGAACTCTAAGGGTTGCGTTTAGTTCGGCCAATAGCACAGAGACTTCTGGCTGTGTGGCTGACACAGGGCCCAAGTGCCTCCAAATGTTTGTGCTGACTCATTGCTCCCACTATATGAGTCATGATGCACCACACATGAGTGAATAGCAAATAAATGTATTATCAATTCTGAACCAAAATGTGTTAGATGGAGAAAGTGAGAGCAGCCAATCCTGATCACATTGACAACCCCTGTAGTAATCAAAGGCTGCAGTTGCTCTGCAAAGTACAATTGTTTGACCTAACTCTGATGCTCCTTTTTATATTCATTTGATATTAGCGGTGGAATGGGCACCTTGCTATTTTTCTTTTCTTCCCTTTCCTGTGGATGTTTTAACAATGTCAATAAAACCTATTGCTCATTACCCCTTTGCAGTCTTGATTAGCTTCTGTTTAATTTTTCTTTCTGCCCTTGAAACAAACAAAAAGGTGAATATATTTAAAGAAGATAAATTCATGTATTTCTTTAGTAAGATGGTTCTCTTCCCCCTCCTGCTTTTTCTTTCTTGGGTGAAAACTACCTGCAAACTGCCTGCTTGTTCATTGCTTCCTCGTTTCCCCATCCAGCGGGGACCATCAATCATTTTGAAACTGGTGATATTTTTTTTCTGCAAGATACTCAGGTCTTTTCATATTGAGGGAACCTTGATTTAATCAGAGATTTGAAAAACACCCTTTTAGCTGAACACAGAGGCCCTTCTTTTTTGACTGATATCGCATTGCCACGGTAAAATTAAACCAAAATATTGCAGATATACGTTAGCAAAAGAGACACTCGGCCGATTGCTTTGTTTTATTGACAGAAGCGAATCTGAATTCTTGCAATGAGCTGTTTTTGCTGACTGTGTGGCACAGGCTGACTTTGAATCTTGGCAGTTCTTCCGTGAACAGTGGATTGCTAATTTTATAAACTTAAAGAGAATCAGATCAGACACGGAGCTCCGGAAGACACTAATTCATTAGTTCCCTGCTTGGCAGAGAGCTGTTTCCCATCAGGGGCGAGACAGGCTGGCTTCCTGTGCAGGTGGAAGATTTCACTGCTGGGCTGTTTCTTACTTTTTCTTTAGAGCTCATTTCCATTAAAGTTAATTAAATATGTTTATTCTCAGTGCAGGATGTCATAATAAGAATTGGCTCCCAAAATTTCTGTACTATTGGTAATTATCTTTTTGTTAATCTTCCAGTTTTTATGTCAAAGGTTATATCAGTATATAGCTGAAAAAGCCTATAAGCAACTACGCCTACAATCATCTCTAAAATCAAGGTCAACATTGCTAGCAATGTCTTTCTATTTTCAATATTTAAACTTTTGTTTACATCTAATAAACAATATATTGTAAACTTAACTTCAGTACATTAATGTTGTTAATATTATATTACATATTATGTCATAGTATTTTCCAGACTCTTGATAAGTGAGGCACACTGGCACCTGAATAAGTTTGCTTCTAGTGTGTACATAAGGAAAGACAATTCTCTGTGTCCCTGCAGGACCCAAGAATACTGGCCACCTGTGTGTCCTGCTGCTCTCTTCTCCCTGTGTGTACTGAACTTGTTGCTCACTGATCCAGAAACTGTTTAGACATGGAGCAGTATACAAATGTTGTTAATTAATAAATAATAAAATTGCTAACAGTGGAGGTGGATGGCTCCAATTTCAGTTGGCCTACAAATCTGCTCTGAGTTTCAGCACTTTGGATAGATCCTTTGGAGTTCTGGCTCATTCTGACTGAAACACAGGCCTCAGCTAGACCTACCGGTCTAGCATGACGGAGGAGTGAAGATCTCGCAATATTTTTATTGCGAGAGCTCTTTATTATTATTTATTCCATTTTTATACCGCCCAACAGCCCAAGCTCCCTGGGTGGTCCACAAAAACAGAGATCTCCCCCTCTGTTTACACATGGCGTGCGATGACCTCAGAGGAAGAGGACATCGTGCCCGCCATTTTCTTTTTTCTTTTTAAAGAGGAAGGAGTGCACGAGTGCTCGTGTGCAAAAGGTGAGTCATAATTCCACTCCCTCTTTGAGTTCAGTATTTATTATTACTTATTTTGAAATTTATCATGTAATGTTGCATACATGGTCCTTTTAAGGCCACCATTTGTGCAAATGGGACATTTACGGTCAAAAATAAGCCAGCCTTTTTGAAGAAAAGGATGCCTCATTGAGAGAGTGGGTGCCCATGTGCTTGCCCAGATCAGCGTGTGCCGAGTCGGGCAAGCACTGGGGTCCGCGGACTGGTGTCTGGGGGCCTGAGCCAGAAATTTCTCACTAGGGTTTGAGCCCCAGTTGGATGACCGTGCCATCCCTATGTGTATTGGCTTATTAAACCAATATATGATTGTATGAACTGGGGCAGTGTCATGCTAAGTTGTGGAATGCTCTGGAGGTCAGTTGAGTGCTGATGTGCAGCTGTTAGAGATACTGAAGTTTGGGCTGGGCAAGTTATACTGAGAATTATGCGTTTGTAGGTTTCATCCTGTGAGCCACCAAGAGGGGCTGATGGTGCATAGCCCTGACCACTTCCGTGCCAGTGATTGAAGAGGGTTCCCAGGCCTGGACTCACAAGTGCATGGTAGCTGACTAGATTATGTTCCTAGTTTGAGACCATAACGTTCCTAGTCCAACTCTTAGAATCCCTGTAGATGACTTTCATTGTAGATTATTTCACTACATTCTAATACAAGGTGCTAGTTTTGACCTTGAGCCAGCATTAACTAATTTACTATCAAGTAGAGAAACCCTGTGGAGAGTTTGTATCCATTTGAAAAGAGATTTTGGGCTGTCAATGACACAGCTTCTCAGTAGTGACTCTGACATTATGAAATCTCTAGCAAGTTTTCAGAGGAAGCAATACAAGGCCTTCATTTTCAGGAAACCTTTTTTCGCTTTATGTGAATTCAGTTAGGCTGGATTCAATTAGGGTGGTAATTGAAATGTTCCCATTTTTTATATGTTACGTTTCCTGATCGATATATTTTTAAATCTTGTTATTCTGTTGTGACTGCAATAGATTTCATATAATTTTCTTAGATACTTTTATGTTTATTTTAGTTTTAGAAACCGGTAGCATTAATAAATCAAAACTTTGGGAGTCGTGTGGGGGTTGAACAGAAACATCTTGTAATGTTTTGATTCTGCTGAGAATGAAAAGTTCAAAACTTCTTTTTCCATTGAAATCTGTCGTGGAATGTTTACCATTGCGTGGAATAAAATCTGCATTTGCTGTTCTAAAAGTGCAATCTTGTACATGAGAACTCAGAAATTAGCCCACAGGGTTCAGTGGGTCTTACTCCCAGGTAAATGTGTATAGGATTGCAGAGAAAGGTAGTGTGCCAGAAAGAGAGGATTCAAATATGTGACTGGAGTAGGTTGAGAATGGTAATCTTTATTTCCCGAACTTAATGAGGTCTGACAAGGTCACACTTGTGGCATATTGTATACTGTTTCAGAGTCACAGTGGGAGGGAAGATTGCAATGCAGGTCTTCTGAAGGAGCAAATGCTCTCCCTATCAGCATGCTTGCCTGAGCTAAGGTGGAATGGAGATTGATTTAAGGCAGTCCTGTTAGATCACGAAGTTAGAGAAGAAACTGTGTTTTCAGGCCCGTTGACCTGTTAACCTTTGACAATGAGAAAATGAAAACTTCGGGGGAAATCACTTTGAGTTAAAATGATGTATCTGCAAACTCCACGAAAATGGGAAGAGGGCCATCTGTTTTTCTGGAAGAAAAACCAACTGTGGCATCTTAAGGGCTGTTTTCACACATTGTGCAGCAACAAACCCAGATTTGCTCCTGAGTGTTCATTCAATAAGGAGCTGTAGCCCATCCTGGTTGTCTGACGCGTATAACTTTATGATATGCCTGTTTTCAAACAGTTGCTTGACCGAATAAAACGTTAGATTTATAGGCAAACACTTAAAAATGAAGGTGAACAGTACACCCACCAAACAGGGGAAAGAGATGACAAAAGGAAGGTGGGGGAGGCATGCATGCAATATAAACAAAGCTACTAGTTGCTTCTGTTAGTTTGCTGGGGTTTTTTTATTTTAAAGAAAGTACTACTTTTATTGTACTGGAAAAAATATAAAACACAATATGAATTATTGCTTTCCAATTCTTCTTGTATTGAGCTACAATGGACACAAACACCTTTGATTGCTGTGAGTCTATGCTATGTCCACAGCAGGGGTTTGTTAGCTTGGAGAGGTAAGAAAGCACCTTAGTTGCAAAAATTCAAAGCAGACAAAGCCATTTCTCCAATTAGACTTTAACTGTCAGGGGAAAACAAATATATTGCATGTGGGAAATGTCTCTGATATATGGAACTTCACATACTCCACGATCCCTATTTTTCTGGTACCTGTGTTGAGCAAAAGATCACCCCTGGTTTATTCTTACTATGCCTTTTGGAAAGATGTTGAAGATGCCTTTTGAAATTGTTGTTCGTGTCACACACATGCATTAGGATCTTTGGGTTTCATCCCCCAATCCTGGATTTCTAGGCATTAGATATCTGCGCGGGTGGTGTGGGATGCATGTTGACTTTAGTGGGAAAATAAAAGGAAGTACTTCTTCACACAGCACATAGTTAAATTATGGAACTCACTACCACAAGATGTAGTGACAGCCACCAATTAGGATGGCTTTAAAAGGGGGTTGGATAAATTGCTGGAGGTGAAGGCCAGCAGGGCTACTAGCTCTGATGGTATTCGAGTATTCGAGGCACTAAGTCTTGTGTGCACCAGTTGCTGGGGAACATGGGTGGGAGGGTGCTGTTGCACCATGCCCTGCCTTGTTGGTCCCTGGCCAATGGCTGATTGGCCACTGTGTGAACAGAGTGCTGGACTAGATGGACCCTTGGTCTGATCCAGCATGGCACTTCTTCTGTTCTTCATTCTTAGTGCACATCTGTAAGTGTGCATACACAACTTTATGCATGGCACAGAGAAAGGGGATAGAGATACTCCTCCTGCCCCCATAATACTTGAACTTGGGACTTAGGATAAGCAGATCTGTCAGTTTCAATTCATCCTGCATTCACTTCTTTTAAAAAATAAAATCTTAAGTTCTTTCTGTTCTAAATATGGAGAACTTTGCAAATTTTGATAAATTCTTATCAGAAAATAAAACAAAATTCTCAATAGGTACAGCTATTCCCAGTATGGAGAGGACTATGAAGTACCAACCTGTTATACAGATGTTAAAGTTGAGGAGCCTGTCAGAAAAAAAGAGGTGGCAACCCTAATTCAGCACTTACATAGAAAAATGACTTTTAAGGTTAAAAACCTTTAAGAACAGAACACTCAAAGCCCTGGATGAGTCTGCCAATTCAGTTTCTCCCACATTTGACTTTTTAAAATCTTTTTTGTCCTGAAAATGGAGAGCTTTTCAAATTTTGGCTCATTCTTTTCAAAAAACTGAAACAAAATGTTCACCTATCTCTACTCGGGTCCAGCCAAAGAAAATGATCGAGGGCAGAAAAAGGAAGTACTTCTTCACACAATGTATTATTAATTTGTGGGATTCACTGCTCCAATGGTGTTAAAAGATAATTAGACAACTTCACAGAGGACAGATCTATCAATGGATATAATAGAATACTTTCCAGATCAGAGGTACTGAATGTCAGCTGCTGGGGAGGAACAGTGGGAAAGGGCTATTATATTCATGCCCTGCTAAGGGTTTCCCCAAGGCATCTGGTTGTCCTCTAAGAGAAGCAGGAAGACGTATTAGATGGGCCCCTTTGGTTAGGGATGAGTGAAAAATTCAATTTAGTGTTTTTAAGAAGATTTAACCAATTTGCATTCTTGGGCCTTTCAGCAAGCTGAGACAGAGTTGCATTCTGAAATCCACATTTTTTTGTGAACTTTCTGATGCAGTTCGTCTTGGGAAACATGTGCACCAAAATGTGCATTTTAAGGGGGAAGTGTGTACAAAGGGCATACATTTAAGAACAATGTGCACAAAATAGCATTTCACCAATGTCATGTTTAAAACTGCACAAAATGTGTACATTATAAAAAAGTGCACCAAAACGTATACAGATTTTCATACAGATTTCAAAAATAAATACATTGCAATCTTGTGCAGGAATGGAATAGAAGAAGCTTGACCACAAAAACCTGACAATCTTGGTGAGACAGAGATCGATCAATCCATCCATTCCAACCTTTGGTTTTATACAGCAAGTCTCTTCTTATGGACACTACGGGCATGTCGAGACCAGGGGAGGGAGGATCTCGTGATATTCTGCTCGCGAGATCCTCTCCTTGGCCAGACATCCCGGGAGAAAGGAGGGATGTTGTGCCTGCCATTTTCTTTCTTTCTTTTTTACAGAAGGATGAGCGCACGTGTGCTCCATGCACTCCCCCCCCCCCCAATGGGCACAGAACGCCTGAAGAGCTCCGTGCCCTGCACCTGGTTCCCGCCTCCTCACATTTACTCGTGAGGAGGCAGAATAAAGCTGGGATGCGTACTCACACCTCCCATGGTCATGGGACGATCCCAAAACCGCGGGAAGAATTGGTCTAAAAGGGCCTGCCGATATCCCATGGAAATGGATGGATCATCCCTCCCTGCATCCCCTGTGCATCATCTGGATGCACAGGGATGATCCCAGGATGATCCATGGGATAACGACTGGTCTAGACATGCCCTACATACCAATGTACTGCTACCTCTCCAACCTCAATAACCATGTATCTCCATAATGAGTATAGCTGAATGTGTTTCAGTATAAGCACAATCAGATTCATTGTGAGCTGAAACATTCTTAAATTTTTTAAAAATGAAAAAGAATAATGAAACTGCTGTGGTTTATTAAAGCTAGTTGACTAACAGATAGATGCTGAAGCCTGATGTGAGAATAGATGGCAGAAATACACAAGATCTCATCTTTTCATACGTAATACATTGGAGAGTATGGCACTTTTGCTCAACTTGTCATGTTTCTTAGCCCTCCTGCCAAAGTGTGAGACAATAAGGACGACTGCTAAGTAAGCCACAAAGCTTTATTCCATAAGTACACATCTCTTGGCACCTCAAGAGACTTTAAACTTTAAGAATTTTGCTCCAGGCTAACAGTTGGCTAACCTAAGCAAGGTAATTGTTATTTCAACAAAAAGGGAAGTTTCGTTCCCTGAGTCTCTTTCACTTCAAGGAGGATTTCTTTGAAAAAGACTTTGGCGAGATGCTGGCCTAGCTGATCGGCTCTTGCCTACTTTTAGCTCTGCCCATTTGACCCTACGGTGGACTCTGGGATCGGCCAGCTCTGAAGTTCCCTTCTCAGAGGATTCCTGAGTTCTCACAGGCTGTGAGTTGTTAATATTTACACTGACAAGGTCCGGCGAAGATTCATCCCTGGCAGGTGAAAAGCCTGGGAGAATCACCTCCCCCACTTCCTGTGTTAGCTGGAACGTTTCTACTCCTGTTTCTTTTGCTTCAGAATCTGATTCTGATTGATAGCCGGAAACTTCTTCCCCCATACCAGGGGGAACAGGCCTTATCATGCCACAACTAAACAGCAAAAAAGGAGGAGAAAACCTTTACAAAATTAATTGTTTAATTACTTGTTAAAATCAGCTAAATCGGCATTAAAAATACATAGAGGTGTTATTAAAGACTATTTTTAAAAGCTAAGGAAATGAATAACTTTTTATAAAGTCTCATCACACACACACCCTTCAGCTATAGGCTTAGCAGAAGCATATAGGTGCTGATCTCAACTTCCCACAAAGAACCATTAAAAAGGTTCTCAGTAGAAAAGGCCACTATCAGCAAAACCATGAAAGCATTATAAGTGTAAGCTATGTTTTTAAAAGGCATTTGTTTAAGGGTGTGTGGAATCTTGACTCTGACGAGGAATGGAAGATACTGACTTTTTCATGGTGGGACAGCGGCAAAACCTGATACATAGAATACATTTACTTTTTTTTACTCCAGGTTAAGGGTTAGGGTTGAAGTTTCCCAATACTGATGAAATTGGAAACGGCTCAGTTCAGGTCGTGTGCCATGGGGACAGGTGAGCAAGATCCTCTCTCCTTGCACTCTGGGTATCTTGCCCTGCTGGACAGCACTGCACACAGCGTCCAGCATCTCTTTATCGTGATCTGGCTTTACATGCATTGGATTTTATGTACAAGAGAGATCAAGGGAAAGAGAAATCTGAACAGGGCCAAGGACTTCCAAATATAACCTTGCTGGATCACAAATTGTGCAGGACTGGGCACACGTACTTCCACAGGAAGTACGTGTGGAAACTAACAGCCATTTGTAAGATTGCATCTGCGGGGAAAAGTTGTAGAATTGGGGATAGGTTCTTTCTGAAACAGGGGTTGGTGGAGTCAGTAAGTGGGGCTTTACTGATCCAGGGCTGTCTACCCCAAGCTTGTGGTGAATCAGCATTCATCTTCCTATTTTTTGTTCCCACCTGAGTATATGAGAGAGCGTACATATACAGTTGCCCTAATCTGTAGAATGAAAACTTTTCTCTTTTAAAATGTCAAGAGTGCTTTTTAAAATTATAATTATGAAGTGCATAAATGGTTCTGCCTCAAAACCAGAGTAACATCTGGCACACACGAAATACAAAACGATCTATTTATAACTTGACTGCACAGCAGATCCCTAGCATGTTAGCAAACACCTATTTAAGTAGTCTGATAGGTGATAATTTTGCTCCGTTTCCTTTTGGACTGTGTGACTTTCAATTGTGGTGCATCCCCCCACCCCCAATTCTCTGTGTGTGTGGGGGGGGGGGTTCCTTCAGTGTTTAAAAACCTCTCCTATTCAGCAGCTTCTCAACTACGGTGGATGGCATAAACAAATGCAATGGCTGTACATGATGTGAAAAAAATGTACCTTGCATGTTTATCTATTATTATTATTATTATTGGAAATATGTTCTTTCTCTTAGCAATTTCTCACAGCAATTCAATGGAAACATATCACAATCACCAAATAAGCTGCTAGGTGTGGAAACTGGCCAGGAATGGGCATTCTTAAAAAGTATACTGACTCTCTGTGCAAGTAATTTTAGTTGCACATTTTCATATAAGCAGAAAAGCAAAGAAATGGGTAAGACCTCTTTCCCTCTATGTATATTTGCCGTCTATCAAAAACTGAGCCTATCCAAATGCCATCGGTAGTCAATTGAAAGTGCAACCCTATGCATATCTACTCAGAAGAAAGATTCATTGAGTTCAATGGGGCTTATCCCAAATAAGCATGTCTAGTATTGCAGCCAAAGTTCTAGGGAGATGGGGAAAAAAGATGTGCACCATTTTTTGTATGATGCCAAAACTGAAGTCACGAAGAGTCAGAAGCGACTGAATGAATAAAAAATAAAAAACTCAATGTTACAGAAGATCCATGGCTGCTGAAAGCATAAGCCCTACCTCGCCCCCGCCCCCACCCTGCTACTGTTAACGGATAGTCATACAAAAGCTACTGGTAACGGTCATCACTGCACTGTATTTTCCTGACTTTCATAGCCATGAAATTCCAGTGAAATGCAATGACATCAGATCATGTGTTTGTATGACTATATTTCTACAGGAGCACAAAAGAATGAGGAGGAAACATGGGGTGTTGGACCAGCCCTGCCATAAAGTAGGGTGAAGTGACATGCTTCAGGCAGCACCATAGATGAAGGCAGGAATTTAGTGTCTGAATGATGAGGTTGCACTTTCTTTTTAATGTGTTGCTCCAGAAATGGATGGTGGTGCCATTTCAGCTCTTTTTTAGGCTGCAAAATATTTTGGGCTGGCACCGATTGTGCTTCTGTTTGTGGTCGCAGACAACATTTAATTCCGGCCTGACGGGCTATTTTATATTATGTTATGCTCCCCCACTTCCAAGAGCAGCAGGGATTTCTGGGACAGCTGCACAGAGTCACTTTCCTTATAAGGGGCAATCACTTGAGACTTCTATTTTTGAAATACATGTTTTATTGGCAAATACACAAGTACAGCATGTGCCTTAGGTCCCATCCAGGTTGGGAGGCATGATCCCCAGTGATAACCTATAGGCCAAAGCATTTTATTTTATTTTAGAATTAAAGCACAATTCCTTAAAAGAAGGGATGCAGCTTGAAATAATGAGTTGGGTATCCCTATTAAAAAGCAGAGTATTTTAATAGGTTTGAAGCAATAAAACTTCAAAACATTCAGCCTTGAAACTTAGATGATGCCTTCTAGCAGCTAAGATAATTTACTCCTTCCAGAAGCTCTTTTGCAATAGAGATGAACAGTCTCTCATGTGTTGTTGAAAACTGTGTCAGGAGGAGCTGCCCCCTCCCCACTTTTTTTTTTTTTCAAAACACATACTTTGATCCAGCTTGATGGTGTATAAAACATGGGGCAGTATCCAATTTGACACTACGGCCATAGCTAGATGGGGCGAAATCCCGGGGCGATCCCCGGGAACATCCCTGTGTGTTCACATGATGCACAGGGGATCCCGGGATCAGGGAGGAATGATCCCTCCCTTTCCCTGAGGTCTTGCCCTACACTTTAGGCCCCATTTTTCCGTGGTCTCAGAATAGTTCACTGCATGTGAACTGAGGGGGAGATCTCACGATGAAAAGATCATGAGATCTCACCCCTCCATCCAGCTAGACTGCTAAGTCTAGCTAAAGCCTATTACTAATGTCAATTATGTTGTGCTAGTGTAGGTGACTTCTAGCACAAACCCAATAGCGTTTGCTGGCAATACAGGTTTAGAAGGAAAGGAAAAGAACCTCTCGTGCAAGCACTTGAGTCACTGCTGACTCCTAGAGGGAGGCCTGCTTTCACTGATGTTTTGTTGGCAGACTTTATAGCGGGGTGGTTTGCCATTGCCTTCCCCAGTCACAGTTACCTTTCCCCCAGCTAGCTGGGTACTCATTTTACCGACCTCGGAAGGATGGAAGGCTGAGTCGACCTGAGCCGGCTGCCTGAGAACCAGCTTCCGCTGGGATCGAACTCAGGCCGTGGGGAGAGTTTTGGCTGCAGTAACTGCTGCTTACCACTCTACGTAATTTACATTAGCAATAGAGTCAAATTGCATACTGCTCCATAAATATATGTAATTAGAACAAGACACAATGTCTTCATCTAGATCCTATTTGATGGACAGTCTTACAAGAAGAATAAGCTATCAAAAGAAGAGGCTTTGTATCTTCTTCTAAGGGATGATATCTACTGCATGCTTCTCTGTAGCCAATGACCATTGACTAGTTTGAAGCAAAAAGTCTGCCCTGTGAAGCACATAAGCTTGGGTCATGCAGGCATGATACAGATCTAATTAAGTGCACAATCTTCTGGACTTGCATGAATGAGAAATAATCCTTTCTGCAACTTTGTGCCTCACTAGCCTGGTTCAGACAATGCGCTAAACCATGCTGCTTAACCACAAAATGGTTAAGGGAATGCATTAACTAACCATTTTGTGGTTAAACAGGATGGTTTAGCATGTTGTCTGAACCAGGCCACTGTATTCAAACAGTTGCTTCTAACCCCACATTGTGGACATATTCTGTTTGGGTGTTCCATGCTAACCTCTCTAACAGATACCTAACCTTGTGTTGCAATCACGTCAGAGAGGGCTGAATTGTTCATCTTCATTTGTTTCCATAGTAGAAGGTAGGCATGTGCTCCGCTCCTATTAGAAGCGCAGAAGCAGGAGCGAATTGGCCTGCTCCGCCTTGCCCAGAGGCGGAGTAGAAGCGGACCGCGGACCCCTAGAAGCAAGGTGAAGAGAAGTGACCATTTTTCGGAGCTCCTCTTTCAGGCGGACCGCTCCGATCGCCATCTTGAAACATTTCGCCCATAGATAACTGGGTTGTTTTTGAAGCTATCGTTCTGAAAATTCTTGTGCTTAGACAGTCGTGGATGAGGGTCATTTTGAGACTACTCTCACCTCTCTGCGCCGTGCGGGTCGCATGCTATATTTTTTTAAAAATCGGGTCAACAAACAGGGATAGCGCGGGTCAAACGGCGGTTTTCGCCCATAGGATTGCATTGCGGAAAAGAATCGGGGATAACTGGGTTGATTTTTAAGCTATTGTTCTGAAAATTCTTGTGCTTAGACAGTCGTGGATGGGGGTCATTTTGAGACTACTCTCAACTTTCTGTGTCCTTTGGTTCGCGTGCTATGTTTTTTTTAAAAATCGGTTACATTTACAATACAAACGGTAGGGTAAACCCGGCTGCAGCGCGGCGGGGTTTATTTGAAGCGATGACAGGCACATTCAACTCCCAATCCTGATGAGAATTGATCACCTCATGAAGCATCCTCCAATCCCAGCGTTGGAGGGGGGGACTAAGCCAGAGTCACCCTCAGAGCTTTCAGCTTTCAGCGTCTTTGTGGGTTGTCATTTGTGGAGAGAGGAGTTAGTTATAGGTGCTGCTGCTGTGTTTGGACTTTGGAGATAGATTAGGATTTAGCTTGGCGTGTATGTGTGTGTTTGTTTGCTTCTTTCTGACTTTTAGCTTAGTTTGCTCTGTGTTTTTCCCTTACTTTGATTTAATATAAACTTTATTTTTAAACTTTGGAGTGTGTGTTTGGTTGGTTGGTTGTCCCCCCCCCTTCCCCTCTCTTAAAGCCTGACTGTGTTTCATCTTCCTTCCTTCTATATACCAAAAAATACAAAAAAATACCAAAAAAAAAATTATTCTCTATTTCTTCTCTCTGTTACTTGGACTCTGTGTGTGACTGTGTGATTGTGTGAGTGTGCTGTGTGTGCAGTGCACTGTTTGTGAAGTGCAACAGCCACTGATTGAGCATTTCAAATCCTGTTTGGGCAAAGCATACACACACTTCTTGTCCCATTTCCCTACATACAGTAGGATTAGACACATGGATTAGCTTTCATGGTGCCAAGTTTGAGGTTTCTAACATGCAAAATGACAGAGCTATGGAAAGGGGTGTGAATGGGGTGCCCGATTTTCATAAATTCCCCAAAAATCAGGGGATGATGGGATTGCCTTGAAACTTGGCATCCATGTGGACACGTGGATAAGCTATCATGGTGCCGAGTTTGAGGTTTCTAACGTGCAAATTGATGTAGTTGTAGAATGGGACAATTTGGGGTGAGTTAAGCTGCGCCAAAAATCAGGGGATGATGGGATTGCCTTGAGTCTGGGCGTCCATGTGGACACATGGATAAGCTATCATGGTGCTGAGTTTGAGGTTTCTAATGTGCAAATTGATGGAGCTATCGAAAGGGGTGTGACTTAGGGTTATGGGTGGTGCGTTAGAGGTTAGAGCCGCCCCAAAAATCAGGGGATGATGGGACTGCCTTGAGTCTGGGCATGCGTGCGTGTCCCTGGATAAGCTCTCATGGTGGCGAGTTTGAGATTTTTAGCGTGCAAATTGACAGAGCTATGGAAAGGGGTGTGAATGGGGTGCCTGATTTTCATAAATTCCCCAAAAATCAGGGGATGATGGGATCCCTTGAAACTTGGCGTGCATGTGTATACCCCCATGAGGTGTCATGGTGCCAAATGTGAGGTTTCTAACTTGAACAGAAAAAAAGTTGTTTACTTTTTTAGCTTTCAATGCAACCCTATGGGGGGGGGGAAACGGAGCTCCGATCCGGATCTGGAGCTCTGAGCGGAGCGGAGCGGACATGGGCAGAGTGGGGGCGGGGCGAAGCGGCCCGATCCGAAAATCGCGGATCTGGAAGTGAAGTCCGTGCACACCCCTAGTAGAAGTTAAAGTTGGCTACATGGCCTCTTTCAGTTTTTTTGAGTGGTATTATAGTTATTTGCAGAAATAACATGCCATTGTTCATACTTTGCACAGTATTAGCTATCAGTGAGATCACCAGGCAAAGGATTGTTTCAGTCCTTCTAAAATCTTCCACGTGAAGCATTCCCATGGATACAGCTGCACAGAAGGGACACTGTGAGTGGCATGGCCACATGACGGTGGCAATTCAAATTAGTCTGCTAAGTTAAAAATGGGTGGGGGCACTCATACAAACCGCTGTCAAGAAATCTGCAATGGATTCAAATGATTTTTTATTTCCATGAATCTGACCCATGTAGCAGATCAGCACTTTCCAAATCGCACGGACATGTGGACCATTTCTGTACTTTCCAGACTTGTACACAAATTTACACAAAAAGTGCAAAAGTTACTGAAAAATACATTAAAATGTAATAATTAAAAATGTTTATATATCTCTGAGCTCTTGTCAGCCCCTGTCTGTAGCATTCATGTGCGTGCATGCTCTGTTTATTGATTGTACACTGAGCTAAAAAAAATGCAAAATGCAAAATTCCAGAAAAAGTTATGTAAATTGTGGTGGATATTTTTTGCATATTTTTTGAAAGGTGGGGAAAATCCGATTCTGTCAATGAGCGGAAAACAGTGTGAAAGACATTTAGCAATCAGTGAAACACGACGGAACAGATTAAACAAAATCCATACATCCGTAGTTCCAGGTCAGATGTTGTTTTCTGTACCCAGCTACATATCCCCAGAGAAGTGCCATTTGGATGGCTTTTAATGCACCTGAAAATGGGCCATATACATCCACATGTGACATCTCAAGCTTCCACTAGAGTTGGCACAAAATTATGCCTGAAGTGAAATTCTAAGAGACCCTAAAAGATCCTGCTCAGACATAACATCTGTAAGAATTTTGAGGGAAGCATTAGGGAGGGGGAATATAGTAGAGATATTTGTCATGGTAGGATTACACATCTTGTCAAACGGAGAATTTCAGAACTGATCAGATGCTTGTTGTCTCCTCCTCCAACTTTCCCTGAAGGCTTGTGAAGAATATTTTCCTCTGATTTCCTCTGGATCTGTGCTGCTTGTCCCAGCATTTAAAATAAGTCTTTGAGGAGGGGGGGAGGAGGGGGAGGAACAGGCAGAAAACGTGAGCTCTGCTCTGCTCTGCACGCTTTGAAATGCTGAAGGTACACTGCCTTGTGGGAAAGGTTCAGGGGTTCACTGCTGAACAGCAAAGGCAAATTTGGCCACAGAGTTTTGAATTCTCAGAACATTGTTAAATGAGGGCCGCTACAGCTGTGATAAAACTGATGTAATGCTACGGCATTGTGCCATCTATTGTATTAGAGCTTCATGGTCAACACGAACTGGATTTATGCCTCTACAGTGTGCAGGAGAAATTTTTATTTGAGTTGTTAGAGAAGTCCATCAGGTCCACGTCAAAGTCATTTGGAAGGTTGTTGGTGAGGCACCAGCTTCGACGTGTCTGAGTCTCATTTGCATGAGAAAGTATGAGAGTCTGTTCTTATTAAGGATGACAGTTCATTGCTAGCTGTTAAGGTACTTAAAGTGTTTTGTCTTAATTAAAATTCTTCAGCTTTTACCACCTTAATTGATGAGTACTAAAATCCTTTATCATCCCCATCATGCTTGTGAACCCATAAAAGAACTAACCACACTCCATCATTTTTTCTCTTCTTCTTTTTTTTAATCATTAAAAAGAGGAAGGCAAGATAACACAGGGAATAACTGTGTTTATAACCTTCATGCAAATCTTGAAGCAGAGTGGCTTCTACACCTTATTTTTCATGCAAGGCTCTCCAAGCACAGTGTGTGTGTGGGGGGGGGGAATAGAATTTGTAACATTCAGCTAAGAATAGTGACTGATACTTTTCAAAGCAGAGTGGCATGAACACAATTCATTCAATATCACGGTCCAGAAAAAATTAAGCACTTTGAGAGGGTAGAGGTATGTGCTTAAGAGCTCCATCACACCTGCACGTTTGCCCTGGTTTACCCTCAAATTATCCACCCTCGTTTCCATAGCATGTGAAAGCCTGATCTACTTATACCTTTGCACTTTTATGTTTCATTCATCTTTTCACCTCACCTCTTGTGTGCACCAGCGTATCACTGGTCTTCTGTTGAGATGCACATCCATCCCCAGATCTCCTTTGTACCTCCCCCTACAGTTCATTGGTTGGTGGTAGTTGGACACCGCACCCTCCCTCCCTATGTGGTTATTCCCTGTTGCCTAGACTACACCCGTTCCCCTCACCCTGCCTGGAGGCTTCAGAGCATGAACATAATCATAATCCCCTCCAGCCCAAAGCAAGTCATAAAGCTTTGGGCTTTATGCTTGCAGAGAAGGTCAGGGGTCCTTCTCCACGAGCCCCTGCCAAAGGAAGTGAGGCAGGTGGCTACCAGGAGGAGGGCCTTCTCTGCTGTGGCACCCCGGCTGTGGAATGAGCTCCCTAAGGAGGTTCGCTTGGCACCTACATTATATGCTTTTAGACGCCAGGTGAAGACCTTTTTATTCTCCCAACATTTTAACAATCTATAAATAAATTTTAACTTGGAAAATTTTAAATTTGTAATTTTGCATTGCTGCTGTTTTTATCTGGTTGAGCTTTTATATTGTATTTTATATTATGGTTTTATACTGTTGTTTTATACTTTGAATGTTTTTAATTTTTGTGAACCGCCCAGAGAGCTCCGGCTATTGGAGTAATGTATACAAATGTAATAAATAAATAAATAAATAAATAAATAAAGCAAAGGTGGACGAACGAAAGTACAATAGACCGTTCTTTCGTTCAACCCAGCAGCCAGGAAGCAGGAGGAGGAAAGGATTTGAATTGGAAGTTAAAAACACCCACTGGAGAAAAGGCACAGCCATCCCTTCTGTCATCAATACCGCCCCTTGAAAACATGCCCACAGAACATTGGATTGAAAACCATGGATGAAAATACACGTTGAGGGTAGCGCGTTGTCCTTTTGATTGACCAGAAGGACCGGACTTTCCCTGTGCCAAAAAACAGCACTAAGAGGGAGGGGGAAGCAAGTTCAGGGCAGGACATGGACAACGTCATCGGAATCCTTTGCACACAACCCACATTGACAGTGGGCTATAACACTGGTGTGATGGAGCTTTAATTGCTCCTATCACAACAATATGTTTTTTTTTTTTAAAGGACAGGGTCAAATGCCGGAGTGGGAATCAACCACTGTTACAAATTGCTATTTCATCAATCACAGGCACATCTGTCCCTGAAATATCTGAAAGGTTCTGATAATCATCACCTCTGGTTTGTCTAGATTCAACTTCAGCCTGTTAACCCTTATCCGTCTTATCCAGTAAATCTATCTTGCCAGTAATAGAAGGCTCTTTGATCCAGCAGAGGCTTCTGTTAGTAGAATTGGGGGGGGGGGATTTCACCAAAACCTCTTCTCCCCTGCACCATCACTCACGCTGTTCCAAAGGGACCCCCAACCCTCTGGAACAGATTTGGCGGTAGCAAAGGACCGCAAGGAGGAAGGGTAATTGGTAAAAATCACTTCCTTCTCCTTTCTCCTGATGGAACCCTTTGCTGAAGAACCTTCCATCAGCAGAGAGACACTATCAGATACCACCTATAGTTTGTAAATGGGACAAAACATTCCCCCCCTTCAATGTATGTAGGCTGGAAACATGCAGTCCTTAAGCCTTACCCCTCAAAACTGGTGTGTTTATATGTACATCTACACTCATATTGCATTACAGAGTATATCAATATATTTAGCATTGACTTTGGTTCTATTTACCCAGACACGTGCCATGTTTGTGAGTGCAATTCCATGACAGTTACCATGTAATATTAAATTTATGTTTAATTTATTGCCTGAATAACTCAACTTCCATGAGTTTTGCTTTCTGGGTAGTGGACATGCAGAAAGCTCTTGTCTATCATCAGCCTTATTCAATTAGTTTAGAGAACAACATTTATTGTGTATGCAGTCATTGTTTTCAAGGGATACATGAGGGACAGAATGTTTCTGCTTAGAGCTTTGGCGAAAAATAGTATGCAATAAGATTATCCTTTGATAATTATTTGCATTTGATCTCTTCTTACTAGATGTACATTAGCTACATACTAGGTATTCATAGCGCAAATACAGTGTTGCCATGAGAGCTAATAGTCTGAGAATGATTGGAAGAAAATATGTTTGCCGCTTTCCATTGCGATTGGAACAACTTTATAATTTTGAAATAGATGTACCACAAATAAGCAGGTAGAGTAGGGGAAAATGTTCTTTTTAAAAAGATACTTTCCATTTCCATTTTGAGTTTGAAAACACGTACTGTGACACTTTTCTGGCTCTTCTCCCTCTGGTGGTCTTTCTCCTCAGCTTCTCTTCCTCCTCCTCCTCCTCCTCCTCCTCTATCACCAACAGACTTTTCTTCAACCCCCTTCCCAACATCCTGTGGCTTTCTTTTCATTGGCCCAGCACTCTGAGCTCACAGGAATAAGCTTTATTACAAATGCATACACACATGTGTCACTTGTTACATTGCATGCATAGTATGGGGAATATGCATTAACCTCCCCTTTGCCTCATCTCTCTCCTGTCTCAAGCTGCCAAAAGTTCCAGTTTTCAACCGTTTTGAAGTTTCTAATTTTTCTACACATCTACGCTTCTCCAGCGTCTTCTAATACATGCCCACATGCACTCCAGAAGATCTTAAATCTAAAGGCCTCAATCCATATAGTATGCATGCAGCAGCCAAAACTGCATACATGTGGCCTATTAAAGTAGCTGTGTTTTCTGCCCCTCAGATGTTTGGCACCAAAGATTTTATTCCAGCTCCCAAACTGCTGAGTAGTTGGATTTAAGCTTCTTCTATTGGGCTACATGTGTTTACCAGACACACACACACACATCCCAGCCGCTGCTAGATCAGGCTGGGGAAAATACACACAGCACCAGTTTCAGTCAGGAACTCAGGGTACATTCATGAAAGCTATCTGAATTGGGGGGGGGGGGAGGGGAAGAATTTATTCAGGTTAGTATAAATACCTTCTGGGTGTTTTCGTGTTGAAATTGTAACTGCTAGAAAAAATATTAATAAAATTTCTCAGAGAATGTATCGGGAAAATATTTTAGCAAGCATACTAAAAAGCAAACAACAACCCTTACCTCTAGTGGTATAAATATGCAGAAGAAGACACTTGACTGAATGTATCATATATATACAGAGAGAGAGGCAATTGCTAGACAAGGCATTAGCGCGGTGTGAGGCCCGGTCTCCCTCCTGTGCATCCAGATGACGCACAGGGGATTCCGGGGTCAGGCTGGGCTAAGACCTCCCTTAACCCAGGATAAGCGGATTCGCTTATGGCCCGGCTTTTCCTGAGGCCGGGGCTGTGGAAAGTCTAGTGACTTCCGTGGCTTTTCCTGGCTGCTCGCTTACTCACGAGTAGCTGGTAGAAGCCACAGACTGGGCACAGCATTCCATCGGGCCGGGGGGGAATCATGGGGGGGGAGATAGGGGCCGGGGGAAAGGCCGGACCCGGCAGGAGAGGGGGGGGAAGAAGAACGGACATGGGCACTGGGGACGGGGGGCGGGGGGCGGGGGAAGAAGAATGGGCACGGGCATCGGGGACGGGGGGTTGGGGAAGAAGAACAGGCACAAGGCATGGCAGACGGGGGGAAAGAAGGACGGGGACAAGGCATGGCGGACGGGGGGAAAGAAGGACGGGGGACAAGGCATGGTGGAAAGGGGGAGGACGGGCTAGCGGGCAGGGGGGTATCAGGCATTGTGGGGGGGGGAAATCAGGGGCAGGGGGAGCAGGGGACCCTATATTTTTTTTTAAAAAAAACTTACCTTTTCCGGTGGTGCGCTCCTGTGCACATGGTCCTTTAAGATTTTTTTAAAATGGCGGATGTGACGGGGCTTTCCTTTGCCCCGTCGCATGTTATGTCTGGAAAAGGGTGACGGCGCGCGCTAGCTGTAGCACGCCGTCACCCCAACTCCTGGCCGGATTATCCGGTAGGTCTAGCAAGGCCCAGAGAGAGAGAGAGAGAGAGTATTTTAAACCTTGACTCTCAAATTAGTTCAACATTCCTAGTGGTTTGTTTACATTTGCTAGCTGACTAGTTTTTGTTTTGCTTTGCTTTACATTATCTTGTGGTTGAAATGCAATCTTGCACAATGTAAAGGTTGCATATGAATAAAAGAAAATCACAATTGCACTAATAATAGCATCCAAATGTTAAGGGGAATTCAGAGAGAGAAAGATAAGGGAGTCAATTGTCTTAGTCCTATGAAGATTGGTGAATATATTATTATTTCTGTAATGTTGGTAGGATCAGTACAACCAGAAAGCTGAATTTACCTCTTCAGAATTAATATATAAAAAGAGCGATTGATGTAGGCTGCGTCTGAACTTGTGCTTTTTGTTTGGTTTGGTTTGTTTCATCTGCTGCTGCTTAATCATGCAAGGAGGATGCCACATACTCTTAACAGCCAGATTGGTCGCTCTGCTTCAGTTCTATAGCAATTGCTACTAACTAGACTGAAACTAATTTGCCCCCCACAATTTTCCTCCGTTTTCTTCTGTGCATTCTGATAGGGAACATTCTGGGTGTAAAAACTGTAGAGAAATGCTGTGTATACAACTGCTTATATTTTGTTATGTTTAAAGACTTTGAGTGTTCTCTATTTGGCTATGATGTATGTGAGCAGGCCAGGGGCCTAGCTTTGTTAGTGTGTACCGAGTCTTAAACACGTGTGGTTGCCTTGGTTACTGTGGCTTATGGAGGGAGGATTCAGGCTATTTAAAATGTTTAGGGGGAAAACTTCCTTTCTTTTGATTGGAAGGTGAGAGTTCCATGGGGAACAGGATTGGCCAGGATTTTTTTTAAAAAAATTAAGAAAAAAAAGTCAGAAAAACATCTGTTAAAGTTGGAGAGAGGGTGACAGAATTTTGGGGGTAACTGCTTGTTAGCTGAAAGGGAGCAGTTGTCAGAGTCAGGAAAAAAGAAAGTCAGTGTGAGAGTACTCTTCTGGAGGAAAACCTGGGGACTGTTTATATGTGCTCAAAGCCCCATGGTGGCTGTGAATGTGCACCACATCAGTTATATGACGCAGCAGCAGATTTGCAACCACTGCACAGCTTTTCCACAAAGTTGCATGGTAAAAAAAAGGGGGGATTTACCCCAACTTTTTCAGTGGGAATGAGATTACCATGGCTTTTCTGCCACCTGACCTCACTCCGTGGCCTAACCTGGGGGGGGGGGTCCTGGTGGAAGGCTACTGGCAATTGGTTGCCAGAAGCCAAGAAGAGGGCGTGGCAGTTCCGGATGACCACTGGAAACCCCACTTCTTGGTGTGGAGATAACCCACTGCTACCTCGGATAAGCAAAACCAAGAGGTTTAAGAGGAATATGTGCCAACTTGGTGCCACAAAGAAAGCTCTTCGGATGCCAGAGTTGGTGGCCTTAAAGAGCAGGAGGCCAGACTGTGAGATGGTCATACTTGAGTGAAGCATCAGGGCCCAGCAATAGAGGGATGTAGTCTGAGGTCTGACCAGAAGGAGTTTGACCAAGTGCTCCCCGATATAGTGTTATCATCCCCAAAGCCAGAAGCAACAGGAGCAGCTGACAGCAGATAAAGATGGCCATATAGCATCCATTCATGGTTTGAGCGATAGGGTGGAGTTTAGGGAAATTGCATCTGGAAGAAGTGCTTATTAGAAGGGAATATATGATCTAACTGTGTTTAAGAATTCCCATTCTATAATTTGAACACTGTATTCCATTAAGTATGACATACATCTCTAGAGAGTAATCCTATGACCCTAGACATCACCTGGGGGACATAGGGTGTTTTGGTTTTCGGGCTCTGAGCTCATAGACAACACTGGGAGCAAGGAAACCACACTCCCCTCCCAGCCAACATGTAGTGAACTGCAGCGGCTGCATCTCTGTGCTCAGGAAAGGGGGTGGTTGCAGGAAGAGACAGTGGAAGCTGGTTTGCACAGCTTCCTAAGTGCTACACAGCCTCCATCTTCTCACTCTGAAGCCCCCATTTAGACAGCTAAAATTGGCCATCTAGCAAATAAAGTTGGCTAGAAGCAGCACAGAGGAGAGGATCCCCTCCACCCCCATGCACCCTGCATAGGATACTCATAAATCCCCAATCCTATGGATTGTGTTCTTAGTTTAATACTTGATCCCCACCTTGTACCTTACACAAAGCTACTTAGGAGGTTTTAAACTATTGATGGCAGTGGAAAAGGGGTGACGTGTGTGAACTCTGAGTTACAGTGACAGGGAGTTCCTTAGGCCCTGAAATAGAACGCTGAAGTTCAGAATCCCCATAGGTGAGATCAATTTCCTTATATGTAGTGGTAACTGTGGGATACCCAGGTGAAGTGAATGTTTTATAAATATCTCATATTTAACATCAAGATTTGATGCCTAATGCCTGCCCCTGTCCCACTTGGGTAGCCATCATTATTTGGCAATATGATAGCTGTTGTGCAATATTATTTAGCAAAGTTTTGACTTAATTTATTTTGTTTTTCTTAATTTATTCACTCAAAGCATTTATATCTTGCTTTCAATCAAAACACTCTCAGAGCAGCAGTACATTTTGTTCTGTTTTTTAGCTCTAAAGAACCCGAATTGGGAAAATTCCCTAGCAATTAAATTTTTATTGTAGTTTTAAAATCAAAATTGGAAAATATGATTTAATTTAACAGATTTTGAATTTTTCAAACTTTTGTTCCAGCCCTACTACAAACTTTGCAGCAATTTAGAAGTCTCATGTTCTTTTAGTTTTCCCCAATCCCTTCATAATCAGAAACCATTCTGAATTTAATTTTATTTTTAATCCTGAATTTCCGTCATTGCATGTTGTTGTTCTTTTGGGTGTAACAAATCATTCCTCACACCTCGAGACATTGTTTCTCAATGTACCTCATGGCATGACACATTATGGACAGTCAAACTAGGAGTTGTCCTATTTGTATTTTGCAAAACAAATAAGTGCCTAAGGGCTTCATTATATTGAACATTTGAAGCTGTGTTATTGGGTCTACCTGTCCTAGAATTGTTTAGTATTACAGCAATCCTTCATGTCTTAGGTGATCCCCAGCTTTCCAACTTGTGATCCATTTAACTGAAACTGCAAGGCTTGGAGCTTTTTCATGCAAAGCAAAGTATATGTACGGCCTATTGCCCCTCCACTAACTATTGCCCCTCCATTAACAGAGGGCATGTCTACATCTCCCAGCATTCCAGGAGGGAGGGGGGAGGATCTCGCGGTATTCTGTTCATGAGATCCTCCCCTTTGGACAGACAGCACCCGTGACATCCTGGGAGGAATGAGGGATATCTCGCCTGCCATTTTGCTTTTTGTTTTTTACTAAAGGTGAGCGCACGAGCACTCCAATGCCAAAGTAAGGGTTGTTGTTTTTTAAAAAAGAACATGATCCCCCGGATGGGTACAGAACGCCTGAAGAGCTCCGTGCCCTGTTCCCAGCTCCTCATGTTTACTCATGAGGAGCTGGGATGGCTGCCCACACCTCTCGCGGTCTCAGAACAATCCCGAGACCGTGGGAAAAATCAGGCTAAAAGCTGCCTTGATTATCCTTTGGAAATGGAGGGAACATCCCTCCCTGCCCCGGGATCCCCTGTGCATCATGTGGACACACAGGAATGATCCCAGGGTGATCCCCAGGATAAATCATGGTGTAGACATGCCCAGAGTCATCTTGAGTGCCTAGGGACCTGCACACGGGACATCCTTATTTTCTCTTGAAACTTGGAACAACCCCACCCCCGACATGAGTACAAATTTGTACTCAAGTTCACTTGTATGGGAAGGCACTGTATTGGAATGAAGTGAGATTGATAGCTATGTAGATTACAGCATCCGTCAATACAGAGAATATATCAATTAATTCAGTCTATCCAAATGATTTGTGTGAAGTCACTGTTGTCCATGAAAGATCCATTTCTTAAGAGAACTAACTCCACACCAGTAACAAGTAAGGGCAAACTATGTCCATACTAAGGCTGCACTTCTATACACACGTACCTGGGAGTAAGTCCCATTGAACTCCGAGAAGACATGTATCAGATATAGAGTTCTGCTTATTTTGGAAAGCTACCAAACATTATAAACGAGGGGCGACCTTGTGTGTCAGCCAGTCCTGTGTTACTATATAGAAGCTGTTGATAACATTAGGATGTTCCTCCATGTGCAAGTCTGATCAGTAACAGTCCAAGGAGAATATCTTGCTATGAACATTTTACATGAATTATTTCTTGCTGAAAGTATTCTTCAATCAATGGCTTATCAGGCAAATAAAAAGGGCACTGATGTATTTCTGGGCCAATTTAGTCTTTGGGGGGCAGTTATTAAGGTTTTAATTGAATACAATTTAATTAAGATGCAAGGCTATGCATCTGAAGTATCAAGTAGGCTTCTGAGCACAGAAGTAATCAATAATCGGAGGAAACAATAAAAGAAACCTTGATGTCTTTATTTTATCTGTCTCTTCTTCATTTTCATAATGCATATGGAAATCATGCAGCCAAATATAGCCTTCGAATCTATGCTATTCCAAAGAATTTTGACCACCTGAAGTTAGTAACTGGATTGTCCAAATAGATAATAAAATAAAATACAAAAGAGAGATGGATTGCACAAATCAAAGGTGGTGAAATGTTTCCTTTCATTTTTTATAAGATGCAAGTCAATTCCCAAGTTACTGAGTTCTCTGCCAATTGACTTTGTCTGCTTCTGTGAAATCCTGGAATTCCTTGGAAGCTTTGTGTAGTGTAGGTGGGTAAATAACGAGGCGGACAACATAGCTGGGTTTAAACAGGGCCACTTGTTTATTTATCTATCTGCAAGAGGGGGTTGCAACCTATCGGGCATCCATTTTGGCCTGCTGCCAGGCCGCATTGATCGGTCGAGACATTCCTGCCCGTGGGCAGGCGCTACGCCTAGCGTCTCCCCACGGGCCTCCCCTGACGGGGTTGGGGGACCTTCCTTTGTCACGCCCAACTCAGACCGCCCGGTTCAGATTGGGTGAGTAGGGTTGGCCCCAAAGGTAGGTCCTATCTCCCAAGCTAGGCCACTGGGCTCAAAACTGTGAGCCTCAGACCTACCAATCGCTGTAAAGAGCGCCAGTAGATGCTCACCAAATTATAACCCCTATGGATGCCCGTACCTAGCGAAATTCAAGTGACCAAATTAACAAATCAACCTATTTACACTCCCCCGCTGTCTTACAGTATGAAGTAGGCGAAAAAACTCATGTACAATTCAGTATATGAGTAAAAAATTCCTACTTGGTCCCCAACAAGGCAACCAGCAAGCCCACACTGTTTACAGGGAGGGAGGGAGGGAGCCGCGCAGCAAAAGAGGTGGTGGGAGGGGTTAGGCCAACGAATATAGCCAACACTCCCCTCCCCACCTGGCCCAAGACGTGTCCATCACAGCATTGATGGGCATGCCTCGTCACCACACACACACACACACAAACTCTTCCCCGCGCTCAGGCTTTGCCAAGCGCGGCAGAAACGCCCTATTACAAGTTCCTCATTGTGAAAGTCAGGCATAGTGGACAAGTCTCTCTGGAAGTTAGACCACCACTAAATGCTTTTTGGATTTATGGAATCAGCAACTTTGGAAGATTGCTCTCCCAGAAGAATTGACACAGCAACTCTGTCTTGCCTGTGTGTGGACAGCAGAGACAAACAATCTTTATGCAGCGTGATACTGTTTTATTTTGCCTACTAATACAAACAGAGCTCGTATGAACAGGGATGGTACTGTCAGGTTTGAGGGGGTCCCTGGCAAGGTGTCCTTCTCCGCCCTGCCCCCATTCCACCGCTTCCCCTCCCATACTTCTAGAAATAAAAGGGGGAAGGGAAACGTCCATTGGCTTTCTTCCCTTTGCCTGGTAAGCACTGGAGGGTTGGGGGGGTGTACAAATGGGTCCCCTTTTCTTTCTTTTTGTTGAAAGAAAGAAAGGGGGACATTTTCTTTCCCTATCCCCACTTTCCAGCCACATAGATGTTTTGTTTTCTTTTTCTTTTGTTTCCCAGTTTTCCCCCCAGAGATGATCTGATGTCCTGGCTCCAGGAGAAGAGCAATCTCCTTCATTTCTCCTTTTTAAAAAACATGTTTTTGCAGGACGAGCTGAATTGAATTGCAGTGAAGTGAATTTCCAGTTGCATCCAGAGTGCTTCCGGGTCCCAAATTAGGCCCAACTGTACAGCACTTTGGGAAGTGAAGATGGTAGGTAAATAAATAAATAAATAAATAAATAAATTCGAGGGAGACTGGAGCAGGCAGGGACCATCAGAGCCTGCTTCAGTTGGAACCCCCCCCCCAGGGCTAACATCTTCACCTTGTGGGGAAGAAGGAGCTGTTGGTTTGCCCCTCCATTGGGAGATGAGAGGACGGAGCAGGGCCTTCCCACCAGCCTAAACAGTCTCCTTAATTTCTTTTTATTTTCTCCCTCTTCCCTCCCCATCCACTTTTCCTTGTGTGTCATGTCTTTTTTTATATAATGTAAGCCTGAAGGTAGGGACTGTCTTCTTTATTGATACAATGTAAGCCACTCTGAGAGCCTTTTGGCTGAGGTGCGGGATAAAAATACTCTAAATAAATAAATAAGTGTGCCTTTATTGTAAAATGTTTAAAAAGAAGGGGAAAGTATTGCGGTGACAGCCACAGACCAGGCATTCTTCCTTGGGGGCCCTCCAAGCTTTAGGAGACTATACAGTTATGACCTAGTTGTATAATTCTATTTGAAGCCATTCGCCACTCGCTAACCTATAGGTTCCACAGGCCCCGTTCAGACAACACGCTAAACCATGCTGCTTAACCACAGAATGGTTAACAGAATGTATTAACCTTAATGCATTCCATTAACCATTTTGTGGTTAAGCAGCATGGTTTAGTGTATTTTCTGAACGGGGCCAACATTTTCTGTAAGGACAATTACTGCATCAGAGTTTTGAACTCATCCTGGTACCTAATTTTTAAGCTTAGACTTCCCTATTATTGTGTTGTATGTTTTCTACCAGTATTTATTGATCGAGTGTCTTATTATTTTACACCCCCCAAGTTAAAAATAACAACAAAGCAAGCTTGCCCACTAGTATCAATCTTGACTTGCTGTGTATAGCCACAGGATAACTTCTGTTTATTCAGTATCTGTGTACACCAGCCTTCAGCCAAATGGCTCTCACAGAAGTTCACAATAAAATACAAACAAAAATAAAATCCATACAATAAATACAGTATGGCAAGGCAAATCAAATATACAAAACCTGCTGTAAAGCAACAGTTAAAATTGGATTAAAACACAGACTCTAAAAACCCTAGGGGGGGGAGTATTTGCCTAGCACCTAAACGTTACCAGAGTACGCATTGGGCGAGTCTCCCTAGGGAGGGAATTCCATAATTTGTGGGGGTGTAGTACATACTCTTAGTTGGTAAGGTAACAATGATTCCCAATGGATCTACTGAGCACTCACACGAATTGAGCCTAGAATATGCTCCACAAAGCAAACGTTTCAACATGGAAAGGATTCCCTGAGGGTAAGAAGTTTGGAAAACTGCTGGCATCGATACAACAGAATGTCACGGCTACAGTTTTGGTTCACATGCTGAGTGTTGTTTTATTCACTTGAAAATTGTAAATGAGCAAATATAGAGGGGCATAGTCACCCACACATTACTTTGCCCTTAGGAGACCAATTGTTCTTTCAGTTTATCGGCAATAAGCCTTCCTTGGGGTTTCTTTCTTTTTTTTTTTTAATTGCAAATTTCAGTAATGATAATTGCCAAGCCAGGCAGACTAATGTTTTTCAATTGTATACATTTACTTCTGTCCTGGAGAGCCCTGACAATAAAACCATTCTTTACATATATACATACAGAGCAATAATAGCATTATTTTTACACTGCAATCCAGCAGTTCCAATCACACACACACAGCCCTTTGTTCACACCCAGTTCAGGACTGTTGCTTTAATGATTTCTTGCTATGACAGGTGATGATACCTGTTATAATTCCAGGCATTTTGCCACCTGTGTGAACTAAGCCCTTTCATACCCTATGCCCATGAAGGGGGTCCATGGATTGAAAATCGCATTTCCACATCAAGGACTCTTGAGAGGTTTGGTATCAGTATTTTGCCTTCATAAAATCAGGATGTTCCTTACCAAGAGATCTGGCACTTCTCTGGCATTCGCCATCAACCTTTGTGTCTCTTACCTGAGCCAGGATCTCAGCTACACAGGCGAGAGTGGTAGAGTATGGAGTGTAGTTCAGTTAGGTCTTCACCTGCTTCTAGAATGGTCATGTTCTGTCCCGATGTAGCTGTAACTCCTGGCAGTTCAAAATTATCTTTAAGGGTGGGAGCCATATCTTGCTGTGCCCATACATTTCTGGTACCTGATTGTGGCATCAAGAAATCCTGGTAACTATTTTAGTACTTTTGTTGTTGATGACAGCAATCAGGAACTTTTGTCCTAAGCAGTCATGTTGCTCAGTTAGTTGTATAAGGGTTGTGCGAAACCTGACACACTTTGCTAATCTTATCAGTCCCTTGTTGATATCTTTAGATTTCCTTGGATCTTTTGCCCAACCAAGATTCTCCAAATTTCATTGAAATTTCATTTGAAACAAAACTCTGGTAATTTAAGATTGTGTCCACCACCCAGGAAACTTCAGTAATCTTATCAAATATCTGCTTTGTTGATTGGATGTGATGGTGGTGTTGCTTTCCTCAAAGTTCTTCAGATGTTTCACACAAACAGGAAACACGAAATTCACCTTGGAATTTCACATTAGAAGAAATTTGGTGGCAAGTCCAGTTTTGTGTATCTGTGTTTTTTTTCCTTAGCCAAACCTATCAAAATACTTCTTTTGAATGTATTAGTCAGGTGTTTACCCATATTTGTTGAATTTGCATGCAGCCTCATCCCTTTATTTTTGCTTCCACTCCTGTTATTGAAATCACTTTGAGGCAGAGACCTAATTTTTTGTTATTACTCCATAAAGTACAATGCATACTGATGGCACTATATAAATCATTTATAGCATCCAAACGTTTTCCGTGTTTCCAATTTGAGATAGGTGTTCCCTTTTCCAGGATCACAGTTCCTCAGATGTTCTCTTTTTCAGGTACACTTGTCTTTCAGAAAATGCCTGTCCCTTTTTTTTAAAAAAAAAAAATACTTGGCTCTTTTATTTACTCCCGAACACTGAAGTGCTGCTTCAATGAATTGTCAACAATACAGTTCTGGCTTTGTTTTCTGAGTTGTTGCAGTTAATTTAAGAGCCATGATCGTGCATGAGTGTTTCAAATTGTTTGCTCCAGTGTGCAATTACGCTGCACTTTTCCACATTAAATTTCACCTGTCATCGCCTCCTTCAGTCGCATAGCATTGTTTGTTCCCAGATTACCTTCTGCAGTATTTCTGGTTTTGCATTTGAGTCTTTCATGTGCCATAGAGATTCGACATATATTTAACTTTCTTTTTCCCTGCCCTTGATTTAGGTTTCCCTTGACAGCACCACATTCTTTTCAGAATTATTTTACTGTGGTGAGGCTTTGGATGGGAAGTGAAATAAAATGGGGTGGGTGGGTCGGTGGGAAATACCTGCCTTCGTAATAAAAGAATAAGAAGTCAAATCGGTAGCTGAGTTTTTTAATATTTAATTGTATGCATTATAAAACATACTTCTTTGCTTTTACATAAATTTTGAAAGAGACAGAATTAAGTACTGCATTTTCCATTAAAGGGGTTGAGGTTATTGCTGGTCATATGTACTCTTTTGTAGCCCAGGGACATGTATCTACAATTACCTGTTAATTAATTAAAATGTTCAGCCTATGGTTTCCCAGAATATCATAACAGGCACCAGTGTTTTTAACAAATATATCATGGTCCTATCTGTTTTCCAGAACAGATTTACTGATGATGATGATGATGATGATGATGATGATGATGATAATATTTACATGGCCACTCATCCACACATGTTCCCTGGGTGGCTTACAAAACAAAAAGTTTTGTAAGCCAGTGTGGTGTAGTGGCTAAATTGTCAGGCTGGGAGTTGGGACATCTGGGTTCTAGTCCCCACTCAGCCATGGAAACCCACTGGGTGACTTTGAGCCAGTCACAGTCTCTCAGCCCAACCTACCTCACAGGGTTGTTGTTGTCAAAATAAAAAAGGAGAGGAGGAGGATTACGTATGCTGCCTTTTCCATGGAGGAAAAAAGGCAGGATATAATAATAATAATAATAATAAAATAATAATAATAATGATAAATATGATATTGCAATACAAAATATCAAGAGAACAAAAATGCAGCATTAAAATACAATCGATTAGCAGATCCATTTACAAAATAAAACAACATACACAGTGAGTGATCAGATTTTGTTTGATTAAAATTCTAGTTGTTTATAAAACCTGGGTGAATAATTTTTTAAAAAAAGTCTTCATTTGGCACGAAAATAACCTTAAAGATGGTTCCAGGTGAATCTCTCTGGGGAGGCTATTCCACTGCTGGGGTACCATGAGGGAGGGGTCCCTCTCCTTACTAGCCACCCGCCTCCCTTCATTTGGCAAGGACACATGAACCAGCTGTGTTGGCTAGAGGGGATGGGGTTAGAAGTATGGGTGGTGAAGCAAGAGCTTTCTACTAGGTGAAGGAGACACCATCTTCAGAGGAATGCATTTATCCTTGTTGGCCTCTCCTTATTTTTAATCCTCAGAGACTTACGCCACTGTGGAAAAAGATTTGAGCTGTGAGGTAAATTTGGTCTGAAATTGACTGCTTCTCAGTCATTTGGTGAGCTTCATGGTTGAGTCAGGATTGGAACCAAAGCCTTCTTGACTCAAACAGCTCCAGCATTCTGCTTCCTATGCCATACTGGGTCTTCAACACAATGCCTCTGTCATACTACCTTCAGGGTTGTTGTTGTTGTTGTTGGTAATCTCTAACCATAGTGTTTGCATGTGGAATTCTTTCTGACAGTACCATATTTCATAGCTCTTGTGAATGTTCTTTTGGTGCATTGTAGATTGTTTTGTTCTGTTCCCTCCCCCCCCCCCCTAAATTGTAGCCAACGGATGAGTTGACAATAAACAATACAAGTATGTGAAGGAAATGCCGGAGGGAGGGAGAAAGGAGATCATGGAGTGATGGGAAATTCAATCTGAAGGAGGTCTTAGAGGCCCCCAACTGCAATAACTTTGATTAACCTTGCAGTGTTTTAGCACGGGGTCATGCTATCCTGTTGACACCCTTCTTTTGAGATGTCAGTCACATTTCAATAACTTTTCAGCATGGGCTTGTAAGTCCTGTCTCTTCATTGACTTTGAATGAGGCAGGTTGCTTGTGAATGCAGCGTGAACTGTCACTCAGATATTCTTGTATTATCTTAGCTTTGATTGACAACTCTGAAGTGGAGGAAAAGTTTCAGGGTAACCGGCTGCCCCCTTTCTAATGACAGGGGTCTCTTCTCTGGTTGTCATCTTTCTTCTTTAAAGCTTTGTCTCCTTCCCCCATATCCTTGCACTGGTAATAAAGTTCTGATACCATTTCATTTCACCGTTTAAAAGAAACACAAAGCAGAGTCTTTTTGCAGTTGTAGTCACTGATATGTCTTTGGAACTGGGCAGGAAAGAGTTAAAATTTCAGCATGTAAAAACATCACATATGACATACCCCATTACTAAGATCAAAACTCCTATATGACCTGACTTCCAAACTCCTATATGATCTGACT
Organism: Elgaria multicarinata webbii; assembly: GCF_023053635.1. Taxonomy (NCBI): domain Eukaryota; kingdom Metazoa; phylum Chordata; class Lepidosauria; order Squamata; family Anguidae; genus Elgaria; species Elgaria multicarinata. The sequence goes on along the minus strand of NC_086175.1, from coordinate 16,661,766 downwards.
TCTATTACCAATATAATGTTAATTTAATATAGAATAGTTTGCCCTACAAGTAGATCAAATTTTCAAAATCACTTTGCTTTACAAAACGTGCTGAAGCAGATGAATCTGATAATTTTGTAGATTTTTTATATATATATAGTTTAGCCAGATAACTTTCTTGACAAAGGAAAAGCTTGAAAAACCTTTACCTGCATAGTAATCACACTTAGGGCATGTCTAGACCTAGGGGTTGGAGGGGGAGGATCTTGTGATATGATGATCATAAGATCCTCCCCCTCAGTCTACAGACAGCGTGCAACATCCCGGGAGGAAGAGGTCGTACCCGCCATTTGGGGTTTGTTTTCTTGAAAATGAGTGCACAAGCGCTCCATCGCTACCGTAAGTTGCTTTTTTTTTAAAAAAAAAAAAAAAATTGCAAGGAGCCGTGAAGAAATCAGGACAGCTTCCCACACGTCCTGTGCTCTTGGGACAATCCCGAGTCCATGGAAAAAGTAGGGATTAAAGCCGTCCCAGCTATCTCAGGGAAAGGGAAGGATCATCTCTCTCTGCCCCTGGGATCCCTGTGCGTCATGTGGATGCACAGGGATGATCCCAGGGCGATCCCTGGAATATCACCTTGTCTAGACATTCCCTAAGTGAAAACATAAAATAAACCATCTGGTTTAACAGCTATAAAGCCAGTGAATACGGCGAACTCCCATTTCTTTCCTTTCATAGGTTTTTCTTAGTTTTAAGGACATACAGAAATTATATTGGGATATTTCTGGAGAAAGTTTCATTATGTAATAAATGCTGTGCTCCAGAACAGTGATGTTTCTAAGCAGTAAGCTGATTTCTAATCCAAGTATTCCATTTATTTTAAGCAAAAGAAATGCGGCCCCAGATAATTGAGGTTTATTGTTGCATTGTTCAGAAATGCCCCAGTTCTCACAGATAGGGTTTCAGTATTACCAAAATTGGTGCAAAGAAGCTAACGGTTGCATAATGTACAAATACTTCTGATCATAAGCAGTAGAAAAGAATAAATGAGGGCTTCAGAGGGCTGCAGTAGATCTGCAGATCTAAGCCCATTCAATGGTTTTGGGATGAAATTGGCCTTGGTCATCCTGAGATATAGGAGGAGTGCAACCTTCTTGCTTTTTATTGATCTTTGGGATTTATTTATTTTGGAACTGAATTCAGTATAGAAGTCTCTGAAATAAATTAAATAAATATGTTTTTTTGGGGATAGGGAAGGAAGAACGTCATCGTATCACCTGCAATAATTCATTCAAAGATTAAGATAAAGCCTATGTATGTATAACCATAGACATGTAGCCTCTGTTTGCAGCAGGGTGAGGGCCAACCCTGTCCATGTGTTGATATTTCTGGATAGGGTTCTAGGCTGGAGATTTGTCAATAAAAAGATCTGAAAAAGAGGGTGGAGCTAGAAATATTTCTGTAAACCAGAACTCATTGTGCTTTGGTTTTTCTTTAAGGTAAAACCAAAGCACAGTCTTTGGTTAGTCTTTGGGTTAGTCTTTGGTTAGTCTTGGGGTTAAATGAACAGTTTTTGTGGGGGAAAGGGACTAGGATGGTGTCCTCCCACCATCTCCTGGACTATAGACATCCTACCTCTAAAGAAGGTGGTGTTCAAAAAGGTAAATTTGTTATTAAATGTTAGTAATTTAATTCTTCTGCTGTTACATTGTAAGAGGGTTCACATGAATGCTTCCACGCATTCAGTGAATGCATGGAGCAGTTCTTGGATCCATGGGGGATACCCCCACTGACCACCGGAACCTCCTACTAACTTCCCATCCCATAACAGATGAACACACAGAGAGTTCTACACTTGAGCGGAGATCCTGATTGGGCAGTGTTCCTCCCCAAGCATAGGACTCTCTGCACATACATCTCTACATGCATGGGACTTTCTCACAAACTTCTGATAGTTGTTCATTAGGCGAGTGGGGGGGGGCGTACTCCATATTTCCAGTGGTGGGCAGGACTAGTTTATACCACCCCAGGAACCCCTCCACACATTTATTGAACATAATGTGTTAATGTGAACCCCCTTTGGTTATAAGTGAAGGAGAAGAAGATAGGTGGGATTCCTATGTCTATGTGTGGACAGATGTGCCATTATGTATGTGTGAATATTTAGGTCAGGCCTGATGATATATGTTGGGTTATTGTGCCAGAACTTTTCTCTCTCTGGAACTCTGTTTGTGCTCAGAAACAAACACACATCACGCAGGTCTTACACAGCAGAGCTGGTTTATTTCCTTCAGGCTTCTGTGCAGTTCAATTCAGATCAGTTCAGATCAGCACACTGAGGCATACACAGAGAGCAGTGATCATAGAGCAGTGATCAGTAAGCAGTGATCAGTTCCATTTTACACAAGTGAGAAACTATATACACATCTTACACAATTCTTATCTACATTACATACAGCTGTGATGAGGCTAACTTAGAATCTTGGCAAGGTTCCCAGAACAGCCTCTATCTCAAGGTAATTGCCCACAGATAGACTTTCTCTGTTTAACCCTGAGATAGCCATACACACACAATTTTAATGACTAAGCAAGTATTTCTTTTCATATACTTAACAGTCCTCCTCTTGCGCATGTTGTTTAAATTGTGTTACAATCTGAGACCCAGCTTTAAAAGCATCTCTTTGTGTTTTACCATTGATACTGGTTTTGTGAATAAATCAGCCAACATCATTTCAGATGGACAATATTCAAGCTTAATCCAGCCCTTCTGAATTATATCTTTCACATGAGAATAACGAACATCCACATGTTTAGTTCTTGGTTTACACTTTTCAGATGTAGCCATACTAATACATGCCTGATTATCCTCAAATATGGTTACTGGTGTCTCAATTTCCAACCTTAGATCAGCAAATAATTGTTTATACCACTCAATCTCATTACAAGCCAGAGATAAACTGATATATTCTGCTTCTGCACTAGAGGTTGCTACACAATTTTGTTTTCTTGTATACCAATCAATCAAGGATTGATTGTAAAAGAATGCTGCTCCACTGGTAGACTTTCTATCAATTGCGTTAGCCCAGTCAGCATCTGCATAAACACAGAAATTTCCATCTTTGTGTAGATATTTCCAATTTGTGATTAATTGTACCTTTTAGATATCTCAATACACGTTTTACAGCTGTCCAATCAGTTACAGAAGGTTTTGTCATTTTTCTGCTTAAAAGATTTACAGCAAATGTAATATCTGGTCTACTTAGGTTTGCTAGATAAAGTAAACTTCCAATCACACTCTGATATTTCTGTATGTCTTCCATTTCAGTACTGTCTGTCTGATTTTGAAAATCAGTGACCATAGGAGTGGCAACAATTTTACAATTCTCCATGCTGTGTTCTTCCAGCAATTTTTTAATTTTGCCACTTTGTTCAATCAGAAATGACCCTGTGTTAGAATCTTTTGAAATTTGCATTCCCAAATAACTTTTCACTGAACCAAGGTCTTTTAACTCAAAATGTCTTTGCAGCTGGTTTACAAATGTGTTTTTCTGTTCTTCTTCATTAAAAACCAGTAACAAATCATCTACATAAATCAGCAGATACACTACATTTGAACCATCCTGTTTTGTGTACAAACAATGATCAGCTTTGCTTTGTTTAAAACCTATTTTGATCAATACATTGTCCAGTTTCTTATTCCAACACCTTGCTGCTTGCCTCAAACCATATATGGATTTTTTCAATTTACAAACTAACCCTGGATTTTTAACAAAACCTTTTGGTTGAGTCATGTAAATTTCCTCTGTTAAATCTCCATATAAGAAAGCTGTTTTGATGTCAAAATGAAATACATTCAATTGTTTTTCTGCTGCAATTTTTAACAAAAGTTTTACACTTGAGTATTTTGTTGTAGGTGCATAAACTTCTTCAAAATCTATTAGATATTTTTGAGCAAATCCTCTTGCTACCAATCTTGCTCTGTAACGTTCCACCTGTCCTTTCTCATTTTGTTTTACTTTGAATACCCATTTACAGGTAATGGCTTTACGACCTTCAGGTAAAGGTACTAGCTCCCACGTTTCATTTTTTTCCATTGCTCTGATTTCCTCTGACATTGCTTCATGCCAGCCCTGAGCTTCTGTAGGTTCCATTTCCTGAATTTCCTCAAATGAAGTAGGTTCATAGGCTATTAGTAAAGCTCTATGAGAAACCTGTTTGCTTTGGTATTCATCTGAATAACGAATTGGAGCTTTGCATTCCCTTTCTGGTCGCTTTGGCATAGTTACAGGTACAGTTTCCTCCTTTACAGTTTCTTCCCCCCCCCTCTCTTGCTGAGATTGTTCAGGAACTTCTTCTGTTTCTACAGCTTTCTGTTCCACTGGCAAACTTACATACTGTTTTGTTTCCTGCATTTGTTCATGAAAAACTACATCTCTGCTCACAATTACACTTTTGTGATATGGAGACCACAAACGATAGCCTTTTGTTTGTGTATCATATCCCAACAGTTTACATTCCAAACCTCTTTGAGCTAGCTTTCCTGGTCTGTTTTCTTTCTGAACATGAGCAAAACATTTACTTCCAAAAACCCTTATATGTGACACTCTAGGTTTTCTTTTGTAAAACATTTCATATGGAGTTTTTTCATGTACAGAGTGGTAAAGCCTGTTTAACAAATAATTTGAGGTGGACAAAGCTTCTGCCCAGAACAGGTTAGACAATCCTGACTCTTTCAATAGAGCTCTTAACATGTTCTGCAAGGTTCTGTTTTTCCTTTCTGCAACTCCATTTTGAAATGGTGAATATGGAGCAGTAAGGTCATGTTGTATACCCTCATCACTGAGGAATTTTTTAAATTGGTTGCTAAGAAATTCACCTCCCCGGTCTGTTCTTAGATTAGCTATAGGTTCTTTAAATCTATTTTTACTCCACTTAACAAAGGCTTTGAACTTTCCAAAAGTTTCACTCTTCTGTTTTAACACATACACAAATCCAAATCTACTGTAATCATCAACAATAGACAAGAAAAATCTGTTTCCTCCTTGACTTGTCTCAAAAGGACCTGCAAGATCTGCATGAATTAATTCAAAAATTCTTTTTGTTGTTCTCTCACTATGTTTTGGAATGTTTAACTTATGACACTTGGTTTCACTGCATACATTACATTCTACATAGTTAGAACATGGTTTGATTTTCACCCCTTCACACAATTCTGGAATCTTAGAAATTGTTTTATAGTTAGCATGACCAAACCTTTTATGAGTTAAATGGATACACTCTTGGTGTGGTTTGCAATTGGCTATTGTTTTTGTTGTGACTTTGCTGGCTACAACTTCATTTTCTGTACAAGTATTAATTACATACAAAGATTCTTTCATTATTCCTTGCACACACACCTTGTTTCCCTGTTTTATAGTACAATTTTCTTCAGTAAAACAAACCTCATACCCCATTTCTGTTAACTGAAACACACTTAGAAGGTTTGTTTCTAATTCTGGTACATATAAAACACTTTGTAGTTCAACTCCCAGACAATCAAAATATACATTACCCACACCACAAATCTGGATTTTTGTTCCATTTGCAAGGGTAACACACTTTTGCTTTGAAGTAGAAGTTTCCAAGGTTACAAATGAAAGTTTGTCTTTTGCCATACTTATTGAAGCCCCAGAGTCCAAAAACCAAGGATTCATTGTCTCTTTGACTCTTGCTAGAAGACACTTCTTTGTTGATTCAGCTTCATTCATGTTGTTTTCTTCTCTCCACTTTGCTGTCAACAGCTTCTTCTTCTTGTTGTTGCAATCCCGCCTTAAGTGTTCTGTGGAACCACAGTTAAAGCATTTCCTTGCCTTTAATGCAGCCACCACATCAGAAGATTTATGGCTTTGTTGAAATTCAGCCACAGGATGTTTAAGGCTCTGTTGTTTTGAAGCTTGTCTTCTTTCATAGGTTTCCAGTAGTTTTCCAGCTACATACTCAAGGGTTAAATTTTTCTCCTCTTGACTTTCCATCATGGTGACAACCGCGTCGTACGATGAATCAAGACTTGACAAAATCACATAGACTTGGTGTATAGTTGTAAACTCCATCCCTCGTGCCCTGAGTTGATTGAAGATTTCTCTCATGCTTTTCAAATGGTTTGACATAGACTCCCCTGGTTTCAGCTTCATTCCATACAGCTTCCGGGTTAGAATTATTTTACTGCCCGCTGTTTCTCTTTGATATACAGCTTGTAGCGCATTCCAGCACTCTTTTGATGTATTCAAAAACTGAATGAAGGAAATTTGAGAGTCTTCCACAGCTAATGCAATAACTGCCATTGCTTTTGCATCGTCCTTAAACCATTTAGCATTCTGTGGATCTGCTCTATCTGGTGGATCCTCTGTGACTACATACCACAGTTCAGCCTGAATCAGATACATTTGCATTTTGTAAGACCATAATGCATAGTTAGAGTCATTCAGCTTTTCTAACAATTGATGCAAACCAGACATATTAGCTCCTGCCATTCCCTCTGCTTTAGGAATTGGTATCTCACCGTCCTCCTGCTCAGAGTCCTCCTCAGAGTCAGCCGACTGAGATTTTTCCTCACTTTGCAGCACTGGCTTTAGCTTGATGTCTTCCTTCATCAACAGTTTTCTGTTTTAGCAGACTCCTGGTTCTGATACTGCACCGTTCCCATCAAGTTCTGGTTCTTCTGCCTGGGTTAGGCTGGCGTAGACTTGCCTGGACTGGACTGGGCTGGGCCCATAACCTTTGTTGGGTTATTGTGCCAGAACTTTTCTCTCTCTGGAACTCTGTTTGTGCTCAGAAACAAACACACATCACGCAGGTCTTACACAGCAGAGCTGGTTTATTTCCTTCAGGCTTCTGTGCAGTTCAATTCAGATCAGTTCAGATCAGCACACTGAGGCATACACAGAGAGCAGTGATCATAGAGCAGTGATCAGTAAGCAGTGATCAGTTCCATTTTACACAAGTGAGAAACTATATACACATCTTACACAATTCTTATCTACATTACATACAGCTGTGATGAGGCTAACTTAGAATCTTGGCAAGGTTCCCAGAACAGCCTCTATCTCAAGGTAATTGCCCACAGATAGACTTTCTCTGTTTAACCCTGAGATAGCCATACACACACAATTTTAATGACTAAGCAAGTATTTCTTTTCATATACTTAACAATATAGTGTCACTGACCCTGTTCAGACGACATGCCAATCTATGGTGGGTAAGTAATTTGAGCTAAACATTATGGCTCAGCATGTCGTGTGAACCATTCCTAACCATGGTGGCTACATAACTATGCTCACTAACCATTTGCTGCAAAAGGGTTAATGGCCTAATTATGGCTTAGCGTGTTGTCTGAACAGCCCCAATGAGCCAAATGAATCCCACAATCTCAGTATGCACGTGCAGGCCAATGGGGGTTTCATAACCCTTTTGTTTTTTGCTGCCCGCCCAGGATTGCAGGAATAGGATGGTCATGGAGGCTTCAATACATGGTTCGGGTGCTGTGTTCAGTTTGGCAGGTCACAAGTTGCCTAGGCCTGATGTGAACATGCAGTTCTACATGTGGGAATGCAGTTTTTGTAAAGTGGGAGAGGGTGTTGGACTGGCTCCCTGCAACCATTACAAACATGCAGGTGCACACACACACTCATACACATGCATTCTCGCAAGTGCACACACAATGCATTCTAGGGTGACCATATGAAAAGGAGGACAGGGCTCCTATATATTTAACAGTTGTATAAAACAGGGAATTTCAGCAGGTGTTATTGTATGCATGCAGCACCTGGTGAAGTTCCCCCTTCATCGCAACAGTTAAAGCTGCAGGAGCCCTGCCCTCTTTTGTATCTGGGCACACTTGGCGGGGCTCCTGCAGTTTTAACTATTATGATGATGAGGCAATTTTATCAGGTGCAGCCTGCATACAAATAACACCTGCTGAAATTCCCTTTTCTATACAACTGTTTAAAATATAGGAGCCCTGTCCTCTTTTTCATAAGGTCACCCTACATTACACATATGCACAGTTGGTGAAGCATAGAAAAAGGAAGTCTCCTTGTCTTATTTGTGCTCCCCTTATATCGGGCAGCATTTGATTATTTATTTAATTAATTTGCTACATTTCTATACTGGAGCTCTCTGAGTGGTTCACAAGATGAAACACAATCCTTGTTTTCAAGGCATCGATATTGTCTGTTTTCAAATGTGCTGACACTCAGATACATCTCAGCCACTGCACAGTGACCCTAAATAACATTATGTCACAACTTTCTGTCTTCTACTCATAGATGCCCACAGGAGAGTGTACATTTTCTTCTTACAGCTCTGCTATTTTTAAGAGCAGGTGAAAGAAGAATGAGGTCAGTATCACACTGGATTGCAGCACCTTTACAAAAAGCAAATCTTCTCCCTGAGGTCTCCAGATGCCATAATTTTAACAGAACTGGCAGAGCTTTTCTTAAACTGCAAATATTACATTTTATTCCAGTGTATACATAATGTAATTATAACAATTATCGGTGTTGTAAAATGCTATGGGCATGATCCAGCTATGTTAGCCCCATTGATGTAAATGACTGGCAGCACATTCCTATGCATATTTACTGGGAAGTAAGGTCAGTTGAGAGCCTCGTGTGGCGCAGAGCGGTAAAGCAGCAGTTTCTGCAGCCGAAACTCTCCCCACGGCCTGAGTTCGATCCCAGCGGAAGCTGATTTCAGGCAGCCGGCTCGGGTCGACTCAGCCTTCCATCCTCCCAAGGTCGGTAAAATGAGTACCCGGTTAGCTGGGGGAAAGGTAATAACGGCCGGGGAAGGCAACGGCAAACCACCCCACTATAAGGCCTGCCAAGAGGACGTCAGCGAAAGCTGGCGTCCCTCCAAGAGTCAGTAATGACTCAGTGCTTGCACGAGAGGTTCCTTTCCTTTCAAGGTCAGTTGAGTTCAGTGGGTTCTTCCTTGTAAGTATGCATGCACCTGTAGATGGTTAGCTCTCCTCCTGAAATCACCGGGACTCTCACACAATGCTCTAATGTCTACTCCGAAGTAGGTTCCATTGACATCAACAGACTTAGGCCTTAGCTAGACCTACCTTCTATCCCACGACGGAGGAGAGAAGATCTCGCGTTATGATTAACGCGAGATCCCTCCTCCATTTACACGTAAGGTGCAATGACCTCAGGAGGAGAGGCATCGCGCCTGCCATTTTAATTTGTTTAAAGAAGACGAAGCGCACGAACGGTCGTGTGCAAAGGTAATATTTTTTTAAAATAATAATTTAATTTCCCTGCTCACCCCACCCTACCCCCGATGGGCACAGCACTCCTGAGGAGTGCTGCACCCCATGCGCGGCTCCTGGCTCTGCGTGAGTAATTGTGCAGAGCTGGGTCAAGCCACGGCAATGGGCCACACAATCCATATTCTCAGGCTCAGCCTGGGGCCACGAAAAAAGTGGGCCCAAAGTGGAGGGTGAGATCCTGGGGCAAGGGAGGGATCATCTGTCCCTGATCCTGGGATCCCCTGTGTGTCATGTGGATGCATTGAGGCGATCCCGGGGTTCACCCCGGGATTTTGTCCGGTCTAGCTAAGCCCTTATTCTCAGGTCGTACTGCACTCTTAAGCATTTAACATTTGGGAAAATGTGTTGCATTCTCTTCTTCAATAACTGTTATCAGACATTCTCTTAAATAGTTTGGGAAAAATCAATGCAGCTTAACAGTGCATCGTATGCATGTCTGCTCCGAAGAAAGTCCCAATGATTTCAATGGGCTTTACTTCCAGGTAAATGGATATCATATTGCCACCATAGTCATACATAGAAGAGGCCTACTGAAATCAAGAGGACTTAAATTAATAATGATTTCAATGGTCCGCAAATTAAATATGTCTTTAGGATTGAATCTTTTAATTGGTAGTTGGTTTATTTGTGTGTTTTTTATGGTTTGGGTTGTATAGTGACATAATGAGATCCTCTTGGGTCTGTGAGCTAGCAAATATTAGAAATAAATACTAATAGGGATACACATGATGCCTGTGGGTTTTAGTGGTGAATCAGGATTAACACTATTGGGACCAATCCTATAGCTCCTAGACATTGTCTGAGGGGGCATAGGATACTGTGGATACCCCTCTATGAGGTCAGAGACAGAACTACAACCTCAGAAGGGCAAGTTGGAGATCAAATCCCCCCCATCCCCCTCACAGCCAGTGCGAAAAGGAAAAAGGAAAATCGACATTTGAGAGGAGGTAAAGCAAGCATTCTCATGGGCAGGGAGGGGAAGAGACTGTAGAGGCCAGGATATGAGCTGTCCTGAGGCCTCTCCAGCCTCCTCCCCTCCCACTCTGAAGCACAGTCACTAGATGGGCTAAAATGTCCATTTATTTGGGGCAAGATGGGAGGAAAGGGGGGCAAAGATTGCCTCCCCCTCTCCTCCTGCACTACAGTTTAGGATCAGAGTTCTCCATTCAGGGTTTTTGATCATCAGGGACACAATTGATAGGTTTGGACCCTAAATGAATTGTGAGAAAGGGCCATCTAGGGCTCAATAAAATGCTATGATAGAACACCATTTCTTTTTTCTGTGTTCAGTCAAACAATTTCTCTAACACTGATGACGCTTTTCCTGTTTTGATTTTCTTCTGCTTCTAGAATGAATTGCATTTTTTGGTTTCCATGAAAAAAAAAATTGATATTATAGTTTAGATCTATTAAAATCAACAAAACAGACAACTAATGAAAAATTTAATGCACACAATTTATATCTGAATATTTAGGTATTGCTTTTTTTTTACCAATTTTAATTATGTAGGATGAGTACTTAAATAGCTTGGGGATATAGAAAAATATGTGGGGAAGAAGTGGTTTGCTATTGGGTTTTTAAAATTGTTGTTATTCCCAAGTGTCATTAGACCTAGCAACAAATATATATATATTCTTAGAGTAGGTGAATATTTTAATGCCGTTATTGTATTCTTTAATGACATTATTGTATAGGTTGCCTGTATAATTAATTGTTTATATTGATAGAAATATAAGAATAAAATTCATTGTGACTGTATAATGCAGTCAGGTTGTGCATCAAGCATAGCATAAGTTTTAGCGTTTCCAGTTCAACCTGATTAGTATCACCCAGTACAGATGTAAACAGTGATGTGCAAATAAGCAGTAAATCTCCTGCTTATTTGCACTTATTTGCACTTATTTGCTTATCACTAATAATGGTTTCTATATAACCAAGATTTGAAACCAGTTTAGAAAACCATATTCCCAAGGCTGGATCCCAATTTTCAAAGTTTCTCCAATGAAAATGAAAATTTGGAAACATTCTTATGCAAGTTTTACTCAGTAAAGGTAAGACTTCAGTACTGCATCTAATACTGCAATTTAGGCAGGATCAACAGTACTGCTTTAAAATGGTTTATAACTGTTGGGATCTAGGACACACTCCATATACAGTTTTCAAACCATTTTTGACGTGTTTTATGCTACTTGGTATAGATCTGGCCCTAGAAACAGATAAGGAACAGGTTTCAATATCTCCAGCCCAAGAAAAGGCAGTTTACTTTGAAACAAGTCATTGTTGATGATGATGATGTTATCCTTACTTCCAGGAATGTGTACTTTAGATTGTTGTAGAGCAGAAAGCCCCTGTGCACTATACAATTTTACAGAATGATAATCTGTACCTAGGGATTCGAGACAAATGTGATTCTGAGAATTCTGATACAAACTGACCTGATTCATACCTCCTGGTCTAATGTGTAACAAAGGGCTTTTTAAAACATGAGTTTAAGCTCCATCACACCTTGGAAGAAACGCTGGTTACCGTTGCTTCTCCGTGGACACTCAGTTAAACAAGGTGCACGAGGACCATTCAGTCCCTCATTGTGAACATGCTGCTTCTCCCACACACAGCAGGAGAGAGCAATTTCGGTTTAAAAAATATTTCGGAGCTTTTCTGGTTTTTCTTGCGGTGCAAGAAAGACCAGAAGGGGTGGAAGATGCAAGAGAGGCAGACAACGTCATGTGAGCTACCTCCGAGGGATCTGTGAGTGCCCAGTAATGAGCGTGCTATAAAACGCTCGTTGGATGGAGCTTTTTGAGAGAAAATATTTTTAAAGATACATACTTAAATGCAAATTTTCATGCAGATTTTTAAAAACCACAGATTAATGTGGGAACAGGACAGAATGGGCTTAAGACTGAACATATGAGAAAGTAACATGGACCAGATATAGACTGATTTCTCCATTCTTATCAGGACTAAACAACCATCTGGAGTTGCTGAAACCTGTTCAGGACTTCCTCTTTGATCTTCTCTCCTGTACTATCTTACCTTCATTTCATATGATAAGTGCCATGTTCAGGCCATTTGAAAGAGCATGCCTGTGGCATCTGGTCCATGTGGTGAACTCTTTCATGTGTACTGGCTTAGATCCTGCCATATACCCGGCCTCTATCCTGACACTAGACCTTTTTTGCGTTATTATTATTATTATTATTATTATTATTATTATTATTATTAGTTGTTGTTATTGTTGTTGTTGTGGCTTCACACTCTGTATTAGAGTTGAATTTGGGTATTGAATTTTGGTGAGATTAGCAGAAGATTTTGAACTGTTATACTCTTTCCCTCTGTCCTCACCACAAATTGGTTCAATCTCCTGTGGTCCTATGATGTGCCTTGGCAAATCTGAACATCAAGGGCACATAGAGATGCCTTCACAATGACTCCCACACAATTGTGGAATCCCATATTCCTGGACACCTAGTGTGAACCTGAATTGTCAAGATTGTGGAAAACATTCCTTTTGGGGCTGCAATTCAAAAGCCATGATTAAGTAGTTGTTGGGGTAATTATAAATGAATCTGTGTTTTCTTTTGTTTCTAACTGTTACCCACCTGAAGCCATTGGTAAAGGGGCAGGATATAAACTGAACTTAATGAACGTACAAAAGATTTCCCCAGTCACTTACTGAACCCGCACTTGAGAGGTGTGAAGGAAAGTGGCAGAGAACAATTGGAAGCCAATTTTGCTTTGCATAAGATCTGGGATGGACAGATCTGTAAATAGGCATTTATGATAATTCATGTCAATATGAAACACCTTTTACGAAGCACACCCATGATTAAAATGCATTGTCAAATGTTTTTACCTTATCCCAGCCATGGGGCCTTGCTAGACCTACCGCCGAATCCGGAGGTGAGGAGGGGCCAGGCCGCACTAGAAGTAGTGCAGCCTGTCGGCCTTGCCTACACCTGAGGCGTGACAGGGCCGAGGGAAGCCCCGTCACGTCCTCCATTCCCCCCCTGCCTTAAAGCGGCTGTGTGCGCAGGAGCGCACCAACGGCCAGGTAAGTATATTTTTTTTGTTTTAAAAAAAGCTCCCCCACCTCCCCTGAGGGCCACAGCGCTCCTGCCCCCGTCCCCTGATTCCCCCACCTCCCCTGGCCTTTGATCCCCCCCTCTCCCCCCCATGTCCCCACCTGCTATTTGCCACCGATGTCCCCATCCGCTGTGTGCTGCCGCTGCCACCGATGAGGACGATGTCCCCAGCTGGTGTTTCCTGCTGTCGTCATGTCCCCTGGCCTGCAGGCATCACAGGCCGGGGGACAGGCAGCAGGAAATGCCAGCTGGGGACATCGTCCTCATCGGTGGCAGTGTCAGGGGCACACAGCGGCTGGGGACATTGGCGGCAAATAGCAGGTGGGGGCATGGGGGGGAGAGGGGGGATCGAAGGCCAGGGGAGGTGGGGGAATCAGGGGATGGGGGCAGGAGCGCTGTGGCCCATCCGCCGCTCTTCCTGGCTACTCACATGTAAGTGTGGTAGCCAGGAAAAGTGGCGGAACGGTCCACATGCCTGCAGTTCCGGCCTCAGCCCGACCTAAGGCCAGACCGCGGGGAAAACCTTCCCAAAAGTGGATCCAGTTATCCCGGGTCAAGGGAGGGTTTAGCCCGGCCTGACCCCAGGATCCCCTGTGCGTCATCTGCATGCACAGCAGGGAGCCCGGGCCTCTCACTGGGCTAAACGCTCGTCTAGCAACGGCCATGGCCACTGGCTAATAGAAACACATGTTTATATTATCGCTTCCAAATAAAGTTTCTTCCTTATAGTCTGGGGTCTGTGAGAAATTTGCAAGTGCCATTTACTGTGGTACACATGCTCCGGCAACTTCTCATGTAGGTTTGCTTTCAGCCCATTAAAATGATACGTTCTTATGCTTTTGTGACTTTGCTGAAGAAACTTTAAATGTGTGCTCATTGATGCTTATTAAATTCAAAAGTCATTGCCAAAGAAGAAAAAGAAAGAAATCAGACGTGAGATTTCCCCCCTTCCTCCACCTCATTTTCACTTGGGTATGCAGCGTGATTTCACAATTAAGTTGGCAGAGAACCTGGAGGCGTAAAAGGGAAGCCTACAGCAAGGACAACAGGGGCTTTTTCTTTGGCAGTACGAAAAGATGCAAAGAAACAGAATTCAGCTCCTTCTTTCATCACTGAATGGCTTAATTCAACAAGGCTTGTTCACCGGTATTTCACTCCTGCGCCTGTGATTGGCATGGAAAGGAATGCAGAAAAATGAGCTCTTCTTTGCAAAGACAACTCAGTTATCTATAACTTGTCAAATTTCCCAGCAATTAGTGTCAGTATAATCAGACTTCCACAAATTTTGTCCAGCCGTTTCGCTTTTCTGATGAATTCTGTTATCGGAATGCCTCCCTTTCTAATTTGCCCTCATGAGTGCATAATATAAAGGAAGCTGGATAATGTGAGACTTAGGAGCAACATTTTGGTCAAGCTTGTGTTGAGCTAGAATTTTGCTGAGAGGCAACATTAATAATGGGTTGGCATAACACATTTGCTGGAGTGGGTTTGATGCTTTGATTGCATTTCCTTGGTGCATTTATTGTTGCTTTGGGGGAAGTATGGATATTGGGTTCAACAGACCATGGGACGTTGAATTAACCTCCTTTCCTTCCCATTATGAATAGAATGCTTTTCACTATTGTTTCTAGTCCCCCCCCCTTTATAGATGGGGAGAGGGGGGCTCAATTCTACCATTTTTGAAATATATCTTAGCATAGCTAAACTTTCTTTTCTATTCAACCCTTTAGGCCCATCTCTCCCAATTAAGGAAGTTCCATTACAAACATAATATAGTAGTTTACTGCAAATGAGGAATAGGTATGGCCCACTCTTCCCAACTCTGGAGGAATGTCCTCCTCATCATCCCAAGGTTTGCATCAGAATACATATGTAAATGGTTAATGATGGGATGGCAGGAGGAAGGGTGGAAATCATTCCAGAGAGGTAAAAGGAGAACTTGCTAGTCTGCAACTCAGGCTACAATCATATCACCACCTGAAATCTGTGTGATGCACTTCCGAGTAGACATTATAGAATTTCATTGTCAGTCCCAGGGCTTGTCTGTACGGCTTGTTTACCCCGACCTAAATGCACATATTTGCATTTCAGGACACATGACGCAGCCATCCATTCGCCGTAGTGCCAGGTTTTTAATGCGATGATGCGCATATTCGCAGTTGCAATTTACCGCGACTTTTGGATCACGTCCGAGTATGCACCACGTTATGGTTATGTGTCTTTGGGGGAGTTAAATCGCATTCTGACATGTGGGCAGAGCTTTGAGGGTAGGTCAACGTGATTGGCCGATTTCCCGATTTCCAACTTATCGGCTGCCTCGTTCCTTCGCGCCGTTTTTAGTTGAAATTCTCTGATTCTGTGGAGCTCTGCAGAGAGAGCTTATTAAAAAAAAAGAGGGGGGAACAGGCATCCTCCTGTGCTGCCTCATTCCTCCCCCCCCCCGCTCCCGGTTTGTCTGTTATATGAATCTGCAGAGCTCCGCATATAAAATTTATAGCATCCACCATCTCTACTCCGTAGCATCTAATCATCGTATATGCTCATGTGCGCATTTATAACTGAACTGTAAAAAAAAAAAAAAATCAGGAAAATCGCTATTGCTGCTGCAGTGTGATGCTCTTTACCTACATTCGAATCAACAAAAAATCAGGTTTATGTTTAATGAGGAGTAATCCCATTGTCGTATAGACGGGGGCCCAGTCTCTTAAAGATATGAGGCAGGCAGTGTTACATCTGTGAGGTTATTTAAACAAAACCCACTTCAGTATTTAAGGGTGAGTAATGACAACAGTGAGTGCCACATGGGGCTATTGTCCTCCAGCCCATTAAAGACTATTCTGACCCGACCCACCCCAGTTACTGGGCCTTGCAATTATTGATCATTATTATTCACAGGCTAAACATTAACGTCTCCCTTGATTTCCCCTACTGTCTTCAGGTTGTGGATAAGTTATAAGGGCTAACTTACAGAAGGCAAAATATTGTACTGACACTAGGTGTATTAACACATCAAGGAAGCTTCTACTGTAGAGGTCTATGTTCAAAAGCTTCCATGCCTCATACATCCTTGGTAATGCACTAGGAGTCATAGCTGGCGGGGGGAGCTGCATGTCATCAGGGAAGAGGTTAAAGGCACAACTCTGCAGCCCTTTTCAACACACTTCATGAGAATAAAGGGGACTACTGTACACAAAGGATCCATCAGAAATCATCAAAGTAGAGTCTCTTTTCCAAACATTTTTGGAAGGTTTTTCACACAGTGCCATGGTCACTCAGAAGGTATTTCACTTCCATTAATCTCAAGCGGCTCATTCACACGTCCATGTCAACTTGGTGCTACAAACTATGAGTGCTTAACATAGGGTGACTGTATGAAAAGGAGGACAGGGCTCCTGTATCTTTAACAGTTGCATAGAAAAGGGAAGTTCAGCAGGTGTCATTTGTATATATGGAGAACCTGGTGAAATTTCCTCTTCATCACACCAGTTAAAGCTGTAGGAGCCCTGCCCTCTTTGAAATCTGGTCACTCTAGTATAGCTCCTGCAGCTTTAACTGGTGTGATGAAGCAGGAATTTCACCAGGTTCTCCATATATACAAATGACACCTGCTGAACTTCCCTTTTCTATGCAACTGTTAAAGATACAAGAGCCCTTTCCTCCTTTTCATATGGTCACCCTACTTAACATGCATGTGGGAGTTTCCCTTTATTTCTAGCCTCAGGGCCAGAATATATTTTATTCTATTTTTAATATATTGTTATAAGTTGAAATTGACAAAAGCTTCAACGGGTGTATAGAAATAAGGGTCCTGGGAGCCCCATGACCCAACCCAAATGCCCCTTCAAACAAAGGCCCAAGAGCAGAAACATTGTATACTGTTTATAACGGTAAAACTACAACAACCCACCTCTGTACTGGAACTTAATCTTGAATTTAAGAAGTAATAAATGGAGATGGGTGAAATATTTTTGGAGAATTGAGCTTACCCAGTCATAATGTTTCTGACTATTCACTGGATGAGTACTGAATAGACAAGGCAAACTAAAAACACACAGTGATTATCTCTTGAAAGCGCAGGAATATATTCACAACAGGTTTTTCCCCCCTTTCAGGAGTGGGGATAATAATGTGGTGAGTGGCACTAAAATTATATACAAGCTTCTCATAAATACCTGAATAATAACCCCAAGGACCATCTCAACATATAAGCCATCCATGAAAGCTTCATCACGTTCAATTAGATATACACAGAGGAAGCTCATAAACGTTAACTATCTAGAGGCACAAATTGTAGACACGACAGTACTCCCAAGGACAAAGCTGCAAAGTAGTTCAAAAACAAACACTGAATAGCACTATGGATTATTCAGTTTTCAAAATATCATATTCAGAATTCTGTTGTCAAAATGAATGATGACAACAACATCTATATGTTTGATTTGTGTATTATTGAATATAGGTGTAATGATAGGTATTCATGAGATCCTGTTTATCCATTGTTATAGCATGCCATGCCACATCACTGTGTTCCCTTTTGCTGAGCAGAATGCACATGGCACAAAATCCTGTTCTGACAGATGTGCATGGCCTGATTGGTGGAAGTTATCCTTTTAAATATATTGCTTTAGGCATTTAGGAAACCCATTGATGGTGCTATATAAATAAATAAATAAAAATAATAATAATAATAATAATAATAATAATAATAATAATAATAAGATAAATTTTTAGCAGCACAATCCTACACATGTCTACACAAAAGTAAATCCTATTGAGTCCATTGGGATTTACTCCCAGGTAAGTGGGTAGCCTTAGTCAATTAATCGGGTGCTTAACTTTTGATGGCTGATCTGGGAATAATATCTGTGTTTATAATTCAGGTGTTTGGTGTGTGTTTTTAAATAGAGATAGCAGATCGGGTATCAGGAGATCAAACTATTTGGCTACATGCAAACAAATAGAAGGCACTGAGCTTGACACCATATGGAACGAAAAGTAATTACTGAGTCTGAAAGGCAAGGCAAGGCAATTAGAATGCTTGCTGCTTATCTGGAGTAACTTTCTATATCATAAAATGTTGCAGTTCTAAGTTTCATGCTGACTGTTGTGGGAATATTGGGATCTGAAAGATCTATTATTTTTAATTTATTGCGGTGACAAATGCAATGGAAAACTGTTCATAGACTTGCTGCATACTCAATTGCTTCTTTTAACAGAATCATTTTTCAGGTATCTGACTAGGAGGAACTCAGCCTGGTGCTATATTGATGTAAATCGCCTGCAAAACAGAATAAATTCATTTGCCAGCTTCGCACATGCAGGAGGCCTGACTGTCGCTATATTTCACATAACGGGCTTTAATTTGATGGGCTTTGGCACATAGGAGAACCAGTTCAGGTGACAAATGTGTTTTGTCATTACGCTAGAGCAATTTATAATGCTAAATGTAATGATGGTGTGACAGGCAAGGGTTGCTGGAAGAGAAGTTAGTTTTAGTTCTGTGGCTCTTGCCCCATAGTTTATTTATTTATTTATTTATTACATTTTTATACCTCCCAATAGCCAAAGCTCTCTGGGCGGTTCACAAAAATTAAAACCATCATAAAACAACCAACAGGTTAAAAGCACAAATAGAAAATACAGTATAAAAAGCACAACCAGGATAAAACCACGCAGCAAAATTGATATAAGATTAAAATACAGAGTTAAAACAGTAAAATTTAAATTTAAGTTAAAATTAAGTGTTAAAATACTGAGTGAATAAAAAGGTCTTCAGCTGGCGATGAAAGGAGTACAGTGTAGGTGCCAGGTGGACCTCTCTGGGGAGCTCATTCCACAACCGGGGTGCCACAGCGGAGAAAGCCCTCCTCCTAGTAGCCACCTGCCTCACTTCCTTTGGCAAGGGCTCACGGAGAAGGGCCCCTGTAGATGATCTTAAGGTCCGGGTAGGTACATATGGGAGGAGGCATTCCTTCAAATAACCTGGCCCCAAACCATTTAGGGCTTTAAATGTCAATACCAGCACTTTGAATCGGGTCCGGATCTGGACTGGCAGCCAATGAAGTTGTAAAAGGACTGGCGTAATGTGATCTCACCAGCCAGTCCCTGTTAGTAAACGGGCTGCCCTGTTTTGTACCAGCTGAAGCTTCCGGACCATTTTCAAAGGCAGCCCCACGTATAACGCATTGCAGTAATCCAAACGAGAGGTTATCAGAGCATGGATAACTGTAGCTAGGCTATCTCTGTCCAGATAAGGGCGCAGTTGGTATATCAGCCTAAGCTGATAAAAGGTGCTCTTTGCCACTGAGTTCACCTGTGCCTCAAGTGACAGTTCTGGATCCAAGAGCATCCCCAAACTACGGACCCGATCCTTTAGGGAGAGTGCAACCCCATCCAGGACAGGGCAAACATCACTTCGCCGGACAAATGAACCACCCGCTAACAGTACCTCCGTCTTGTCTGGATTGAGTCTCAGTTTGTTAGCCCTCATCCAGTCCATTACCGTGCCCAGGCACTGGCTCAGAACAGTCACTGCCTCACCTGGGTTTGATGAAAAGGAAAGGTAGAGCTGGGTATCATCCACATACTGATGACACCTCAGTCCACATCTCCGGATAAACTCCCCCAGCGGCTTCATGTATATGTTAAACAGCATAGGGGATAAAATAGAGCCCTGTGGAACCCCATGGCTTAGGAGCCACGGCACAGAGCAATAATCCCCCAGCACCACCTTCTGGAATCGGCCATCCAAGTAGGAGCGGAACCACTGCAACGCAGTACCTCCAACTCCCAGCTCAGACAACCTATCCAGAAGGATACCATGGTCGATGGTATCGAAGGCCGCTGAGAGGTCCAGGAGAACCAACAGGGTCGCACTCCCTCTGTCTCTCTCCCGACAGAGGTCATCCCACAGAGCGACCAAGGCAGTTTCCGTTCCAAAACCAGGCCTGAAACCCGATTGAAATGGATCTAGATAATCCGTTTCATTCAAGAGTGCCTGGAGTTGTCCTGCAACCACCCACTCAAGCACCTTGCCCAGGAAAGGGATATTAGCCACCAGCCTGTAGTTGTTGACATCCTCCGAGTCCAGGTTAGGCTTCTTCAGGAGTGGTCTAATTACCGCCTGTTTTAAAGAGGCCGGCACCACTCCCTCTCTCAAGGAGGCATTTACAACCTCCTGGACCCAGCCGGCGATCCCCTCCTTATTTGATGTAATGAGCCATGAGGGGCAAGGGTCAAGCACACAGGTGGTCAACCGGACTTGGCCAAGCACCTTGTCCACATCCTTGGGCCTCAATAACTGAAACTCATCCAATAAAACTGAGCCGGACGGCGCTCTGAACACCTCTACTAGTGGTGCTGCATTAAGTGTGGTGTCCAATTCATGACGAATCTGAGCGACTTTATCTTCAAAGTGCCGTCCAAACTCGTCACAGCGTGCTACCGAGGGTTCAACTATCTCACGCCCTGGCCCAGAGTGTAACAGGCCACGAACCACTCGGAAAAGCTCTGCCGGACGACACTGAGAAGACGCAATGCTGGTGGAAAAGAACTGTCTCTTTGCCACCCTCACCGCCACAAAGTAGGCTTGATAGTGAGCTCTAACCCGTGTTCGATCAGACCCAGCATGAGTTTTCCTCCACCTGCGTTCTAGCCATCTCCCCTCTTGCTTCATTGCCCTCAGCTCAGGTGTATACCAAGGAGCTGACCGGGCTCTGCTCAGAGGGAGAGGGTGCTTGGGCGCGATCGTGTCAACCACCCGAGTCATCTCTGCTTCCACAGAGCGACCTGGGCTTCGACAGGAGCACCGGCCATATCAGCAGGAAAATCCCCCATAGCCCTCTGGAATCCATCGGAGTCCATTAGCCTTCGGGGGCAGACCATTTTAATAGGCCCCCCACCCTTGCAGAGGGGAAAGGCCGCCGAGAGTCTAAACCTCAGTAGGAAGTGATCTGACCATGACAAGGGGGTAGATGTTAGTTCCCCCACTTCCAGATCACCATCCTCCTGCCCAGTCGAGAAAACCAGATCAAGCGTGTGTCCCTTTGCATGTGTTGGGCCGATGACATGTTGAGACAGCCCCATGGTTGTCCTGGCAGCCATGAAGTCCTGAGCCGCTCCGGATACAGCAGCCTCGGCATGGAAGTTGAGATCCCCCAGAACCACCATCCTGGGGGTCCTCAACACCAGGTCCGAGACAACCTCCGTCAGCTCAGGCAGGGAGACTGTTGGGCAGCGGGGTGGACGGTACACCAGCAGAATCCCTAATCTGTCTCGAGTACCCAACACACAGTACAAACACTCCAGACCAGCACTCGACTGAACAGGAAGCCTAGAGAGGGAGCTTGTATTCCTATAGACCACGGCACCCCCCCTCCCTGGGCCTCGAGTCTGTGCTGGTGCTGCACCGAGTACCCAGGAGGGCAGAGCTGGGTGAGAGCAAACCCCCCCCCCCAGTTCACCCACCCAGGTCTCAGTGATGCATACCAGGTCAGCCCCCTCATCCACAATCAGATCATGGATGAGGGAGATTTTATTTTGGACTGACCTGGCGTTCAGCAGCAGCACCACCAAACCCGGGAGCAAGCTGATAAGGCCGCCAGGAACTATCATGTTGGGGTAGGAACCAGAAGAGGGAATAGCTGTAAGGAATCTATCCCCTCTTCTCCTCATCTGGCCTGTTCCTTCCCTAGCACTATACCTCCCCCTACCCGTGACCACAGTTATGCGGGCATCCCCATATCCCCCAGAACTCTGCAGGCACATATTAAAAAGTAATTAAAATGTTTTTTGCAAATTGCTGCTGGTTGGCTGGTTGGAGATCTTCAGCAGGTACACAGCAGTACAGCTGCTCCTCTGTGCGGCGCCAAGTGCGCACTCAGTGCCACACTCGGCGCATCGCTGAGGCGCTGCCTCTGGCAGGCTGCAGATGTACCTGTTAGGGAGAGGCGGAGTTTGAGTTATATTGCCCATAGTTTGAGTTATATTGCCCCTAGAGTCCTCTTCTGCCAGCATGGCCACGCTTATGATAAACGACATCCCACAAGATGTTTCCGGAAATACTTTCATTTGGCTAAAGCCACTGTGAAGTGGCATTTAGGAGGATCGGATTCACAGGCTATTGGGTTGCCAGGTATCAGGGTTTCACTTGGCATTTCAGTGTATTAGTCTCCTCAGGGTGTCTGGGGGAAGGACTGATACCTGATAGAATAAAAGGGCAGAGACTATTTTTTGCTTGGCTTGATGGATTCCCCCCCCCCCCCCCGCTTATTATACCCTAAAACAACAGGAACAACCAGGCTCTGGCCGTGATGCTATCAGATGCCACACTGATGCCAAGGCAGGATACCTGTCTTCAGTGGGCCAACCTGCAGGAATCCTACCAGCACTGTTGCTAAGTGCTGTGGTTATGGTGTAATGGTGTGGCCATTGTAATGGTCAAGTGGGTAGAAATAGAGGTTGAGGGACAAAATGATGGTTGTGTTAGCCACCTGGAGAGGGCTGTGTGGCCCTTAAAGTAGGTATATGAACATTTACAATTAAAGTAAAATAAATACAGAAGCTGAGCAGCAAGCAGCTGGCAAAGAAGAACAGGAACTGAGGCTATGTCAAGCAGATTAGGCAGGCTTTGTTAGGGTAATGCTGACAAAATATCTGCAGCTGAAATTGACCAGACTTCAAAGGGCATTGGAAGACTGGGCTAAGGGCCAGTTGTGGCATTGGAAATTTCACCAAGAGCCGAAGAGACTTGGAATTGCTCATCCAGCTTTCTAGACTGGCCAACAGGTTGAAGAGTACCAAATGACCTGGGTTCTGGTCCCACAGGGGTCAATACCTACAATAACATTACTTTAGAGAGACAAGTTGCTTTCTCCCACACAGTAAATCAGAGTGTTTTTCTTGGGCACCATCAAAAGATATGTGACACTCTTTACATCCACCTAATTTATATGACAGAATCATGACTGCATGGAAGGCAAAACATTGTTCTATGCTGCTAATATTGTAAACTCCTTCGAACAGGGAATAGACTTTATTTGTTTACAAAACTCTACAAAGTGACATGCACAGTGATGGCGCTATATCAAAGAGGGATGGATTAACCGTACTGCGCGCCAGACTCCCACGACTTAACCACCCCTGTTCAGCACACTGGGCAAGCTGCCAGATGGTCCTCTGGCAAGTGGTGTCCCCTCATCCCACAAACCACAATTTTGTTTAAAATGGCAACTCAGCTGTTTATGTAAATTGTCGCTTGTGTAAAATGCTGGCCGGAAATAGCACCATTTACGCAAAATTGCAGGCATAAATGGCCTGCAATTTTGCGTAAATGGTGTTATTTATAGCCGCCATTTTATGCAAATGACAAATTATGTAAATAGCCGAGTCTCCATTTTTATGCAAAATAGCAGCTTGCATATATGCAGGGATTCTGGCCCTTGCCTGATTCAGTGTGCTCAGTGATGTCTGGGGGGCTGGGCTAGTGAGAAATCATGAGCTAATTGTACTGCCATGACATCTCTAGTATAAAATGATGAAGAAGAAGATGATGATGATGATGATGATGATGATGATGATGATGGCAGCAGCTTGTATCGTAACCTTTTGCTGCATTCACGGAAGAGCATCTAGGAACAGAAGTTGTACTTATGGAAATGGAAGGACTCATTCCCCTCACATGAATACAACTCTTCTTTCATGAGCAGAAGCTCTATTCATGACCAGACCAAAGAGTTAAGATCCAAGCCATCATCATCATTAACAACAACAAGAAGAAGCTCTCATATATTTTAACAATAGTAAGTAAGCAGCTAAAGCTATAGCTAACTTGGATACTGCACAGTTTGCAATCCCCAAAGTAGGCCATACCTCATCATAATTACTTATAATTCTTATTATCATAATCATGTTTGCATAGCAGCACTTATGATTAGCCAGGCACTATGCAATTATAGGCCCTTCTCACAAGCTTATCATTTAGGAGAGGCAAGGCATGGGAAGAAAGGAGAAAGAAGAGAGACGAGGCAAGAGAGGGAGGAAGCGCCAATCAGTAAAATCCAGCACAAAGATATGAGCTTTCCGGAGCAGAAACAGAAGAGGTAGGAAGAAGTGATGTGGGGGAGGTGGTGGCAAAGGAAAAGCAACACACGTGACAGATAGAGATACTGCGCTTGGGGAGAAGATTGATCCCAGAGGAGCAAGGAAAGGGGGGAAAGTGTAGATGGGCGTGGGGAGACATTAGAGAGAAAGGAAAGACGGAAATAGAAAGTGGGAGCATTTCAAAGAGAGCAAAAGGAGTTTGAACTGAATACAGAAAGCGAAAGAGGGAGCTAGCGGAGAGAGAAGGTACCAAAGTGCCACATGTGGAATACTAAATGGGCAACAGAGTGCGAGGAAAGGAGTTTAAGTAGAAAAGCAAGGCAAGAGAGTTGCCAGCCAAGTGAATGTGCAAAATTCCCATGTAAAATAATTGGAGAAGGAGCTATTTTCATCTTATGGGAATATACATGATATTGGTGCCATGCCAATTGCTAATTTGCCTCGAAATTTCAGTTTGTGTCCTTGTAACTTGAAGGAAAACAACCATTCACTGGTAGGGTTACAATGTTTTGTCAATCGATGTTTTAGAATAAGCCATTCAAAAGCTTTTAATATTTTTTTAAAATAAAATAAAATAATTAATTGATGAAATTACAAAAGCTGCAGATGTCGGGTGTTGTTGTAGAAGTGCTTTCACTCTTGATCCTTATAGAATGGGGGATGCCTCTTCTACGATGTTGTCTGCTGCGATATACACAGGGATAATTGAAATGAAAATTCCATTTATTTTCTTCCATAAGTACTGTTTTATTCATACCCAGATTTAATAAGTTAAGACTGCAGTCCTATACAAACTTACCTGGGGTAGGGATGTAGAGATTTTGTTAAATCCATTCCATCTGTGTTTTACAGATTGTCACACATTTTTTGTTCCACTATGCTCTCATTGATGGATTCATATTTTTTTAGAGATGAATGAGAATTTTGTTCCATTTGCACAAGTGCATTATTGACAATGCAAACTTGGACTAATGGGCATCAGCCAAGTAAGAATTTCCAAAAATCCGTCGCCTCCCAACCAAAGTAAAAAACCGGTCCGCAAGTTTGCAGGACTCTGAAAAAGCCAGTCTGCTGTAGAATCAGTAGGTCAGATTCATAGAAATCCTAATTCGCAGAATCATAGAATAGTAGAATTGGAAAGGGCCTATAAAGCCATTAAGTCCAACCCCCTGTTCAATGCAGGAATCCACCTTAAAGCAGTTGAATTCATTGCATTTTTCTCTAACATGCCTACCTTGAGTTCAGTGGGACTTATTCTAAGTAAGCATGCATATGACTTTACTGTAAAGCTCAAAGGACTAAGTGGTGAAGATTTCATTATTTGTTAAAAATGTTGATAATATCTGTTAGCATTGAAGTGTCCACTGCAACTCCACTATCATTCTTATAGATATGTGACCAGAAGAGAGCCCATTGAGGCATTAGCTAGACCTACCTGAAAGTCCAGGATGGAGGAGTGAAGATCTCACATTGTGATTGATGCGAGATCCCTCCTCCGTTTACAAGTAAGGTGTGACAACCTCAGGAAGAGAGGCGTCACGCCCACATTTTTTATTTTCTTAAAGGACCGGCAGCGCACAAATGCTCGTGCACTTAAGGTAAGGGTTTTTTTTAAATTTAATTTGGTTTCCCCACTCCCCCCACCCTAACCCTGATGGGTGCAGCAATCCTCAGCACTGCGCCCTGTGTGCGGCTCCTGGCGAGTAATCACGGAAACGGAGCATACGTTCTACGGTCCCGGGCTTAGCCTGGGACCGCAGAAAAAGCAGGCCCAAAGGGGAGGGCTATATCCCAGGGCAAGGGAGGGATCATTCCTCCCTGATCCCAGGATCCCCTGTGTGTCATGTGGATGCACAGGGACGATCCCAGATTCACCCCAGGATATAGCCTGGTCTAGCTAAGGCCTGAGTTTAATGGGAAACCTAATTCCCATGTTTACTTTGGATAAGATTGCAGCCATAAGGATTCCATCTGTCCCCCGCCAAAAATATATAATGTGTGTGGGGAGGCTGCCTGTGACCAAACTGTGAAAATTATTTGGGCACTTCTTTAAGCCAATCATACAGTAAGAATGAAAATAATTAGTGCTGTGTCGAAAGTTTCAACCATTCAATTTTTGGTATTTTGTGGGGGGTGGAAGGACAATGGAACCTTGGGCAAAAGACTCTTGGAGAGGTGAGAATTTTTTCCTTGGGGAGGGGGACAGAATTCCCACATAACTTTTAAAATGTAGCCAGTTGTTGAGACAGCTTCTTCCTTTCTTTTTATTTTTTGTAAACAACCCTGACATTTTATTGGAGAGGATGAGGTAACATGGTCTCCAATAAGCATTCACTTCAAACTTCTGGGGTCATCCAAATGTTGGAGGAAGGGGGTGTTGCTTTGAAAAACCAAAAAAATAGGAACAAGACCCCTCAGCAATCGGCTACACTTAAAAAAGGTATGTGGAAACCCTGTCCCCCTCCCCAAGGAGAACATTCTCTGAATTTCCCCCCTCTGCGAAAGAGGCAGGAAAAACCATGCCTCTTTCGTAGGGAGAGAAAAAGTTCCCAAAAATAGGGGGCAGGTTTCAGACCAGCACTAAAAATAGTAATGCATATTTGGGTGTGGTAATGTTACAGTTTCATTTCAGTGTAGATGTGCTGTGGAATCCTATGTACATTTACTCAGAGGAAAGTCTCACACTATTTGATGGGGCTTCCTCCAAAGGTAAATGTGCACACAATTTCAGCCTTCATGTAAGATGGAGAAAAAAAATGGTGCTCCACTCAGCATTACCTACAGAGCATGATGTTACTGCCAGCAGGGTTTTTTTTTAGTAATTTCTTAATTTAATTCATTTAAATTTGGCTTAAACCCTTTGAATAGCACACAACTGCTTGGTCAGATGCTGTCAGAAGCCATCTTGCTGGAGGCAAGAGACCGAATTGAGCGCTGTTGCAACCTGAGGCAGCTAACAGTTGTTAGCTTCACATGGGTAAATTTCATATGCATCTGGTACTAATTCATCACAGCCCTGTGTTTTATAAGGCAGTGACATGAATCTCCCAAAGATAATACTAACAGTAGTAGAGGGGTGTACACAGTTTCGATGGCTGTGTTTCAGATTTCATCAAATGCCTATTTCTTTATCAAAAGGGTTGCTTTGAGCACAATTAAAGAAAAACATGAAGAGAAAAATTAAAACATGCTGAGATGGATGGATGGATAGATAGATACTGTTGGAAGAGCAAAAGCGGTATAAGATATGTTGCTTGCCATCTTCTTTACTTCTGTGAAATTCCTTTGGTGTTGACCCAAGAAGAAGACTCCAAGTTCTTACGGCAGAACTGAATAGGAACTTTAGGGGCATATGAAACCTACTTGAGACATTCCGGTGAAACCTACCTGAAATCTACCTTTATCACTTCAAAACACTTCAGACTTCCTTTGAAATTTCTCTAGTGTTTTGCCTGACGATGCCCTCTCAAATTGCCTTTTAAGCAAAGGTTAGTGGCAACTTAACTTTTTTTCTCTTTGCTTTTGTTAAAAGCTTACTGAGAACCAGACTAAAGATTTGGGGTGACATTTTTCATTACTTTTTATACATCACTGCGTAAGCTGTGAAGTATTATGGCATTGCCACTTACAAAATATACTTAAGTAAGGGACAAAACAGAAATTACTTGAAAGGTGTATCTAGTAGGTACCTCTTTTTCAGTTTCATTTTTGCAGGGTGCCAAATCCAGATTGGGACCCAAATGCAGGGTAGTGAGATTTAATGTTTTCCTTCCCTCTATGGTCACAATCTTGTTTCCCTAGCACCTGCAATATCTATTGCAAAAAAATGATCAATAAAGCACTGCATTACTATTTTGCATTAGAAATTGCATGTGATGAGCCCAAGGTGTGTGTGTGTGGGGGGGGGCGGTTAAAGCACCCTGCCCTCACACTAGGATCCCAAACCAAACCCTGCACCTACTCTAGAATAAAAAATGGGGTGGGTGGAGACATAGCTGCTATGTCTTTCAAGTAATATCTTTTCTGGCCCTAAGATGGTGACTCTGTGCACACCTACTGTGGAATAAGTCCCACTGAACTCAGTGATGAGGATACATAGGATTGTGATCTAAGATGTTACTACTTGAGGCAGAGAACAGGTTCACCATTGCTGGACAAAAGCAGTTCCAAAGAGGCTGGATAGAAGAGAGGCCATAGAATAGTTAATAGCTTTCCTTCAGGAGCAGTGAAATTGAAGCTATTCGTTTTGGCTGATACTGATTCAGTGTGCCAATTAAAGCCTATGCCAAGGACTTTATCCTTCACCATTAAGTTCCATAGGCAGGTGGTCATTTATTATACTGGGAGCTGACCTTATAATGCACTTAATTGGGAATATTACCCCACCTAGGGCCACGTTCACCGATTTCCTGTAATTGGAGAAATATATATTAAACATCCCGTGGAATCAAAGTAAAAGAAGTTGTGAGACAAACCAAATGATTGGCAAATAATGAAAAGGCAGGAAACCATTTCTTTTACAGAAGTATGCTTTGCTCCATGCAATAATTTTGATAGCATTTATCATCTTTAGTGCTACGTCCCTGACATCACTCAGTTCAGTATTAAGTACATGTTGATGATCAAGCACCATGAAACGTTTGCTCACAGAGTGCTTGCTCTTATAACTGGTCATGATCTCAAGTCTTCCACTTAATACCTATTTGAAAAACATAGCTGAATTCAAGATATATAGCAACAATGCCCCATGGTGAAGGGAGCAAGTACACATCATTTCCTCTGAGGTAGCAAAAGCAACAAAACATTCCATGGCACCTTGTAGATATTAGCTCTGTTCGGACGACATACTAAACCATGATGGTTAAGTAGTTTGAGCTAAACATTATGGCTCAGCATGTCATGTGAACCATTCCTAACCCTGGTGGCTACATAAACATGGTTTAAACACACTCACTAACCACTTGCTGCAAAAAGGTTAGCAGCCTCACTTACCACTTGCTGCAAAAAGGTTAGCGTGTCGTCTGAACAGGCCCAATGTTTTTTAAAATTGTGCAACTCTGTCCCAAGACCTGCTGATATTTTAAGCAAATGCATCTCAGAAACCACACTACTAGAACTAGACTTGATATGTTTTAGGGTTACCTGGAACTAGAAATTGGGTCAGCACCTTTTGCAATGACAGTCTTGACCTGGCACCAAAAAGATAGCAATGTTGGCACCAGGTGGGCCACCTCGGGGAGATCATCCATAATTGGGGACACCACTGAGAAAGCCCTCTCCCTTGTTGCTGTCTTCCAAGCCTCCCTTGGAGTAGGCACCTGGAGGCGGAATGTAAAAATTGATCATAGTTTATGGCTAGGTCCATGTTGGGAGAGGCGTTCCATCAGGTATTGCAGTCCTGAGCCATGTAAGTCTTTATCGGTTAGAACCAACACCTTGAATCAGGCTTGGAAACATATAGGCAACCAATGCAAGTGGGTCAGCATCCGTCTTATATGTTCGAACCTCCTGGTCCCCATTATCAATCTGGCTGCCACATTTTGCACAAGCTGCAGCTTGCACAAGCTTCCAGCATCTTGGTTTCAATGGAAGTGAGATTCTAGATAGCAAAAACATGCTTAACAGCTAAAATAATCATCTTGAAGACCTAAATCTGTGCTTATTATATTTAGCAGTCAAAGAAGGAAAAACAGCTTACTCGAGAAGAAACTCTCAAAATAAATATTACTCAGTATGGCAGCCTATCTTAAAAATATGCTGAGTAGCACATTGAGAGTGGTTTGTATCTACCACTTTCTTGACCTTGGTTAATTAATCTGTTCTTGATAACGGGTGAATGGATTGTGAAGTTTCCCCCCCCCCCCCCATTATATTTTCTAGCTGGACTCTAACTATATTTGAAAAGTGCATAAGCTCGTGTGTGTGTGCATAAATATGTCAACGTACCATATAACATGCATCTAATGGATGATAATGGGGACTTTTTTTTTTACTATAACCCCTTGCTACGTAAGCTCCCTAATTTTGGGGTAGTTGCAGCTGAGAAAGTAAGAGATAACTCTCCCTTTCCAGTACACTTTAATTCTGATAACAAACCCTTCCATCCCCAGCTGTAATTAATGAAAGTAAAACACAAGTCAAAGCTCCATACTACATATTGTGCAATATGTGTTTTGGCCTTTAGAATTGGTTCACATACTATGCTGTTATGACCATTTCAGCCATCCTAAACACTGCTATTCACAAGAACTCACATGGTTACAACAGCCATCACCATAGTCCTGGCAGTGCTTAGACATACCACTCTTGACAATTGACAGCATAGGGAACAAAACTAGGATAGATTGGCTGCCACTTATGAGCAGGTTGCTGTCACTTGATTGAATGTGTGAATTTATCTTAGGCTGGCCTATACAAACAGCCAATCATATGATAAAACTGCCCAGATTACAAATGGAAGAACTGCATGAAAACAGTCCCTACACATGCAGAAGTAACATGTCAAGGGGAAGACTAAATAATAGAATCCTTCTCCCTGATATCTAGTGTAAAATAGAGGGTAGTACTTTGCCATATCCAGGAATTATTTTACTGTGTGATCTGTAGTTTATTTAAACCAGCATTTATTTGAATTCACACATTTAGTCAAATGATAGTAAGCCCGCTCATATGTGGCAGCTAATCTGTTTCAGTTTGGCTTCCATTATTGCTAATTGCCAAACTACTGGTTGTGTAAGTTCTCATTGACTTTGTTGCAGTACAGCCGTGCTCACGATAGGTTGTACCAATTTCTGCACCGATATAACATTACAATTGATGGTATTATTCTGGCACTTCAGTGACATTATGCTAGCATCGTAGGTAGATATCGGAGTGCAAATGTTCAGAGCCAAGGTGTTTGATCAAATCATGATCAAATTCCCCTACCCCGAGTTTGTATATGATATAGAAACATCCTATTTTATTTATTTATTTATTTATTTATTTATTTATTACATTTTTATACCGCCCAATAGCCGAAGCTCACAGATGTTTATGTGCTGTTTACTATCTTGATTTACTTAAGAAATGGGCACCACTTTTTAAAAATAATAATAATGACATAGCCTGCAATTTAGACATTTTTTCTTCTTTTATTTTCTTTGTAATTTTTTAATTAAAAAACAGCATTTTCAGCATAAATGTGGATAAAATAATAATAACAACAACAACTTAAACATAGGTGCTCATCAGATGAGTGTTTTATAGCACGCTCGTTACTGGACACTCACGGTTTCCCACACATCTCCTGCTTTTTCTGATCTTTTTGACAATGTAAAATAAGACGGAATCCAGTTTTTTGGCCTATGGTGAAACTTGCCTCCATTGCCTGCTGTGTGCAGGAGAAGCAAAGCCCTAAACGGTTTGGGGCCAGGCTATCTGAAGGAACGCCTCCTCCCATATGTACCTGCCTGGACCTTAAGATCATTCACAGGGGTCCTTCTCCGTGAGCCCCTGCCAAAGGAAGTGAGGCAGGTGGCTACTAGGAGGAGGGCTTTCTCCGCTGTGGCACCCCGGCTGTGGAATGAGCTCCCCAGAGAGGTCCACCTGGCGCCTACACTGTACTCCTTTCATCGCCAGCTGAAGATCTTTTTATTCTCTCAATATTTTAACACTTAATTTTAACTTGAATTTAAATTTTACTGTTCTAATTCTGTATTTTAATCTTATATCAATTTCTGCTGCGTGGTTTTCTCCTGGTTGTGCTTTTTATACTGTATTTTTTATTTGTGTTCTTAGACTGTTGGTTGTTTTATTATGGTTTTAATTTTTGTGAACCGCCCAGAGAGCTTTGGCTATTGGGCGGTATAAAAATGTAATAATAAAAATAAATAAATAAAGTAAATAAGCAGCGCAACAAAAAGACCCACTGAATGGGCCATATGGTTTTTGCTTGCTTCCCTGTGTGAGGAAAGAGGAAGCTGTTTGTTGTGAGACAGAAGCATGAGGCAAAGTGATGGTAGGGAAACAGAATTTTCCTCCAACTGATGACGCTCATAAAATACTGAATATAGGAAACAAAATCTATAGCACAGACCCAAAAATCAGTGTCATGCATGTGAATTATTCAAGTGATGGACCAATGGTGAACAAGGCAAACTTGGTGAATACTTCTTTGATCATAAAAATAAATTAAAGATCCAATGTCACTGAAGAAGACTAATCTGCTTTCAAGCTTGGAGTGAGGAGGAAGTAAAGAAGTGCATTTCTCAGTGCATCGTGGTCTGTTAAGAGGTAAAGTTTGCACACCCTGAAAGTTAATAAGCCAACCAGGAGTTACTAGCTAGTGATTTATTAGAGATGAGTTAGGTGAGAGATGGTGCTTGTTACAAATTTGATTTTCAGATGCTTGCATTTTTCTGCTATATAATATTTATGTTTATGATTTATTTATCCAAATGCATATGCTACCCTAAACCAAAGGACCAGGCTCAGTAATAATGATAATGTGTGTAAATGCTAGCAAGTTGCTTTCTCTTATGTTCCTCTTTTTAAAATGGAGTGCAAAATATCTCATTAAAGCTGTCCTGAATCTTTTCAAACATAAGTGTATCGATCTATCATTCTTTCAGGCTTTTGGATCAGCAGAGTTTGTATAAATTAACTGAAGTCATTGTAAGGCGGTCATAATTTTTTTCGTCAGACCTGCTTCCTTGAGTGGTAGAAATTCTAGGGAAGATTTACATGGTCAGTTTCCTTCTGAGAGGAGACTCCTCAGGTTCTGGATTACATCCGTTGCAATAGAGCTGTAGGCGGAAAGCGAGCAGTTACACAATATGGCAACATCACTCCCAAAAGACAACACCGGTACTTTTATCCTTTTCCAGTTTTGCTCTTTGCCAGCTCTAAAAACTCCCTGCAGTTCGAAGGGGTCCCTGTCTTGGCACAAATTACGAGCTGTGCAGATTCAGGTTAGGTTCAGGTAGATTGAGATTACTTTCCACAGGGGAATTTTAGATAAAGTCTAGTGTGCTAGGAATTTACAGAACAGCATCTGCTGTTCATTGCTACCTTGTAGACTGCACAAGGAGAGGGTTTATTCTTTGTTTGGCAGAGTAGACTAACAAGGCCTCAATCCTTTGGGTTGAGGCAAGAGGACTGCATCTGAGTCCTATTTTCATTTGAGTGAATCTGTATGAGAGTCACTTCCTCCTTTGTCTATGAGCTAAACTGCTGCTGGTGATAACTCCGGGATCTTCTATTTAATTGCTTCAAAGAAGTGAGTGGTGGCAGGTAAAGGCAAGGAGGACTTCCCAGAAGAAAGGGCAAATAGAGGACTATGGCAATATTGAGTGTCTATCAGCAGGATGTGTGTGTGGAACAGAAAGCTGAGGGAAGACATTCTGGGAATATCCTGGAAAAAGGGCATGGCTAGTCTGGCTGGCTGGAATCCTGGACTTTCTGCAGCATTTTGTGACAGGGCGCAGTTCTGTGTACCTTACCCTTGAAATACATGTTCATGGGATTGCAGTTGTGGATTTCAGGAAGAGGCACAAAAGGAAGGAAGTGTAAAGAAAATCAAAGATTGTAGAACAGTTCAGGCCAGTGAAAACTACCCCCTTGTCTTATATTTATCTCGAATTATAAAGGGGAGAGCCAGCTGAATATTGATTTTGATACTTAGATGTAAGAAGATTTCAGAGTCCCCCCCAAAATTAAAAAAAAAGCTCTTTCCCAAGTCAAATAATAATTATGTTGGGGAAAGCATTTTGTAAATGGGTATGTCTCAATTTCAATCACGAAATGGGGAGTTGTTTACAGTTTTCTCCTGATGCTGTAGAGAGATAGAAGTATATGGGCTCTTTTGCTTGTGGGCATGCAAAATGTTCTCCAATATTTCTTGGAGAAATGGAAAAAGACAAGGGAGAAGAAGCAATTGAGGAATTGTCTATCAATGTTGTAGTGCTGCAACATTATGTTGCATTATGTAGTGCAACTTATGAAAATCTGGATTCACACTTAAGCCCAGTTGATAAAACTGAACTAGGGACAAGGATCATAGGCTCAAGAATATAAATGAAAGAAATTAAATGGTTTATTGATACACATTGCTGATGCAGTTGGGGATTAATTCTATAGGTTTTAAATGACTACCAAATAACAGAAGGGAAAATCCATCCAGGCAGTGCAACGTGATAATCAACAGCATAGAAGGAGAGAGAATAAATGAGGAAAGTTCTGTAACAATGTGGATTAAAAAAATGATTGTGATAAAGACATAAGGACACAAAATTAAACTACTAGTAAGACTAATGAAAATATACTTGTGTTGTCACACCCTACGTTACATTACAGAGTTAGACACTAGAACTTCCCACTCTCTATATTGTTCCAAACCTTTGAAGGGGGAACCAGTGTCTCTTCACTTTGCCATATTATGCCATTGACAAATAACTCACATAGAAAAGAAATCATATCAGGATCTTTTATTTTAAAAAAGCAAAAGTGTCGTGGCTTCACAACCTGCTGTGGTATGATGGACAATGGTCCTCTCAGCACCCTCTCATCCTTATCATCAATCCAAGGTGTCATCTTGAAACTAGACAGGGATCAGGACCAAACTACGCAGGACTTTAATCACATAATTCTGCACTGGAATGCATGGTTGCTGTGTTCAAAAAATGCTAGCCTGATCCAGAGAAAGGCATGAGGGTGTGGGGGTTATGGAGATGTTAATTCTTCGCCCCACATTCTGGTCCTGACCTGGATAGGGGCCCTGTTTCTGTAATGTGCGTGCTCTCCCAAACGATCTCATTTATTTCAGTTGAAACTTTGTTGGCAATACAGATTGCAGGCATGGGCCCCCCAATTTGGAATGGAACCTAGGCTAGCCACATATGTCTCTCTTACAGAGGACAATCCCCTCTTAGATAGGATGCCGGAGGACTGACCTCTGTTTTGAAGTCATTGTGTATTTAAAGGGATGTCCAGTCCCAGTCCAGTTGAGAGATAAAGAACCATCAGGAAGACCTGATGCCCATCAATAGCACCTAGACAGTGGACTGAGCAAGGCACAAAGGTCAGCTGATCACAATCTCCCACACTATTTCTATTTAATTTATAATAATTTCTTCTACATTTGCATAGACACATAAATTAGCACATGCATTTTCATACAAAAAGGGAGTCCTCTTTTTTTCCAGGATTTTAAATTCATTTTTATTTTTTATTTATTTTTTATTGTTTCCAAAGACTGATAAATAGAAGACACTATAGAGCAAAATATAATACATAAAGATAAACAAGACACACAAAAGAAAAAAAAAGGGGGGGACCAAAACAAACAGAAAAAGATAGAATGTGATTCCAATTTTCTCCCAAGCAAAAGTATGTAACAATATATTTTTTCTTACTCTATCACTATCAAATCCAAATCTCTAATTTCTCTCTTGAAAGGGAGTCCTCTTTTTTGTGATGCATGTCCTTTTGGGGGGTTACTCACAAGTGGCCACCCTACTTGAACAAGAGAGGGGAGTTTTAAGTCATCTCTGTCTTCCACGCTAGGCTCTTGATCTGGATTGGGGGTCTCTATACTTGCCATTTTGTGAAAAACATCCCTGAACTATGTGATTAAAGCATGTGTAGTGAGATCCTTACACCGATTGTCATTCTGCTTCAGCAAAAGTTATAAGCAACTTGCACAGAGCTGGGTTCCCCCCACCCCCCACATTATTCTCCTTAACTTTTGTCCATTGTCACTGCTGTGATGTTTGCTGAATTTAGTAGTTCCTTGGGGCTACCAGAGCCATGTACAATATAGTATGTGTGTTTTCAGTCTAATGGGCATAGCTAGGCATCTACTGGCACCTTGGGCATAAAAAAGCAGGGAGTGAACTTTCAAAGCTATTTTCAAGAGAACACTCATTTTCCAAATGATGGCTTTTCTTCCCCAATAGTACTTTGAATGCAACAGCATAATACTGTACATGCAACCCCAAAAGATAAGACAACCTTTGACTGCACTGCTTGTTAGCAATGTCCTCATGCACCCAAACATTTTAACGGAGAAGTGCAGCTGTTGCCCGGCTAAACAGGTTTAGAGGGAATGGAAAGCTTAGAGCAATTTGTAGGCAACCAAGCAAAAAGAGAAATCCACAAAGAAGCAGCTGATGTTAGCAACTCTTAAAAGGACAGCAAAAGAAGAATAAGCAAGCGGAGAGAAAAAGAGAGAGAACAAGAAACTACAAGGAACGTTAATAACCGTCTTTCCAAACCGAAAAGAAATAATTTAAGTAATTTACATATTGCATGCTTTATTTTGAGTCACTTCTAAGCTTATATATCACCTAAAGTCAGTGAGGTTTTAAGTAAATAAATAAATAAATCATATTTTCTAGCATAAACATTTCCCACTGGGAATGTTCCATGTCCGATGCAAATTAGATGTAAAATGCATTGTGCAGCATAATATTCTATTATTTTAAGTAAATAAGTACAGATGATGGATGTCAGCAGAGAACTAACAGCAGGATATACAGGAAAAGGTGTCAGTTTCTGTTATGATGGTACCATCACTTTTTAAGCTTCTAGAATTAATATTATGGATATGTTTGGCAATGTATTCCTGTGTCTAGTGACTTGTCAGGTAGACAGAAGTTAACTGTTTGAGAAATGGAGGAAAAATACCTTGCCCTGATTATGTGTAGTGCATTTCAGGTACGGATGGGAAAATCTATTTCTAGGCCATGTCCTGTCAGCATATGTCTGTAAATCCAGTCTGTCTGATTTCTCTGTCAATCTACAATTTTAAAAAAGTCCACATGAAAATTTGAGTTTAAACTGACATTTCTACACATATTTTCTCTCAAAACACACACTTCTTATAATGCAATCCTAGGCATGTCCACTCATTGAAAATTCCCATTGAGTTCAATGAGGCTGACTGCTAAGTACGTGTGCAGAGGCCTAGGCTGCAATCCTCTATACACACTTAGGTGGGGCGTACTCATTGCACTCAGTCGGGCTGCTGAGCAGACATGCATAGGATTTCACTGTAAATGTATTTTCTATCAAAATACACATTTTAAATGAATGTTGATGTGGTTTTTGAGCCAAGAATTGCACCAGAACGTTTGGGAACTGCAAAAACAAGCAGATATGTAAATTCCAATCTGCATGTTAATCTGGGAGGTACAGATCAAGTCAATACCTCAAGCATCTATAAGTTCAAGTGTTCAAAACATCCCATATATATTACCTTAATAATCCCTTGCAGGGTGGCCAATATTGCTATTTACCTATCGCAGGGCTGTCAGGGCTGAGGCTGAGAGATGGCGGTTTCCTGAAGAGCAACTAGTGCAATCAATGATGACAGAAGTGAGTTCTGAAGTAGAGCAAAATAATTTAAGAACAAATGGGTGGTTTAAAATTAGGAGAAAACATGACCTCTAGTTGTGGGAAGTTTGCTGGTTGGTTTTTTATTCTGCATAGGGCTTCATCAGATGGTGATGATCATGGGGAATCACGGTTCCTTACCATTGTTTCTCCACTCCTGCTTCTGTTACGCAATACTTCCTCTTTTCTCTGGAGAAGAAAGAGGAAGTAAACAATGATCACATGGTCCATTCAGTTTTTATCGTGACAAGTTCCGTTTCTAAAACTAAATTGGGCTCTTTTTTGTCACTGGAATAAGGCCAGAAGGAGAGTGAGATGAATGGGAGGCAGACGGCATCATGAATAGGGCCCACAAAAATCGTTGAGTGCCCGGTAATGAACATCTTATAAAATGCTCATCTGATGATTCCCTTAGTCTGAGGGCAAGTTAGGGATTAATTCTATGGGAAGCCTAGCTTTCCTTTGTTACACATGGGACAGCACTGGTGTTGTTCACCTTTATATGCTACAAACTGTGTACAAGCTGCCTGTACATATGGTTCAAGCCCTGTGAGAAGGAGTCTACACTTGTTGATTTTTAAAATTGCCATATGTAGTTGTCCCCAGAAAAAAAGCTGCAAATGGTTCAAATGTAGAACTTTATTCTTACTCTCCCCATGTGGTTATGTGCATGTGAAGGTCCCTACTGGGAAAGAAAGCTGAAGGGCTATGTGGAAAATGGAATGAAAGAATTTGTGGTTCTTTCTGCAATTGTCATTCCAAAATGAAGAGAATGTCGTCATGAAGAACCTCAACAGCGGGCCTTCTCTGTAGCGGCACTCACCCTCTGGAAAACCCTTCCTCATGCAGTTCAGGAGGCAGAAAACGTAATATAATGTAAACACCTCCTAAAAACATATCTTTTTAGACAAGCCTTCCCTAGACTGTAACATATTCTGGTTTTATGTGACTTTTAAAGATTTAAGTTTTAATCTGGATTGTTGTTATATTGTGGTTTTAGTTGTAAACTGCCCGGAGAGCCTAGGCTGTTGGGCAGTATAAATATTAAATATTTTTTTAAAAAAATGTGCATCACACCTTCTATTTCTGACATTCAGGTGCAAGTGCAGTTGCTCCTGTACCCAAAACTAAAACAAAGGGAGGTTTCAACAGACTTGGGGGAACTCTGAGGTTTGCAAAAGTACAAAGAAATCTTTAGAAGGGGGCGTGGGGTGGAAAATTGGTGGAAGGGTAATGGAAAGGAGGAAGATAGAGGGAGTATGCCAGGTTTGCTCTTGGGCCAGATCTACACCAAGCACGATATTACTGTATGAAACCTGTATGTAAAATGCAGGAGCCACACCAAGCAGGATATAGCACAATGAAAGCGGTATATGGTATGTGTCAATAGGTCCCAACAGTTGTCAGTGCACTTCAATACCGCTATAAAGCAGTAGTGTGGCTCCTGCCTTTTATATACTGCTTTCATACCACTTCTATAGTGCAATACCCACCTTAGTGTAGATTAAGCCTTGATGTCCCTTCACCTGAATATGATCACTGTCTTCTCAAAATGGCTGTGGGTGTAATGCCAGTGTCCAACCTGCAGTGACTATATTAATGACATGGGACAGATAAGTGGGAAGGAGGCAGTGAAGAGCTGGAACTCCATGTTGTGAGGAGTGACAATGAGTAAAGCAAGCTTTTTACTTTGGGACTGAGGGCAGTTACAGAGCAAGAGGGTAGATTTGTTGAGAGCCAGCACACCAAAGGGTTTGACCTGTATGATGGATTAGGACTCCATAAACCAAGTTTGATGGTGGGAAATATTTAGCTCTCTCAAGGATTTAACTCTCTCTGAGGGGTCTTAATCAGCAAGGGAGTTTTTCACACCAGGGGATGGCTGATGGATTGAAACAGCAAACATGAGCACTTCACACTGCAACATTTTGTTGCAGCTTGTACCTGTATAAATGGGGCCCCTTGAAGTGTGCAGCTGATCAAGCCCCCTAATCCGTATAAACTGCCAGGGCATATAGTCTGAACGCTTACCTTCAAGGTAATCACAAGTAAACCCCTGTAAGACTGTCCTCTGGCTGACCCACACATCTTTGTCAATTGCCGAGTGGAACATCAAACGATAGTTTGCATGTGTGAATGCGCAATCACAGAGCAAATGCCAGAGATACCTTATGTAATGTCACCTCAAATGCAATGGTTTTCAGTGCAGTGATTTTGAGATTCACCTACTAGTCATCAACTCCACAGTCAGTGAATGCAGAGAAATCAAGCATTGGGATGGGTGAGAAATTTGTTCCATTGAGGTTCATTCATTCATTCATTCATTCATTCATTTAGTGGATTTCCACAATCTGCATCTCCCAGAAACAAATGCAGAAATGGATGCAATTTTGGTTTGGAATTTCATACATTTCCAAACTTGCAATGCATTCCATGAAAGGAAGACAAATGTGTTTGTCAATATGTGCACATTGAAAAATGTGCAAAAACACACACCAGAGCATACATTTTTAAAATGTACCCAACGTGGGGGGGAGGGGGAGGCATGCATCCATGAATGTATCCATTTGAAAAATGCACTCAAAAATTTAAACAGATTTTTTACAATAAAAAAAGAAAGAAATTGCACACGAAACAGGCATGGAGCAGAAGTGGGGAAACGAGGACCTCTGTGCAAATGGACTTGAAATGGATGCCTATCCTTAATCAAGCAACGATGCATGCGCTGAAGACTTTTGATTTTGGAGATTTGGAGCTTATCGCTGAGGGAGCCTTGGGAATGGGCACATCACACTGTTAAATAGCCACAGCCTCTAAAGGTTCTTAAGACAAGATTGCCCTAAAATGTTCCCAGCGTGTGAAGACTGAGCATAAACTAAACGCATCGGATCCTGTGCATTAAAGGAACCACTTAAAGCAGGAGCCAGGGGAATGGCGCAGACCATTTGGCTGTGCATATGAAAAGGAGCCGGCGTTGCATTATTCCCCCCCCCCCTGATGAATGAGTGAGCCTTCAGAGATTTTACAAGAGCTGCCAAGAACGTCTTTAATTGAAGTTCCAAAAACCTACAGAAAACGCTCTTGCGCGAAAAGTGCTTTCCAGTATATACCCCATTTCCAAATGCTTGCAGCTGGTGAACCTGATGGGAGGTGTTTTGCTTTTCTTTTGTTTTTCAATTTGGGAGGTGGGTGGGCTAAGGGTACGCTGTTGGAGGCACTGTACTTCAGTGTAA
This sequence comes from Elgaria multicarinata webbii, assembly GCF_023053635.1. NCBI lineage: Eukaryota > Metazoa > Chordata > Lepidosauria > Squamata > Anguidae > Elgaria > Elgaria multicarinata. The sequence goes on along the minus strand of NC_086175.1, from coordinate 16,620,684 downwards.
TAAGGAAGGGAACCTAAATACAAACAGTCTGACATCTTTAGATAGCTGTTACATAGGCAGTTTTTTTTTTTAAAAAAAAAAAAGCATATATGCTATTTACCTGAGACAGACAGTATTTATTTACTTATATGTGTCCTTTGTTACTTTTCACCATAAATCACTGCCCCTATTTTCACTTGTTGGTGGAGGTCTTATTCAAACTGGGTTTGAACGGTTATTTATCAGGTCTTTACCTCCCTCCCTCCTGATCTCTCAAAGTTAATTTCTCAGGGGGCTGAGATAGGTGCAAATACAATATCCCAGAGAGCTTTGGCTATGGGGCGGTTGTGGCGTTACACCCCACAAGTCAATTCCAAATGTATGTCTGCAGTGTGTAAGTCTGTGGTTTTTAGAATGTTGGCCTGAGTAGGCGGACTTAGAATGTCTTGGGAGGGGGGACGAGTGATATATAAGGGAATGACTGAGGGGATTGAGAGTGTTCTTGTTCTTTTCAGGAAAGCTTTTCAGGGAGACTTGTTAGGTACTCTTAGAGTCTTTAGTGCTCTCTGTGTTTATGGTACTTAAATTCTGGAAATTTGAGAGTCAGTGTAGTGAGTGGTGTCTTTAGGGTGTGGTGTGCACGTAGTGGAAGTATATTAATCAATACTGATAATAAAGAAAGTTCAAGAGTGATTGTGTGAGAAAAAGGAAAGCGCGAATGTGAATGAGTGACCGGATTGTATGAAAGGTTTCAAAAAGGTTTTTAAATGTTGTTATTTGAAACAAAGCTTATGAACTTTTAAAAATAAATTTTAATTGTTTTGTTTTAAAACTACCACAAAAATCCCACGTGTCTGTTTGGCGTTTATCATCTTAAGTTTACACATTCAGCACCCACTCTGACAATCATTCACCTAAGCAGATATAACTCACAGCGCATTATTATATATATTAAAATCCATTCTCCATTTTAAACCCCTTTCTCCACATAGTTTGGAGGAAGGTGGTTTTTATCCCTCGCCTCAGGCGTATCAAGTGGTGGTGCTTGGCTTGAGCAGGGAGTAGCCGCGGCCAGGCCTGGTGTTCAGAGCCTGTGTTGCCCCATAAGAAGTGGTGGCAGACAGGAGGTCTGGTGTTCAGAGCCTGTGTCGTGGCAGTGGTATATTTATTTATTTATTTATTTATTTATTTATTTATTTATTTCATTTATATACCATCCGCATAGCTAGAGCTCTCTGGGCGGTTTACAGAAATTCTAAAATGAGATAAAAACAAGTATACAAAATTTAAAATTCTAAAACACAGAACATACATACATGAAGCATAAAAAACCGTTAAAATAAACATGTGGGTGATTAAGATGTGCTGCCATATGCCTATGCAAATAGGAAAGTCTTAACCTGGCGCCAGAAAGATAGCAGCGTTGGCGCCAGGCGAGCCTCGTCAGGGAGATCGTTCCATAGTCTGGGGGCCACCCAGTCTGGGGGCCCTGTTCCTCGTTGCCACACTCCAAGCCTCTCTCGGAGAAGGCACCCGGAAGAGGACCTTAAATGTTGAATGTAGTGACTGGGTATATTCATGTCGGGAGAGGCGTTCCGTCAGGTATTGTGGTCCCAAGCTGTGTAAGGCTTTATAGGTCAAAACCAACACCTTGAATTGTGTGCAGAAACATACAGGCAGCCAGTGCAAGCGGACCAGAGCAAATTTATATTAATATGAATTTAATAAATAAATAAATAAATAAATAAATAAATATCTTGTCTCTAGTGTGCATACATATAAGGGAATGCACTGCACCGGCAGATATTGGGGTGTATACACAAGTAGCATTGTGTCAGATATAGATATAACAATAAATATATAAATACCCTTTATGATGGGGTGGACAACTTCCAAGGCCCTGGGGGGGGGGGTCTATTTCTGTCCCTGGAACCCACAGGAGCATGCACACATGCACACATACATTCACAAAGCAAAATTACTGTAGCCTTGCCCCTGAATTTTAGCAGCAATTCGCTGGTGATGGAAAAGGCTATATTTCCCATTTAAATCAAAGAACGTGGGGAGCATGGACCTTGTTTTAATGCAAAATTGCTCTCCCTGGGCTTCTAGGAGTGCAGTTTTGCATTAAAACAAGTTGTGTGCTCCCTGCATGGCTTGTTTTAAATGGAAAATGTGTGTGCTCCCTGCCCCAGTTGAAGTGCCACCAAAATTCAGAAGCAGCCATTTTTGTGGGGTGTGTGGAAATTGCCTCCCAGATCCTCAGAAGTTGTCCACCCCCGTCATTAAGGGGAAGATATGTTAAAATGTAATTGAAATTGTTTGTTTATTTTCCTTTGAAAATGTTGATGCACTATATAGAGAGAGCAGAGGTAGATGGGGTCAGGCAAACTAGGAAAAAATGTTTTTTGACTACAATCCTCTGTGGATTTGTTTGCAACAAGGCTGATGTGAGCAGAAGTGATGTCTGTGAATGTCTCAGGTCATCCAATAATGGAGCAGCATTTGGCCGCTGATGCTGAAATGAAATTTGTTGGCCAGAAATCCAAGATTACATCAGCACATAGGAATAAGCCAAAGGCAAGACAAAATCAAAGCCAAAAAAGAAGAGTTCACATCTATGAAAGGGTTGTCATGTGATTTAGTTTTCCCCAATGGGCTGTTGATCAGGGATCTGATAACCTACTTCTTTTCTTTTCTTTTTGCATACATACATCTATACCTTACTCTAGATCAGGCAAGCACACTGGCTTACACACCAAGCTGGCCCCAGCCCACCCTCAGTCATGCATAGAGGACCACCAAAGACCTAATACGCCTCCTTTTGTTGCTACCTACCTGGTATCTCAAAAACAAGGTGATTGTCAAGAAACTGGCTGGTCAACCTACATGCCTAGTGGGCTGTGTTTGGCTTGGTGGACCTGATCTCGATGTATTGTTTTGTTTGAAAGTTCCATCAGTCTGCTTTCAGTCATTGGCAACTATGCCTTATCACTTCCTGTCAATAATATTTAACAGTTTGATAGGTCTTTAGAATGTTCACGTCACTTCATGTGCATGATCACAGTAAATGTTAGAATGACCCTTTAATATAGATCAGTATTATTATCCCCATACTGTGAACTATGGATGGAAATGGAGGGTCTAGTGGCTTGCCTAAGGCAACCGTGGGAATTCAGGGTAGATAGTTGATTTTGACCATTGACTTCTAGGCACACACTTTTAGCCTTTGCTACCTCATCATACAGAACATCATACACAGCTCTTATATTTATTTATTTATTTATTTATTTATTATTGCATTTATATCCCACCTCTTTTTCCTCCAAGGAACCCAAGATGGTCCCCTAATTACAGAATGATCTCCCCGATGAGGCTTGCCTGGCGCCAACATTGTTATCTTTTTGGTTCCAGGTTAAGACCTTTCTCTTCTCCCAGGCATTTAACAGCATTTAACTACATATGCTGAGTTTGTTTGTTTTTAACATACCCCAGAATAGCTGTTTTTAGAAGGATACTTTTAACTTTGTATATTTGTTTTAATGTTTACGGTTTTTAACTTTTGTAAACTGCCCAGAGAGCTTTGGCTATGGGGCAGTATATAAATGCAATAAATAAATAAATAAAGGCCATGTACATAATCCTCCTCCTCCTCTTCATTTTATCCTCACAACAACAACCCTGTGAGGTGGGTTGGGCTGAGGGCCTTGCTAGACCTACCACATAATCTGGTGGGGAGTAGGGGCGATGGCACACTACAACTAGCGCACACCGTCGCCCTTTTCCAGACATAACACGCAACGGGTCACGTCCGGCATTTCCCCCCCCCCTTAAAGGGCCATGTGCGCAGGAGCGCACTGCCGAAAAAGGTAGGTTTTTTTAAAAAAAATAAAGGGTCCCCTGCTCCCCCTGCCCCTGATTTCCCCCCACACACACACAATACCTGATGTCCCCCCACCTGCTCGCTCGCCTGTCCTCCCCCCGTCTGCCAGGCCCTGTCCCCGTCCTTCTTCCCCCCATCTGCCAGGCCCTGTCCCCATCCTTCTTCCACCCGTCCACCATGCCCATCCCCGTCCTTCTTCCCCCCGTCCGCCATGCCCATCCCCATCCTTCTTCCCCCATCCGCCATGCCCGTCCCTGCTCGTCATGCCCGTCCCCGCTCGTCATGCCCATCCCCCATCCCCGCTTGTCATGCCCGCCCCCTGTCCGCTCGTCATGTCTGATACCCCCTCTGCACCCCCCCATCTGTGATATCCCCCCCAGCCCAATGGGCACAGCGCTCCTATGAGTGCTGTGCCCACTCCGTGGCTTCTCCCGGCTACTCGCAAGCAGCCATGAAAAGCCACGGACCCTGCTAGACCTTCCGCAGCCCCGGCCTCAGGCCGGGGCTGTGGAAAAGCCAGGCCATAACCGCATCCGGTTATCCCGTGTTAAGGGAGGACTTAGCCCAGTCTGACCCCGGGATCCCCTGTGCGTCATTTGGATGCACAGGAGGGAGACCAGGCCTCACACCGGGCTAACGCCTCATCTAGCAATGGCCTGAGAGTGTGTGACTGGCCCAAAGTCACCCAGTGGGTTTCCATGGCTGAGTTGGGACTAGAACCTGGATCTCCCGACTCCCAGTCCAACACTTTAGCCACTACACCACACTGGCTCTGTCTTGCCAAACACAAGGCAATGGAGTGAAGAAGAAAAAAGAGCATTATCATCCTTATAGGGATGCATATCAGCACTCAGAAACAAAACAAAACAACAACAACAGAACTATATCCTGGACTCCTGACAAAGGTCCCCAGGGAAGGTTTTATCTCGCTAGTTCTTTCTATGTAGCCTGTGTTTTAGAACAGTTGTTAAAAATGGAGGAATAAAAACCCAAGCCGAAAAAGGTGTATGTGACATTTAGACTCATAGTAAACATAAACCACTCCTTATCTTTCTTCTCAGCTCTTCTCTCCTGCCCTTCCCCTCTGTCTCCATTTACAACTTCACTATCCTGCCTGTCTCTAGAGACTATAACCTTGGCACAATCTTTGACTGCTCTCGGCTTCTGTCTGCATATCCAAGCTGCTACTAAGACAAACGGCTTCTTTCTTTCTTTTTTAACAAGTCAAGAATCCATGTTTTACTCAAGGTCTCTGCTGCCAAAAACCTTTGCTCATATGCTGGTCATCCTTTGCTTTTATTACTATAAATCTTTCTTTTCTTTTTTTAGGCCTGGCTTCAGACTCCTTCTCTTTTATAAATTGTTGAGAATTGCTGCTGTTCAAACCCCAACCCCCCCTTCGCAACTCCTGCAAAAGTGGTCAAATTATAATATCCACCCCATCAGCCAACAAGAACATTCATCAAATGTCCCCTGACCCTTTACCTAAAGCGGTCAAAGGGTGACAATGCCATGTAAGAAACAGGACGTGCAGAAACCTCCTGGAGAAATTAAGATCTAAATTCCTTTTCCCCTGCTTCGTCGGAAATGTCTTCAGGGTTTTTTTTGCCTGCATAGGAAACTCCACATTTACCTCAAAATATTGCTTTTGGCAAATGTAATTCCCAACTCTCAATATTAATCCTGAACATATTGGGGATCAATGCTCCCAAGATATTGTGGGGAAAGATTCAACCACAGTGGACCCAAAAAAGCACGTTACTTGTCCCTGGTACTAACCTGCTGTGTCAGATTAGAAATGCCAATTTCAGGTATAAGTTGACAGGATGTGAGCTAGTGGTGACTGATCAAGAAAGGGATCTTGGATTTGTGGTGGACAGGACAGTTCGATGAAAATGCCAGCCAAGTGTGCAGCTGCTGTGAAAAAGGCATACTACATGTTAGGCATAATTAGCAAAGGAGTCAAAAATAGAACTGCCAATATCATACTGCATTCATACCAATCTATTGCGTGACCACACTTGGAGTGCTATGTACAGTTCTGGTCAACACACCTAATATATATATATATATTGTAGAGTTGGACAAAAATGCAGAAAAGGCAATTAAAATGATCAAAGGGCTAGAGCAATTCCCACAACAGCTGGGATATTTTAGCTCGCAGAAAAGGCGAGTAAGAGGAGGCATGATAAAGGTGTACAAAATGATGCCTAGTGTGGAGAAAGTGGGTAGGGAGACGTTTTCTCTCTCTCAGGCCTCATCTACACCAAGCATGATATTGCACTATGAAAGTGGTATATAAAATGCAGGTGTCACACTACTGCTTTATTGAAGTGCACTGGCAACTGTTGGGGCCCACTGACACACACCATATACTGCTTTCATACTGCTATATTCTGCTTGATGTGGCTCCTGCCTTTTATATACCACTTCCATACTGCTTTCATAGTGTAATATCCTTCTTGGTGTAGATTAGGCCTCAAAATACTAGAATGTGGGGTCATCCCATGAAGCTGATCGGTGGGAAACTCTATCATGGAATCCTGTTAATATAATAAAGCCTAAGACTGGATTGTACAGTGGATTCTCAGAACACCTCCTGATTTCAACAGATAATAATTTGTGTACCTGCATATGTTGCAGCAGCATGAGAGAACCTTCTCTGTGGTTTGCAACCACATGGGCAACATCAATGATGGAGATTATCTCTTGTGTAAATAACACCTTGCTCCCAGAGAGGGAGGGCCTGGCATGGAAAAGAACCATATAATTTGTACTGTTCACACAGTTCCTCCATCTGTAGCCATCTAGGACTGGACCTCAGTGAAGTAGCTCCCAGAGTGATACGATAAGCCAACAAGTCGTCTGTGAATAGATTTCCTGCTGGTATCTTTGAAGACAGCATAATTGAAGCCAGCAGACCTGTGTTTGTGCCCTATGGGCCCATCAGACTTCAGACTTCAACACCCATCAATATGGGTCAATGGCTAGGAATGCTAGGAGTTGTACTCTAAAACATCTGGTAGATGCCAGTTGGTGAAGCCTACCATAGATATTTTGTTGCAAATATCACTAACAAACCCGGAAGGATCCTGTACTTTGGCAAGTACAACATTACCAAATTATAAGAAAATATTTCATAGGCGTGATAAAAGTAATAAGGAAGAAAAGCCTGGATAACAATGTCTGCAGAATAATTTCTTTCTTTTATCTAAAAAGGCAGCAATAATATTTTTGTTCAACTTGTAAGAGGTTATTGAAGTGTATAAAATACAGAGGCTTATACAAAACGAGCTCTTTATAAGCACACTTTCCATATAGTGCTCAAGGCTTGTCCCATTGTATTAAATATCTGTTCCTTTAAGAAGATTAGAATGCTTAAAACCGTCAGCAGGTATTAATCTTCGAAAGGTTCTCTGACACACAGCATTGATATAATGGATTCTAAACAGATTTATTTATATATCCCAGACATTACTCAGGTTTTTAAAATCATTTATCAGATAAACCTGGGGTAAAATCTGGAATACACGGTCTTAGCTTTAGATAGAAACACAATTGAAATCTTTTGTGCGTATTTACAAATTTTGGATGCAATTCATCACCAAGGTATGTGCTTTTAAGGCTGCACTTCTTTATACTCTTATCTGGGGGTAAGCTCCATTGAACTCAGTGGGTCTTACTTCTGAGAAGACATGCCGTAGGGTTGTGCTGTAAGGTGTCAGACCTTATCATACTTACTTTGATATAAGTCCTACTGAAATTAATGGGATTTACTTCTGAGTAACACCTGGAGCTCCTAGAGTTTATTAAATGCAACAAAGCTTAAATGATCTGTAACATTTACAAGAAAGTTCTACTGAGCATTGCATTGTAAATAAATGCATGTTGTTTGAACGTGTTTTATCTATACTAACCCCCCCCCCCCAATATTATCCTTCTCTTGGCCTATGAAACACTGTGATTATGGTGCTCTCTGGATCGCTAACCAAGTATAATACCAAACTAGAATTTTGGGCTTCTTTGAGGAGAATGGCAGCTGAGCAGTATAAAATTGATTCCCCCGCCCTGCTGCCCCATCCATAGATATACCCCAAAAGTATTACTGGATTAGCGCCTGTATAACAACGTATACTAAAGTTTTGTAGCATTTTTATCTTCTCCAAAATGAGGAACACGGGGTTATAATTTTTGCTATTGATACAGTACATATTTTGCCTTCATGCTCCTCCTCTCATCCTTTCTCCACTACCATTTCTCCTACTCATTTTTTCTAGTTGATTTTTGCACACAGCTTAGGGAAAACAAGAAAAGACACCAAAAGTCCTGGCATATCCGAAGACTGCTTTACACATACACATACACCATATGATGGATACATCAATGAGGATTAATTTTGCTTGTATATGTAAATGAGCCATATTTTTTACTTTATCTCACATCATCGCTATGGGGCGGTATACAAATGCAGTAAATCATCATCATCATCATCTTGAATAGAGACCCGATTCACATGATCACAACAGCCCTGATGGGTTGTGGTGCATGTGGGCAGCCATTCTGAACATTTAAGCGGTGGTGGAAAGTCAATGTGGGTTGTCATGCTGTCCTAAAACAGCAAGAGTGGATTGTTGGTATGACTGACAAACAACCCACAACCTCCAAACAGTCCATGGGTTGTGGGTGGTTTGTTAACCATGCCAACAAGCCAAACTTGTTGGGTTCAGACAACACAATAACCCATGGCAACCACCCACTGGAACTTGAATATTCAAAATGCCCCCTGGCATGTACCACCATGGCTTAAATAATGATTTTAGAATGTTTTTAAAATGTTTTTAGGATGTTTTAACAACGTATATTATGTTTTAATTCAGTTTTATGTATTTTATATTTACTGTTGTTCCCCGCCTCGATCAGAATAGAGAGGCGGGTAAGAAATAAAATGATGATGATGATGATGATGATGATGATGTCATAGTGGGCTGCAGCGATTGTGCAAACCAGCGATATTTCTTTCCCCGTAGAGCGGGCTCGCACATCCATTTGCAAATCAATGGCTGTTGAGTACTAAAATGGTGTACACACATGTGTGAACCAGGTCTCAGAGACACCAGGCTTTATTAAAAAAAAGTCAGAATCATGACTGAAACAGCAGCTTTCAGTTCTTTTTCCTCTTTAGGGTAAGTGAACAAATGCATATTCATCAAATGTTGACCTGCATGAGAGAATGAGCCATTACTCATCAAAGAGACACTACAGACAGTGTTTGCATATCACTTCACTACACCTAAAACAATACTTTTCAGGGGAGGGTGTTCACACATTCAGATACAAGCCACTGTGGGATAAGTCACTATCAAGCCATGTTACGCACATGTGTGAATCAGTGTTGAATCTCCTGTTTATCATGTATGGAATGTTTTTCTTCAACAGTGCCAATGGCAGCAGTTGCTGTATATCTTTCCATTTATTGATAATGGACAAGGAAATTGTTCCCACTAGACAGTGTTGGTTATACCCAGTTGTGCAGTGCCTATGCGAAGCTGCTGCCGTTGTTAAAACAAGATAAAGAAAGTCCATTAATTATGCATCCAGATAAATAACTAGCTACAGAAGAGGAAATAAGAGCGTTTTAATAATACATAAGTTATTAATCTGTATACTTGTCATTTGAATAAGATGCAGACTACTCTGTTTTCCCCCCTCCATTCATGGCGGGGGATAGGGGGTGGGGTAGTCCAGTTAAATTTCTCACCCTATAGTAGAACAAACTTTGTTGTCAACGGCATTGTGTGTTACAATATGTGTTCTTTGTTGTGCAGCTAAAGGAAATTAAATGGTGGGACTTTAGCCGGGTGGTACTTATGATGAGTTTAGCTAATTTACTAGAGTAGGCTTTTTGCCAAGCTATTAAAGTTTATATTACATTTCAGCTACTGTGAGGCCTATAGTATTTAAACAATGCTATTCTGTTCAATGGAGCTTTGAGCCTACCCATAGTGCTGGATGGGTGGTGGTGGCTGGAAATACTGAATGGGGAGGGGCATCTACAATGGCTGGAAGTACTGTTAGTACTGAGAGGTACAGAACGCGCACTGTCAAGTTAACCTGTGGTGAAGCTAGAATGGTGACAACAGGCTTTGTATTCTATTTTTACAAAGTGGGTCAAATTCTCCATTGAATAAACCTAAATTCTGCACTCAGGAGAAAAGGGTCTCCAAATTAATTAGATCAATGTTTCCCAACTGGCTCTGTATGTGCCTATTGGATTTGGTGTTTGTCGTGAGGTACTCCCAATAGCTTGGAGAAGAGTGTGTCCATCTCAGGAACAACAAATCACAAATTAACCCACAGTGGGTAGAAAAAAACATGAAAAGACCACACCAAAAAAGGCTGCTTCTTTTTGGTGTTACACTCAAGGGCATGTTGCAATGCTTAGGTGTGATAGGTCCACTTGTAACTTTCTGCCTGTGTGTCTTTCTACACTAATGCCAAGGTAATGTTAATTGGTTACTAAGTTGTTGAACATTGCTATGATTTACACCAATCTGCACTTGCAACTCTGAATATGGCTATTTCTGTTTTATTTTTTGTATTACAGTAGGTTGACTAAGAGATGATGATGGTGATGATGATGATGATGATGATAGGGGTAGCAGGCATATGTAGAGGCTGGTTGAGCCAAAGCAAGGAACACAATAAGCAATTTTCTGTGAAGCCCACATATTTGAAATACAATTAGTGAAATCACTTTCGAAAGGTTTTCATATCTCCAGTTGGAGGCATATAGAAAAAAGTATGTGGGATGCTAACAAAAATAAAAGGAAGTGTTGGAATTGAGTATAGTATATTGTGTATCATACTTTATCTGCTGGAGACTATGGTAATCACGATGGCCGAATCTACACCAAGGAGGATATTGTACTATGAAAGTGACATGAAAGAGGTATATAAAAGGCAAGAGCCACACTACACTTTATAGAAGCATTGAAGTGCAATGACAACTGTTGGGGCCCATTGACACATACCACATACCGCTTTCAGAGTGCAACATTCTGTTTGGTGTAGATGAGGCCCATGTGTTCTGAACAGCTGATGCAGAGTGATTCAGTTTATCATTTACAGAAGGGACGTTTTCACTAGTGCTGTTTACATTGAGAAAGGCAGCCAGATTGAACCCACAAAACACACTCCAGACTAAGTTTCCACTGGACTGACCACCTGGTGGCCATGCATTAGGCACTACTGAAAGAAGTCCTACAGATGTATAGGTATATGCACATAGGGCTCATTTACACCAAGTAGGATATTCCACTATGAAAGTGGTCTATAAAAGGCAGGAGCCACACTACTGCTTTCTAGCAGTATTGAAGTGCACTGACAACAGTTGGGGCCCATTGACACATACCATATATCGCTCCCATACTTCTATGGGCTCATCTACACTAAGCAGGACATTACACTAGGAAAGCGGTATTTAAAGAGCAGAAGCCACACCAAACATAGAGGTATGAGAGTGGTATATGGTATGTGTCAAAGCCCCCCAACAGTTGTCAGTGCACTTCAATACCTCCATAAAATGGTAGTGTGGCTCCTCCTTTTATATACCACTTTCATAATGGAGTATCCTGCTTGGTGTAGGTCTCTTCTACAGGAGCAGAAACCCTGATCAGTCAGTATTCCTGTTCCTGATTAGTCAGTGGGCATGTCTACACCAGGGGAGGGGAGGGGGAGGATCTCACGATGTGCTGATCATGAGATCCTCCCCCTCAGTCCACACAAGGTGTGTGACATCCAGGGAGGAAGAAGGATGTTGCTCCCACCATTTTTAAAACAACAACAACAACAACACAGGACCTGGAGCAGACCTTCATGAGTATACAATATTAGAAGCAGGTGGTGGTGATGTGGTACCCACGGTTTCCTGTCCTGCTTCTTCCTGCTTCTGTAAAGAACAACATTCTGCCAGTCTGGCATAGAGACCAATTATGGTGTCTGACAAGACTGATGAGGAGTGTTTTATTAGCAGCTACCTACAATAGAAGGTGGTTAGGTGCTGGCATGTTCACCAAGTGATTGGATTGCTTTTGAAAAGCACTGATAAGCCTGAAAGGGAAGTAGTCTGAATGCAACAAAAAGAGAAATGCGGGCTCCTTTCAAGCTTCCACTCCCTGAATGGTGTTCTTTAAACTGTATGTTTGTGCACCAATAATCTAGGCATGATAGGCAATGCTATTTCTCCTCTCTCTCTCTCTTTTAAACTTGAAGCTAAAAAGATTGCCGACCAAGATATATATGACAAGCTTGCAAGTGAGAGGCGAATGTAATTGTAAGTTTCCTGTTCTCCTAATGAGGTCACAAAAGCCTTCTGCGTCTTAAAAAAAAAGTGGGGGCTGTGATATGTTGAATAAAATACAAAAAAGAAAAACAAAACGAAAACTGTACAGCCCTCAGTTCGAATCATTGTTTATTTATTTATTTATTGCATTTCTATACCGCACTGTAGCCGAAGCTCTCTGGTGAACCGATTCTGCTCCTTCCTTTCTGTAGTAACAGCTCAATTTCTGGATCATGCTGAACATTGTTTGGTATACAGGGACGTTGCAACGTTTTATATTAACTGTTTGCTGTTCTGGATTCTGTTTCTTAGTATATCCCAGGCCCTGTCTTCATGGCATTGAGTTGATGCCACATCCCTGGAAAACCCTGCATTTTTTCTTACCCAGCGTGGCGTCCGATAATCCCGATGCTAAGGAGGGATTGTGAGGTTTCTATCAATCATTCGGGTACTTGAACTGCCCCCTGCTCTTTCTGGTGGAAGGCAACCAAACTCTGGTTGCTTTCCACCAGAACCGCCCCCCCCCCCCCAGATTGGCTGTGGAGTGAGGTCAGATGGCGGAAGAGCCATACTGACCTTGCTCCCACTGAAAAAGCCAGGGTAAGTCCCAAATTTTTTCAGAGCTCAGCTTCGCAGGAAAGCCCAGCGGTGTCTGTGAATCTGCAGCTGTGTCATATAACTGACGTAGCGCAGCTTCACAGCCATCACGGGGCTTTTCCCACACAAAGTCAGTCCCCAAGACGTGGAAGGAATCGAAGAACTGGGGATGTATTTAAGATTGACAGGGTCCACTGTAAACTCAAAGGAGAGAAAACAGAGAGAATGCTGCTGCCGTAACTGTTCAATTTGTGCATCATGAAGACAGTTTTGTTGTCGAGTGATGTTGCAAAATTTTATATTCACTGTTTGCTTTGTGCTATTAAACCTTGGAGAGATTTTCTGCAAGAGCAAATGAAATGATCCGGCTGGCTGCTGAATGTTTTGGCTGCTTTAGGGCACTTCAATCAAAATGTAGCTTTATGTTAGGTGTCTGTTGTTTTTGGTTTAGATTTGTTTTTGAATTCTTTCAGTGTTTTCCCCTCCATTTATAAATAACAGCACCAAGAAGATTCTGTTCTGCAGTCCTTTTCAAAAAATTTGAGACCTTATTAACCCTATCAAGTTGTGGTACGATGTATTCTTCATGGGTTGGCATTGCTCTTTCCATAGAATTAAATGCAGATGTCCTAGTGTAAAATTCCTAGTTATGTATAACAACTGCAACCCCTTTGTGCTGTAATCTGCAAAGCACAGATAATCATGTGAGTTTCTCTCTGTACTAGCAAAGGGGCTACTTTTTTTCTTTTTTAAAATCCCAGTGCTATCTCATTGATTTTAGCATGAAAAATTGATTCAGGGTTTGCACGTCCTTTTCTGTCTGGGGGGTGGGGTGGGGGGAGGTTTGCAATTACAGTACTTCGTAGTCTGGTTCTTACTCAGATTATACGTTGGTAAGAAAACACTGGGCTGTTAAATGCAGTTTTATGTAAGGAGGACAAAACTCCCCCTCCCCAAGTCCTTATTGCTCTGTCCTGATTCCATATAGATGTGTTTCACTCGGGTACCATTGAAGCCATGCCAGTAGAACCATTTTCCCTCTCTGAAAAAGGCAATAGTCCCTCAGCCTAGCTTTGCCAGACACAGGGATTTCTCTCTGAGCATCCTGGTTTGGGCTGTTTGCCAAGCCATTAAAGTTTATGAGCTATACTAAAGTGACTGTAGGGTCTACAGATATCTAACGATTCAGTTCTGTACAATGGAGTCTTGATGAGTCTTAAGTATTTAAGAGCTACTGTGGTGTGTGGTGGATAGAGCATTTGGCCTCAACCTGGGCAGATCAAGGTTCAAATCTCGACTCAATCATAAGGTTCATGGAATAGCATCAGGCAAGACACCATACTTAAGCCTACCCTACCTTAAAGGAGTTGCTTCCACATCAGACCTACACAACTTTGGCCCACCCAGCTGAATGCAGCCAACCAGCCAGGTTTTTTGGGGTACCCACTGCTGGAAATTTGTGTTGCATTTGCCATCTTATTGAGCACTCCTTATTGTATGTTAGAACTTTTCTTTGACTTTGCTCTTCCATAGTAAGAATTCTGTTGCTGGAAAAAACGGGTACTTTTTTTTTATTCAACAGAGTTCTGCAGCGGGTATGACTTGATTTGTGTTTTTGAGTCAGGCTGCAGGTTTTTCCCTGAACTCACGGAGGGTTTTTTGCACATTTGCACACCTTTCTGAGCATTTTGTGTATATTTCTGAGGAATTTGCCCAAATTTGTGTAAATCTGGACAAAAATTGTGCAAATTGTTCAGAAATTTGCACAAATTGCAGAAGCTGCAAAAAAATGTGCAAAATGCCCATAAAATCTGTGAACTGGCCGAACTGACTGCAGAACAAGGCCTTAGCTAGACCTAAGGTTTATCCCAGGATTGTCCCTGCCTGTTCTTGAGATATCCTGGGTGTCATTTACATGAACAGGGATGAACCCGGGACAATCCCGGGATAAACCTTAAGTCTAGCTAAGGTCCAAGTCAGGCACTGCAGCAGGAACCAGTACGAAGTTTGGGGGACAGAGCCTAGAAAAACCCCTCATACTCCACACACACCCAATGGATTTGTCATACTTCTCTATTCCAGAGTGCAGTTGAGGGATTTCATTGTGGAATGCTCTTTACGAGGGCAGCGAGGAGGGAGCTAAAGCTGTAGAAAACAAGTATGTCGGAGGGAATAGATCTATCTATCTATCTATCTATCTATCTATCTATCTATCTCACTGACATCTCTCCATGTGATTTATGTATAGATAATTTTTCACATGGGGAGCATTTAATAGTGCAATGTATGGGGGTGTTGAGGCTGTGAGAAAATGACTTGTGCTCAGGTCACCCAGTGACTTCACAGGTGAGCCGAGAACTGAATTGGTGCTGTCTGGGTCATAGGCGACGCTTTTAACAACAGCACTGCACCTTCTCTCTCACTCCCTCTGTTAAAAGGACTTGAGTGTGCCGTGTGATGGAGTGCTGCACTATACTATTCCAAGAATTAAGCCAGCTTTTTCCCCTCTTCAGGGCACTTTATTCTCTGCTTGTGTGTTGCCAGCCTAACTAGATCTGAGCCCCCCAAATTTAAATTTCCTTTTGAATCGTTCGTTGGGTGCTGGGGGTAAGTCAAAGCTGTCTGAAAGATTGTGGGGGAAGGGGCAGAAATAAGTTTCTCTGAAATTTTCAAGAGTGGTGGAGTATAGCTGCTTACCTTATTTGACCTTACCAGGGTGGCTGAGTGCTTTCTACCCCCTCTCTTGGTTTTTATTTTTTTTAAAAAAAGAGGCTCAAGTAGCTCAAGGATCTCTCCACATCTTCCAACCAGCCATACTTCAAAGCAGTGTGTGGCCACCTTGCATACATTACGTAAGATTGAATGGCAACATTTCCCCACCTCCATTTTGGAGAACTATGTCTACTACCACCACCCCATAGTGAAAATTCAGCTCCTGTTCCTGTGGGGGAAGATTTTCAGGAAACTGTGGAAAGGGAAGTTAGCCCAGCTTTACTCCTAACACCTAGGAACACTTGTAGATGGAGATCCAGTGTGGTGTAGTGGATAAGTTGTTGGACTAGGAGTCGGGAGATCCAGGTTCTAGTCCCCACTCGGTCATGGAAACCCACTGGGTGACTTTGGGCCAGTCACAAAGTCTCAGCCCAGCCTACCTCACAGGTTTGTTGTGAGGATAAAATGGAGAAGAGGAGGAGGAGGATGTATGCTGCTTTGGGTTCATTGGAGGGGGAAAAAGGCGGGATATAAATGCAATAATAAATAAATTAAATAGGTGGAAGAGGTTAATACGGTTCAAAGAATGTGGTGTGGAGCATCCCAATTTAGTGCTGGATGTTGGACTAGGTGGCATTTTGTGAGTTTCAGCTCATTTATCAGTTTCCCCAAAAGAGACTTGATAGTTGCATCACATGCACTTTGTGGTCTGAGGCTGAGTGAGTAGGAATAGATGTACAACATGATCTTGTGGAAAGTATTCTTTTTGTTAGGTTTTTATTTTTCTCCTGCAGTTGACCAACTTTCTCTTTCAATCACATCTGTGGTCTTCTGGGTTTTATGTCTCCTGGAAGGCATCTGGGTTTTTTGGGCAGCATCAAGCCTCACCATTGTACACTCCGCCCCCCTCCCCAGTCCTCCCGCTTACTCTTGTTCGCTCTCAGTCGCCCTAGCAACTGCTGAATGGAATTCATCCAGTCTGCCTAACCATAAAATTAAAATTGCAATGCAAAGTGAAGTGTCCTGGATGCAACTGCTATGTGGTTTGCCTGTACAAATGCATTGATGTTAAACCAAGGCAGCCAGCTTGAGCCTGGAACACAAACCCAAGTCTGAAATGAAGAACTTTAATGAATCATTAAGCAGAGTATTGTGTGTGTGTGTGTGTGTGTGTGTGTGTGTGTGTGTGAGAGAGAGAGAGAGAGAGAGAGAGAGAGAGAGAGAGAGAGAGAGAGAGGTGGGTGGGTGGGATGGGGGAGAGGAGGAAGCTGGTCTAAAAATTAAGAGAAGTAATAAATCTCCACAATGCCCACCTACCTTTTATTTCTCCCAGTCATGATCTCCACACTTTGTTCTTCCATTGGAATTTAAATTGTATTCGGATCCCTTTGTTCTTCTATTTCCCTTTCCTACTTTTTTTTTTTTTCATAATTGCCAAAAGGATTTTGCCCTCAGGTGAGTAGTAGAGTTGTCTTGTGGTAACCAGGAGATTCATGTTGCAATTAAGAAGTAGTGGTAGCAGCCAGGCTTGGTGCAGCTCCTCGTCGCCATCCTACTGCAAAGCACCCATGGGATAATATCCAGTGTTAGTCCTATGTAAAGTAGACCCATTGAAATGAATAGAACTTAAGTTTGTTGTGACCAGCTTAAGTCTCATTCATCTCTCTAAGTTGGACTAACTTTAGATACCATCCCTTGGAGCCCCTCTTGCTACAGCAGAGGGGATGGATAGATAAACAGACCAAGGGACAAACAGGTGGAAGAACCTACAACTGCTTCCTCCCATGTATCTACTTATTTAATAGTTTTTTGTCCCTCATCATTTTTGGTATCAATTAAATTGGCTGTTTCAATTATATAGAACACTCTATCCCATCATGGTATCTCCAGATTTTTGGGACCACAGATACCATCAGTTCCACCCATTGGGCATGCTAGCTGGGGCTCATGGGAAATGTAGTCCAGAATATCTGGGTGGGTGTGTCAGTTTGGGAGTGGTTGATATAGAATCTTCGGGTTGCAGATGGGGAATCTTAGCAGCAAACGTCTTTGTGGCTTCTCAGGGCCATTCTGTTGGTTGTCCATAGAGCAATGGGTTGATTCTCCACTCTTCTCTTCATGCATTTCATAGGACTAAGCTTGGTGCCATCAGTGGCAGGTAGGAATGAGTCAGTCTTGTATACTCACCATGCACTTATTCTGTAATTTTCATAGCATGCCCTTCCTTTTAAGAAAAAAAAAATTGTTATTTCCATTTCACACATGGGAGACTGATATCCAGAAAGCTTAAACTCTTGCTATTAGATGAAGTTGTATTGCTGGTAATTAACTCAGTCACTAATGCCCTCCCTTATTAAATGCCACATCATATTTAGTTGATCCACACTGGACTAGTTCACATAATAGTAGCTTCTAAATGAGGCATCACATGCGCCAATGCCTCTGTGGGCCAGTTGCAGTTATTGATTCCAACAGCTGTTACCGGCAGCTACAGCCAGAGAACACCTGAGAGGCTCAAGCGTCACTTTGCCCTTTTCCAGACTCCTACCTGCTTTGTACACAGAGAACCCACACACATGCCAAGCCTGCAAACTGTTTGGCAGAGAGAACAACGTAGAATCATCATTCTTTCATAGAAGGGAAAGGCAGCCTCTGACGGACTCTGTTTCCAGGTTTCCTAAATGCTACTCTCTACTAGGGATGTTGTGAGAGTCCGGTCGGGGACTCGAGCTCTGTGGGTTTCCACCCGCTTGACCCCTTGGACTCCAGTCTGTGGAACTCTGCACATGATCGACTCGGCACGCACCAAGTCGGGCAAGTGTGGGGATCCCTGCTTACCCATGAAACACCATTTTGTGCAACATGGCAGCTAGGCCTTTTGCGTAAACCAGCATTTTGCGTAAATGGCCCTATTTTATTTATTTATTTTTATTTTATTATTGCATTTATTTCCTGCCTTTTTTTTTTCCTCCAAGGAACCCAAGGTGGTGTATATAATCCTCCTCCTCCTCTCCATTTTATCCTCACAACAACAACCCTGTGAGGTAGGTTGGGCTGAGAGTGTGTGACTGGCCCAAAGTCACCCAGTGCGTTTCCATGGCTGAGTGTGGCCTAGAACCCGGATCTCCCGACTCCCAGTCCAACACTTTAGCCACTACACCACCACACTTATGTAAAATGATGATCTACCTAAAAGGCCTAGCTGCCATTTCACGCAAATGGCAGCCGGCAGAGCAGCAGGACCCTGCACACCACCATCTAGCAGCTCACTGCGTACAGCGAACAAGGTCGGGGGGGCAGCGGGGACCCAGGGAGTGTACCAGATGGGCAAAGGTGAGTTTGCCTAGCCCTACTCTCTACACCAGAAGTAGAAACCTGGTGCCCACAGTCATTTTGGACTACAACTCTCATAAGCCACAGCCAGTCTTGCCAATGTCATGGATATGACAGGAGCTGTAGTTGAAACTATCTGGCAGGGGAGGTTGCCTACCATTTCACTACGCTATACATTGGTTAGAGTCAGTGCAGGCAAAATGACCCAATCGTCCTATTTTTCAGAGTCCACTAGAGTCCCCTCTCTTCAACCCCTCTCTGTTGACTTTTCCTTCTGCATAACCAGTACACTCCCATCCTTTCCCTTCACATGGTTTTTGCCGTTGCGGCTTGGTCATCCTTCCAACCAGTGACTGCTCCCAAGCATTTTACTTTCAGACAAGACTGCCTCTTTGTATCAGATGCCAGCTCTCCTCTATGGGATTGTAAACAGAAAGTCCCCATGACAACTGATTCATCCCCCATAGAGACCACACATGGTACCTACAAAATGTCTTTTCTTTCAAAGAGCAAATTCTGCTTCCGAGTCAGGTTCACAGCACAGGGCTGGAGCAGGTGCCAGGAGGATTCTCTTGTCTCTAGCTGGGTGAATAAAGGAATGCATGTTGGACCCCAGTCTCTCAGTGCATTGTGGGAGTTTTCCTCTATTCTGGGCAGAGAGCAGCGTTCAGTCCGCAAGGCTGTTGGTTCTCTGGCGAATAATTAACACTCATACGTAGAGATGTCTCTTTCAATTTACTGAAAACATTCACTTAATTAAGAATCCCACTTCCCTTGTGAGACTATTATGAGACCCATCTTAGAGATAGGTAACTAACTAACTCTGGAATGGAGAAAACCAAGTGTAAAAATTATGGGGAGGAAGGAGGAAGGGAAACAACAGCTTTGATTTAGTGCCAAGCTATGCTAATTCCATAGAATGTAGCTGAATCTTTTAATGTAATTTACTCTAGTGTAATTGCCTGCAATTCCAATTGAGACGGGATTCAGTGTGATCTGGGAGGAGAGGATTCAACTCCCCCCACCCACCTATTTTTCCTGAAATGTCCTATGGGTGTGGGTGTTAAAAGAAAAGAACACTATTGTTGTCAATGGGGAAAAATATTTTAAAAGCCTTCCATGGAGGCAGATTTCAGAGGGGAAATTGATGGGCGGAAGTTTAATCTTCCCCTCCCAGGGCATGCTGGTTTGAGTTGGAAATGAATAGGGGTGTGCATGGACCCCCCGATCTGCTTCTCTTCCAGATCCGCAATTTGCGGATCGGGCCGCTTCGCTCCACCCCGCTCCGCCTATAGTCCGCTCCGCTCCACTGCGGAGCTCCGGATCCAGATCGGAGCTCCGCTTCCCCCCCCCATAGGCTTGCATTGAAATACAAAAAAGTATACAACTTTTTTTCTGTTAAAGTTAGAAACCTCAAGTTTGGCACTATGACACCTCATGGACGTATACACATGCATGCCAAAACTCAAGCCAATCCAAGCCTCCCCTGATTTTTGGGGAATTTATGAAAATCAGACACCCCATTTTCAGACATAGACTGTTCTCCGACATTTTGACAGATAAAAAAATTGGAAGTGGGCACCCTCACAGATGCCATCTAGACCCACAATCATGCCAAGTTTCAAGCAAATCCCATCATCCCCTGATTTTTCGCGGGGCTTAAACCTCTAACGCACCACCCATAACCCCAATTCACACCCCTTTCGATATCTCCGTCGATTTTCATGTTAGAAACCTCAATGTCGGCACCATGATAGTTTATTCTTGTATACACATGCATGCTAAGCCTCAAGCAAATCCCATCATCCCCTGATTTTTGGCGGGGCTTTAACCTTTTAACTCACCCCAAATCAAGTCCCATGCTAGAACTATGTCAATTTTCATGTTAGAAACCTCAAGTTCGGCACCATGACACCTCATGGACATATACACACACACGCATGCCAAGACTCATGCCAATCCAAGCAGCCCCTGATTTTTGGGGAATTTTTGAAAACCGGACACCCCAATATCTCAAGGATTTAAAGCTGCAGACAGCTCAATGGGGCCATTTCAAAGGAAATCCCAACATGTCATGAATTGGGGAGTAGAGATAAACCTATTTGAATCTTCTTCCACACTTGAAAAATTGATTTGGAACTTCAAAAAGTCTAAGTGAGCGCAGGAAGGACTTATCCCCTGAGTCAAAGCAAGACACACACAAACGATCCCTGCAAGGTGGGCAGGGGAGGAGGGAGGGAAGGCAGGCAGGCAGGCAGGCAGCAGACATTTCTGGGGGCATAAGGAAGTGAGCCAAGAATAGTTTCAAAGCCAGTAATGCAAACCATCCCTGTGAGGTGGGAGCAGCACAGAGAGATGCCTTTTCTTTTGCATCCCATAACTAGGAGGCTAGGAGGATAAGAGTAAAGCTTTGTGATCCTTGCTTCAGAGTTGATTGACTGCACTGTGATCACAGCCATTACTAAACAACAAAATAATAATGTTAATAGCCGTACTAATTAACATTAATAACAACAATAACAACAACAACAACAACAACAAGGAGTTGAACCACAATGAAAGCCTGCCTGACTTCACTGAAGAGGAAAAGCCAGGAGAGCTTGGGCTATGGGGTGTAAATATAAAATGGAATAAATAAATAAATAAATAAATAAATAAATAAACAAAGGAGGGGTAGAATTAAAAGCAGCAGTGTTGCTGAATAAACAACAGGAAGATTTTTTTTAAAAAAAGGCCATATCTGTCTTTTACCAGTAAGAGGGAAGTGGACGTGCCCAGGGGGAGGGGGAATTGTGCCAATTTTGACTGGCCCTGTCTAGGGACCGTCTTTAAGAAGCAAACTAACACTTCAACTAATGATAGACATTAGTCTCTCTCCACTGGTTAACCTTTGGAGGACTCTGATGACCCTCCAGGGCAGGACACTGGACCTCATCCCCTTGCACCACATCTATTCAGTTGTTCCCCAAGGTTATGGTGGGTAGCAGTGCTGTGTTTCCTATCTGTTATTTATTTGCTTAGTATATGATTTCAGGTTGTGTTTGTGCATTTGGTGGGGCTACTGTTTTAAAAAACACTGGGAAAAGTCCGTTCAGACTAAGAAAGAGAAGTTTCCCAGTATCCCAAGTTACTAGTATCCCGTTTTGCCTATTCCCTCCTCCAACTTTGGGATCATGTGATCATGACTCTGCCTCTCAGCCCTTCAAAAATGTACCTCTCCCACTTTTTTTACCCAATTTTTCCAAAAATTATAGCAAGCGAACCGCACCACGCAGAGAGCTGAGAGTAGGCTCAAAGTGACCCCCAGCCATGACTCTCTAAGCACAAGAAGTTTCAGAATGATAGCTTAAAAAACAACACAGTTATCTCCTATTCTTTTCCGCAATGCAATCCTATGGGCGAAATTTTCCAAAATGGCGATCGGAGTGCTCCGCGAAAAGAGAAGCGTTCCGCCTATGGCCGCTTCTCTTCGCCGTGCTTCTAAGGGTCCGCGGTCCGCTTCTACTCCACCTCTGGGCAAGGCGGAGCAGGCCAATTCGCTTCTGATTCTCCGATTCTTATCGGAGCGGAGCACACCTCTACTTTATTTTTATTTATTTTTTGTCTTTACAAACCTATTAATCTGATCGTTGTGTTTGTACAACTACAGCAAGCAGTCTAAATGATTGATCAAAGCTGGCCTTCTTTTAAAATATTTTTTCTGCAGATGTTTTTCACCTGATCAGGAACCTTCAAATTTTGTTCTAGAACCTGCTTTAACCACGATGCTGATAACTTAGAGTGTCTAAATCCCTTGAGAGATTTCACTAGTTTTATTAGAATTTCTCTCAGAATTCCTGCTGGTGTTTCACCACCGCAAGACCATCTAGCTTCATCTACAATTACGCTTTATGAGAATTCAGTAGCAATTCTACATAAAATGGCTTAAAAATACAGTCTATCTTCCAATTGTTTTTGTGTTCTTTGTAAAAGAATTAACACAGGGTTGTCACATCCTTGGAATAGAATTCTGAATCCAATACTGCTAGTAACTTAATGGCACACTGCTTGGGGAAAAAATCCCTTTCAAATCCCAATCTTGCAATATGAAATAACTTCAGTTTTTTCCTCCTATCTGGAAAAAGCATCAGTGTACCGAGCTGAACTTTTCCTGAGGCACCAAAAAGTTGTTGCTAAGAAGAACAGAGAGAGGGGAGGGAGAGGGTAAATTGATTCCAATAAGAAAGGGTTTCACCACTAAAGGCTAGAAGAAAATTAAATGTTGGCTCTTAAATCATAAGGTGAAAGCAGTTTGCACTGGGAATGTATGTTGAAAATGTTACTTATTCTTTTCCCCTCCTCGTATCTGGTGTCTGTGAAATCTGTTGCCTCTTTGAAACTACCAAAAGGAAGCAAAATGACCTAGTGGAAGAAAACACTCATGTGTCTACTATCAAAGTATGTATTTGTTTGTGGCACCGCATACGATGAGAGCCCATCCATCGCCTGTACAAAATGTTTCTATGTTTTCATAGCTGGATAAGAATGTGTCTCAACAGGAAGGGCAAAGCAGGATTTTGTGGGGTGGGGATGAGGAGGGACAGCCTATAGAGCTAAAAAAAAAAGAGCCCTGGACCTACATCCCTATTTTGTATGCCAAAAACAATTGAAGAGCTCTATGCGTCTCCCCTCCAAAGCCCATGTCTGGTAGGTGGGTCTGATGAGGTTCTTTACCTATGATGGCTGGCGGCATTATAGACAGCAAGGATAGAATGTGTAATGCCTTCTAGGTTGCTGTGGGGAGAAAGTGCTGAGAGACAGCACTCAAACACTTTATCGATCCAGAGGAAGAACAAGACCAGGGGGCTACCTCAACCCTGCACCTCTAGGACACTTTTACATAGCATAGCAAGTAGCTGTCTGAGAATATAACGAATTGCCCACTTCCAACTTCTTACATCTGACTCCGGTCTATGTTTATGACATTGCTAGAGGCCTATGTTTATGTCGTTGCTAGAGACAACTGGCCCTCTGTAGCATTGCTTTCAAGGTAACACCTCGGAGTCCTGGAAACATCTTGAGTCTAAGCATGAAAAATGGATTTAGTTCCTAAGCCCTTCGGCAAAGAATAGCATGATTTCAAGCTGCTTCTGACAAGTTACTGAAGGAAGTGTAGACCTTTGTGGCATTGGGTCAATGGCGAGCCTCGAACGTCATTGAAAATCTCATTCCTTAGACCAGCCTGAATGGTTGGGAACTAACTTTGTGGGTGGGCCAGAGGGAGAGATGAGGTGACTCGACATGCAGACACATGCTGTGCCAGCATCTTCGAAAGGGGTGAATCTGTACTTTATTTAAAGCTGCTGTGCACACTCTTTCAGCCAATTTCCTGTAGGCGCCACCACTCCCACCCACCCTATAAGATTAGCTGGTTGTCCTCTTGTGGAATTTTGATCATCATGTGGAATTTTGATCATCAACAAATTGACCTAGCTCATGTGTTTTCGACTACTCTGCACAATGTTATAGTGTCAAAAGCATTAGCTTGCGATCTGCTTAGGTCAGTTAATTTGGTTACATTGGTGGAACGGTTTAG
This sequence comes from Elgaria multicarinata webbii, assembly GCF_023053635.1. Lineage (NCBI taxonomy): Eukaryota > Metazoa > Chordata > Lepidosauria > Squamata > Anguidae > Elgaria > Elgaria multicarinata. The sequence continues at coordinate 16,596,264 of NC_086175.1, read as the reverse complement.
GAAGGGACACCTTGAGGCAGACACCTTGAGGCACCTTGATGGTGATTAGGGATGGCTGTCATTGGGAAATCCAGCCCTTTTCTGGCTCACTAGATTTTTCCAAGCTGCCCAGCTTGGCTTGCATCCACAAACTGAGCTGGAAGGGGGGGGGGGGATCCGGGAACTTTCATGTCTTTTTTTTCCCTTGTAAAAATGTCACTTACACAAGTTGCATCCAGATACGCAAATTTCAGCCCTAATTTGTGCAAATTTGTCCTAAATATGCCTAACTTCAGCAGATTGCAGCCATATACAAGCTTAACATATGCAATTTGTAGCTGCAAGAGTTACAAGTTAGGCATGTGTATGAGTGCAATTATGTAAATTAGGGCCCAAATTTGCATAATTTATGCAACTTGCAGGCACAACTCATGTAAGTGGTGTTTTTACTTGAAAAAAGAAATGAATGTCCGCAAGATGGCCTGATTTACTTGGGCCAGCTTGTGGCAAAGCAAGCCAGAGTCCAGGGCACCAAGCTGCTAAAACTTTGGCAAAATTCACTCCGTGGATGGATTCCTCCAACATCCCTAATAGGAGTGACCATCATGGGGAAATCTAGCCCTTTTGGGCTTGCTGGATTTCCCTGGAGCCCCTGGCTCTTCTTGCATTTGCTTTCCCCCCCAAATCTGGAAACTTTCTCATGCCCCTCTCAAATCTCTATTTATGCAAATTGTGGACCAGAAACTGGGTCCCCAATATGGCATCTGTGAGTGCATGGTGCATTTATGCAAATTGCGGCTGTAATTGCCCACAGTTTGGGCATAATATGCTTAATTTTGCGCAAATTGCACCTGCTGAAAGGTCAGTGAACTTCACCTCCTGGATGGATTCCTCCAATATCTCTAATCCCTAAGGGTGATTGGCCATTCCTGAGAACCGCCGTTCAGGGTTGTAGAGCCTGTCGGGAGGGTAGAGATGGCCTCTGTGGCTAACTTGTAGCATCCATCTGGAGTTGTGGGGCCCGGGAGGATCAATCAGGTATGCCACCTTCCATATCTGGAGGGGTGTGGCCTAAGAGCAAGCAGTGGGAATTATGCCCCACCCTTTTGCTCAGGGTGGGGTTCTGGCTCCCACAGTGAAACATCAAGCTAGTTTAAAATGTACTTAGTACAAATTTATTATGTTTCTTCCATTAATTCCCTACTCCAACTCTCTTTTTCCAGTAAGCCTTTGTTTACTCCCAGTAGCCCTTATTTACTACCCTCATATTCTTCCAAACTAAGTGCATTTGCTTCTTGTAGTTACTCTTGCATCTTCCATTCCTCTTTTTCTTCTTCTCCATAATCACAGTATAAATCATAAGCTCCACAGGGGAGCATATACCTTTCTGCATATGCGCTGAAGCAGCATGTATATGGGAAACACAGTATAACTAACAATGTACAATTTGGAAAATTCTAGTCCAGCTAAAATTGACAATTTGAGTTTGCACACTAGTGCAATGTCTCTTTTTGGTGATGCAGAACCCTGCAGAAATAATACTGAGAACTGTTACACATAGATGCTATGGTAACAACAACTGCTCAAATGACTATCTACTAAAGAATAGTCCACGTGTTCCAATGTACTACCTGTTCAGAATCACGCTCGTTTAATATAAACCATTTACAAGGCTATCCCTAAATAGAAAAAGGGGGAAAGCTACCAATTACTGTAGTTAACCTCCACCTGTTGCTAAGGGCTGCTGTGCATGTAGCACGACACATCTATTTCAGCGAGAAACCTACTGCACTTCAAAGTGAATCATTCATGCTGCCCCAAACCCCCTATTTTAATCCGCCGCTAATAGTTGTGATTAGGCTCTTGAAATTTTAACCCTGCCACTGACATAGTCCTACAGCAGTAGCCTTTTATTTTCAGGTATGTGGCGAGGGAGGGGGGCTTCACTCACTGAATAATAGATGGAAAACAATCCTTCTAGTCCTTAGCGTGATCTTTCAGCAACAAAAGATATTTTGTACCATCAGCTACTGAGTTTGTTCACACACACCTTGAAACCCACCCCCAAACATTCTTATCCCTATGAGAGCACCCAGATAACATGTCTTTGACACATGAAGGGTTGCAATCTGGATCAGGTCCACATTTTCACTCCTAATATGAACCTTGTCCAGGGATGACATATAGCTCTCCATTAAACCCAATGAATTCCTTCAGATGATCCGTTGGCCTTCATAAGCAGGGCTCTGCATGTTTTGGGTTAGAGCAAGAGACTTTCTTTCGTGCTTCTTCCAAATGATTTCTTTCTACTGAGGCTTTCTGTTTCCAAACTAGCTCCGTACTGTCTTTTTTAATTTTATTCTTTTGGTTAGAGGATGACCTACAGAGCCCCAAATCACCTGCCTGAACCGTACCTAAGGGACTGCTTCAATTGCTATGCCCCATCACAATCAATATGCTTCGTTTTAAGTGGTCATGTTATGACTGCAAGGATACACACAGAGGGCTTTCTGGTTTTGCAGCAGCCTCTCCTCCATGTTTCCCATGGAGAATTTTCGAAGTTGAAATCAAAGCATTTCCCAGACACAGTGTGGGATGGCCAGGTCTCAAGGTTTGACCCAAATTCAGGACTTCACCTTCAGAATGTCAGCTGTTGCTGCTAAGATTCTTCACTAGTCTAAAGAATTATATAAAACACGTTGTGCACGAAATTGGTTGGCTCCAGTTGCTGCTCTACCTCACAGCCCACCAGGCTCTGCTTCGGTCCCTGCTATGGTACACACTGCCAGACTCCGCCCTGATTTGCTAGCTGTTGCCTCTCTTCCCTTGCCTGCCCCCTGCTCTCCCAAGTAAGAGATATGGAAATCTGCCAAACCTGAGCTAGTCTAAGGTTTCCGAATTCCACCTTGAAGCTTGTTTTCAATTGTGTCTCTATCAGATTGTATCACCTTTTCCCCTGCTGGGTGATAATCAAAAAGTACTTGAGAGTGCATTCCAAAGTATGCAATCTTCTTCTGTTGAGTAACACATGTTTGTACATACTTTTCATGTGTATTTTTCAAATGTATGCATTTTTCAAAAGCATTTTGCCGCACAAATGTCATTGCAAACTTGTGAACAAAGTCTTTAGCAGCAGATTGTGCTTGCATTCAGGTTCAGGATGTGCTAATGGGGTAAATTCTAGTAAATAGTGAATGGAAACACATTTCTCATACATGCCTACTACTAAAGCCTGCCTCCCAATCTGCCATGCACAACTCCAGAGCTCTCAGGCTCTGCTCCTTGTCTCCAAGGGCTTTGCTAGACCTACCTGGTGTTCCGTCGTTGAGGAGCAGTGAAAGCGGATTTCCCCGTTCAGCCGTGATGCCTCATGATCCACACCTTTCTTAGATTTGTGGCGGAAGTTTGCGCCGGTTGTGCTGCTGCCGCCTCGAGCACGGCTGCGCAGCCACACCGGCCTGATTTCCGTGGTTTTTTTCCCCACTCGCTGCACGGTTTGCGCAAGTCCGAAAGACCGCAAACAGCGTAGATCGCTTGCGCAGCCGTCAGCGATGCCGCCGCGGCACCAGCGGCAGCACCGGCAGTGGCAGTGCCAGCTGAAGTACTGCTGCTGCTGCATACCAGCCCCCTCAGGCACCAGCGAGTGCCGGTGTTGAGGGTCAACATTGATGCGGTCACTTCCTGATGGGGGTCGTGGCGGATGTAATATGACCCGAGGTCAGTCGTCTGCATGGGCACTCTGTGCCTATATCTCCCATCATGCCTCTGAAGTGTCGGCGGTGATGACCGCCTCTGTGCCCTCCCCCTCATCCCACGGAGCCAACCCACATCTGGGCATAGGCATGGCAGCAGCCCAGAAACAGCTGTGCCCTCTTCCAGCCACGTACCCACACCAACAGGCACACAGCCCTTCATGCCTGGACCGTCCCCCTAAGTCCCCGCTAGCCTTTACATCTTCGGCGCAGCGTACAGCACCGCCATTATGTGGCTGCTGTGCCTGCCCACCGCGAGGAGTCACCAACTTCCCATTACTGTGGGATCCCCGCCTTTCCGTAAAGTGACCCACGCAGAGGTTGAAGTAGAAAAAACAGGCGCACATCCCCCACCCATCCCCAGCAGCACACCAGCCACTTTTCCAGTCCTCCGGTCCTGCGCAAATTGTCACTGTTGGAATAAAAAAAAGCCGCTCAGCTGCACTGCCCCAGCTGCGGGCAGGGCGCAAATGGCGGAGGCGGCTTGACCGAAGCCGCTGGCCACTCCCCTTAGCACGCCTTTTCCTGACCAGTGCAGACCGCAGTGACCTCACATCCTCCCACACCTACTCCGAATTAGCGCGGGCCGGCAGGAAAAGGCGCACCAGAACTCAATTTTTTAAAGACGGGATAAAGAGGCTTCACTGCAGGATAACGACGGATCCTGGTGAACGTCATCTGGAAGCCTCGACACGACTGCGGAAGGTAACACGCGCTATAGCCTCGTCTAGTAACGCCCCAAGTGTGAAGCTCAGAAGGACCACTAAACTGTAGTGGTAAGTCCCAGGGTGATTGCCAGGGCAGAATGGGAAAAACCCATACATGCTGCCTTGAGCAACTTGGAGGAAGAGAGGGATATAAATATAAGTGAAGTATGACCACAGCCTTTGAGCACTATCTACCAGCAAGTTCTCCTGCACAAACCCTATCAAAATGAATTCCCATTCATTTCAGTTGGGCTTCTGTTTGAGAATAGCCTGGTGGAGTGTGCCCTTTCCCTTTGTTTCCTCAGATTCTGCTTTTCATTTTCTACGTTTTCAATCCTAGTGAACAGATTAGACCATTAGACTGATCCTCTGAGGAACAAAGGAATTTGATCTTGATCTGACAATGCTCTGACCAGCAACAGCTAACAAAATTGGAGATTTTGCAATTTGGAGGAAGTAAAACACAGAAATCATATTTAAAGTCAAAACCTTCTGTTTCTTCTGTCACTGATCCAGCATAATGGAATCTGAATTGACTAAGGATTAAACAAATGACCCGTGAAAGACAGTTTGGGGTTGCTATATATTGGTTCCAGAGAATGAGATACGAACTAGGTAAATTGATACATTTTATTAGACTAACATCTGGCATAGGCATACATAAAATAGACTCAGATCCCTACAGTATCTGGCCTATTCCACCAGACTATTCCATGGAGGAAAGGACAAAAACCAATGTCCTTTCTCTCCATGGGTCACTCTGGTGGAATAGGCTGATATAGTGTTATGGATATAATATTTTGTTTAGAATGGGAAGACCTGTATTGACCTCTTCACCATAGCACTCAGTAGGTGATACTTCTAGCCACCATCTTTCAGACTAAGCTACCACACTGGGCTGTTGGAATATTTAGAAGAAAGGTAAGTTACAAATGAGAGATAAGATGGGGGAGAAGATGAAACTGAAGTGATAATTCATACAACCATTATGTTTTCGTTTTAAAGTCAGCACTAGCGGAGATTTTTGATAGTTGGAACTGGGTCTAAAATATATATATATAATATGACGATGTGTAGCAATGCGGGTATATGTGCTGAAACATTGGCCTGGCACATGATGTTTATAATGTTTATAAAATGTGGGTGTGTGAATCAGCTTCAAGATTTGTGGTGTTTGTCTCTGAGGGAGAGGGAGAGGTATGGATGTTGTGATTATTACTGATTGTCCACCTCCAGTGTGAAAACTGCATATTCATTGTTGTGGGTAAGCATACCAGATAGGCAGCAGTTTTGAGAATATTATCATCTGTTAAAAAAAGAAAGAAAGAAAAAGCCTGACTGGATGTGCAAGATGATACATAATAAAAACAATCTTGCATGTGATGTGCAACAGTGATTCAGATCTCATTATATTACTTAGAGACGTGTCTATGCATTTGAATGGGATACTTAATGCACAATGGGACCTATTTTAGATAATAATATGCATGTGATGTAGTAGAAGTTGAATCTGCATTGCAGAAACCTCTTATCCACTTTTTCTAAAGAAGCGTCCCAAAGATATGGTACCAATGTATGTAGGGGAAAGTGGAAAGATTGTTTATTTATTATTTGAACGATTTATAACCTTACTTTTAAAATACAATCATTGTTCAATGTAGCACGCAACATATAATAAAATCAATATATATCAATGTTAAAAGAATGAACAAAATACTATACAGAGCAGGAAATAAACAATAAAATAATTCATTTGGTTCCAGCCAACCATTCCAGCACAAGGCAGCTAAAGAAAAATGCAAAACTAACCTAGTCTACATTAAAAAGATTTTGAGAGCCTGCTTAAAAGAAAACAGAGAGGGAACGAACCATATATCCCAAGGGAGGATGTTCTACAGCTTGGTGCCGCTATTGAAAAGGCCCTGTGAGAGCCAATGTAATTTTTCTCCTGGCAGACACACTACCAGGGCCTCTACTGTTGATCTTAAATGTATGGGCAAATATCCAGAAAGAATTATTAAATATCCTTAAGTGAAGAGAGAGAATCTGTACACTCTAGTTTGGATGTCCTTTTTATTGTCAAAGGAATCACACATTGATACACATTGGCCTGGTTCAGACAACATGCTAAACCATGCTGCTTAACCACAAAATAGTTAAGAGAATGTATTAAGGTAAACACACACAAAGCAGAACGCAGTTCTAAGTTTTGGTTCTTAGGACTTGGTTCTGCTTTCTGAGTCAGTGTGTTGTGTCCTTTAAAATATGCACTTATTTAGGAACTTAGAACTGTGTGCCTTTATTCCATCATCAAATGTGTGTATTTCAGATGTTGGATCACCTGTTGGGGTTGACCGCTTATTAGCTTTTAGGCAGTGTATATTTGGATTTCATTCCATCTAAGTTACATACAATTAAACTTCTGTAATAACTTGTGTGTATGGCATGTGCAGAAAGATTAGTATTTAGTGGTTTATCCATATGAGTTGGGTGTCCTTTAGTACATTGTTACATACAACTGTGGCCATTAGAACCACTAGCCAAATGTCCTTCTGTTTTTCCATTTGCACACAACATATTGTACACATTACTGCATTTGTATATACAAGGAGCTGTGCAAAGAATTGGAAGACATTTCGTTTAAAGGGGAAAGGGGCAGTGAAGAACAGTGAAGGTCTCTTTCTGGAGATCAACCATTTTTTTTCTTTTGCTTTGTAAACAACCGAGATATAGAAAGAATACATTGTCAAAAAGAAATGATTAGCAGGTCTTTGAAATGCAATTCTAACAATCAAAATCAAATTAGCTGCCAGCTAACGGGATTATATGCCTTCCAAAGGGAGTGTGAAGTGTGAAAGAAACAGGTTTATACGATGCCTGATCATAAAGAAGACAACATGAAAGACACCCAACTTGTAAGATGCCAACAAAGCACTGGGAAAATTAACTGCAGATTGTTACACTAAGGGATCAGAATGTATTTGGAGACTTCGCTGAAGAGAGGTGCTTAGGAGCCCATGAAATGTAAGAAAAAAGCTATCACCTTTCAAATAATAGGCACAATTTTACAGTAGTTAGTATCTTCTCCAGACTGGGCATGAGCACTCAGCCATCTTGGTGTGCCCCAGTACTAGATGGCTGGTTTTGAGAAGCCACAATTTTAAAGTGCCTAATGTAGTGTCACTCTGGAGCAATGTTGAAAATTTTAATGTTGAGTTCCCAGTTGTTCACTACTGCTGCCAGGTAAGGCAACAGATGCACAGGGCTCCTGGTATTGGGAAGGGCAACAGATGGCACTTTGCCATGACCCTCCTCAACCCTGGAACCAACCTTGTTCATAGCCTACTAATACACAGGCTTAGGCTAGATCTACATTACTGCTTTATTGAAGTGCACTGACATTCCATATTCTGCTTTCATAATGTTATATCCTGGTTTTTATTCTGCATTCGTAGTAATTTGACCCAAGGTGTACATCTGGCCTTAGTTCTTACAAACCAGTATATGAAGTGGTAAAACTGTTAAATACTGGGAGGGGGGAATGTACAGCACATAGATACTTAGCACAGCAGACAAATGCAGGTTAGAAATCTATTCCATAAGATTACATTTTCTATAAGTGGGGCTATATGGAACGGGGTGGGGGTGAAGTCATGCAATGTTAACCTCCCATGGGAAATGGCATTCCACAGAGGGCTGAGTCCAGTGGGAGCAAATTTTGTCATATACAGGTTATGTGAGTGATCCTACCTAATGAGGGATCACCCTAACTAAGGCCATAGCTAGACCTAAGGTTTATCCCTGGATCGTCCAGGGGTCAAACCTGTTCATCTAGGTGACACACAGGGGATCCAGTGCTCAGGCAGGGGCGAACCCTGGATGATCCCAGGATAAACCTTAGGTCTAGCTGTGGCCTAAATGAACACCTGTTTTATTCTGGTTGTACATTGTGGTTTTAAGCTTCTGTATTTTATATTTTATACTGTACCTTGTGGTTTCAGTTTTTGTGAACCACCTAGAAAGGTTCTGCTATTGAGCAGTATAGCAGGAAATAAATAAATAAAAGCAAGGATCTCTGAAATTTTTCTGAAAGAGGAGACCCTTCAGTTCTCAAGATTTTCACAAAGCAAGCCCCCTTCTTTTCAACTTGACTTTGGCTCATTCATTCACCAAGGCTTCTCTTTGTGTGATCTGAAAGAGAAACAGGTATTTTGTGCACAACTCCTCTCTTATTTTTGATGAAATTTAACGTGTGGCCTGGCCTCTTTAGGCATAGACCTGAACATATGCACTTTTATTTGTGCAACTGTCACTCTCCTTTTGAAAGGGAAAGGTTTTGCATGAATATAAGCTACATAACCTTCAACACATACTTAGGGGCTTTCCTCCCATGCCGGCTTTTCCATCTTCAAAAGAGCTTTCTGATATCTGCAAGGTTTGAATGCAACTATTTTAAGACTGATTGTGAATTATAAGGGCCTGAAATACTGATATATTTCAGGTCAATTGCCTCTTTCACAAGGACACTTGCATTTCCTTTTGAAAAACCAATGCTTTCGGTCTGCAAGGTGCTTGATTTTCCCATGGTTGAAGAAACATGTAGATTTGCATTTGCAGCAGTTACAACAACAAGGAAACTCATTAACAAGTTTATTTGAATTCCAGGGTTCAGATTCTGTGGCAGAAGCTGCCCCATTCTTTCTGTGGAAGCAAATATTTACAACCGGCATGAACAATGAACTTTCATCTCTGTGTTAGTTAAACATGCTACACATTCCTTTGCCATTTTTCTTTCTTCTTTTGTGCGAGGGGGAAAAAAAAGTTATGCTGTGGGTGTTTACCATTCATAATGCATTTGTTCAGGCAGATGTGCTCATAAAATTACTGAGACGTTCAAAGTTAAAATGTAGTACAAATAAAGCTTGCTTCATCCCACAGAAAGAAATAGATTATGCAAACGTTCTCACAAGAGGAAAACAATTTCTGCAGGTTAACAGTGCAACAAGCAGTTGCACTGGGTTTATCAGTCCTGTATGGCCTACAGTTGCAACTTGTTCGTGCATTTGTGGCCATTACTTGATGACAGCATCAAGTAGTGGCTCGTATACAGACCTCACACCACAGGCCTCACACCACAGACAGAACTTTTGTTATCACCCAACGCACAATGTTTTCATTCAGTCTTAGCAGGGCACACACTATTCAACTGAGTAACCAAACAAGCTCTTAGATCAGGTCATAGTACAATCCTATGCATGTGTACTCAGACATGTGTTCAATGTGGCATATTCTCTTGCAACCCTGTTTAGAATGGCAGTCATAGCTGAGTTAAAATAAGAACATAAGGGTCCATCTAGTCCAGCATTCTGTTCGCACAGTGGCCAACCACAGGAAACTCACAAGCAGGATATTAGTGCAACAGCACCAGCCCATGTTCCCCGCAACTGGTATCACATACTGCCTCTGATACTGGAGGTGCCATTCAGTATCCTCTGATACTGGAGGTACCATTGTGAGGATACTAGCTTTTGATATCGAATCAGAAACTGTTCCAAGGCTATTCCAATGTCTTTATTTTTTTGCCCTATAAGATGAGGCTGAGGGAATACATACCTCCTTATGCCTACATTAAATTGAATGGGTCGGCCCGTACTAGTATTGTGTTACATATTCTGATCAGAAGGAATCTGAAAAGGCACTGCTCAATTCTTCACAGAGTGCAATTCTATGGCAACTCTATTCTGAATAGCATCTTGAACACTAGAAATATTATATGAGTTGTAAGTTGTAGTAGCAGTAGCAGTACACAGGGTATATGAGGGTTTAGTATATCCCATGTAGATAGTCTAGTGCATTGTAATTAATTTCTTCCTGAATCTCTAACTGAAGGACAAATTAAGCAGCAATATGCCAAGGTCTCCTTATGCTGATGATGTATCATGCAAATGTGAGAAGAGAAGCTTGCCAAGTATAGTGGGTAGAGCCAATAATCAAAGCAGCTGAGAGGTTTAGGTTCTTAGCATAGACAAAGTGAAGCTCTGGTAAAGGCAATCAGGCTGGATGTTTAAATCCCATTCAGCTGTGAACTGCTCTTGGTGGCCTTGGACAAGTCACTTTCTCCCAGGATGACTTTGGACATTAGACAATGCAGTGCTAGTAAGAGGTTCTGGGTTTTTTCCCATGCTCCTTTGCAATGTACAACATGGAAGTCTTTTTCACCACTTCCCCACTTCAGTGAGATATGTAAGCTGATCCCACTATGAGATCTTGCACAACTCAATATGTGTGGCAATGTGAAAGTTTCACTTCAGCGATCACAAAAAAAAGTGTCAAGAACAGGAAGCATGGGTCATTAGTGCTTCCTGCCTATCCCTACTCCCATATTATGCAATGTATGAAGCCATTCTCAGCTCACAGGGTTGTTCTGAGCTCTACACCAAACAGGATATGACACTTTGAAAATGGTTTGAGAACTGTCTATGGAGTGTGTCCTGGGCCTCAACAGTTGCCACTACTTTTATAAACTGTTTTAAAACAGTAGTGTAGATCCTGTCCACAAGCTATTCTGAGATAACTGGAGAAAGGGCAAGATACAGATGTAGCAAATAAAAACAACAACACACTTATTTGGCCTTGTTTGAAAGATTCATCCATTTCCAATGCTGTGTCACACATAATGTTAATGTTGATTTAGCTCTCTCCCATACTCTTCCTTTACTGCTCTTTATATGAGATAGTGATTGAAGTCAGTAAAGATCAGTCATCCTTGATTAAATCCTGTCACACTAGGCCTTAGGATCAATGACACCTAAAATGGCTTCCTAAGTGAATTACATAGCATTTTCTCTCTGGGTAAATTTAAATACTTTTCTTTCCAAATTGGCTCCTCCTCCTCCTCCTCTTCATCTTTTTCTTTGCCTGACATGAATTTCACTTGTCTTTTAATCATTAGACAGTTCTAAATAGATCAAGTTGTGGGGCAGCAAGACCATTGCGGACGATTACACAGTAGAAATAAGAAGCAGATTCCCCACTCACTCAGAAGTATCACAGTGAGGCCATATGAATGGAATTCACATGGCATTCTGTTCTGCTTCATCTTTTACATTTTGCAGTTTGTACATGATCTCTAAAACGTATATGATAGGTGATGTGTGGAATTCGACGGGGATGGAAAAGAAGGAGGAATGCTGCCAACTTTGTAGGGCAAATCCGATATGGTTGGGAGAAGGAAAATATTTATTTACATTTCTGTACCACCTAATAGAGCCTCAAGTGGCGCAGAGCAGTAAAGCAGCAGTTTCTGCAGCCGAAACTCTCCCCACGGCCTGAGTTCAATCCCAGTGGAAGCTGGATCCAGGCAGCCAGTTTGGGTCGACACAGCCTTCCATCCTCCCGAGGTCAGTAAAATAAGTACCCAGTTAACTGGGGGAAAGGTAATAACAGCCCGGGAAGGCAACGGCAAACCACTGCCAAGAAAACGTCAGCAAAAGCAGGCGTCCCTCCAAGAGTCAGTAATGACTCAGTGCTGGCATGAGAGGAGGACTACCTAATAGCTGAAATTCTCTAGGTGGTTCACAAATAAAATGTTTCTTGGCTAGACGAGGGGGTTGGAGAGGTATGATCTCATAATTTTATATAAAGAGGATGTTGTGGCCGCCATTTTGTTCTATTTTTTCAAATGGAGAGGAGTGCAGGAGTGCTCCTGAGTTTTTTTTAAAAAAAGAAATCCCTCCAACTCACCCATTCCCGATGGGCACAGAGCTTCTGAGGAGCTCCGGGTCCCAGCTCCTCATGGTTACTCACGAGGAGTCGGGACAAAAATGGGATGGCGGGCCACACATTCCACAGTCTCTGGATCATCCAGAAACCATGGAAAAATCAAAATGGAAGGGTAGGGCTATATCCTGGGGAAATGCAGGGATCATCCCTTCCTGCTCCCGGGATGCCCTGTGCATCATGTGGATGGGGATATCGCCCCATCTAGCCATGCCCTTTAATGCTACAAAACTTTTTGTTACTGTGGTGGCAATATCTATACATTGGAGTTAGCTTAGATTCTCTGACCACAGAGTCTGCCCCACCCCATCCCAGACACATACACCTCAGGTCACCACCAGGCATATGAATAGAATATTCCTTTCGGTACCATTGTCACAATGCGGTGTTTCACGTATAACAATGATGATACATGAACCTTGGGGAAATGAGAGAGAAAAGGAATCTTCATTAAGATGTGTACTACACAGTACATATAACTAGAATCCTGTCTCTAATAATGCTTAAACTGTGAATGTTTGCCCTCTTAAAGGAGCTATATTTTCTCACCATGGTGTGGGAAGGGAGAGAAGAGCTGACACTTCCAGGCTCGTAGCCAAGAGTGATCTGGAGGATTAACCCTTCACCCAATGTGCCGTCTTTAATTCTTAAGAATGTACATTCCATTATGTAATAATATTGGCTGGAGAAGATGGTATTAGAATTGAGAGCCATAGGTTTGAGTGAAAACTACTTTCCTCATTTGTGAAAAATTACACTTTTTTATTTCTGATAATGTCTTCTTTACAATCCTGCATGCTGTATACAATGTGTATTCTGGGATACATTTTGACTACTGACTCCAAATTATATTAAGACAAATAATAAAAAAAAGTGCGCCCTGCTTCTGAACTTGAAGGGTGCCGAGTATCTGATGCAGGGCGGCAGCGTCGTGGAGGCAATCTTCGTCTTTGCTGTCCAGCCGCCCTGAACTTTAACTAGATGGGCGATTTCACCCATCTAGCAGACGCTTCAGGAAGGGAGAGGGAAGGCGGCTGGGGCTGGATGGGGATAGCTAGTATCTCCACATCCCCGTTCCCCTCCTTGCCTCCATCTCTGTGCTACGTTTTGTGAGCATGGTGAGGTCATTGGCGCAGTTCTCTCCATGCCTGCTTCAAGGGGGAGAGGTGAATAGTGCACTTGCCTAGTTCCCAACTCCAAGTGCAATCTATGAGCGGAGAAACCAGAGAGCTCCGGCTATTGGGTGGTATAGAAATGTAATAAATAAATAAATAAATAAATAAATAAATAAATAAATAAATAAATAACAACAACAAAACTATCTCCCTTAGATAGTTGAAATATACATGTTGAGTTTTAGTCTCTCTCTCTCTCTCACACACACACACACACGCACGCACACGAACGCACGCACGCACAGAGGCCATTTCTACACCTGCCCTTTTTCCTGGGATCGTCCCGGGATCATTCCTGTACATCCAAATGACACACAGGGGATCCCAGGAGTAGACAGGGACAATCCCTCCATTTTCCTGGAATAATCCTTAGGTGTAGAAAGGGCCTTAGTCATTATATTTATCATGATTAATCATTAATCATATTAAATTACATTAACAATTATTTTTAATGATTATGTGCATTTGGGGAGCATTATCTCATGCCATCTCATTGTCTACTAATCAACACTCCTACAGCAGGCAGCAAACCCCAAGTGTTTCAACTTCAGCTACGGATAAACAAATCTGTCTGTGTTGATTTCTATAGCTTTCAACAACAACAACAACAACAACTTAAATGAGAAGTTTTTTCCATCATGTTTCTACATCAGTGTATCATTTTTTTTAATAAAAAAGTCTGCATGAAAATTCATACACATTTTTATAAGCACTTTCCCCAATATACACATTTTTATTTGTATTTCTTCCAATGCCTGAAATTTGTATAGATTTGTATGCATTTCCTCCAATGTATGGTTTTTTGTAGGCATTTGTGCTGATGTATGCATTGTTGTATGCATTCCTATCAACGTATGCAGTAGACGAAATGGATACAGAAATGCATACAATAGCAGAGATGCATACATTAGATGAAATACATACACATGCATACATTCATAAAAATACCTTCAAATCTGCAAAAATTTTGTATGCATTTCTCATAATACATGTAGTCTGGGGGCCAATTTCCCCTAATGGATCAAATTTTCTATGCATTTTTCAAGAAGAGAAATTTGGAGAAGTGTGAAAACTGAAAGATAATTGCATTCCAGTTTGTGTATTAGTTTGGGAAGTACAAAGATACAAATTAGAATTGTAATTCATCTTCCATCTTCAAGCAACTCACAACTCTTTGGTTGGCTGGCTGGCTGGCTAGCCACCTCTCTCTCTCTCTCTCTCTCTCTCTCTCATTTCTCTCTCTCAATTCAAACTGAAAAACCATGTCCAGCTGTTTCGTTGGTGGGTGACACATTCTGAAGGGTAGAGACATCAAGGAACATTTTATTTAGTTTGCCCAATGCCACCTGACCCCATGAGGCAACATTTTAGGTGAAACCATATTGATAGACTCATTCACATTAATCAAGGCAACCTAACTCATAACAATACAACTCAGGTTCACAACCAAACAGGTTTTGTTTTCTTTCAATTTTCTCTCTGTGTTGTTTTCTACCTTTTGACGTGCTTACAGTAAGGAATGATTGAATATGTGATTAACATTGTATAAGACCTCTTTTTTTGCCCAATTTATTTCCTGACGAGAGGACAAACCAGTCCAAATCCTCTGACTTTTATGCGAGAGGTAATCCCATGATCCAATGTCAGCATAATCCCCCCCAAGACAGCTTAAATATTTGTAGTTCTTTCTTAAATCAAGAAATCCCTTGAGGTTTATACCAATCTCAATTTAAAAAACGACTTGACCTGGAAATCCCCAGAGGGATTCATGAATAAGTTTGTCTTGCCTTCAGCTCCTTAGCCAAGTTTCTGTAATAAGATATGAATAAGATATACAAGGTCATAATCCATAACAGGGCATGAAAATTAAGCATTCAGTAAAAGGCTAAAGACAAAAAAAAAAGTCGAAGAGGGGTGGGGTGGGTGGGCAGAGCAAGGCTTTCTCATTATTATTAGAAAAGGGACCTTGGTGGGCTCAGATTATTGTACTTTAAGTGAAATTGATTTTGTACATGATTTGATTTAAATCTAGTATAGATTAATCAAATACTACAAGGAGCAGATATTTAATTTAGTACATTAGGATGAAAAGGACATCAGCCGAGAGACAAGTTTAATGTAGTTGATGCGATAAAAGCAGTATCTGATTATGAGGGTGGAGTTCTCCTAGTAACACCTTATTTTATGACTTCTAGGACAGGTTCCTCTGTTACTTTTTGGGTGGGGTGGGGTGGGGTGGGGGTAGGGAGAAGAACAACAAAGTGCTCTGTTTTTGATTATGAGAACAAAATGCAATGGATTTGGAACAAAAGCAAGAGGAGAAGGGGGGAGCATGCCTGTAGGTGAGCATTTTCAGACATTTATTTATCTTTTCTGTGGATGTATGGATGAAGGGAAGCAGGAGTTCGTCTCTCCTGGCTGGGCGCTTGCCACAGGCAAGGCTAGTCATAGCTGTCTTGTTACAGGCTACCTCCGTAAACAGAGAGTCTATGGAAAGCAATCTCCTGCAATTTTCCACTCTACTGTTTTCTAATCTAGAGAAGTTAACGCACTTTGCAATTTTGAAGACGAGACGGTTGAAGGGAGGCCTCGGCGCATTTAACAGTCGGGACAAGATGGATCTGTTTTCTGAGGTTAACGCAAGGCAGGGAGCACCAGGCATGCAGAGAAGAGAGAAAAGGAAAGTTGAGACAGTGTGCACATAGTTGTCTCTTTCTCTTATACAGGGGAAAATGTGCTAAAGACATTTTTGTCTCTCTCTCTTTCTCCGCCCCCATGTATTACTACTGGAGGCCTCCTGTGAGCCACAGCAAACACCGTCAATTTTTCAGACTTCCCTACAGCTTCCTACCCCTTTAGTGCTATTCTCTGGGTTATTACAGATTAATCACGAGTGCCAGTCCTCCTTTCACCAAGGGATGTTTTTTTCTTCTTCTGATGCTTTAATGAATGGTGCCTTTCCTGTGCGTAAAGGACAGATTTACCAGGCTGGAAAAGAATGTTATATTAACCATCTAATATTACCATGATCTGTAGCGGTCAAAGTGGCCTGTGATGGGCCATCATGAAGGAAATTAATGCGAATATGTGGACGTGCGCGCAGTCATACACACACACACTCCCACTCCTAGAAACTAAAGTTGCCAAGAAAGTGTTTTATTCCATTCATCGAAGAATGCATGGTTGTATGACACTTTCTTATCCCCATGTTAAAAACATTTTTTTTTTTGGCAAGTTTTTGTTCAATTTGTGCTAAAATTAAAAGGAGATGCTGAAGTGCCAAACAGCTCTATAAAAGAAGTTTTCACACATGAAACTTAAAAGTGCTGCATGCTTCTGTTGATTTATAGGTCAGAATGCTGGTTTATATTGCAGGTGCCTCCCCCTCCCACAAAGATCGTATGTTAATATAAATAACCAGAGAAGGTCACAGTCAATTAAGCCACAAGTGGGAATCCTCTCTTAAGTTTAAAATCTGTGATTGGACCACTCTATTGATGAATTCTAAGATTCATCACCATCTTCCTGGCCCTTTTTCTATTCCTTCAACAGTGACCTGACATCCCGAAACTACGAAGGTGAAGCTTTGCTCATCGCTTTAGCTCCATGACAGGAAGAGCATCACCAACTTAATTTCAATGTGTTAGGTGGCTGTTGAAGGAGGAGGAACATCATGGTTAACACTTGGCAAGTATCAGACGTCCAACCAAAATACTGCACTGAATGCAACACTTTCCCAATGATGTGTGCTACTGCATGGCAATAAAGGGAGAAGGTGCCTTCCTGACCTGACCTTTCAGGGCTGGGGAGGTAGCAGCCAGTACCATGTAAGTGCACAGTTGCTGAGTGAATAGTCACTAGACTGTGGGTGCTATCAACACGATGGGTAACCATTCACTCAACAGCAACTCTGAATTTCCACAATGCTGGCTCCAACGTTCCCTGTCTCCCCCACCGCCTCCTGAGACGAAAAGTTAAGGGCGGGAAGCCTTCTTCTCCACCATCATCACTCAATGGCCATTAGATGTTTTGCCTAGTGAACGGCCTGATGGTATGCAAACCAAGGTCAGAAAATATCTTTTCTGACTGCAAATCCTTCACTAGATGACCATAGCGTAACCTTTCCTAACATTTAACACTCTTTCCACGTCACCTTTCTCATATCCATGCTCACAGATTCAGCATACTGCTACCACTAAACAACTGAAGCAATTGACAAGTACAGAAATATCTAGTACAACAACCAAGCAACCAAGCATCCAGAAAGAGTATAAACTACTATCACCCTGCCAACATTAGCCATGGAACAAAATGCCATAGCACTGTGTATTTAAATGAAATATAGAAGAATGCAAAATGAAAACAAACAAACAGCACCCTCTATGGATATCCAGACCTTGGTATAGGATGGAATGGATTAGATTTTAAAGATAGCAAGAGGACTCTGTCTCCAAATAGCCTGCCACACGTGACTTTTGAAATACGTAGCAAGGTACATCAGATTCTTGGCCTGTAGTTCTTCATGAATCTTCTGTTAGTTATAAAACTCCACAGTTTCCTTCTCCAAAGCTTCATGCAACAGAACCCCTCCTGATCCATCAAAGAGATGTTGGAAATAAAGTCCTTTTCTCTAAGACACATATGAAAAGAGCTCTCCCGTTTTGGGATTTGGAAGGGAGGTGGGGCAACAGTTTTTGATGGGACAACTTTCCATGTGGATCACCTCCCCCCCTCCCAACATTGTAACAGCCACCATGGAATGGAAGCAGTTTTCACTGGCAGCCACACTGATGACACCTAGGGAGCAGCCCTGGATTACTCAATGAAGATTCCTTCACCTCTTGTATTAAATTCTTCATTGTACTTATAGCCTGCTCTCCCTTTGAGAAATTCAGAAGTACACAGGGCCGCTGGCACTCTCCCATCTATGAAGTATCCAAGCTCTCCGGGCAGTATATTTTTATATTGCCCAGAGAGCTTCGGCTATTGGGCGGTATAAAAATGCAACAGACAATAACTTCCAGCCGATCCAGCCCATTGCATGGAGCAAACCAAGGGCATATCTGTGATCCTTGTCCCCACGTGATGGTATGTCTGAAGTCTGCATACAAATAAAAATCTTTAATGCATAAAGGCCTCAATCTTGCAGTTGATCCCCCCCACCACCACAAATATCTTGGAATCAAGTGCATGATTGGGGCCTATGTGCATTAGACAGTAACCCATAGGTTGATGTTGGATGTGTGAAGCCAGTGGAGGCAGGACAAGCATGCTGGGCAGCGAGAAGAGGACGGGGCAGATTGCTTTGAAGATATCATCCAAACTTGCCATTTTTGTCTATACACATAATGCTTCTCAAAGGAATGGACTCTAAATGTATGTATGTATGCATGTATTATTGCATTTATATCCCACCTTTCCCCCCCCCCCAGGAACATAATCCTCCTCCTCTCCATTTTATCCTCACCCTGTGGGGTGGGGTGGGCTGAGAGTCTCTAACTTGCCCAAAGTCACCCAGTGGGTTTCCATGGCTGAGTGGGGACTAGAACCTGGATCTCCCAACTCCCAGTCCGACACTTTAGCCGCTATACCACACTGGCTCTCTCATATCAAGTTATTTCCCCATATTTCATATTTCATATCAAGTTACTTCTCCATATTTGTATGCTGTAGTATCACTACCAATGATGAGTAGTTCGGTGAAGTTCCAGAAACTTCACCTTCCATTGAGAAGCTGTCCCACCAAACTGGCTTTGTATTGCCCCCTCCCTGCAGTTGATAATGTAGTTGGGATGCTTTGCATAATACAGTAAAGTGTAGTTCGCTTGCATAATACAGCAAAATGCCATTAAAATCACATAACATATTAAAAAGTGTAGCTTCCCTGCCTTCCTAAATGGGGGAACCCACAATACATATCTCCAAAGTGCCTGGAGAATAACATTTAAAAGCTCGGAGGGAGCAGAGGCTGACTTCTTAGGTAGTAGAGGGTGAAGAGTGAGATTTCGGGTGACAGAAACCATTAAACGGCAGCAAATGGTCAATTATTTAGTTTACTATCGTTGTGTTTTTTTACCCATGGGGACCACATTTTGATTTTTCCTCAGGCACAAAAATGCCTTATTTATTTATTTATTTTATTTAAATATTTATATGTCTCCTTGATGGTCCAAGTTTTCAGAACCGTCTTTGGCCACAGCATATAAACCAGCCAACGCACAGGGCACCTGCATGCCAATTTAAACTGGGACTGCTGAATCTTCAAGCATCAGAACACCCATTTTAAAAAACAAAACAAAACAAAAAACCTTATGGGTTTTTTATTATTATAAAATGTCACCAAAAGATAAGGAAGGAAGAAAAAGAAAGGCTAAAAATGTGGTTACATTATTTATTTATTTATTTATTGTATTTGTATACCGACCCATAGCCGAAGCTCTCTGGGTGGTTTACATAAAATTAAGATACTTAAAAACAATATACTAAAGTTAAAAACCACAAAAAAAAAACATACAATATACACATACATTTAAAACCACTATAACAACTTCTAAAAAACAACAACTATGAGCCTAAAATAAGCAGACCCAGGCTCATCACATATTGCTAAAGTTAAAACCCGCAACTTAAATCAGGCTTGGAAACTTACAGGCAGCCAATGCAAGCGGGCCAGAATCAGTCTTATATGCTCAAACCTTCTGGTCCCTGTTATCAATCTGGCCACTGCATTTTGCACAAGCTGCAGCTTCTGAACCGTCTTCAAATACAGCCCCACGTACAGTGCATAGATTCGATCATATCTAGGGTGACCATATTTGGGAAACCGAAAAGGAGGACAACATGGCCATCCCCAAGGGGGTGTGCCCACCAACATGCCAAGCCCCCATGGGGGCGTTCCCACCCAAACATGGCCTTGGTCACATGTCTGATTTCACAGCACACAATTAAGACAAACCTGTTCTACATAACATCTTAATGTATCACTGGAATAAAGAATAAGTGAGGCATTTAATGTATCTGAAATTAACTTCACTCATTCCTACTTTTGTAGTTTTTGCTGTACTTTGAAGCTTTTGCAATGCTCTGTGTGATACAGTCTTCCTTCCCTCAAATATCTTTTCTGACTGCAAATCCTTCACTAGATGACCATAGCGTAACCTTTCCTAACATTTAACACTCTTTCCATGTCACCTTTCTCATATCCATGCTCACAGATTCAGCATACTGCTACCACTAAACAACTGAAGCAATTGACAAGTACAGAAATATCTAGTACAACAACCAAGCAACCAAGCATCCAGAAAGATTATAAACTACTATCACCCTGCCAACATTAGTCATGGAACAAAATGGACTAAAGGCTAGCACCTCTTAGCTTGTTTCAACTTTAACCACACATAACAGTCAAAAACAACAAAGAAAAACACACCTACCTCATTGACATAGCAATACCTAATGACAAAAATGTTGCAGAAAAGGAAGAGGAAAAGAGAGAGAAATATACACCACTGGCTATGGAAGTGAAAGAACTATGGCAACAGGAAAAAGTTACAATTATTCCATTAGTCACATCAGTCACCAGCATCACATCATTAATTTCTTTTTTAATAGAAAACCTTCAGAAATTAGGCCTACTAAAATACATGCATGAAAGCAGGAAGCAAAATATGTCCAGAAAGCAGTCATACTTAAAACATGTTCAATAGTCAGGAGATTTCTGAATCAGTAAAAGACAGCTTGATTTCACAAAGCCCATCATGTTCAACTAGGAAAACCACCACAAACAAGAAAAGAGAGATTGATGATGATGATGATGATGATGATGATGATGATGATGATGGCGGCAGTGGCAACCCTGTTAATTTTTTAAAAAGATGTTTAAGAAGGATGAACAATTATCAGGAATTTTTACAAAATATATGTCATGCCAATTATATCAAATAAATTGGAGAGGAAGGTCTATGGGTCAAAATACATTATTTAACAGGAATATCACCTCCAAATCACACACACACACCCAGGGCCGGTGCTACCATAGGGGCCACTCAGGCGGCCACCTAGAGCGCCAAGCTAAGAGGGGCGCCAGGTACCATGCAGCACTCATGCGTGTTGTTGGCTGTGAGCTGGGCTGGCCCAGCCTGAGGATTCAGCTGGGCCTGGGTGGGCGAAGTGGCACCCCATGCCTGCCCAACTGAAGCGAAGCCAGGGACGCTGGGGTGGGGTGGGGCTCCATGTTCGGACTTCCGCCTGGAAGCCACCCTCCAAGAGCCGCTCTAGCCACCCAGAAGCCACCCTCCTAGAGCTGGGAGGCCGCTGCCAGAAGAAGCAAAAGCACGTGGCAAGCTTGACCCTGGCCCAGCCTCTGCCTTACTCCCAAGGAAAGGTCACCAGGTCACCTCACCTCTCTCCTCAAACAGGCCACGATGTCCAGGCAGGCGGGCAAGTGGGACTCACTCTCCCTTCCCTCAGGAAAGCTAGAGACTTGTGGACTCCTCGCAAGGCAAATTCTCCTGCTTCCCAATCCTGCGTGCATGCATCAACGGAACTTGCATCCGAGAAAGCGTTGCACCGGGAGGCACCAGTGTGGCCTGATCCGCCTATGCCTCCTTACTCGGAAGCCTTATTCCCCTGAGTAAACATGCGGAGGGGATTGGGACACCAGGCTGCATAGTAGGTTGGCTCGTTCCCAAATCGAAGTGAGCCAGTCCCAGCTCTCCACTCGGCGCACACGTTCGGACTTCCGCGCAATTTGGGTGTGTGTGTGTGTGCAAGTAGCTCACCTTGCCTAGGGTGCAAAATAGTCTGGCACCGGCCCTGCCCCCCCCGCAACTCACACACAGAAAACTACAGCCTTCTCCCCCACACACACACTGCAAACATCCACATGCATCCATTCATAGTCAAACAACCAGGCATCCCATTTAGACATCATCACATCAATACACTCACACACTGCCAGCATACAAACACACCTGCACCCACCCGCTCAGGATCACCCACTCCAAAACACACGCATATGCATCCATTCACTCAAAGGCATCCCATTCAGACATCAATACACTCACACACTGCCAGCACGTGTACACACACACACACACACACACACACACACACACAGAGGACCACCCACTCCAAAACACACACACACACTCATCTATTCACTCAAACAACCAGGCACCCAATGCACCCCCATTCACCCCCCCTCTCTCACACACACACATACACCCCCCCCCTCAGTCTTATCTCCTACTTGCTTCTTCCTCTTCCTTCTTCCTTCCTTCATCCTCCAGCCCCCCCAGTGCGAATCCAGGCTGTCTCCTAGGCCAGCATGATCGCACCAGCCCAGGGCCCTTTCTACCCCTCAGGATTATCCCAGGAAAACGGAGGGATCATCCCTGCCTGCTCCCAGGATCCCCTGAGTGTCATTTGCATGCACAGGGATGATCCCAGGATGATCCCTGGAAAAAAGGCAGGTGCAGAAACAGCCCAGGAGAAAGCCAGATCAGTGCAGGGGGTGGGGGGACTGGAGGATGCATTCCCGGAAGTCCAGGAATGCATCCTCCAGCCCTTTCCCCCAGTAAATTGGGGCCCAGTCCCAGTTGCCCTGGAGATCCCCGTTTTTCCAGAGGTCTCCAGGGTTTTCCAGGTCATCTGGTCAGTCCATACATATAAAATGTGTGTGTGTGTGTGTGTGTGTGTGTCTATATAGTTAGATGATTATGAAAATACAGGTTCCTAAGTGCTATGCATAAACTTCAACAAAAGCAGGCCAAATGTGTTTATACCCCGCCCGTTCAAATGTTGAGAGCGTTGTGAGGTCTTCAATCCGTTACATTATAGGAGGTGAGTGTTGTTCCTTCCAATGTTGAAATAACACCCACAGGCAGCATAGTAAGATTCCAGGAAGATATCTCAAATATAATTAGACCACATGACATTCAGGACTTAAAAGCCAGCAGCATGTTATAAAAATAAACACTCTCACTTTAGCTCAGACTTTTAAATCACAAGAGAAGAACAAAATGAGCACCTGTTCCTGAACAACTGAACATGCAGCAAATTGATCTCCTTTGACTGGAATACTAAGCACCATTGCAGCCTTATTGTCTAACTTGCTTTGAATCCACAACATGGATACACCACAGAGAGAAGTCGAGGGTTTTGGCTAACTTGGCAGCCTCAGCGAAGATGAGAGTTGGCATGGTTACTCCCAGCGCTTTAGGATTAGGTGACAAAGCAGATGGACTCCTGGCTTTAGTGGGTCAGCTCTTCCTTTATTAGTGAGATGAATAAGAATTTATTCCCAATCCTCCAGACCCGGTTAAATCAAGCTCCTAAAGAAATCAGTGGGAGTTCAAGCTGAGCCAAGAATCTTGAAACAAGCTTGTTATAATGTACAGGAACTCTTCTGTACAAAACTTTAAGTCGTTGAAAACTTAAAGGGGGAAAGTGATGAATTGTATGTGTATGTGTGTGTGTGTGTGTGTGTGTATATATATATACACACACACCACCCCAAAACAATGCTAAGCATTTGACTGGGTGGCCTTGGGAGCACGGTATTCAGAAATGAAGCATGATGAATCAGTGCAATGGAGAACTTCACAGCTCAGAAAAACTGGCAGAGAATGCAAGTCATGTAAGGAAGATGAGTGTGGGAGTGGGCAATTTGTGGCCCTGCAGAGGCTTTGGCCAATAACAATGGAACCTCAGGCCCGTGGGCAAAATTTGGCCCTCTTGAAATCCCAGTCCAGTTCTCCATGGTTCCCCAAATAGCCATGCCCCCTTCCCCTAGCCCCTCCCACTTTTCCCTGACTGCAATCTTTTGGTTATTTTCCAGTTTTTGCACATATTTTCTCCCATTCAAAAAGGTTGAAATGCCTCTACTACTGTCAGGAAGAGCTTTAAGCAGGCTGAAAGAGGTTTCCCATCCCCGGCCTACAGCTCCCATCAGCCATAGTCAACATAGCCAATGGTGAGGGATGCTGGCAGATGTAGGCCAAAAACATCTGGAGGGTCACAAGCTTCCCAACCTCTGCCGTAGTGGCTAAGAGACTGAAATGAAAAGCCACGGCACCATGCTCCTGCCATCAGCACCTAGATTCCTTTGGTGATCTGCCTCACCCCAATTCAGAGTTACTGGGGGGCTGCCTTCATGGGACTGAGTTGCTGCCACTCTGTCCCAAACCCCACAGTATCACTGTTGCAGGGTGGGGGCAAGTTATTTAAATGAATGGAGGCAGTGTGGACTTTCCAGGGGCAGTTAGGCTCACCAGGCCCACCCACCCCCATCTCCTGCAACTTCCAGCAACCAATGAGAGGGCGCCTTCCACCCAGGAATGCCCCATCACCCGCGCAGCACCCAAGCGAGGACAGATGGAGAAGAGCCACACTGACCTCACTTGGCCAGGGAAAGTTTGGGTCATGTAACAGATGCAGTGCAGATTTGGAGCCACCCCAGAGCAAAGGCGATGTTGAGACAGCCTCTGGGGAAGCGGGAAACAACAGAGAGGGGATTGGAATGAGAACTGTCCTGGTTCAGAGCCCAAGATCTTAGCTAACACAGTAGTTTAGGATTTACATTGTGTATGGAAATGTAAAATGTGTTGTTATTATTGATATCACTGCTGGCTATAAGTCACCTTTGGAACTATTGAAGGGTGGTGCATAAATTCATCAAATAAATAAGTGTCTTAGGATGGTGTCACACATGACCTTGATTACCGTTGAATGCTGGGAAAGAAGAGGAAGCGTGGCATAATCTACACCTTCATTTATCCTGGGATGGACTCAAGGTCGTCCCTGTGGATCCACAGCTGATCCCAGGGTAAACTGGGGACAACCACTCAGTTCTCCCAGGCTATCTGGGACTGCTTTTCTCCAGGTTTGTTCTCCGGTCTCGGGACAATCCTGAGGTTTGTGGGCAGTGTGGCTCTCCCTTCCGGGGCCCTCCCTCTTCCCCATTAGTAGCGGGGCTCAGGAAATGGGCAAGGAGCTGTGTGGGGAGAGTTCATGGGTATCGGAGGTGAGAGGGAGAGCATTTTCGCCATCTTTGGGATGGTGCTTGGTGCCTTCCAGCACTGAGTTTGTTGTGTGTGTGTTTTAAAAAATCACAACTTTGCACAGGATTGCACAAATGTCTCCATTTGTAATAAAAATAAAAATAAAAAATGGCACCCTGGAACGAACTTCCTTTATGTCTTGGGAAAACTTGTTGGCATGTGGCCCCTGAGGGACGATCCCGGAAGCACAAAAATCCCGTGATCATCCCTCCCTGCTCCTGGAAGGCCTCCAGTTGTAGATTAGGCCCTTGAGTTAGTTTGCATGTTCAGTTTTCACATGTGGCAAAACATCTGAAAAGGAACTTAAATGGTCAAGACGTGTAAGCTGTTTCCTCATCTAGCAATGTATGCATGTTGCCCACACATGTTAAACTATGATCCTACCAAGCATGAGATACAAGTCCCTTGCATTTCCTCTCGCCTGACTTCAAGTAATGTGTGAAACTGCTCTTAAACCCAGGGAATTTTGGCAAGTGCCATTTCTCATGTAAAAAACCCTCCAATACGGCTATGAATACTGCCTTTCACTCTGGTTGCCCTGCTTATGCTATGCTTAATTACAATCAATTTTCCGACTGATGAAAGAACCAATATAAAAACATACAAAGTGATTGATTAGTTCTTCGATTTTAGTGTTAAATATAGTAAGTCATGATTTTGTAAGAGATTAGTGCCTTTTTCACTACTGCCGTTTGCTGGAATACCTGTTATTTTGTGACTGTATAAATCTGGGCAGAGAGGAATACAAAAGTGCTTATACAAGTACAGATTCTTATAGCCACTGTTTATTAATCCCTGGTTCTTAGTCCGCAGTTCCTGGCTCAAGCAGCTCAGTGAAGAATGACTTCGCTAGTAGTGGAATGGAAACAGAAAATGAGATCGAGTTTGAATTTACAGCTGGGATGTGACATTTGGCACAGGTGATGCACGGGTCATTGCGGGAGACCATTCATTCATGTGCCTAAAACAATGCGGCTATTGAGCTGTTGGCTTCAATAGCAGCATTTCAGTGGATTGCTCCATGCAATATTGCCCATTCAGAGAAACAAGCTAAAGTCTGGCCATTTTCATAAGCTGTTGGGAGGAGGGTACGGAACACCTGCCCTCCTTTGTAGTTAGTCCCTGTCATTCCCAGGTATGGAAGTTGCAGGCGAATAGAGGGGAGGTGTTGGATAAAGAAACAAGACCAGTATATATATATGGTTTCAAATTAGGGCCACATTTATTAAGATCTGCAAAGGAAGCACCCGACGGGCCCTTACTAGGCCAGCAACAGGCAAAACACGGCCGCCTAATGTAGGCGCTGCTGCCCTACCCCCAACCAGTGGTGCCATGGAGCCTCCTCCAATAGCGAGGAGGTACATCTCTTCCTCCCCTCCCGCCTGCAAATAGCCTCCCCGCACTACGGAAATGGGATGCAGAGGAAGGGCACTTGCTACCAGAAGTTGTGGGCCAGATCTACACCAAGCGGGATAGGACACTTTGAAAACAGCTGGAAAACTGTTTCTGGAGTGCATCCTGGGCCCCAACAGTTGTCACTACTGTTATAAACTGTTTCACAGCAGTAGTGTAGATCCTGCCATGGACATGTGATGACCATAAATTTAGAGCGCCATCGGACGAGCATTTTATTGCACGCTCATTACTGGGTACTCATGGAGTTTGCTCAGGTCCCTCACATGACGTCGTCTGTGTCCTGCACGCCTTCCTGCCCTTCTGGCCTTCCTTGTGCAACAAAAAAACCCTCATTAAGTCTGATTTTTTAAAAAACTCAAAATTGCTGCTCTCTCCTGCTGTGTGCAGGAGAAGCAGCGCCATTAGAACAGCAGACACAATGGGCCTCGTCCTCGTTCTGTAATTCCTCTTTTTAAAAGAGGAAGTAACTGAAGAACAAAAGCATGGGCAGAGAAATGACGGTAGGGAGCGTGTTAACCCCCAGTGTGATGGAGCTTTTAGATGGCCTTTAAAGGGGATTTAGCAAATCCCCTCCCCTTGGAGGCCTGACTGGCGCCAACAATGATTTAATTTCGATGCCAAGTAAAATACATGGCTTTTTAACAAAGCCTTTGATGGTTAAATTCACTAAGATGACACATTGTTTTTACTATTTTAACTGCTTTTACTGCTGTTAAATTATATATTGTTTTAACTTGGTTCATGGTTTAATTTGTTTTTAACTGTGCATATTTATTGTTTTATACTGTATGTTTTTATCTGTACGCTGCCCTGAGATCTTAATGATATAGGGCAGCATACAAATGTTTTAAATAAATAAATAAATGCATGGAAGAGAAGGCTACTAGTCAGGATGGCTAAAATGCTGCCTCCAGGATCACAGGCAACATACTTCTGAATAGCAGGGGCTGTGTTTCAGCAAACGCTTGCAGTCCTGAAAGAGAAGTTCAGTAAAGAAAGATCTTTACAGGGAAGTGTGTTCTAGGAAGGGGGGGAATCTCAGTTAGTCAGCAGAAAATGAGGTCCAAAGCGGTCTGGCCAGTACCACACATGACCAGAGCATATGCTTTAGAACTTCCACCAGAATCCGCTGCAGTGCACTAGGTTTTCACACCAAATGTTTAGGGGCTGTTTTAGCTGATGTGTTGAACAAATCCTGTGGAGATAAAAGGTTCAAAAACGTTTGCAGTAGGCATTGGACAATATGGAACTGCATAAGCAAAACTCTTTGATGACATGAATGGGATGCAAAAAAATTGTGGGACAAGAATGATAAGACGTTTGCAAGTATACAGCAGTCTTCAGCTTTTAGTCACAATAATGATGAACACTCAGGTAAGCATAACAGCATAGACATATCCTGCTTTTCTTGTACCAGTTTCACTTAAATTACTGCCCCTATTTTGACTAGGGATGTGCTCCGCTCCGATTAGAAGCGGAGAATCAGAAGCGAATCGGCCTGCTCCACCTTGCCCAGAGGCGGAGTAGAAGCGGACCGGGGTCCCGTAGAAGCATGGCAAAGAGAAGCACCCATACGCGGAGCGCTTCTCTTTTCGCGGACCGATCTGATCGCCATTTTGGAAAATTTCACCCATAGGATTGCATTGTGGTAAAGAATAGGGGATAACTGTTTTGCTATCTTTCTGAAACTTCTTGTGCTTGGAGAGTCATGGCTGGGGGTCATTTTGAGCCTACTCTCAGCTCTCTGCGGGCTGCGGTTCGCTTGCTAGAATTTTTGGAAAAATCGGGTAAAACAGCGGGAAAATGTACCTTTTTCAAAGGGCTGAGGGGCAGAGTCAACTCCCGGTCATGATCACATGATCCCAAAGTTGGAGGAGGGGATAGGCAAAACGGGTAACTTGGGATTATGGGTACTTCTCTTTCTTAGTCCGAACGGACTTTTCCCAGTGTTTTTTAAAACAGAAGCCCCACCAAATGCACAAATACAACCTGAAATCATATACTAAGCCAATAATAAGAGATAGAAAAAACACAGCACTGCTACCCACCCTAACTTTGGGGAACAACTGAATAGATGTGGTGCAAGGGGATGAGCTCCCCTAGGGCATGGATGTGCCCTGTGCACTCTCCTGTCCTTGGAGGGCCATCAGAGCCCTCCAAAGGTAAATCACTGGAGTGAATGCCTATCATGAGTTGAAGTGATCGTTTGCTTCTTAAAGACTGGTACCTAGACAGGACCAGTCAAATTGGCAGATGATTCCCCCTCCCCTTGGGCACGTCCACTCCCCTCTTACTGGTAAAAGACAGATATAACCTTTTTAAAAAAATTCTTCTTGTTGTTTATTCAGCAACACTGCTGCTTTTAATTCCACCCCTCCTTTGTTTATTTATTTATTCCATTTTATATGCATTACTGACTTTGAAACTATCCTTGGCTCACTTCCTTGTGCCCCCAGAAATGTCTGCTGCCTGCCTGCCTTCCATCCCTCCTCCCCTGCCCACCTCGCAGGGATGGTTTTTGTGTGTCTTGCTTTGATTCAGGGGAGAAGTCCTTCCTGTGTTCAAGTTCCAAATCAATTTTTCAAGTGTGGAAGAAGATTCATATTTAGGTTTATCTCTACTCCCCAATTCATGGCATGTTGGGATTTCCTTTGAAATGGGCCCATTGAGCTGTCTGCAGATACTGGGGTGTCCGACTTTCATAAATTCCCCCAAATCCGGGGATGATGGGATTGGCTTGAAACTTGGCGTCCATGTGGACACATGGGTAAGCTGTCATGGGACTGAAGGTGAGGTTTCTGACGTGCAAATTGACTTAGTTGTAAAATGGGACTTCATTTGGGGTGAGTTAAAAGGTTAGAGCCCCGCCAAAAATCAGGGGATGAAGGGATTGCCTTGAGTCTTGGCATGCATGTGTATCCCTGGATAAGCTATCATGGTGACGAGTTTGAGGTTTCTAACATGCAAATTGACGGAGCTATCGAAAGGGGTGTGAATGGGGTGCCCGTTTTCAAAAATTCCCCAAAAATCAGGGGATGATGGGATTGGCTTGAAACTTGGCGTCCATGTGGACACATGGATAAGCTGTCATGGGACCGACTGTGAGGTTTCTGACATGCAAATTGACATAGTTGTAAAATGGGACTTAATTTGGGGTGAGTTAAAAGGTTAGAGCCCCGCCAAAAATCAGGGGATGATGGGATTGCCTTGAGTCTTGGTGTGCATGTGTATCCCTGGATAAGCTATCATGGTGCCGAGTTTGAGGTTTCTAACGTACAAATTGACAGAGCTATCGAAAGGGGTGTGAATGGGGTGCCCGATTTTCAAAAATTCACCAAAAATCAGGGGATGATGGGATTGGCTTGAAACTTGGCATCCGAGTTTACATGGGAGTAAGTCCCACTGAACTTAATAGTGTTTCCTTCAGAGTAGGCATCTATAAGACTGCACTGTCACTTGTCAGATGGAACATTTGCTTGCTATTGGACATAGCACTTGGTGAGGGTCCTTTTGAAATCAGAAGAGACAAATACATTTCCCAGGATATCTTTGCTTAAAAGAACAAACATCTTTGATTTTAACTCATGATGAGACACTAGCTGTGGCTACTTATGTTCTTTCTTTCATCTTTTTTTTCATTTTCTGAATATAAAATACTTGTGAATTGCTTCTGTTCCACCCCAGAATTGCCCCTTCAGATACTAGTAAATGTTTCTAAATGTGTTTGTGTCACTGCTGTTTTATAATAAGCACAACTATCCACTGTGAGAATAAACATTCTGCAAGTCTTTCTTAAGTCTTAAATAGATGGGGGTGTTTAGGAGCTAGTATAAGACAGCCTATTTTGGAGTAGTTAATGTAAGGTGACCATATGAAAAGGAGGACAGGGCTCCTGTATCTTTAACAGTTGTATTGAAAAGGAAATTTCAGCAGGTGTCATTTGTATATATGGGGAACCTGGTGAAATTTCCTCTTCATCACAACAGTTAAAGCTGCAGATGCCCTGTCCTCTTTTAAATCTGGTCACTCTAGTATAGCTCCTGCAGCTTTAACTGTTGTGATGAAGAGGGAATTTCATCAGGTTCCCCATATATACAAATGGCACCTGCTGAAATCCCCTTTTTAGTACAACCGTTAAAGATACAGGAGCCCTGTCCTCCTTTTCATATGGTCACCCTAGTTAATGTAATAGTGTGGGTTGGGTTTTGGTGGCTGACCCAAGAGTTTTTGCTATGGAAATAGTGGTCTTAAAAGTATAGTGGACTCCATTTCTTCAATGTGTGAGATTTTGGAAGGATAAACATAGGCCTAAAAGGGGGGCAATTATCTATACAATAGTCTTCAACAGTTTTTTGTTGTTTCAACCATCATGGTCATATCAACTTTACAAATGCATAAGTAAACAAACAAAAACTTTACAATACAAAGAAGTAAAATACAAAAAGATACTAAAAAGGTTTTCATTAAAAGGTGCCAACAAATATGTAAAAGTTAAGAATTAAAATAAGACATTAAGATTTTATATTAAAAGGGCTGTAAATGTATACAAGTTCATACTACTTCACCATATTGACCTCTATGAATCTTCTACTGAATTTTTGGGCAGCCACTGCGAATCTCGCAACTCTGCCTGTCACAAATTTGTCAGCTTCAGAGAGCAAATATAACTTGGTCATCACTGTTAGATATATCCCGTAACAGATTCAAAATAAATTTTGTCCTGGGTTCAGAATACAGAAAGCAATATAATAAGTCCTCTACTACTTGAGCACCACATATACAGTACCTCTGTTCTACAGGTATTTTACAGTAATGGCCCTCTAAATATTGTGAAGGCATGGTTTAGAAACGCAATGCCAAAAATGCCTTTCTAAAGGATGCTACTAATAACTCATGTAGATAACACTCAAAGCTGTGAGTTGGCAATTTTCTAACTATCAGCATTGAAGTTCTTTATTTAGGAAAGCCCTCTAAATCAGAAAGCAGTATATTTGGAATAAAGAACTACAAAGGGTCACAATAAACATTTCTTTAAATATGTATTTTGCAGCCACATTTTTTTTTTACTCCCAAGAAGTACCGGGGGGGGGGTGATCCAGATGGAGGGCAGCCAGCCCTGTGATTACTCTAGAGTAAAAATTGGGGTGGGGAGAGACTAGATATGGCGCCTGACAATTCGACAGACCTTTACTGCTGCAGCAAAGCAGCCTCTCGCAATACTCTGCCACACCACGGATCCTACTTTTCTCAATGCCGAACACTTCCCCTCCCTCTTTGTTTTTATACATAAAACTTCTGAACCGTGATTCACCCTGAAAGCTATTTGAAATTGACTTTTTTTGACTGACCATTAAAAGGGAAGATGCCGTTCATGTGGAAGGGCCCACTTATCTCCCAGGGTGTGTGTACATGTGTGTGTTTGTGTGTTTTCTTTAGTCCCTTTAGTGTTTCTTAATCCCCTCTGACTCCTTTATATTTTTCAGATTCAGTTTCCTGCTAATTTTGCTTCCACCCTTCCGAAAGTGTGGTTTTGTCCTCTTTGCTTTATATTTCACATGCTTCCCCCTCCCACCTAATCTCAACACCCACTTTAGCTTTCCCTTTGGAGAATATCTGTACGTTTCCATTGGGCTTGTATTCACTATAATGGAAATCAAAGGCCTATATCTTTTATTTCTTTTCATTTTTAAAATGAAAGCCAATTTTAATGTTTTGTTTTCCAGTCTGATTCTCATATATATATATATATATATATATATATATATATATATATATATATATATTCTCTTTCTGATTTATTTTTCTATTATACTTTCCCAGCAGACCTGCAGCTTTACTGCCTTTTGTGACTTCTGTGCACAAGAACATTAGTTCTTTATGGTGATTCAGATGTTTCGTTTGTTCCTCCATAAGAACTGGCAGATAGCAGCTTCACAGTGAAAGGATAAAACAGGCTTTCATGTAGGCTTCTTGTTCAAGGCCAGAGGACTGATTTCAAATAAGACTGTATGCAAAATACTCTGCATTAGCCGGGATTTGCAGGCATATAAAATAATCTATGGCCAAGTCTCCCTCATTTTGCTCACCTGTTTTTACACCATAATGCAGCCTTCCCCAACCTGGTGCCCTCCAGATCTCTTGGACTCCAGTTCCCATCACACATCTCAGTTGACCATTCTGGCCAGGGGTGGTGGGAACTGTAGTCCAAAACATCTGAAGGGCACCAGTTAAAGAAAGCTACCTTGATAGAACATCCCGTATTCAAGTTGTGCCCTACTTGTGGGTCCTGGAAAAAACGAACGGGCTGGCCATTCTTGGAAACAGAATGCTGGGCTACATGATGGACGCAGCAAAGCAATTTGTTTTCAAAAGGAAGTTGAAAGGACATTCACTATCCAAATAGGGCGGTTTTGTTGCTTTTCAGAGCTTGTCTATATGCCTTGTTTAGCCGGTTCTGGTTGCGAGTTGACGCTGCGTTGTTTATATGACACAGCCACCAACTTGCAGCCAGCATGGGCTTTGCCCCCGAAACTGTACAATGTACCATCAATGTACATTGATGGTGCTATATAAATAAATAATAATAATAATAATAATAATAATAATAATAATAACTGTGCTTTTAAAAAGCTGGTGACTTACTGCAACTTTTTTTCATAGAATCATAGAATCATAGAATAGCAGAGTTGGAAGGGGCCTACAAGGCCATCGAGTCCAACCCCCTGCTCAATGCAGGAATCCACCCTAAAGCATCCCTGACAGATGGTTGTCCAGCTGCCTCTTGAAGGCCTCTAGTGTGGGAGAGCCCACAACCTCCCTAGGTAGCTGATTCCACCGTCGCACTGCTCTAACAGTCAGGAAGTTTTTCCTGAAGTCCAGCCGGAATCTGGCTTCCTTTAACTTGAGCCCGTTATTCCGTGTCCTGCACTCTGGGAGGATCGAGAAGAGATCCTGGCCCTCCTCTGTGTGACAACCTTTTAAGTATTTGAAGAGTGCTATCATGTCTCCCCTCCATCTTCTCTTCTCCAGGCTAAACATGCCCAGTTCTTTCAGTCTCTCTTCATAGGGCTTTGTTTCCAGACCTCTGATCATCCTGGTTGCCCTCTTCTGAACACGCTCCAGCTTGTCTGCGTCCTTCTTGAATTGTGGAGCCCAGAACTGGACGCAATACTTCCTTTGCTACGAGGTCACCACCTCCTTTCCTTCATCTGTTGGTGGTGCCCTGCTTTGGGTCGAGGCTGGGGGTGGATCAAAACCCAATACAGCACAGGGTAGGTTGTTGGAAGTGCAGGAAGGCAGGGCGGAGGGCAGGCTCGAGCTGAATGGCCGCCGATACTGCTGCTTTTCCAGCTGGATGGGCTGTGCTCCCTCCTGCCATTGGGATTTCTCATTCCCACCCCACATCTGCCATGAGTTTTGTGGGGACAAAAGCAGAATCATAAAGACACCCCATCAAGTGGGATTTCCCCATACATTTCAATTGTGATTTTTCCTCAGTCAAGGTGGTTTAAGATCCAGAAGCCTTTTAAATAACAACAACAACAACAACAACAACAACAACAACCCATGTTTATTCTTTCTGGCTGTTGATATGCCATACATTTATGACTAAGTTACTATCACTTTATTGGGACTAATAACCTGCATTAGTTCATTTGAAAGACTAGTGTATCTACCTGCACCACCATTGCGCTTTGTCACCTTATGTCAGTGAGCAATTTTGCTTCATTATCTAAGCTGAGCAAAATACCTATAAGCTCAAGCAGTCTTAGAGCTGATATATCTATTGTGGATATCATTACGTATGTGGTATCATTGCTGAAAATGAAATGTGAAATCTGGTGATTAGTTGGAACACTCTGTAATGAGTGCAATTTCTACAGAGGGATCATTGTGAACAGACACATTCTCCATCTGATAAGCAGGCTTGTGAGTCCTACACAACTTGTGATTCACCGAGCGAAGTGCACCCTGTCAGCTACATATCTTGGCTTACCAGGACTTTTTGCTGCCTTCCTGACGCTATGCCGATTCCTGGAGTTATATTTCCTTTGGAATGAAGAGCAGTACTTGGGGACTGATCCACTGAAATTTTCCAGAGGGGTAGCCATCTTAGTCTGTTACAGAAAAATGACAACAATGAGTCCTGTGGCAGCTAAAAGATGAGCAAATTACATTACTATTTCAGGAGTGGCAAGAAAGCTTAGTTTAAAGTAAATGTATTTGTCTTTAAGCCTGTGCTACAGTGCTCTTTGTCATTCTGTTGAAACAGGCCATGACGGTTTGAATTAACTAACAACATTTAGACAGAAATAACTAACAGAAAGTAAAGAATATGAGCATTGCATATGCTCCAACTGCCTCCAGTTACCAGAAACAATTCCTATTTTCTGGTGGATGTACCTGGTCAATCATTGTCTCTGTTGTGTTTTTTGTGGAGCTAATGGTTCAAAATGCATGACCAAACAATTTATTTATTTATTTAATGCCCAGGGCATTGGGGGCGGGGAATGGTGTCTGCATGGGGTATAAAATCGAGTGGTGGAGAACGTTAAGCATGTTATGTAGGAAAGACCAGCAGATGGCTCATACTTTGGATAAAATAACATCTAGGAACTATCAAGTATAACAACAGTAGAAATAAACCATTGAAAGAGAAAGCCATGTGGGCAAATAATTTAAAGTCAATACATTTATTTTGGCAAATAAATCAAATTCACACAAGGGAAAGATTAGGGAGGCTATTATATTGAGAAACTGAAGCCAAGCTTGAATGCTGAAGAGGCACATAGTTTTGTGACTCAAGGGCTTTAAGTGAACTAAGTTTTGTATATGCCTTTAAGGGGTGAAGTGCAGGTGTTGATGTTGTGTGTTAATTTTGTAATGGGATACTGAAGTCTTGGGATCCATTTCAAATCTTGTTTCAGTAGGTAGAACAGCCTTGGAGCTCAATTATTGAGAATGGTGTCTTCACAACCAGGATGTTTACCAACAGTAAGATTAATAACACTAGCTTTTAATCTATCACAAAAGTGTTGACTGTGGAAGCTTTGAGTTAAGATGTTTCCATTGCACATGTGAATGGTCAGAGGGGAAAAGTTCCTTGTTAGTGTAGTGTTACTACTGCTTCCATTTTAAGGGGTTCCAGTCCCCTTCCGAAAGCCTGCAGAAGATAAACCTGAATTCTGTGTGGGGATATTTTTTTTGACTTGAATGTATAGGCATATAAATTTACAGTCCTGAGTATATGAAGTGCCACGTAAGTAAATTTTGCCAAATGCTTTTGAGTTATAACTCTTTTGTATCATTGTAACTAGATCCACTGAGAGAGGAGATATTCTACTAAATGTTCTTGCGTAGTTTTGTTGCAAGCAAACATTTATGGTTAGTTTACTCACATGCAGAGCCTCAGAAAGCTAGTGCAGGACAGGCTGTTTTCAGAATAAATGATCAGCAGGGAGAGAGAGCCTTCAGCAATGTAGCCATAGTGGGAAGGCAGAGGACACAGACAGCAATCCTTTGGATGAAAATAGAAGTGTTATGAGTAACACTGCTGGGTTGAAATTCCCACCCCAGTTTCCTGAAAACGAGTGAATTTTCTACTGATTTCTAGGGGGAAAGGAGATATATTACTGGTTTTGGAGGGTGAGAGTGGGGGTGGGGAGGCATGACACCACTTATTTCATTTAACCTTACGAGGTGGCTGAGGGTTTTCTATTTGTTCCTCAAACTTCAATTTTTTTTTTCTTTTTTAAAGCTCTGTACTGTCCACAGAGGTTCAAGCAAAACTCTGCAGCTTCCCTCCGCCTGCATTTCCTGGCCCTCATCTATACGACAGCGGAATTGCTTTTCATAAAATTTTAAGCTGATTTTTAGCTGATTCGAATTAGTAAATGAGTGTCACAGATTTTTAGTGTACTTGATGCTGCGCACATCCGCCATGGAGGAGGGACGAGCAAAACAATAAATTCTATATGTGGAGATCCGCATGTTTATATCAGTGAAAGGAGAAGGGGTGGAAACACACAAAAAAGGGGGGAAGGGGAATGCGCGGAGCTTGTAGGTCTGTGGCGAGACTTGTGAGGGCTCATTTATGTGGTTTGGAACGAGAAGCAGGTGGGGGAAAGCAGCTGCTCCCGTGGTGTTAGCCAGTCAAGAGGGTTCATTAAGTGATGCGAGAAGGCTGAAGAGAGGGGAGAAGCCATCTCCCCTCCAGGAGCGAGCAATCGCCCCTTCTTCCTGCCCACTTCCTGCTTTCATTCTCCTCGATGGTATGGGGAGAGGTTTGGCATTTTTAAAAAACAAGATGGGTAAGCAACTCATGTGGGAAGAGAGCAGATAAAGCATGAGTGTGTGGGAGAAGGCGCGCTCGCTGCCCGTTCGCCATCTTTGCTGTCAAATTCAAAGTGGAACCTGCGGGAAGGAACGAGGCAGATGATAGGCTGTACAGCACCATGTACATTGATGGTGCTATATAAATAAATAATAATAATAATAACCCACATGTCAAAATGCAATTTAACACACACACCCTAAGGACACATTAGCATAATGCGATGCAAAGTCGAACCCTAACCTAAAAGTCGCGGTAAAACGTGACTGCTTATATGCGCATCATTGTGGGGTAAAGCTGCCGATGCCACGAATGGACGGCTGCGTCATGTAACGGATTGAATGAATCTGTGCAGTTATGTCGCTGTAAAGCGGCTGTATAGATGTGGTCCTGGAATGCCTTAGGAATAGATGCAACATGATGTCATGTCTGTCCCAAGGCGTTCCAGG
This sequence comes from Elgaria multicarinata webbii, assembly GCF_023053635.1. Taxonomy (NCBI): domain Eukaryota; kingdom Metazoa; phylum Chordata; class Lepidosauria; order Squamata; family Anguidae; genus Elgaria; species Elgaria multicarinata. The sequence continues at coordinate 16,558,612 of NC_086175.1, read as the reverse complement.
AAGTGCATTCAGTGGGAAGTTCTGAAGAAAGCCTCATGGCACATCTCACCTGCCACACTTCCCAGAATGCTGTGGGAACAACGCAATGTGATGTGGCATCCCTCCTAAGTCATTCCAGGATGTGCAACTCACCTGAAACTGCAGAGTTAGAAAGTGGTACAGGGCCTTTTTTCTTCTTCTTTTTTTAAAATAGTTTAAAAAGCAAGAATAAAACCATAAAATCCCTTAGTGACCTCATAAAGCTAAGTAAAGTAAGCAGAAACACACACCCCTCTGAAATTTGAGAAGTTCCTTTCCTCTTTCAATTTTGGTGGGAAAAGACATTTTCAAAGCTTTCAGCCCAGACTTAGTTACGGCTTTGTAAATGTCCCCATTTTCATTTGGGAAATGGGAAGAGGAAGAGATTGGAGAAACGGGAAAGAGCAGACACCCTGGAGAGAAAGAATACTGAATACGTTTGGGTTCCCCTTTGTGAAAAGTGCTCCCTTCCTGCCTGTCTTGGTGGATGGGTTTTACAAGCGGATCATTCGCTAGCTCAAAGGAGACAACTTGCCAGTTTCATTACTTCCATGTCTTCCTCTCGATACAGTTCTTCAAATCATTAAAGTGCTCATCCTGACTGAGCTTTCTTTAAGCGTGAGCCAAAATGTCACCATCGCCAAGAAAAGTTCTTTAGGAACACATAGCTGCCGTTTACTTACACACAGGTAAACTCAATATCGTCACTCTAAATTATGTATTCTCTCACTTTCTCATTGGCTCTTCCAACATGTATGCTATTTTCATTTTATGTTTAAACATTCATTTTTGCCAGTTTTCTACAGGCATGACTACACAGACTGCCTTTAAATTTCTTTGGGGTGGGGGTAGAGGCAGAATGGTCACCACCACCACCACCACCACTTTCTTGACTGGGAGAAAGTTTGCAAATCTAAAGTGAAGCCACTGCAGGGTTACACTTACGTTGGATAGATGACTGATTCTCGATCGAGGGAGGCTTTATTCAGGAGGAAAAAATGGGCAAATTAGAACTAGGCAGGTAATAAATTGCTTGCACATCTTTAATGAGTAGCTACGGTTACCTGCTTTGGAATCTTGATACAGCTGCCTAAGCTTGAATTCAAGCAGTCTCCTCTTATGGGGAGGAACAATGTGTTTACATCACAAAATCTGGAAATTTCTTTGAACTGTGACAAGGGGAACATACTTCATCAACTTGGCAAATTAGAATTGTGTTCACACTTAGCATTAAGTTTATATTTAAGGGGTGGAGGTGGCAGAAGGCTTCTCTGATTTTTCCCATAATTAAAGCACCACAAATCTAAAGCTGTAGAAGTGATCTAGAGGCTGTCTAAATATTGTCTTTGCCCTGTGGTGGCTACGAATAGGCGCTGCGTTGGCTATATGATGCAGCTGCCGATTCACTGCCACTGCAGGGCAAAGAGGCACAGCAAAAAAGTCAGGGGCTTACCTGCCAGATCAAGGTCCGCATGGCTCTTCCGCCATCTGTCCTCACTCTGGCGCCACACCGAGGGTCTTCACAGGCAGAAGGAACCTCTAATAGGTTGCCAGAAGCAGGGGGAGTGGGTGGGCGGGCCTGGCAATCCAAATTACCACCTGAAAGCCCGTGCTGCCTCCTGCATCAGGATTACCCAACACCACCCTACTGCAGCAAAAGCACATGTGTGTTTTCTCTCTCTCTAAAAGCAGGGGCAACCCAGTACTGTCAAGGCACCCCCCTAGAGAGAAAAAACAGCCTTTTGTTCTAGAGAGAAATCCACCAGAGCAATTCTCTCCAGATCCAGGATCCAAACTAGTGCTAATACAAAATGGGGTGGTGAATGTTGTGGATGTTTTTGCGAAAAGAACCAGCCCCCTTTTCACTGACTTTTCGCGGTGCTTTTTGTCCAAATGTACATATCATTCCTCTGCACTGCAGTACTTTCAGTTGGGCATGCATAGTAATGCAAGGGAGTGTTGGTCCAGTTTCCAGGAATGCATTCACCATCCTCCAAGCAGTAGGAGGTTAGGGGAACAGTAGCTGTAAATAGGTACACATGCTGTGGAAAACAATGCAAAGCTGGTTGGTAATTTTGTTTTAATGTGTGGACATCATTGCACCCACCCTGAAATGACAACTTCAAGTTCAGCATAGCCTGAACCCAAAGAGCTACTTGAGAACAACCAAGGGCTTGACTGTGTCTCACAGGAATGGAATTTGTGGGGGAGGGAGGGGGCAGTGGAGACCTATCCTGCCTAGTTGTTTTTCAAGTGTAGGTCTACTTATTGGCCCAGTTCAGACAACACGCTAGTCAACACAATGTGAAAACTCCACTCAGCGGTTGAGTTTTTAGGAGGTACTCCCCACACCACATGTTCAAACTTCACCATTGTTTGACTGTGGGCTATCAAAGAGTTGAGTAAATTCCATCACCCTCTCTCCTCCCCTGGTCCTCATGATGGTATCCCATCAGCCATTGATGGGGGGGAAAACCAATCCTGGTGGCTCTCCTAGAGTGGTGCTCACGCCTTTCGCTGCTCTTGCCAGGGTCTGTAGGCAGTGGGAAAAGTCAACTCAGTGCAGTGGAAAACTCCATGGAGCCCTCCACACAACTCCTAGTCCAACACTTTAACCACTACACCACAATGGATCTCTTATGCATGTTTAGACAGAAAATGTCCTGTAAGTCCCAATATTCCCTCCCAGCAACATGCATAGGGTTGCACCCTTAATGAGTTAAGCAATTCCAAAGAGAAGTAGTACACTGGTCGCATAAAAGTGATGTGCGAAGCATGAAGCTTTTTTCAGAAACTGAAACAAATTTTATGCCAAGAATGTGGCTTGAAAAATAATGTTGACCCATTTGTAAGACCCTCCACACCATCTACCCCTGTCTTCTCTGACAGCATGTTTTTTTTTTTAATTTGGTGCATTTTCAGATTAGTTTAGAATGCAAAACCTCAGCAACTTGAAAGCTCCTTATCTGACTAGTGCCGGTTGAAATAATATTATTCATGATTTCCTTTTTATGTTGTCATTACTGTGTGCTCCTTAGCTGTCACCTAACCATCACATTTTCAAAATATGCAGCCAGATTTATCTCCACAATGTGCCTGGGTCAAGAGCAAAATGAAATGATGACTTTGTAAAGGCAAAGATGCTGTCCTGCCTCTTTGATCCCTCCAGCTGTTGCGCATTCAATTCATGTTGGCCCGTGTGCCAGCACAGGGGAATCTTTCCATTACTTTCAGTTGAGATCGCCTGAGGGTACATTAGAGGGATGCTGACAGGTGGATAGACATATTTTTTTCAACACATCTGAATAAACGAAGGACGCTAGAGCCATTTGATAGGGGAATGGCTCGATGGTCTCTTTTCATCCCTGCTGGGTTTTCTCATTTTAAATATAGCCTGCAACCTCCCCCCCTCTCTGTCAAATCCTCAATGACATTTAACAGTGATTTCTCTTTACATCTGCCATAACTCTGATGTCTCTCTGCATGCACAGATCTCCAGGTGCTCATGGGAAATAATCCTGGGGGCATAATTCAAGAAAAGCAAAGAAAGGTAAAAGCAAACCATAATTTCAGTGTAATGACACCCAGGTTGTGCACGATGATTGTGGCGGCTGTGCTTTCCAGAGTGCAAACAAGAAGCATTTCTCATACTCATATGCTAATTTATTTAAATGCATACACACTTTTATTTATTTATTGAAAATATTCCTTGGCTGCCTTTCAGGGCAAGGTATATATATATATATATATATATATATATATATATATATATATATATATAAATAAATCCCACCAGGCAACATTAACAACAGAAATGCTGAAGAAGGGAGGAATCATTCTTAATATTTCAAAATTACTCATATATCCTTTGTTTGTTATTAACCTGAGACCAAATCTGAGTCCTGGCAGAGGATTGGGTTTTTTGCTGAGAATATATCTTTCATCTGAAAAACGAGCAAACAAAAACCCAGAAAGCTTCTAACCCTCATAGTAAATGGGAATGGTTTAAAATTGATTAATGGTTTATCAAATGGGGAGGTGATTAGGATAAGTAAGGAATGTCAATCATAAGACAAGCTATTGCTTGTATACACATGATTCTTTCTTAAGGTTTGGTTCTGAGGTCTTCCTGGACCTCACAAAAGAACTAATAAGAACCAGACCTAGGATGAAATGGACTGAATGTGCCATGTGCTGTTAGTGGGGCAGGTAAATGCTAGCTCACAATATGTGCTATTTGGGGTGTGCGTTCCGCACTGAAAATCCAGGGGTCCGATGGACTTCCGATATCGTGGTGCTGTTAGGGGGCGGTTTCAAAATGGTAACAAAGCCATGGTGCGGCTAGAAGATTGTTCGAAGCCCTGAATGGATCTGAAGGTATCCGAAGGTTTTTTAGGCAACGTTAGGGCTCGTTTCATGTTGATGGATGGCTAACTGAACACTTCCACATTAGGAAGATGCTGAGGGGTAGTTTTGAGATTGACGTGTGTGGCTAACCAATAGTCTCCTCCCTGTCCCCCCTTCAATCACATTGCTTAGGGGGATGGATTGTAAATTATAAAAGAAAGAGCCCATAGCACTGCTCTTTCATACTGCGGCTGAGGCTGACTGAACATCCTGGCAATGGGAATGTTCCATCAGCTTTCCCTACCACCTTCCTATCTGGAGCATTTTGAAGCTTCCTCTGCCCTTGCCCCACTGGTCCAGTGGGGCCAGTAGCCTGCCCCTGGGCATGGGGGGTGGGAGCCTTGCCCACAGCATTGCCACTGCTGCTGCTGCCAGCCTGAAACGACTGCTGGCTTGAAGGGTGTGCAGCCTCTTAAGACCTAGCATACCTGGGATCCTCCGTCACCAAAGAAAAATGATCCCAGGTGCTAGACTTGCATTTTAAAGGAGAGGCTGTGGGTGGAGCCTCAAGCCCACCCACACCTGACTTCTTCTCCTGCACTTCAGAAGGTCCAGCAGCAACAGCCAAAAGAGTGTGTGTGGGGAGAACTAGAAGGAACACTGCTCCCTCTCCCTCTCCCAACACGGCCAGAGCCAGCTTTCCTTGCTGGGTTTTCTTTTCTTTCTGTATGTCTGTCTGCTTTTGTTTGCTTCTTGTAGTAACAGCCCACACTCCCCTCTCTGTGTTATTGAGTGTGTGTTCTTGTTGCAGACATGGAGCTAGGGGACTTGGATTTTTGTAGGAGGTTTCTAGCTTCTGAACTTTCTGAAAGGGGGTGCAATCTTAGGTGCAATTGTATGCATGTTTAGCATCTGGGATTGAGGTCCACTATTCTTCCACTGATAGCCATCCAGCTCCAAGGTACTTGACAAGCTGGAACTAGCTGCAGCAAAGAATACCTTAGGATATGCATATTGCCTAAATAGTAGGGCTGTGCTCTGATTCGCTTCGGAGCATAGAAGCAATAGCGAGGCAGCCTGATTTGCCTCCGAAAAAGTGGGTGGGGTGGGGGGTTTGCGGATCAAGCCAAAGAGGATCAAGACTAAGCGGATCCTTTGCCTCTATCCAGAGCACTTTTAAAAAAGGTAAGTGGGGGCTTACCTGGCGCTGCTGCAGTCCGTGTTTCGACGGCAGCAAAGCCAGGTAAGGGGGCAGAGGGGAGGGGGGTTACCTGCCTCTGTTGTGGTCCACTGGTGGCTTCAACTGAGGCTGAAGCTCAAACCAGAAGACCAGGCCGCAACTGCAGCCTGCCCTTCAGCTTTGAGCCTCAGCCTCAAGTGAAGCTGCTACCGGAATGTGACGGATGCAGGTGAGGGGAAAGAGGGAGGGGGCCTTACCTGGTGCTGCCGCCGCCTTCGCAATCCATTTGGTGACAGTGGTGGAGCCAGGTAAGGGGGCAGGGGGGAAGGGTCTTACCTGAGTCCGTCATGTTCTGGCAGCAGCTTCACCTGAGCCCGAGGATTCAAACCGGAAGACCAGGCAGCCAGACCGCAATGGACACAGGTAAGGGGGGAGGAGGGAGGGGGCTTACCTGGCGGCTGTGCTGCCTCTTTGGAGCTCCGATTCAGATCCAGAGCTCAGCAGTGGAGCGGAGACCATAGGCGGATTGATGCGGGGCGGAGCGGGCCTGATCCAGAATTTGCGGATCGGGTGTGGATTGGATCGGGGAGGGGGTCCATGCACAGCCCTACTAAATAGCCCATCTATTAAGGATGTGGCCCTTAACATGAGTAATTTCCAAGCATTTTAGAGCTTGTGTGAAAATGGAAATTCTTTAAACACAACATGTTAAGTTGAAAGGGTTTCTTTTTTTTAATTGAAGAGTTCCTGTGTTCAGCCAGGAATCTACTCCCACTCAGTGTCATTGGGTGAATTGACTCAGATCCTAGTGTAACAAGAAGAAGAAAGGAGAAAATTCAGGAGACGTCTCTTCCTAACCCTTCCAGAGACATGCACAAGCTGGCAGCTTTGATCACTTTGAATACCCATCTTGGAGAATATGTTATTTTGGGCATACAGAATTTGTCACACGAAGTATCACAGACATGACATGGCAACATACAGTTGCTCTCCACGCAGAGGACTCATTTCACAATGAATGGTCATCAGCATGTGACCCTGCTCTCATGGAAATCTGATCACGCTCCATTTCTCCTCTCTCATGTTGACACTCGGAGTCTTCATGCCATATTTGATTAATTCTCTCTACTCTCTACAGTACATTATTCCCAATACTACCCTGGAAGAGGGGCGTGGGGAGCGAAAGAAAGAAAGGCTGCTTTCTTATGTCTCTCTGTGAGAATGAAATATTTTTACTGGTGGAAACAAGTAATTGATCTCAAGCTCAGTTATGGTGTGGTATAACATCTAGGCATGTGCTCCGCTCCTATTAGAAGCGCAGAAGCAGGAGCGAATTGGCCTGCTCCGCCTTGCCCAGAGGCGGAGTAGAAGCGGACCGCGGACCCCTAGAAGCAAGGCGAAGAGAAGCGACCATTTTTCGGAGCTCCTCTTTCAGGCGGACTGCTCCGATCGCCATCTTGAAACATTTCGCCCATAGATAACTGGGTTGTTTTTGAAGCTATCGTTCTGAAAATTCTTGTGCTTAGACAGTCGTGGATGGGGGTCATTTTGAGACTACTCTCACCTCTCTGCGTCGTGCGGGTCACGTGCTATATTTTTTTTAAAATCGGGTAAATGAACATTACAAACAGGGACAGCGCGGGTCAAACGGCGGTTTTCGCCCATAGGATTGCATTGCAGAAAAGAATCGGGGATAACTGGGTTGTTTTTTAAGCTATCATTCTGAAAATTCTTGTGCTTAGACAGTCGTGGATGGGGGTCATTTTGAGACTACTCTCACCTCTCTGCGTGGTGCGGGTCGCACGCAAGAATTTTTTAAAAAGTAGGGTAAAGGTGGGAAAAAGATTACCTTTTCGATTGCTGAGGGGCAGAGTCAACTCCCGGTCATGATCACATGATCCCAAAGTTGGAGGAGGGGATAGGCAAAATGAGTAACTTGGGATTCTGGAAAACTTCTCTTTCTTAGTCTGAACGGACTTTTCCCACTGTTTTTTAAAACAGTAGCCCCACCAAATGCACAAACACAACCTGTGAAATCATATACTAAGCCAATAATAAGAGATAGAAACACAGCACTGCTACCCACCCTAACTTTGGGGAACAACTGAAAAGATTTGGTGCAAGGGGATGAGCTCCCCTAGGGCATCTCATTGTGGACGTGCCCCCACTCTCTCCTGTACTTGGAAGGCCATCAGAGCCTTCCAAAGAGAGTAACCCGGTGGAGCAATGGCTATCATGAGTTGAAGTGAGTGGTCTACTTCTCTTAGTGGTGGAGCGATGCCTATCATTAGTTGAAGTGACAGTTCCACTTCTTAGCGGTGGAGCAATGGCTTTCATGAGTTGAACTGACAGCCTTGCTTCTTAAAAGACTGGTTACTACTAGGACCAGTCAAATTGGCAGCTGCTTCCCCCTCCCCCGGGCACGTCCCCCTATTACTGGTAAAAGACAGATATAACCTTTTTAAAAAAGTTCTTCTTGTTGTTTATTCAGCAACACTGCTGCTTTTAATTCCACCCCTCCTTCGTTTATTTATTTATTTATTTATTCCATTTTATATGCATTACTGGCTTATCCTTGGCTCACTTCCTTATGCCCCCAGAAATGTCTGCTGCCTGCCTGCCTGCCTTCCCTCTCTCCTCCCCTGCCCGCCTTGCAGGGATGTTGTGTGTGTCTGGCTTTGACTCAGGGGAGAAGTCCTTCCTGCGCTCACTTGGAGTTTTGAAAGTTCCAAATCCATTTTTCAAGTGTGGAAGAAGATTCATACTCCCCAATTCATGGCATGTTGGGATTTCCTTTGAAATGGCCCCATTGAGAGGTCTGCAGGTTTAAGCCCCGCCAAAAAACAGGGGATGATGGGACTGCCTTGAGTCTCGGTGTGCAGCGTATGTATCCCTGGATAAGCTGTCATGGTGGTGAGTTTGAGGGGTTTTTTTAACGTGCAAATTGACAGAGCTATTGGAAAGGGGTGTGAATGGGTGTTGGATTTTCATAAATTCCCCAAAAAGCAGGGGATGATGGGACTGCCTTGAGTCTCGGCGTGCATATGTATCCCTGGATAAGCTTTCATGGTGGCGAGTTTGAGGTTTCTAACGTGCAAATTGACGGAGCTATCGAAAGGGGTCTGAATGGGGTGCCTGATTTTCAAAAATTCCCCAAAAATCAGGGGATGATGGGATTGCCTTGAAACTTGGCATCCATGTGGACACATGGATAAGCTATCTTGGTGCCGAGTTTGATGTTTCTAACGTGCAAATTGACGGAGCTATCGAAAGGGGTGTGACTTAGGGTTAAGGGTGGTGCGTTAGAGGTTAGAGCCCCACCAAAAATCAGGGGATGATGGGACTGCCTTGAGTCTGGGCGTCCATGTGGACACATGGATAAGCTGTCATGGTGGCGAGTTTGAGGTTTCTAACGTGCAAATTGACAGAGCTATCCCAAGGGGTCTGAATGGGATGCCCGATTTTGATAAATTCCCCAAAAATCAGAGGATGATGGGATTGCCTTGAAACTTGGCGTGCTTGTGTATACACCCATGAGGTGTCATGGTGCCAAACATGAGGTTTCTAACTTGAACCAAAAAAAAGTTGTTTACTTTTTTAGCTTTCAATGCAAACCTATGGGGGGGAAACGGAGCTCCGATCCGGATCGGGAGCTCTGAGCAGAGCAGAGCGGAAATGGGCGGAGCGGGGGCGGGGTGAAGCAGCCCAATCCGAAAATCACGGATCTGGAAGTGAAGCGGAGCGGGGGGTCCATGCACACCCCTAATAACATCCCAATCACAAATGCATGTTTCATCGTCCTCTTTGATAGCAGCATGAGATGGCTTCCTTATGTGAATGAGTCATCACAGATTAAGTACAACCCCCCTTCCCCTGTATGCTTTGTTTCGCTCCCAGTCCACAGTCTCCAGCTTCAACAGTCTAAATCAGCCTTCCCCAACTGGGAGCCCTCCAGATGTGCTGGGGATTAAGAGAGCTGCAATCCAACACAACTGCAGCATACCAAGTTGCGGGAGCTTGGTCTAATGGTCTTTGCACATATCCCTACATGGTTAACTTTTCGATTCCTGCTTCCATCCCTCTATTTTCTTTCCACTGTCAAAATCCGTATTGTGAGTTCTTTGGAGGTGTGTGTGTCCTTTTTGCTTATGTTATACTGTACCACGTACAATGGTGGACGTCTATCTAAAAATAAGATAGATGTCCACCATTTGGGACAGTATTCAATGGTGTCATTCCACAAACTCAAAAAGCAGTAGCAGAGCTCTGCCAAATCTTGTTGCACAAGTGGTTGCACAGTGAGTTGTACAGAACCACTTGTGCTACTATTGCACAAACATTATTTTAGTTTGATTCTCCTTTTGTGGATAATTTGGAATCTAGTTTCCTTCATTTCTGCTGACCCAATGACACTGTTGGATACTGCCCATTGTCTCATAGCCCTGTTTGCAGAATGAAAGCAGAAGGGGGTGATGCCACTAAAAAGGCACCTCTCTTGGGGGCAAGGTGTAAAACAGAGTCTCTAAAATCAGTGCAATTGATGGGCAGGCTCATGCAGAAGATCTTTCAAATGACATGGTCCCAGGCCATTTATGACTTGTTGTTTCAATTAGCGATGCCTGAGGAATTCAATCCATGTCAATTCCAATAAGAACTCTCTGACTAAGGTGGAGATAAGAATATTCAATAAACAAAAAACCTACGGTTTACAAAACAATGTTAAGGCTCTACAGTTTTCCACCAAGCACCAAAAAGCGGGGAAATTGGGAGTTAAGGCTCACCAGCCTTAATGCCACATCCTCCCTAAGGAGGCAGAAAGTACCAGTGAAATTCTCATTCTGCCAAAGCAGATAAACCATGAGGACAGGATGGAGAATAGGATATGCAGAGGTGACTGTGGGGTTGTGGAAAACTGATGACGAACAACTTAGAGCCACCTACTTCTCTTTTTTTGTTTAGAGCAGTCCTTCCCCAACCTTACCAGATTCCCCATAGGGAAACATAGGTTTATTAAAAAATTAATTAAAAATTGATGGAATGGACTTTTGAAAAAAGAAAGGCCATTCCATCAATGAGGAGGACAGGGCAACGCAATCCTACAACTGGATTGCATGGTTAGGCTCCCAATTCGGAGCTTTTAGTGCACAAAAAAATGGTCGCCAGCCCGGAAGCATTTCTGTGTCAGTTTGAAACAGAGAGGCTTCCCCCTTTTGTCATTTAAAGTGACATCCTGCCCTCAATATTTCACCAACCTTCTTGAAACGTGCAGGGTATGTAAAACCAGCATTTCTTTCTGGCAGGACTCCGTTTCAGAAAGATTGGTGAAATATTTTTCATTTTAGGATGCTAGAATGACCCACCCCCCAATAACACATTTTAACATGGTGGAATGCTTTTTTTTACTGATCATCCTTAACACAGGGAAACACTACTGTGTTTCCCTGTAATAATGATCTGCCAACTTTTACAATTCCTAGGGAAGCTCAGAGGATGGCTACAAGGGAGAAGGCCTTTTCAGTGGTGGCCCTCCAATTATGGAATGATCTCCCCGACGAGGCTCACCTGGCACCAACGTTTTTTTCTTTTTCATAGAATCATAGAATAGCAGAGTTGGAAGTGGCCTACAAGGCCATCGAGTCCAACCCCCTGCTCAATGCAGGAATCCACCCTAAAGCATCCCTGACAGATGGTTGTCCAGCTGCCTCTTGAATGCCTCTAGTGTGGGAGAGCCCACAACCTCCCTAGGTAGCTGATTCCATTGTCGCACTGCTCTAACAGTCAGGAAGTTTTTCCTGATGTCCAGCCGGAATCTGGCTTCCTTTAACTTGAGCCCGTTATTCCGTGTCCTGCACTCTGGGAGGATCAAGAAGAGATCCTGGCCCTCCTCTATGTGACAACCTTTTAAGTATTTGAAGAGTGCTATCATGTCTCCCCTCAATCTTCTCTTCTCCAGGCTAAACATGCCCAGTTCTTTCAGTCTCTCTTCATAGGGCTTTGTTTCTAGACCTCTGATCATCCAGGTCAAGACTTTTCTGTTCTCCCAGCCAGTTAACAACATATGCTGAGTTTTTAACTGATCCCAAAATAGTTGTTTTTATGCTTTTGATGGTTTAAATTTTTTTGTATATTTGTTTTTAACGTTCACTGTTTTTAACCTTTGTAAACCACCCAGAGAATTTCGGCTATGGGGAGGTATATAAATGTAATAAATAAATAAATAATGTTCCAATGCAGTTCCCAGCAGTGTGTGTGTGTGCCAAAGTACATTCAGAAATTTGTATTGTAGGAGAAAATACTTTAATCATCTGTTTTGTTGAGAGAAAATGTGTTTTAAAATACATATTTAAATGTTCATCTGGAATTTTTAAAAAATGCAGATTAGTATTGAAATGACAGAACAGATTTATGCGTAAACACTGATGTGGTAAGTATAGTAATGCACTTTTTAAAGCTAGTGCAGAATGCAACTCACACAAGTAGAGTTTTTCAGGAAGTCCAGCGTCAAAACAAAGAAGCTGATCTCAAGATGAAAGACCACACAGACAAAGATCAACTAAGTCCTTTACTGTGCAGTATCATTACAGCATGGCAGTGCAGCAGTAGATATTTACATTAATATACACAATGACTTTTACTCTAAACCTAACCCTTCTTCTCCACACTATCCATAGTCCAGATTCTTCTTTATAGTCCTTTGAGCCAATCAGTTAGTGGCATTCTTACCATGTGGTATTATTACATCAGCTTTACCACACTCTTTGTGAGTCAGCAAACCATTCCAGCTGCTCTTAATTAGTCACCTAACTGTAGGTGCAATAATCACTTTGGCCATGAAAAAACCACCAGCTAATCTGGATTTTTCCTTATGTGTCATAATGGCAGAAAAACCTCTAGTCACTTTTTGGCTCACTCACCCAGAAACCTGACAAACACATGTGAAAGCGACATGTAAATTGACTGATTTGTCCATGAATTAGATAAACCATAGTTGTTAACAAACTTCCTCTGAAGAATAAAATAGGGTATAGGCTATGGATGTGTGGATCTGTCAAGTCTTTGCCTATGGTCTTCCTCCTTTTCACACCTCAAACTCTGGGACAGTTCTGTGCATTTCTTTTTACAGAAAACAAAAAAAAATCTGTACATGTTCTTGTGTGGTGGTTGTGGTGGGTTTTTTTTTTTCCTCTTCAAAATATTTGGACTCTGAGGGCTGAATTCCATTTCCAAGATGCGCTCGAGGGCCACATTTCAGTGGTGGGTGGGGCCAAAGGCGAAAGGGGAGGGCCCAAAAAGCCAACAATACCAGCATATTTTTAACCTAAAGCTCTCACTAAACCTCAGGAGAGGCATTTCAGCTATTTAGAATTGGGGTGGGGTGTCAAACCACGAAATAATCAAAACTTGGGGCGAAGAGGTGGGGACGAGGGAAGGAAATCCGGCCTTCCAGGGAAACCTGAGTCCTGATTTGGCCCCCCAGACCAGAGGTTCTGCACCGCTGGACTAAAGCATGTGTGCATTTTAGAGCACGCTGTGTTGTTCGTGCTTTTTTTTTTTAAAAAAAAAAATGGGTGCATGCTGTTGGCCACATTTTTCTTTCTTTCGCGGAATGCTTTGAAGCCTGGAAATATACAGGTTTCTGACAGGAAATTTTGTGTCAGTTTCTGCATTTGGTTCTGGAAAGGGCAGACTGGGTAAAAACAACAACATACCTCAACGGAGCACATTTTTCATCCATTCCTACTCTAGGTGTACACTAAAAACGAAAGTGCTCTCTATCTTTATTTGCATGGTTTCAACCTTGTATAAGAGCCCTAATATGTGCTTGTTGTACCTCTCTCCGTCCATAAAGCTACGTCCATACGTGTCACGCAGTAAGACAGAGGTTTTCTTTTTGTATCCCCACCCCCACTTAATGTTCCTTAGTCAACATTATTCACTTTTTGTCTGACCCTGGGAAGTGGAACACTGACACTTGTTCAATTGGGAAATGCCTTAGTGCACAGGACTTTTTGAGATGTGTTTAGACCCTGTCTGGTTTTGTTAGAACAATTTGTCGTACACTTCTGCTAGCTCCTATGGAGTTTCTCAGAAGTCCTCTCTCTCATCCACTGGTACAGCGGTTGTAAATGAGTCGCCTGAAGCTGCAGTTTTCCCTTCCCCTTGAAGCAGTAGGCAGGAGATTTGGAATGGGATTAAAAGACACAAGAAACAACAAAGTAATTGGATGTGAAGAAAACTCTTGCGCACATCCTTATAGGTATGTGTAGCAGCTGAATAATTTAACCTTTAGGAGTTGTTTATTCTCTTATGATCAAGAGGAAAAGAATGTCAAAGACTTCAGCTTGTTGATATTGTTTACATGGCACTGTTATGTGTACACTGCAAAGTACCCCTGTATAAGCAGTCTCAGCGACAGTTATGGAAAATTAAAATGAAATTTCAAGAAGCACATGCAAAATGTCAAATGCTGTAATTTAATTTGTAGTGTTTGGTCTTTTATAAATCTAAATTATGGTTGCCACTGAATTCTGCCTAAAGCAGAATAGCCCAAAACAGTATTCAAGTCAAATATTGGTTTCCCAGCAGGTGATATGATACATAGGCTTTTAGACGTTCTTAATATCTGTCCCCATTGATTGGGGTACCTATACCTTCCGCATTCTGCTGTAATTTCGCCAATCATTTACATAATAAAATGTGAATGTGGTGTTGTGGGGATTTGTTTGCATGCTGACTGTCGTTAAAGAGGCAGGCAGACAGCCAGTTCTAAAGGTCTGCTGTGGACCCAGAAGTATTGGACGAATATGGCCTGGTTCCCAATTTTTAGGGAAAATATACAGGAGAGTGGTGGCAACCCAACTCCAGACACTCTTGGAGGAAGCCAACTTTCTAGACCCATTTCAGGCTGGGTTCCAACCTGGTTTTGGGACCAAATCAGCCGTAATTGTCCTAATGGGTGACCTTTATCAGGAAAGGGATAGGGGACAGAGCCACCCTGTTACTCTTGCTCAATATCTCGTGCCTTTCAATACCTTATATCAATTTTGCTGCGTGGTTTTATCCTGGTTGTGCTTTTTATACTGTATTTTGTATTTGTGTTTTTAACCTGTTGGTTGTTTTATGATGGTTTTAATTTTTGTGAACCGCCCAGAGAGCTTCGGCTATTGGGCGGTATAAAAATGTAATAAATAAATAAATACAATTAGCAACAGTATCCTACTGGACAATCTCTGTGAGCTGGGGGAAATGATATATGGTGATTCTGCTCTTTCTTGAAGGGCCTCTACCAGCAAGTAGCATTATGTGTCTTATTTTTCTTCTGCCTAGCAGCTGTGCCAGGGAGTGCCACAAAGTACCACTTTGTCCCAAATGCTATTCAATATGTAACTGAAGCTGTTGGGAATCATCTGTTGGAGATTCGGAACACAGTATCAGTTTCTTCTATTTTATTTATTTATTATTGCATTTATAACCCACCCTTTTTTCCTCTTAAGGAAAACAAGGCGGCGCACATAATCCTCCTCTCCATTTTATCCTCACAACAACAACCCTGTGAGGTGGGTTGGGCTGAGAGTCTGTGACTGGCCCAAAGTCACCCAGTGGGTGACCTCTCGGCTGTGCCATATCCTAGATATGTCCACCTAGTGACAAGCAGGAAGAGGGTGATAGTTCCTACTCATACCTTTTCCCCGGGGTAGGGAATGTGCCAACCATTTCGCAGCTTAGGAACATGTTGAAAAACATTTCATTTGCTTCTGCATTTGCTGATCCCTGACACCCGCCTTTATATTTTTAATCCGTGACTGCTGGTTTTGTTGTATAGTAGATTGTTTTAGTTGCCATTTATGTTTGCATTGTAGTTTTAGCATTATAAAGTGCCTGGAAAGGGTGTACAAGGCAGGTGGAATAGAAATACTTGGAAAGAAAGTTTTTTTTTCCCTGGGCTTGCTTTCCAGCATTTGCAGTGGATTCTATCTATTTCAGCTTATCTGTCGGCATTCCTGGGTCTGGATTTTAGATTGTAAGCCATATGGCAGATTGTCTTGTTTTGTTTTATTCTGTACAGCGCCGTGAAAATTGATGGCGCTTTATAAATAAATATTAATAATAATAATGGAAAGAGAGTTCTCAGCACTGGCACATCCGTTGCCAACTTCTGAAAATAAAAATTCTGGTAGCTGGGCAGGAGCTGAAGGGGATGGACTCCTACTATTATTAATGGGATGAGTATAGCATAAAGCTTGGCGTTTCATACAAAGGGCAGGATCTACACTACTGCTTTAAAGTGCTTTATAACAGTTTTGACAACTGTTGGGGCCCAGGACACACCCCATATACAGTTCTCAAAATGTTTTCAAAGTGCTTTAAAGCAGTAGTGTAGATACCCCCCCCCCTAAGGTGTACAAACCTTACAAAGAAAGTGTGGGGGTGGGATTGTCCTTCCTCAGCTGAGAGCAAATAATAATAATAATAATAATAATAATAATAATAATAATAATAATAATAATAATATAATTAAAAATGTAGCCAACACTATACATACTAATTCACTCTTTGCTATGCATTAGTGACTACAGGCCTCTCTATTCAAGACTCAAACAACAAAAAGAAAAACCGAGATCTCCACCTTTCATGTAGTAGAGCCATGGAGGGAGGTAAACATCTCAGTTCTTAGCAGGGTCTGGGTATCTCAAAGTTCCATGGGAATCTGGCACCCAAATTTGGTTGTGTAGCTATATCTGTAGAATCTCTTCCACGGTTGCTGGTTTCATACTTCCCTGATTAAAATGGATGTTTTAAGTAGAAACTGTGTGTCTGCCTTTAGTAGAATAAGTGCTCAGTAGAGGCTGAATAGCATACATAATGATAACCTTGATAATGAATGGCCCTCATAGGTGATTATTTCAAAAAATAAAAACAAGCATTAAGGGTTGCAAGAAGATAGCGGGTGTAGAAGAACTGAGGGAAAGAGTGGTGGGCTATAGCCTAAGTTCTTGAGAGTTGTTCTTAATATTTCTTGAGAAGGGCAGGTTCAGAGGTTATCATTCCTCCTCATGTGTCTCTCCCTCTCAACAGGATCGTAGGCTGCTAGGCAAAAGCCACAATGGAGATAGAAAGGAAGATCGTTTCCGTAAAGAACTCCATTCACAGACACAGAGTAATACATGCATTGTCAGTGATGACAGGAAAGATGATACTCTGTGAGATATTTTTTATCCTTTACACATTAAAAAACAACCCAGCCACCAAACAGAGCAGGATTCACGACTAAACTCCAGGCTTTTAAAGTTGAAACAACTCCACTGTCTTCTAGTGTTTCTGGATAGAATTCAAGATTTTTATATATTTATTTGAAATATTTATATACTGCTTCCTATCCAAGGATTTCAGAGCAGTAAACAATTGGGATAAAAGAATAAAAACAGAATAAAAAACATCATTAAAAATTGCATTTTAAAAGAACAGGTACAGACTGAACCATGGCCGGTCTTTCCAGGAAAGATTCTTGGAACAATAAAGTTTTCAGGAGGCACCTGCCTGACCTCCAACGGCAGGGAGTTCCATAAAAAGGGGGCCATCACACTGATAGACACCTGGTAGGCTCCAGTTGGGTCAGAGGTCCATGAGGAACCATCAGGACAGTTTTTTTGACCTTTCAAGTCCTAAACAGCTTGGGTCCAGGGTATATTAATTGACCACTTTGTCCCTCAATACTCTCCTATGTTCAAGTCATCTAGTGAGATCCTGTTCTGGGTGTGTTTGCCTTCTAAATGTAGCTATGTGACTGCAAAGAGCAGGGCTTTCTTTATAGTGCACTATAGCCAGATGTGTTAGAATTCTCATGTACTTTTTAAAATGAAGGACTTCCATCCATGGTCTGAAACTATTTGCATGGTTTTACACAAATATGCGAGATTTCAGGGTGCTTGGTGTAGTACTTGGTTAAAGAGCAGCTCCAAGTCCAGCACGAGCATGAGTGGGACAACACATTGAATGACTGGAAGATTGGGCAGCTTACATTGAAAAAAATCAAAAATAAGAACTTAATCATATGCACAAACAAAGAGAATACAGGTCAGATCAAGCTCTTATGAATTAACCATCCCCTTTAGCCAAATATTGTTATCTTCTTCCTCAAGAGAAGTCCTTGAACCTTATCTATTACACCAGCATAAATTAGACTGTCTCCTCCATTATGCCATTGGCTTTTGAATTTGTTCTGGTGCATTTGGGAAGCTTATTGGAAGTGCAAGATCATTAAAAGTGGACTAACATCCATGAAAGACAGATTGTCCACCATTGATTATCTTTTCATCCAGTGTGGAACTTTAGGTGAGTATTGGGCTGGGAGGAATGCCCCTGTCTATTTTGTGCCCCCACTCACTGTGAAATAGGGCTATTTTTGGTGATTTTCATGGGGCGGTTGAGATGTTTGAGAGCTCTTCAAAGCTCTTTATTATTTATTCATTTAAAATATTTCTTGGCCCCCTTTCAGGAAAGAAGCCTTGCAAGAGTGATTATAGCAATAAGGCACATTGAACCATAGTTCTGCCAGGTTGGCTGCTTTCATTTTAAGATTTTCCAGAATGCTCACATCTGAAGAGTATGGGTGGCAGGGGGCAATGGTGGGACCACAGAACATGGAGTTCCTCTCTGGGAATGACAATGAAGTTCAACAGGACTGGCCTGTCCCCCATGTAATTTTTGTGAACCGCCCAGAGAGCTTCGGCTATTGGGCGGTATAAAAATGTAATAAATAAATAAATAAATAAATAAATGTAAGTCGACTCTGCACCATAAAACATGTCCCAGAATTCTTGCAAAGTGCAGGGTTTGTGTACCAAATGTACAGGGATTTCTTGGCAGACAAAGTCAGTATGTAACAGGTTCCTTGAAAGAGCTGGAAAACCAAAATCTTGATAACTATTTGCAAGTGCAAATTGGCTGTACAATACGTCCACAGAATTTGAAGCATGAAGGCTCACCAAATGTTCTTGGAGGCTTCGCCCCGCTACTTCATGCCTATCCCCTGGCAGCAACTTGGCCAAATTGGAGCTTTGGGGCGATTTCTTCAACTGTTGTAGTTTGGACTTGCTTTTAATAGCAGAAATTAAGCAGGCGGGAGTGAATTTTAATATCAGGCTTTAGCACATTACTGAGTATTTTAGTTAGGATTACTAGAGGCTTGTTGCATCCAGCATTTTAGCGTTATTACTCTCCCTGACAAATTGGTTTGGGGAAGAGACAAGAAACAAATAAGAAATCGACCATGATCCAGTCAAGCTTCAGTCTGAAAAGTGCTCAGCTTTGGCTGAATCATGCCAAAATATTTCAGCACATATTTGAAGCACTCTCAGGGTTGGGAAAGGAGGAAGGTAACAACCCCTTAAATGTGGCTGAACATCTAACTTTTGGGCAGTATGAAATGCAAGGGATGTCACTTTTTTGTGATAAGACCATTGGGATAGTGCATTGTACTTCTCATTTTTTTTATTTCATTGATTACGTTTCTATACTGCCCAATAGCCAACGCTCTCTAGGCTATTTACCAAGATTAAAATGTTAAAAATGCATTATAAAAAATATTCACATGTAAACATTTGCATCTCGCACATTATCACATTCATATGCAGAAGTAAGTCCCACTGAATTCAAGGGAGCTTCTTCCCAGGTAAGTATATATAGTGTTGCAGCCTAAAATATACAATGTCATTTTTGGAAAGTTGGTATGACAGGCTTGGTATACTGCCACCATCCTCATTTGCATTTCAGCAGTGACTTCCAGACAATGTGTACATCTCTTAATTATTGCCACAGAGGTGTCGTTTCCCAGGCCCTAAGCAGTGTTGTGCTGCACTTCAAATCCTCTATCGAAAATACTGGGCTCAGCTTGTGAGGCAAGGCCTGTGGCGTGCCTTCGGGCATGACACTCAGGGGCCTAAAGCGATAAATGAGTTCCTGCTTAGCGGCCCATACCTACTTCAACATTAAAAAAGAGAGCAAATTTACACTTTTGACAACTACAAAATGCTCCATATGGAACCAACCAGGTTCTCTCCAGGCAAAGGTTTCATCTGACTGCTCTGTGGTAAATGGTTTAACCATTATGCATTTCACAAAACAATGAATGCTAAAGGGTGATGTTTGCAATTCACAGTAAAGGGGGCAAAAGAGAGATTTGACCTTCATTTTATATCCTTTACACATGAATTACCGTATTTCTTTGATTGTAAGACGCACACTAATTTCAGTACAACCAACAAAAAAAAAAACCTAAGACACACCCGCGATTCTAAGATGCACCCCATTTTTAGAGATGTTTATATGGGGGGGAAAGTGCATCTTAGAATCAAAGAAATAGGTTAGTTTTTATTGTCTAGAACCCTCCAGTAAAACAATACTATTTATTATTACTAATTTAATTCAAATGTTAATGACAAGGACCCAGTAAGTATTTTCCTGAAGGGATCATTTATGTTGCATTCATAATGAAATCATAGCATATCAAATCAAGGTACAGATCATCCAATACCCCATCATTATATTTTGGGATAATATTGTTTGTTGTTTGAGGTTTTCTTTAACATTTCCACCTCCCCTGACAATGCATCTTAGGCAACACATTTGTAATATCTGTATTTTATTTATACTTCATTTTTTTCATTTTTTAAAAAATGCAAACCACTCTGGAAATTTCAATTGAACTTTTATTAAATAAATTAAATCAAATAAATAAATGAATACACTGACTTAAGGCAACTTTTTCATCCAAGAGTATGTTGACTAGACAGGTAATTATATAAACATGAAACCAACTGCTATTAACAGCACAATCCTACATAAGTGTGCATAGGATCTCGGTCTAAGATTGCAATCCAAACTTCCCACTGAAGGTTATCTGATGGGGTTTCGATGGAGCAGAAGGCACTTCTCTGCCAGTAGGGTAACATGTCTACCGCAGAGGTTCTTTGTACACTGATGGAGTACTGTTTCCAACACCTGGAGCATCAGGGGGAAGCCTTGGATCTGCCAGATCCAAAGACTCATTGCTCCTCTGACACCACCCCCACCCTGATTGGGCCCCTTAACTGTGACATCATGAAGCTATAGTTAGCTGTAGTTAATCTCCTTTCCACTAGTTTCAATGGGAAGTGAACTTCTATTTTTTAAAGCAAATCCAGACAAATAATGGCACCCCTCCCCACTCAGCTGCCCTGGCCACAGCAAGCTGGGAAGGGCTTGAGAAGGGGTGGATCATCCACCATGTAACTTAGGCCTTAGCCTAGACCTAAGGTTAATGACACACAGGGGATCCCGGGAGCAGGCAGGGACAACCCCGGGACGATCCCTGGATAAACCTTAGGTCTAGCTAAAGCCATCATCTCCTCAATCTCCCTTGATACCAGGGTTATTTAGGTACTGATATTTCAGATAGAATCTGCAAGACTTCTGAAGCTCAAATATTCACCCTATACATCTGGTTCTTTGTCTTTTGTCATTTGTTATTTAAGTGAATCAGGATTAACACCAAATATGGCAGGCAACTTGAGCTTAATCCACATATTGCCCAGATGGGATGGGATGGTGAGTCTTCAAAAAGAGACCCCTCCCCAGCTTCCTAGTAGTTCAATCTCATATTGCCTTTGTAACATATGAGGCTTTAATCAGATGGCACCATGCAGATAATATTGTACTTCTCTATGCCAGTGCGAGATGGCTCAGTCCCAAATCTGTCCATGACAAGACAATGTAATGAGTGCTGCCACTCCCCTCAAGCGATCTGACATTTCTGAAGCGACATGGGACTACATTTTTCCAGTGGTTACCATGCCAATCTTTCCAGCGCTATAATAAACAGATCTCTCCAGTTTTATTTGCACCTGCACTGCTTCATTTCTCTCAGGATCAAGCCTGTTCTCCCTAGGGTGGGGAAAGGGATTTTGGGGGCTGAATCGAGCTCAGAATCTGAAGACAAAGTAATATATCATCTAAGACAGAAAGTGGGGGAGTCTCTAAGACTCTTCAGGAGTCAAGGATGAATCTTCCCAAGAGTTTATTGGATTGAATGCTGAAGGCTCAAAGACCATCCCATGCCTACCCCACCCCGGGATCTAAGCCTCTGTCAGAGAGGGAGGGGACTTCAGAGTTGACAGATCCCAGAATCTGCCACAGGATCAAGTGGGAAGAATTGAGGGGAGGTGGGAGGCGGTCCCTTAGTGTAGCCACTTGCCAGAGGCTTCTGCAGAAAGACCCTCCTTGAGGTAAAGTGAATGTTGGACTGCAGGGAAACTGTCCAGATTTATTTGAAAAGCAGCTGTCTTAGGCTAATTAATCTTAGAGGATAGCTCCTAGCTTTCACATTCCTGTCAGGTGTGAAGAGATGTCTATTTGTTGACTAAAGCTTTGTAGATTACACGGCAGACCTCTTTATTGTCTCACATCTTGGCAGGAGGGCTTAGACTCACGTCAGTTTACCAGTCTCAATAGTAGGCTGTAAACAGACATGCATTCACACATGCATGCGAATAGTAATTTCCATTCTGCCCACTCCTATTGTGAGTCGGGTTATCTGACTTCCCCTGAACCTGAGTTTCAGATTTCCTGCAAAGTGGGATGGCTACTTGGTTTTCAAGGCCCTCTCCAAACGTATGATTCTGTGATTCAGCCCAAATATTGTGTGTGTGTGTGGGGGGGGGACAGTTAATGTCTACTTAACTAGATAATTTTGTTTAGTTAAGGCACAATCCTATGCATATTTAGAGGCGGGGAAGTCCTACAGTTCCCAGCATGCCCGGCTACTTGTTTGCATTCAAGGACTGTAACAATAGCTGTAATTGAAGGTGTGGGGGACACTGTATTGCAGACACTTCTGAAACAAAATGAGGTAATCTGGGACGAGGCCTCTCCAAGATGTAGTTTGGTATGAGTTAAGCCCCTATTTTTAATTTAAAGCCTATAATATAGTTTCCTTGGCAGGGAGATTCATAAATCTCCATTTCATCCCTACAACAGCTGCATGATAATGGAGCTTTCACTGGAGCTGCCACTATCTCTACTAAGCCTGCCTCTCAGGACTTGTAGGATTCTGTTATAGGAATATCACCCGGTGCCAGTCTTCACAGACGTGGGAGCATTATTGAAAATATTCTGGTGCCTCACATTGATATGCAGGTCCATGGTCATTAAAATTTTATCATATAAACCCTGCCGTCTGCACCGAAGAGGAATTGAGAGCCTTGGCAGAGAGCAATCACGTCTTTTATCAGAATCTTTTGCGAGCGAGGTGGTGGTGGTGGCGAGGGGGGGGGGGAAGAAACCCAGCAAGGGAAAGGAATCAAAATTATGATCCCTTACAATTTAAATATAATGTTAAAACCTTCTCTCCCAACCCCAGCCCCAGGAATTGACATTTATCTACTCTAGTTGATTTTAGCTCCCCCCCCCCCCCGGTAGTTCAGTGTCCTGTATTAACGTGGCAGCTCAAGCTATTTACGCATGATATCATTTTCATATCCTTCTCCTGGAAGGCAGATATTAATCAGAAGGTGCCACTAAGAGCTGAGGCAAAAAAGGCAGCAAACTATTGATTATAAAGTTGACTTATCAGGGGTCAGAGTATCCGATTAGCAGGTTCATAAGCTGTGTGGCTTTGGCTGGCTGGAAAACAAATGGAAATTCATTTAGCTGCAGCTGACGACGACATTTTTACATTGCGCGGAAAGGATGGCAGCTCATACTAGCAATTCCCAAACTGGGTGGCAGGGCACACTCGTGTGCTGCAAGAGGACCGCTCAAGTGGCACAAGAAGGACATTAATTGCATCATTTATGGCTCCTGTGTGGCCAAAGGTACCACAAGGAGAAGAGGAGACTTGCTTGCTTCTGCACCAGGCCTGGTTCTGGACTCGCGAACTGCCAACCAGCCTCCGTTGTAGGAGGGTAATTCCACTGCATCTCTCCATCCGGTGTAATTGGCTCAGTCCCAGGCCTGAAATTATGGGCTGGTGATCAACCCAAGCTCTTCTCAACAGCTGAAATGAATAGTACAAACAGTTTATCTTCACTTATAAACTGGCAACGTTGATCTGCACGGGCAGCACTGCTTTAATGTTCTTGATGTTATGACTTATTATTAGAGGAAAAATCACAACATCACAGCCCATTTGATCAATTCTGAGTGATTGTGATCAGGTCCAGGTGTGCAAATTTATTAGTTAATATGACAGGGATAAGCCAGGCATGCAAACGGGGCATTGAAATACGGAGATATGGATCAGTCTTATTTCTGGTCTGGGTCAGTTTTACAAGTCTGTTCATAAGTTTGTTCTGCCGACATCAATATGTGCTTTTTTAAAAAAAAATGCATAAAAACACATTTTAATGTATTTTTCACAAAATATGCATCTTTCTATGTATTTTATCCTAAAACATGCATTTTGGTATTATTTTAACCTAATATACACATTTTGGTATGCCTTTTAATCCAAGAACTGTATCACCAAGTGTGAATAAGTGTGAATGCAAAGGATTGTAGTGTTTCATCTGCACAGTGGTTTGGGAATTATAAATCTGTTTGGTTTAAAGCTATGTGCAAACAGGCTCTTGAAATTCTCTACCCTATTTGCAGGCCGAGAAATTGTGTGTAGTCAGCAAATTTCTCTTGGGGGAGAAGTTCTCCAATAATTTCTCACAGGTAGGACTCAAGGATTGTAGCGTTGGCAAAGGTGGTATGACTTTTTTTCTTTTTGGTTTTGCTAGCAACACCATCAACTGTGCTGGCCCCATGGGCCCCGTTTTGCAACTCCACAATTCCCCATGCCTCACATTATTCCAGGGTGGTGGGAGGGAATACAGCCACCACCACCACCAAAAAAAAAAAAAAAAAAACAGGTGAAGAAAATTTGGAAAAGATTCTGCAAAGTAATATTTTATTTCTAGGGTGGGGTTGGTAATAAAAGAAAAAAAAATCTCAGGACTTTATGAAGAAAAATGTCTCTTGAGAAATTTTGGCTCTGCTCTAGTTGTCATTTGTCAGGGTTCAGCACTTTTTCTCAGGGTCTTCAAAAAGTTAAGTTTCGGACAGAGTTATGTGGGTACATTATGGCCACAGCTAGACCTAAGGTTTATCCTGGGATCATCCAGGGTTCGCCCCTGCCTGAGCACTGGATCCCCTGTGTGTCACCTAGATGAACAGGTTTGACCCCTGGACGATCCAGGGATAAACCTTAGGTCTAGCTATGGCCTATGTCTCTAAAACAGGTGCTGATAATACCATTCCTTCTCTGCAGGCCTGTAGTGGGGGCAGTGCTGTGTCCATCTCAAGGAGGGAATTGGAGCTACTGTTGGGCCAAAATCTGACCTTCAGTTTCCTTAAACATCCTTAACCCATGAAAGAGGCTTCCATTTTTCTACCTCATTCTCAAAGCATTTTATAATTTATTTTGAATTTATTTCGGTGCTTTTTGACCTCTCACCAAATCACTGTGAGGTGATTTGGTGAGATTAAATCACCTCACAGTGTGTGTGTTTTTCTTTCTATTACACATCTCTGCATTGGTCTTCAGTCTTCTAGGCTGGCTGCACTCTCTGATTTTTTATTTTTTTTAAAAAAAATACCCTGCGGGAGGAATTGCCTCCTGATGTTTTCTCGTGGGTGGAAAGTGAGGAAAATCCAAGGAGGCAACAGGCCGCCAGAGATATGATTGTACAATGAAAGACAGGACACTCACACACATTCCTCAGCCATCTTTTAAGTAACTTCAGCACAAGAACCCTGAACCAAACCCATGAGAATTTCTACATTTTTTTTTGTCTGCTCTGAATTCAATTTCTTTTCTGTCAAATTGAATGAGAATGGTCAGGAAATATATGGGAGGGATGTTCAGCACAACACTGGTTTGGACGGTACAAGAAAAATGCAAATCAAGCAAAATCCTCAAGCATCCCTGCATCAAAGTCATGAAACAGGTTGCAAATGTAATTAAAAGCAAGATACCCAGAAGCAATCATAGGAAGGGTTCAGTACTCCTGCCTACCTAACTGTATGGTTTGAGATGGGAAGTTGCTAGTTCAAATCTTCTTGCATCTATGGACTACTTTATGGGATTTAGACAAGCCTCTGTTCTTTCAACCTCAGCCTCACATCAGTAATCTATATATATAAAAGCCCAGTCTGCTCCTCCAAGTCAGTTATAGTTTTTACCCTCTGGTGCCATCTAGGGACATTTCTCAGAACTGCGGCCTTCTATGGAAGTTCTAAGTTCCGAGAAATAGTTTTTGCCCTCTGGTGCCATCTGGGGATGTTTCTCAGAACTGCAGCCTTCTATGGAAGTTCCAAGTTCCGAGAAAGATAACTGCCAGGAGCTTTCGGGCCTAGCAGAGGGGCCAAAACCCACTAATCTCCTCACCAGACTGCTCCTCTACACCTGTCGTATGACGGGCTTTTTTGCTAGTATGCTAATAACACTCATAGGGATCTCACATGTATTGCTAAGCAAATGCAGTGAGATTCTTGAAATGTGCCTCATAAAGGTCAAGGATTGATATCATCCTAACACCCTTGTATGGATGGGCCTGTATGGTGTATATAGATTGACTATATGGCAATTTGATACCAAGGGCATGGTTAGATGGGGCGATGATCCCTCCCTTGTTGGAGGATATCGGCTTAGTTCTGACTTTTTTCCTGCGGTCTAAGGATGATCCCAAGACCGCAAGACGTGTGGCCTGCCATTGCGGTTTTGTCCCAGCTCCTTGCGAGTAACCACAAGGAGCCGGGACCTGGGCATGGGGCACAGAGCTCCTCAGGCGATGCCCATTGGGGGTGGGGTGGGGTGGGGTTGAGCAGGAGGCTTTTTTTTAAAGTACTTACTTTTGCAAAGGAGCACTCGAGTGCTCATCTTGAGTTAAAAAGAAATCCAAAATGGTGGGTGCGACATCACCTTCCTCCTGGGATGTCGTGTGCCACATGTTGACAAGGGGGACAATCTCGTGATCATAAAATCATGAGATCCTTCTCCTCTACCCCCCCTCATCTAGCCATGTCTCAAGATGCCATTTTAAATCAGTTGCTTCCTGGAAGACAAGCAGAGTGGGGGGGGGGGGCTGTTGGCCTTCATGCCCTGCAATTGGCTGCCTGCTATCAGAAACAGGATACTGGGGACCACACAGATGTTTGGTGAGGATCTTACTTGCAAATGTAATAACAACAAGAAAGGGACCAATTTATGATCAATGTGAAAAATCTTCATCAGTGAACTTTTGATCCTTAGCCTCTGCGGTATTAATACTAAGTAATGCCTGTTTTAAAATATATATAAAATAGGTTGCGAACATCTGGCCCAGCCACATGTGTTTGTAAAAATGAAAATGGGTGCAGCTGCAGGTCTGGTAGGATTGTCGGCATTTGGCACACCAAATACGCTGGAGAAGTTTTGGAAATAAAATTGCTGGATTCAACAAAGCATGAGAAACGCCTGTAAAGCCCAAAGCCTTTCAAAAGCCATTGAAGCACATGTATGCTAAAATTGCAATAACAAATGTAATGGAGGTGCCAGAATGGTTTACTTTTGCTTCTCAAGAACTAACATTAGCCCTATTTTTTTTTAAAAAAAAAAATAACAGCTTTAAAGCTCACAGGTGTGTTTCTTCTCCAATTTTCTCACCTCCTTTTTTAATGACTTAGATGTTACAATTCCGGTGGCTAATTAGAAAAAAAGGTTTCTATCTGCATGTGCTTAAGGTCTTTCTGTAAGCTTTGCATCAGATAAGCACTGGAAACCTTTACACTTTCTGTGGTTGTTGTATTTTTCTTCTTCCTTTTTTGATAGATGAAACCCTGCAGCCTATTGCCCTTTAAATAGTGTGTCAGGCCAGCAATGCCAATTCTAAATAGAATTACTTTTCTCCAGCAGTTTGTCCTGAGGTCTATAATAACTTAAGTAACCATTTTAATCACTTGAAGTGACTGACATCATACTGACGGAAGTCTGGGGAACTGGTGTGAAGCAAAAGAAAGTTCAGTACTCAGATCTATTTCAGAGAGAGAGAGAGAGAGAGAGAGAGTTCAGATATTACAAAGAATTGTGTTTGTCAACTTCCTTTCCAGCAAAAGCTTATTAACACCAATTAAAGTAGACAATGGCAGATGAAACTTAGGGCCATAGGTCAGAAGAGTATGCCAAGTGTGTAGAACAATGTTTATTTCCCCTTTTTTATATGGAAAGAAATAGAGAAGAGGGACTTAGCTCATTTTTGTGTGAGTAATTGTTACTTCTATCATTTACTGCCAATGTGAAAATTCGCCCAAATACAAATTTCAAAGGTATTACTAAATATTCATATCTGGTTATGAAAGCTCAAGTTCTAGCACATCCTTTACTTTACTAAGGAGTAGAAATTCCAGCAGTGAAACCTGAGAAAAATGTGTGGCTTTTGTCAGTTAGAAAAAAAAATACAGCAGAGGAAATTCTCTTTCAAAGTGAAGAAACTAAATTTCTCTCCTCCCTCCTGTTCGGCAGGTAAAAGAAAGGTAAGTCCCTACATCAAGGTAGTTACCGTCAAAATGATCAAGGGCAGCAAAGGTTAAATGTAAGATGACCAGATGCAAAAGAGAACAGAGTTCACACACCTTTAATAGTTAGGTGGGAGAAATAATTGCATGACAAGCTATACTTGCTTAAATTCTCTCATCTACACACATTTTCTTGTTTGTGTCTAGCCACCCTAGTTGAATATAAACAAATGTAGTTATAGATACTTACAGTACAATCCCATACATGTTTAATAGGGCCTGCTTCCTATGAAGTGTGTTTAAGATTGTAGTATTAGATTTTCCTTTGGCTGGGGATGAGAACTGAGCAGGTTAGTTTTATTTTATTGATTCATTTACAGCATTTATATATCATCCCATATCTTGAACAGATGCTGGAGTGGTGAACAACAGGAGATGAAAATAATAAAAACATGATATTAAAACATTACATATATTATCATTATTTATTACATCTATATACCACCCCATAGCCAAAGGTCTCTGGGCGGTTTACAAAGAGTAAAAACAGTGAACATTAAAAACAAATATACAAAATTTAAAAGCATAAAAAGCATAAAAACAGACACTATCCATTTTAAAACAACTGTTTTGGGGTCAGTTAAGAAAAAAACTCAGCATATGCTGTTAAATGCATGGGAGAAGAGAAAAGTCTTGATCTGGTGCTGAAAAGATAACACTGTTGGCGCCAGGCGAACCTCATCTGAGAAATAGTTTCATAATTGGGAAGCCACCACTGAAAAGGCCCTCTGCCTTGCTATATCTATATATATCAACACATTTAAAGTTTTTTAAAACAAAAATACCAATAAAAAACGTGGCTGGACAATCAAGGAAGGCTTTTTGAATACAGATGTCTCCACCAGGCACCGAAAATGACACAATGTTGGTGCCTGCCTGACCTCCTGAGGAAGGGAGTTCCACAGAGAGGGAGCCACTGCACTGAATGCTGTATCTCAAGTGAACTCCAGTCGGGCTGCAGGTCCATGCGGAACCACCAGGAGTATCCCATCTGATGACCTCAGTGAACAGGAGGTTGATAAGGGAGAAGGCACTCTCTCAAGTATCTTTGCCACCACGTCGCTTAGGACTTCATACATTAGTAGCAGAACCTTAAACATGGCCCAATAGTGAGTAGGCACTGGCAGCCAGTGCAGTTTCATCAGCAAGGTAGTTGCATGCTGAAAAGGGGAAGCACCTGACAACAGCCGAGCTGCTGTATTCTGCAATAGTTCCAGCTTCTGACAACCCTTAAGGGCAGCCCCCACAAAGAGTGCTTTGCAGTAATCCAGTGTTGAGATAACTAGTGCCTGTACCACAGTGGCCAAGCTATTCCTGTCCAGTGGAGGCTGTAGTTGGCATACCAATCCAAGCTGGTAAAAGGCACTCTGAGCCTCCAGGCCCACTAGGGCCTCCAGCGACAATGATGGACCTAGGAGTATCCCCAGACTATGAACCTGATCTCTCAAAGTGAGTGCAACCCCATCCACCACAGGTGAAGAGCCTGTCTCCAGACTTGGGATCCACTTGACCACAGGGCTTCCATCTTGCCATGTTTCAGCTTCAGTTTATTGGCCCTCATCACTTAGTTAGGCCAATGGTGTTAGTTTTGTGATTAGGGTGTCCACTTCTGAATCACCGAAAAAAGAAGACCAGGCAAATATCAATTTAAATAAAATTTGCATATGTTAATTTATCATGTAGATGAAAATGTAGAAATAATTATTAAAATTTAAATACAGTACATTTTGCCATAGTGTGGAAGACTGTGACAGTGTCATCTGTGTGTCTTGCTCTGTCTGCTCTCCAGATGATGTTGATGGCCAGCTTCAAGATCGTTCTTTATCTTTATGCTGGACATCAACTGGGAAGCCCTTTAAATAGAGGACGCCTTCAAAACAGAGGACAGTCCTGTGGTAGAACTCCAAATAGAGGACTGTCCACTGTAAAAGACGACCATCCTATTTGTGGTACCTGTGTGCTTTTTCTTACGGTTGGTTACAAACCTGCCTACCACATCTACATCTTTCTCTTCCTTCACTGAGTTTATTTTATCCTGCCAACCAACCTGTAAGGGAGGTTAAGCTGTGATACCGTGACTGCCCCAAGGCTAGCCAGAGCACTTCATGACCTCTTGGCCTAAGCGCCACTTTGGCTGTCCATGCTGAGGATTCATGGATATGTGATGTCTACTCACATGGATCTTTTTAGTTGAAGTGAATTGGGGGGTTGGCTGGGAAATTTCATGCCAGGTGTCAGGCACCAATCTGACGTTCTTCTGTTTTCTGTGGCTGAGGCTGGCAGGTGGTCCCTTCTGAGTGAGTGAATCAATGAACATAGCTCCTTTCTCTCCAAAAGAATGCACAGTACACTGTAGGAGGAGAAATATAGTTCAGCACTTCTGTTTCTCTCTCTCTCCCCCCCACCCCGGTTTCAGTAGGGTCTGTTCTTCATTTTTATCTCATCCTGCCAGCAAGAGTGTGCTAAGGAAGGGGGGGAGGATGAGGCACGGTGATAAGATAATATAGAACACACACTGATTCCTAAAAACATACACACAGAGACCCCTGCACTTCATAGCATCCCATTCTGATAGCACAGCAGGTAAACAGCAATAATCACCATTACTCTTGCATACGTGTCTCTTGCTATCTCTGAGGGACAGTGCCACTTGAAACCCTTTCTTCCTCGCCGTACTGCTCAGTTGGGCATAGATACCGTAATGTACAAACCACAGAGTACAAATCTGACCAGCCAATTCTTAAAATGCATTTACTCTCGAACAGTCTGTCAATATGCATTTGTTGTTCTTTTCAGAAATATATATATATATATATATATATATATATATATATATACACACAAACCTATCAGCTGGCTTTTCCACCTAGTTTATAAATCAGCATTACCTAAAAGGATAATAATTCACCGTCAATTCGTCATGCTCATTAGAAGTGGAGTTAAGGTGGGTTTATACTGTCAACCAACATTGCAGGCCTAGGACATTTTGCTGCTTCAAGTGGAATGCCAAATGGCACCCCTAGGAGTGCTGTGCTGAACCCTGCCCTTTATTTTGAGGAACTTTTTTTCCCTCACTGTGAAAGCGCAGCTGTTTTTCTGCATTTCCACATAGCTTTTTAAAGCATAGCCGGTTCTTGAGGGTTATCTATCTATCTATCTATCTATCTATCTATCTATCTATCTAATCTTTTTTTTAAAAAAATCCACCAGCAGCACTCAGAGGAGCCTGGCAGTTCTTAGTCAATGCCCATTGGAGTTCCTGTGAGCTCACCCTCTCCAATAAGCATTCAGTAAAAAACTCCTGGAATCCTGCAAGTGCCGGGAATTTAGACAAGAAAATAAATAGAAAGACCCTTCAACAACTGCCTGCACTTAAAAAGGTATGTGGAAACCCTGTCCCCGTCCACAAGGCGAAAATTCTCCAAAATTCTCAACTCTCCCCGCCTGTTTTCCTGAGTTGTCATTCCTCTCCCCACTAAATGCCGAAAATGGAATAATCGAAGCTTTCAGCACAGTGCTAACTCCACCACTAAGCTGAGGGCCAACATTTTTAAGAAGCCTTGTTGCACCATTCAGATTTCAGTTCCTGTCTTCATCTAGCACCCTAGATTCCACCTACTTTGCTGCGTGGTTAGGGCAGCCCTGCCAGCCAAAATCAAGTGATAAAACATTTTTCTAAATTGTTTCAGTGCAAGATGCAGCTCCCTCAGAACAATCATACAGTTATGTGCCTTCTAACCATACTGAATAGATTCCTGTACAAAGAGCTGTGAGATGGACAGATATCTTGGATGTGCAGGACTGGGCTGGAAGGTGGTGGTGGTGGGAATGGTACACATACAAATCATCTACCTGCAGAGGAATAATCCAGGGAATGTGGGAGTGCCATTTTAGGAGCAGGCAGTTGCTCTCCCCCCACCCACCCACTGGGACAGCAATTTAGGAACAGCAATTTCAGAAGCAGGCAATTGGCTTGTGTGGTTATTCCTTCTGACAACCTATTCACTACTGATCA
Source organism: Elgaria multicarinata webbii (assembly GCF_023053635.1). Lineage (NCBI taxonomy): Eukaryota > Metazoa > Chordata > Lepidosauria > Squamata > Anguidae > Elgaria > Elgaria multicarinata. The sequence continues at coordinate 16,526,480 of NC_086175.1, read as the reverse complement.
CTATTGAATACTATTATTGTAATGTTAACTACAGTTATGTACCTGGCATGCATATCCCTTCAAAATCCCTTTCATTCAAAAAAGTAACAAACAAAAAACGCTATTGCAATTTATTTATTTATTTATTTATTGCATTAATATCCCACTTTTTCCCCCCTCCAAGGAACCCAAGGCAGTGCACATAACCCTCCTCCTCTCCATTTTATCCTCACAACAACAACCCTTTGAGGTAGGTTGGGCTGAGAGTCTGTGACTGGCCCAAAGTCACCCAGTGGGCTTCCATGGCAAAGTGGGGACTAGAATCCAGATCTCCCGACACCCAGTCCAACATTTTAGCCACTGGCTTTTGCTTTTTAGCACTTATGTGTGGAACCATATGCATACCTAAGACAGGGAAAAAGTCCTACGATTCCCAGCCGTGCTGGCGAACGCTGGGACTTGTAGGGCTTCTTTTGTGAAATGGAGGTTAGTAAATAAAGAGACAACACACAAAACTTTGGGTTTAAACAGGGCCACATTTATTAAAGATCTGCAAAGGGGGACCTAAAAGGGCATCCAGTCTGGCCTGATTTTCAAACTTTTCTGAGCAGGGCGAGCTATTCATGGCCTGTGTGTTGGTGCTATGCAAATTGCTATCCCACAGGCTGCCCCTTTTGGGGTAGAGAGACCTTCCGGGGTCACCCCCAACCCAGGTCACAAGGCTCAAGGTGGGTGAGAAAGGTTGGCCTCAGAGGTAACCCTTATCTCCCAGCCCAGCCACGGGGCTCAACGTTGGAAGCCCTCAGGAATTACCAGTCACTGCAACAGTGCCTATGAATGCTCACCATGACAAAACCCCTCTGGATGCTCATTCCTTCCTGCCTGTCATAAAATGTGACCAAATTAGCAATTAACACCAAATCAATCTATTTATACACCCAGGCTGTCTTACAGTGTGGAGTAGGCAAAAATATATACAGGATTGCACCTTTAGTGACTGACTTACAAGTGGGGAAAATCCTATTGCATTGAGTTGATGTGCATAGGATTGCCCTGTTTATGCTGCTATCCTGTATCTAGGAGTAAACTCAATGGTGCTTTCTTCTGAGTTGATATGTATGGGGTTGTAAATTTTTACTATCAATCTTTCCCCCGCCAACCCAAAACGGAACAATAAAAAAAGCTTTACTACTTTCTCCTTCTTCTAGCTATATGCTTTTCTACATAAGGTTGTTAAATGCGGTATCTGTTTTTGTTTTTGTCGCAGAATTGAGATCCGCGCTCTACAACAGGGCTTTTCCTTTCCTGCTTCTCTGTCGCATAACCTCTAGGTGGTGCTGTGCTATAGCAGAATAGTGCAAATACACAAGTAGGAAAATACCTTTTCTTTCACTTTCAGGAAAATTACACCATTTCCCCCACTCTAAAAAAAAGTGGTGAATGCTCTTAAAAAACAGACGTGAAACTGGAGGTTCACAATGTCATCTGAACAACCTGTAAACAACCATGAGTAAGGAATCATGACTGCGTGATAAATGGCTCATGTAGAAAAGGTTTATATAGGTTAGCATTTTTGTTCTCAGCTGATTTAAAGCAAGGGAATGAAACTCATCCTTTCAGTTTTCCTGTACGCAGTTCAAATGAGTCAAGATGACACAGCGGTATATGCCGTTTTGTAGAGCTTGATTGTTTTGCTGGGATTGCTTCGTCACTAGAAAGTTGCCATGTCATGAGGAAATCATATTTCAATTGGAAAAGCGACACAAATAGCGTTTTAGCAATATGCTTGGGATAGAATTGTCACTCAGCTTGCTAGATGCTTTGCCTGCTGCCTTACCAGAAGCCCTTAGAGGATAAAGTGCACATGTTCTTCTTACAAACTTTAAAGCACCCTTATTACCGCCCCCGCATTTCTAAATCATTTTCTTGTGGGCTCCCTGACACCATACCAAAGTAACCATAGTAACATGGTCAGGTACCAGCAAGTCTGGGATGGCCATCATGAATATCCTCATATTTGATCTCTGACAAGGTGAGCTATTAATCCACCACTGCATATTGGCTCAGCACCATAGACTCCTTGAATTTCTACCTTCTGGCAGTTGCCAAGCTGCTGCCTTCCCTGAAATGGTAGGTTTTTCTTCCCCACGTGCATTTTTGTCAGACAGCCCAGCGTCTCCTTTCAGTGTTCCAGTTCCCAATTTGACTGTAGTTATTTTGGGAAGTACTTTGTTGCAATTCTACCAGCACTTTTTAAACGCATAGTAATGGAGAGGGGGGAACACAGAGAAAGTGTAAAGGGTTTTTGCAGGGCTGGCATTAAGCAAGTCACTATTGTCTGAGCCTCAGCCATCTCTGCGTTTTGTGGGGAATATAATGCGGTCCCTCTTACAGGAATGTTGTAAAAATGCTGAGATGATGTATGTGAGGCACTTGAAATGCTTGAAATGTGCTTTTCAGTGCTAAGTATTATTGTTAAAAAAAGAGTGCAATTGAGTCAGATTAAGTGCATAATAAAGCAGGTTGCAATAATCACAAAGAAATGTTTTCTAGCTTATGGTCTTTCATATGCAATCAGTTATCTTAGGCACTGTGATCTCTGACCCGTTTGCATGACTGATTCAATTAAATGCAAGGGGAAGAGCAGTTGGGCAATTAGGATCTCTAGAACAGATCTCCATATGCATCTGACTTAATGTGTGCTATTATGACATTTAGGTTGCAATCCTGTACCTGCGTACCTGGGAGTAACCACAACTGAACTCAGCGGGACATCTGAGTAGACATGTATGTGATTTCACTGTTAGCTCCTGATCCAAGGAGATTACAATCTATATATTAAGGCAGAGGAAGAACTAGAAAGTGGAGGCAAAGCGTAAATGGGAACACATATGAGTTCTTACCCTTACACATACTTAGATTTGGTTAAGAGTAGGACATAGGGAATAGAGGGTTGTGCCATGGGATTCACAGAAATCAGTAAGGGTGTGCATGGATCCCCCGATCCTCTTTGCGGCCGATCCGCAAATTGTGGATCAGGCCCGCTCCGCCCCACCTCGATCTGCCTGGGGGCCACTCTGCTCCACTGAGGAGCTCCGGCTCCGAATCAGAGCTCCGCAGTGGCGGGGAGTGGCGTCAGGTAAGCCCCCCCTCCCTCATCCCCCTTACCTATGTCCGTCGTGGCCCATCCCAGCTTCACTAGAGCCCGTGGCTCAACCAGGAACTGTAGGCTGCGTCCCACACTTCCTGGTTGAGCCGCGGGCTCTAGTGAAGCTGGGATGGGCCGTGACGGACTCAGGTAAGACCCCCCTCCCCCTTGGTCCCTTACTGACTCTGCTGCCGTTGCCGCACGGGCAGCGGCGGCAGCAGGGCCAGGTAAACCCCCCTCCCTCCTCTCCCTTACCTGCATCCGTACGTGGTCCCGTGGCTGCTCCAACTGAGCCTGAGGCCTCAACCAGGAAGATGGCCTAGTCTTCCTGGTTGAGTCCTCAGGCTCAATTGAAGCAGCCACAGGACCGCGGAGGGACTCAGGTAAGACCCCCCTCCCCCTTGGTCCCTTACTGCCATCGCTGCACTGGTGGCAGCGGTGGCAGGGCCAGGTAAACCCCCTCCCTCCTCTCCCTTACCTTCATTTGTACGCGGTCCCGCGGCTGTTTCAACTGAGCCCGAGGAATCAAACAGGAAGACTAGGCCGCAGTTGCGCCCTAGTCTTCCTGGTTGAGTCCTCAGGCTCAATTGAAGCAGCCACGGGACCGTGGAGGGACTCAGCTACGACCCCCTCCCCCTTGGTCCCTTACCTGGCTCTGCCGCCATCGCCGCACGGGTGGCAGCGGCACTGGCAGGGCCAGGTAAACCCCCCTCCCTCTTCTCCCTTACCTGCGTCCGTCCGCAGTCCTGCGGCTGCTTCAACTGAGCCCGAGGCCTCAACCAGGAAGACTAGGCCTGTTTGAGTCCTCGGGCTCAGTTGAAGCAGCCGCGGGACCACGGACGGACGCAGGTAAGGGAGAGGAGGGAGGGGGGTTTACCCGGCCCTGCCGCCGTCGCTGCAGGGCCAAGTAAACCCCACTTACCTTTTTGGTGGAGCTCCGGATCGAGGCGAAGGATCCGCCTTCACCTCAATCCGCTCCGCAACGCTCCGCGGGTCCCCCAATCCTCTTCGCCTCCGCCTTAAGTGTAGGCGAAGCCCCCCGCTCCGCTCCTGCTTCTCCGGTTCGAGAAGAAGTGGAGCACATCCCTAGAAATCAGAGGTTTTGTTGAGGAGGGGGAGAAAAGGACAGGTAGCATCATGCAGGTGTTCTGGGAGACAGCTTCAAGTCTAACAGCAGCAAGGGAACAGTCTTCATAACCTCAACTCATTGGCATGGCCAATGGTCAGGAATTCTGGGAGTTATAATCCCAAACATCTGGAAAGTACCAGGGGGCTGTTTTGATGTCATCTATCCTGACTTTTCCAGCCAGAGTGAGGTTAGCCCAACTTCCACCAGTCTGTCCTCGCTTGGAGCCACTCCCGGGGCATTCCCGGATGGAAGGCGACCTCCTATTGGCCACCTGAAGCCATGGGAGGGGGAGTGGCAGGCTGGCAAGCCAAATGGCCACCAGAACACCCCACACTCCATGCCTTTATCATGGGGATAAGACATTCCCTTTTGAAGAGGAGCCTTTTGTGAGGGAAAGGGATGGCTGTAAACCCCGCATTCACCCCTTTTCATGGGGATTACCCAGCACAATCCCAGAGGAGTGAAAGCATGGGTTTGAGGAGGATGCAGTACCAATATGGCAGCATCAAGACAGCCCCCAGGTTGAGGATAGCTGTCCTAACACTTGCCAGGTTTTAGTTAACACCTACAGTTTTTGATAGTAGACTAGCTCAGAAATCTTATCATTTACGGTCATGTTGTTGATCAGATGATGTTAAGAACCTTCTCCATTGGTTGTTCTTTGATGTGAAGTATTTGAGAAATAATAGCTTGTTTACTTGCTTAAACATGGAACTAGCTGGTCAATTTGCCATAAGGTAAGCTGTTTCACAAGGATGTCAAGATTTTGAGAAGAGTTTCTCTTTTCTTAATGGCGTTAGCCAAGGCATTTGCCAGATTATATGAGGCAAATGTAAAGACTGCACTGGAAAAGTTTGATTGTTAAATATTTTGGTTTTATTTTTGTGTGTCTTATCTTTGTTTTAACAGCCAATTATATATATAAAAAAAGAAATTGGATACTTTTATTATGGAATTTTATATTTAGGTTGAATCTGGCTGTCTTGAATATATTAATGTTTTTATTGGTTTATTTTTAACTTGTCGACACATTCTAGTTTTGTAATATATTAGTTATATTTGCAGTTGTACTTATTTAAACGTCTGTTTCATTTGGTTGGCATGTAGTTGGCCGTTCCATAACACCACATTCTGAGCATTTTTGCCTCCCTTTCTCTCTCTTTGATTTCCACTGACCCAACTGCAAGTTATCTATGGTTATAGCTATATGCTGGCAAAATGTATATGTGCATCAAGTCACAAAGAAACACACACACACAAAGTTGGTAAACTAAAAATAAAATTAGAATTCCCTAGTCCCATCCTTTATAGAACTTTCCAGTGTCCCTGTGAAACCCTGGTTACTTTAATTCTATAAACGTTCAGACTAGGGGTCTCTAATGGACAATTCTCTGCACTCTCCAAGCTCCATCACACCTTGGAAGAAACGCTGGCTACCGTCACTTCTCCGTGGACACTCAGTTACTTCCTGTTTTCAAACAGGAAGTAAACAAGGTGTACGAGAGCCATTCAGTCCCTTGTTGTGAACATGCTGCTTCTCCCACACCCAGCAGGAGAGAGCAGCAACTTTGGTTTAAAAAATATTTCAGAGTTTTTCTGTTTTTTCTTGTGGTGCAAGGAAGGTCAGAAGGGGCGGAAGGGGCATGGGAAGATGACGATGTCATGTGAGGGACCTGAGTAAACTCCGTGAGTGCCCAGTAACAAGCATGCAATAAAACTCTCATCGGATGGAGCTTTCCATCAGATACTTTGAATGAGTAGAGAGACACAATATGAAAGTGGTATAAAGTGATATGCTGGATATTCTCACTTTCATTCATCACCTGATGAATTAAACATGCATGTATGAAGCCTGGCTTTCATTGACCCACCGATATGCGTCAATGAGACTATGCAAGTTGGATCTGTGTGCGAGCGAGGTTTTCTTTCTTTCTTTTAAAAAGCTGGCAACTCCCCTCCCATTTTCTTACCAACTTCACCGTCCCCTTCTCAGCAGCCTAGGTGGCCAACAAGAAGCAAAGCCAAACACAGCAGAGTGGTTAATAATAGTGAGCTGGGAAACGAGAGCTGAAAGAGCAAAACTGCGGTGCAGTGATTGGTTTGATTTGGTGAATAAATTGCTATTTTCAGATTCAATTTGTATCAATAGGCAAAGCACTGTATACCTGCAGATTCTGTCACACTCAGTATCCACAAGCGTGATGCAGCCAGTCTTAAACAATCTTTCTTCTATTGACAATAATTATGGCCCCCCAAAGTTTTTTTTTTTTTAAAAAAAAACCACCCTTCCGGTGTTGCTTTACCCCACTATTATTTTTTTTTTATTATTATGAAAGAGGAGGGAAGGGGGTTATTGCCTGCTTGTTTCCTGGAAAGGCTCCCCGTCTATTACAAATGCAGAGAATGCTGCAGCTGTTCTCTGTTGGCTATTTTTAAAAGAGTCCAGAGCCTGCTGTTCATTCACCAAAAGAACTTAAGTTTTATTAAATATGACTGGAAGCTGGAAGCACAGAGTGCTCTTTTCCCAGTGCATTGAAAATTATACTCTGCTAATTCAGAACATATGATGTAACAGTGCAGAAGGGGAATAGGTTGGATGTGTGATTATGACTGTGCATAATTAAAGCTCCTGCTGGTTTTGGTCACCTGTGCTGCTTGTCAGGATGAACTGGTACTGGGCTTACCTGGAGAGCCCCCCACCCCACCCCACCCCACCCCATTTCTGCAGTTGAGGTAGGGTTTGTTTTGCAGTGGCCAAAAGATCTAGTTGGTAGCAGGATCCACGGCTGGGGCTTGTTGGGGGGGCATCTATTGCACTTCCACGTTTGGGAACATTTGGAGGGTGATATAAAGATTTGTTCATGATTGCTCGGAGCAAATGCAATTCAGAACGTGGCTTCAGATTGAAACGCAAAGTTTTTTATGCTGTATCAAGCAGAGATTGGCATCTATATAGCTTGATATCTTGTTAATTGGCAGTGATAGCGGAGTTTCTAGCAACAGCTGAGGGTGATTGATGAACGGCTTTTAGATGGTTGATGGTGTTGAGGTAAGGTGCACCCCACACGCTGGGTTAGAGGCTGAAGTGTAACGGTTTTCAGTTATAATATAGCAAGTAAGTAAAAGGAAGGTAAGACTGAAATTGACAATTGAAGTAGTATTCAATTATCATCATTATTATAAAAACCAAACCTGTCAGTTTAAGATCAGAGTTAGGGCTGTAATAATACATTTATTTTTTACCCGCCTCTCCTTTTGGATCGAGGCGGGGAACAACAATAATTATAAATACATCAAATTGATTAAAAACATAGTACACATTATTAAAACATCCTAAAAACACCATAAAATTCCACTGGGAAGGCCTGCCTGAAGAGATCAGTCTTAAAAGCTTTCTTAATAGCTTGCTAAAAGTCTTTTAAGTTGACAAATCTCCTCCGGCAGGCCATTCCACAGTCTGGGAGAAGCAGAAGAGAAGGTCCTCTAGGTAATGGGTGTCAGCCTAGTCTTTGCTGACTGAAGTAGATTCTTCCCAGAGGACCTGAGTGTGCAGGGCGGATTGTATGGGAGAAGGTGATCCCGCAGGTAGCCTGGACCCAAACCATGTAGGGCTTTAAAGGTGATAACCAACACTTTATACTTTGCCCGGAAACTAATTGGTAGCCAGTGAAGAGATTTTAAAACAGGTGTAATGTTGGCTCAAGCTCCGCAAAGGCAGGAAATTGGAAGCAAAGGCTGATGCTTTAACTGATGTTGTGCAATGTCACAAATTCTGCTTTCTTACAACATGCCTTCTATGCAATTTCTTGGCCTTTCAGGCCCAAATCCTGATGGGAAAGATGGAGTGTCTGGGACCAGCAAAGTTGTCCTTCATTGTCCTGGTCCTGTATTGCCTTTGGAAGCTTATATTTATTTATTTTAATTATCATATTTATACCCTGCTCCTCAGTCAAAAAAGGCTCTCGGAGTGGCTTACAATCAGTTAGCAAAAAAGACAGAGAGAGAGAGAGATTAAGTAGACCGGCAACAAGGCTGATGGAATTGTCTAGCTCCGAAAGGAAGGGAGTCCAATTGGAGCAGGCCCTGATGTTGCCTCTGCCTGCTCCTGTCCGTCTTATAAGCCTTACTGTATTCCTAGAAAATCCCTCCTGTGAGTTAAGCCACACCTATTTGTTGTTTGTAAGCAAGCACAATTTGTGATATTGTACAACATGATCATTGACCATGGAGCGTGTTTATTAACCAGTTCCTGGTTCTGTGCAGCTTCAACCATTGAATTTCACTGGTTTTTCAAAACAAGATACACTATTTTAGTTATTTTTTTTGCGGGGGGGGGGGAAACACAAACAAAAAATACTAAGACATTATTAACTGAGTAGGTATGTACAAATGAATACATATGTTTAGAAAGGCTTACTTCCAAGGAAGCCTACACAGGATTCCAACATACCCTTTCCCATCTTCATCAGTGATCTCTCAATCAGTGAGAATGATTCACTCAGCCTTCAAAATTAGCTTATTCTTATCTCAGTTGACAGTTTCTTGCTACCTGTGCCGCACTGTCAGAATGCTGACAGGAGCATTGGAATTCCACATAAAAAACACTGGAGTTCTGGCAATATTCTAGCTTCAGAGTAAAACTGAGCATGCCCAACAAAACGTTACCCACAGTTGCTGCCATAGGCTTTCATGGGGCAGAAAAACCTTAATAACATTTGAACTGCTGCTCGGAACATCTTCAAACTAATTAAGGGCACAACCCTGAATAAAGTACATTAGTAGTTTTCATTAGAATTTGAAAGAAATATGTGATATGCCAAACTACAGCTTTCTGTACCTCTGGACTTTTTTTATCAGATTGCATTGAAAAATTTGCACAACTGCAGACCTCACTGGATATATCATAAATTTAAAATTTCACATTATTAGTTAAACAGGTGTCATTTTTATAAAACAGAAGAATTTTGTGGCTTATAATGGTGGACCTTTTTCTTCTTTTCTTTTTTTTTGCGTGACACGCATTAACTAATTTGTGTGCACCTTTAATAAGTGTTCACAACTGAACCATTAGGTAAGCATATGAGGTAATCAAATGCCTGTTCAAATGTATCGTACTTTAGAGTGACCATATGAAAAGGAGGACAGGGCTCCTGTATCTTTAAAGGTTGTATAGAAAGGGGAATTTCAGCAAGTGTTATTTGCATGCATGCAGCACCTGGTGAAATTTCCTCTTGTGATGAAGAGGGAATTTCACCAGGTGCTGCATACATACAAATGACACCTGCTGAAATTCACTTTTCTATACAACCGTTAAAGATATAGGAGACCTGTCCTCCTTTTCATATGGTCACCTTATCGTACTTGCCATTTCAGCTTGCCCCTCACTACTTCTTTCATCTGGGGAAAGTTCACAAAGTGGCCTGAAGCTTGCGTGTCTGAAACAGAAGTGATCAAACTAGGGATGGATCTGTCCACTTTGGTTTCTAATTTTTCCAGTCTTAAGTTTGTTCCATCCAGTTTCTGCATCAGTTTGCATTTTAAAAACAGAAAGAGACAAATCTGCTCAAAAATTCATACACATCTTATATGCACTACTTGTAATATATACTTCTCCGTGCCTTTTTGCTTAAGATTCACAATTTTGCAAGGAATTTTCCCTAATATAGCACATTTTTGTACGTTATTTTTACCATGATGCACATATTTGTCTGCAGTTTTCTGAACTTTCGGTCTGCGTTTTTTGATTCGAGAATTGTGTCACAAAATTCACGGAAACATGAATACTAAAGTTTAACTCCGTTTAAGTTTGTGTACTGCAAATTAGGTGTGATCACATTAACATGCCAACTGAATTAATTTCCCCCCACAACCTAACTGCAAACGCCTGCCAAATCAAGCACCTGGCCATGTAGTCTTTTATTAACTTTCCCTGCCAGCTACAGAGGTGGTGTTGGAAATAGCAAGGCTTGAACTAGAATTTCATTTCATTTCATTTATTACATTTCTATAATGCCTAATAGCTGAACCTCTCTGGGTGGTTCACAAAAATTAAAGGCCATTAAAACATATTATACAAAGTACAAAATGAAAAGCATTTACATAAATCAAATACACAGAGAGACAATGTATATCTAAAAACAATTTGTTAAACCATCAGCCAGAGATGATCCAAGATCTAGTTTAAAATTCATTGTAATCTGCAAGATACCTGAAAGAAGGGGGCAGTTTTAACCTGTCACCAAGAAGATAACAATGGCTTTAGCTAGACCTAAGGATTATCCCAGGCAAAGGGAGAGGTCGTCCCTGCCTGCTCCCGGTCTCCCCTGTGTGTCATTTGGATGTACAGGGATGATCCCAGGACGATCCCAGCATATAGGCCTGGTCTAGCCATGGCCCACGTTTGATAACAATAACAAAGATAATAATTGAGTCACTTCAGTTGTGCTGGCTCGTTTGCAGGGTGGCTAGAGGACATCTTGTAAGCTCTTTTGGAGTACAATATTTGTCTTCAGCCTGAGGTTTGCAGTTGGCCTGCAACAGAAAGCTATAATATGTCAAGGTTTGAAGGGGCCACTGTTCATGTTGGAGAAACAGATACTACTTCTAAAGCATAGGCTGTCTGTCTTTGTGTTTCTCAATGCACAACAACAAGCATAGTAGTGAATAAGCAGGTATTACTGGAACCCTGTTTGACTCTGAATGCTCACTCCTCTGAAGGAGATGGGCCCTGTGGTGGTTCTCCTCCCCTTCCAGAGCTTCCTATCATTCAAGGCAATGAGAAGCCACATACAAAATCCAGTCCTTTATTTAAAACGAATGAATTGTGGAAGAGCCTTTGGCTTCCATTCTGTGAGTCAAGCTAATTGCTAACCTGTTAGTTCCAATAAACTCAATAAATATTTGAGGTCTGGGGCACACCTGTACATACATCACTTGATCGTTCAGTATTTTTGTGTGGCGATACAAAAGCTCTATCTGTGATGTTAGATCTGAGGTGGCTGATTCACACATGCAAATTACCACTGGATGATCTGTTTATCGCAGTCATGCAGTGATAAATGACTTGCACACCCAGCCCTAAAATGAAGTGCAAGCCAGTTCCAGATAAACCCTTTAGTGGAGGCAACATGGCTTTAATTAAAACTGCAAGCTGTAATGCCATTTAAAAACTAATATTGTTCTTAATATTCGCTAGCTAACGAAGAACAGGGAGACACAACAAGACAAGAGGAAGATACTTTTGCTTTGCTGCTATGGGATAGCATATAGTCACATATCCCTTGTAATCCTGTTTATAATTTAACTCAGCCTCTTAATGCCTCCTGCTTTCCCCGTTTGGGAATTATGGATCTCCAATTTCTACAAGCAGATGAGATGGGAACGAAGGTTGGTTGCCTGAAAGACTTTCTCTACCTGCTTAGCTGCCTCCTGTGCCATAGGAATGCTGATGACTGAAGACTTGCGCTTCCAAACATACAACCTAATACAAACTCACTCAGGCCGTAGCTAGACCTAAGGTTTATCCCAGGGGTCAAACCTGTTCATCTAAGTGCCACACAGGGCATCCAGCACTCAGGCAGGGACGAACCCAGGATGATCCTGGGATAAACCTTAGGTCTAGCTACAGCCTCAGTTGTCCTTATTCACAGTTGGATGAATGTGACCTTGCATGATCACCTTGGCTTAAGCAAACCACAGTGGCTTGTTTAAGTCACACCGCATGCTAGATGCCATTTGACTAATTACCCACCTGGCCATGGCTTGTTGTGATATCTAAACCTCAGCAGCATGGCTAGTTTGTGGGGAAAACAAGCCTCAAATAACCCAACAACAGGTCATAGGTTATTTTAAGGTTGTTTTCTTTTTAAACAAGCCATGTTACCCACATTTGAATGATACATCAAGCCACAACCAGGTGGTTAATTAGGCACATGTTGCCCCGCACACACTAGAACTAGGAATGTCCATCGCTGTGAAATCCGGCCCTTTTGGGGCTCAACAGAATCCTGCTGATGACTTGATTTGGCTCGTATTTTCAGGCCGAGATGTGGTTTCCCCCACCACACAAAATCCAGGATTTTTTTCCCTGATTGTTGTTTTTTAATTGCATAAATAGAAAGGTGTGCAATCTGTTGGTGCAATTTGTGAACATTTCTATGTATGTAAATTAAAAAAAAAAAAGAGATGGAAAAGCAACAAACTATCCCGACTTGATGCAGATCGAGTCAGGACAGCTCACAGGAAAATGAAGTGAAGTCTGGGGCATAGGTAGTGGTGGGGCAGATGAAAGATCAGCATACTCCACCTCTCCCCAATGGATTCTTCTAACTTCCCTAGCCTGAAGATACGGTGGCTTAAACAAGCCACGATGGCTTATTTAAGCTGTGGTGATCATACGAACTATGTCTCTGTGTTATACTAAATGGTATAATTTGTGGAAGCTGTATGGGGGGGAGAAAGCTTTTCAGGTTCATTGGGCATAAGTGCTACTTACTAAGGGTGTGCAGAGTGAGTCTGCTCCTCTCTGAAATTTGGGGCGGAGTTCCGATGAGGCAATTCCCCACCCTGATTTTTGGGGTGGCTCTGTCTCCCTGCACCATCAGATTACCCAGCAGAAAACTGCTCCATTTTCAGAGAACCGCTCTATTATCACTTATGGGAATTAACAAAGATGCTTACATTTCTATCATTTTTTAAAGATAAAGAGATGAAACTTGGCACTCTGGTGGCTCTTAAGTAGGGCTTTAGCCATGCCAAGTTTAAAGCAGATCCCTTCATTCTTTGATTACTAAGAATTTTTTAATTTCCCCCCTCCAACCATTTCCACCCCCCCACCCACCCCCACACACTTCAGATGCACTTCATCTTCTCTCTAAAGAGCTTGCAGAAATTTCAGAAACTAGAAACCTCCTACAAAAATCCAAGTCCCCTATCTCCATGTCTGGAACAAGAACACACACTCAATAACACAGAGAGGGGAGTGTGGGCTGTTACTACAAGAAGCAAATAAAAGAAGACAGACACACAGAGAGAAAAGAAAACTCAACAAAGAAAGTGGGCTCTGGCCATATTGGGAGAGGGAGAGAGAGCGGTGTTTCTTGTAGTTCTCCCCAGACACACCCAAAATTAGGCACACTCTTTTGACTGTTGCTGCTGGACCTTCTGAAGTGCAGGAGAAGAAGTCAGGTGTGGGTGGGCTTGAGGCTCCACCCGCAGCCTCTCCTTTAAAATGCAAGTCTAGCACCTGGGATCATTTTTCTTTGGTGATGGAGGATCCTAGGTATGCTAGGTCTTAAAAGGCTGCGCCCCCTTCAAGCCAGCAGTCATTTCAGGCTGGCAGCAGTAGCAGTGGCAATGCTGTGGGCAAGGCTCCCACCCCCCATGCCCAGGAGCAGGCTACTGGCCCCACTGGACCAGTGGGGAAAGGGCAGAGGGAGATCCAATATCACCAGATAGGAAGGTGGTAGGGAAAGCTGATGGAACATTCCCATTGCCGGAACATTCAGTCAGCCTTGGCCACATTATGAAAGAGCAGTGCTATGGACTCTTTTATAACTTGCAATCTGTCCCCCTAAACAGTGTGATTGGAAGGGGGACAGGGAGGAGACTGTGGCTATTGGTTAGCCACACACGTCAATCTCAAAACTACCCCTCAGCATCTTCCTAATGTGGAACTGTTCAGTTAGCTGTCCATCAACATGAAACAAGCCCTCACGTTGCCTAAAAAACCTTCAGATACCTACGGATCCATTCGGGGCTCTGAACAATCTTCCAACCACACTGCAGGTTTTCAATGGTTTTGAAACCACCCCCTAAACACACCACAATTTTGGAGGTCCATTCCCCCCCCCTTGATTTTTGGTGCCAAGCGCACACCCCTACTACTTACTCTCCGTAAGCGTTTGAGCTTTGCAGCCAAATTTGGTATTCCACTGTTCTGAGGTTTTACAGTTTTGTATTATTGTTTGGTTATAAGCCTAATTCTTTCTTCACTTAGCTTTTTTGTTATCGGATTGTTTATGTTGGGTTAATTATTGGGTTTCTAGTAAAAAAGGTGGTGGCTGCCTAATAGGCTCATACCAATTCCTGTCATTATTTCAATGTATTTGTTGCCTTTCTACAGAAGAGCAGTTCTCAAGGTGACTTACAGTACAAACAAATCAAACAATAATATGAAGCTGTAAAACTTGAGAACAGTAGAATACCAAATTTGGCTGCAAAGCCGCATATAAAAATGGAAGGATTAATCAACCTGAAGTTTATTGTAAGAAGAAAGAGGTTTCCATGGGCCAGTGAAAGAAAGGATTCACTCCTAGTGGATTTCCCTGGGCAAGGTGTTCCATAAGGTGGGTGCCTCTAGAAACATAATAATAGTTTAAAAGCTCTCCTGAGTGCCCTCATAGATCTCACCTCTGTAAAAGGAAGAACCTGGAGCAAGGCTAGGATAACGAGGTTTATTTATTATAAAATGTATTTGTTGCCTTTCTGTCCAAAGACATTCAAGGTGATTTAAAAGAGATATAAAAAAGATAAAACCAACAATGCAAAACAAACAGCAACAGAGAAATAAAACAGCAGCTGTAGCAGTTCCTTTAAAAAAAAAAGAAAGAGGAAAGAATAAAGAAGGCCATGGCAGTATATTGGCAACCACAGAACCAAAATTGCATTACAGATTGCACTCAATTAAAAGTGATGACAAATTTTTGTTGCGTTGGCTCCCTTTGGGAATTGTCTCTTGGTTTCTAAACACAGAACATTGCTTGAAACATCACGGATAAGCATCTTTCTAGTCTCTACTTGAATCAATGTGCTTTTATAGAAATCTATAAGGTACTTTATTTTGAAAGGAAGAATTTGGTTACTCTGTGCCACTGTCAGGTGCTAGTTATTGTCTTTACCACTTTCCCTACTTCATAGGCAAACAATTCTAATTGTTTCAGGGGAGTATCTTCGATTTCTTTTAATCTTTTTTTTGCGGGGGGGGGGAGGTAATGGATCACATCACTTGGCAGACACCCCCCCCACACATCTTGAAGAGCTTTAGAGAAACATTAGCTGCCCCTTAACTTTGTAAGGGACATGTCATAGCAACTTCTAATGAAGCTGTAGAGAGGTCATGAGTAGGAGGTGAATGGAGGTTAGGTCGCCACCTTCTGATCAAGTCCTTGTAGCTGTTCCTTCAATAGCTGTTTTGAACTGCAGCAATTAGTGGGTGATCATCTCACTGCCATGCATAAGCAAAAAATTAGCAAGTGAAGTTGGTTATCAGGTTCTGTTAAAGGCATGGAAACAATATTTTCCTTGCAAGATATATGGGAAGAAGTGATACATCTCCTTTTCATTTACTTAGCTGCAATTTACCTTAAATCATTCCACCGTACTTTTTATTGTTACTTTTGTTAGCCATTTTTATGCCATTAAGGTGACCATATGAAAAGGAGGACAGGGCTCCTGTATCTTTAACAGTTGTATTGAAAAGGAAATTTCAGCAGGTGTCATTTGCATATATGGAGAACCTGTTGAAATTGCCTCTTCATCACTGCAGTTAAAGCTGCAGGTGCCCTGCCCTCTTTTAAATCTGGTCACTCTATTATAGCTCCTGCAGCTTTAACTGTTATGATGAAGAGGGAATTTCACCAGGTGCTGCATACATACAAATGACACCTGCTGAAATTCCCTTTTCAATACAACTGCTAAAGTTACAGGAGCCCTGTCCTCCTTTTCATGTGGTCACCCTATTTTACGCAGAAAGGCAGGACATCATTTTTATTTTTTAAAAAATGTATTCGTTACATTTCTATATTGCCCAATAGTTAAAGCTCTCTGGGTGGTTCACAAGAGTTAAAACCATTAAATACAACAACAGGGCAAAGCATAGTATAATACCTAAAAATAAACTACAGTATAATGCCAATGTAAAAACTAGGAGCAGTACAGCGATTTTAAAAATGCAATAAAAACTAAAGAACTAAAATGCCTAGCAGAATAAAAAGGTTCATAAGTGTTCATAAGTTTAGGATACTTTTAGTACGCTTTTAGGATGTTTTTTTTAAAATAGTGTATACTGTGTTTTTCATCAGTATTTTATGCTTGCTGTTGTTCCCTGCCTTGATCCAATCAGAGAGGCGGGTAAGAAATAAATTATTCTAATTATTATTATTATTATTCATCTGGTGCTGAAAAAAAATCACAACATAGCTGCCTGTTAAGCCTCTCTGCGGAGAGCATTCAACAGAGTTTGTGCCAGAATTGAAAGAGCCCTCTTTCTGAATAGGAGGAAAGGAAAGGAACCTCTCTTGCAAGCACTTGAGTCATTGATGACTCCTAGAGGGATGCCTGCTTTCGCTGATGTTTTCTTGGCAGACGTTGTAGCGGGGTGGTTTGCCATTGCCTTCCCCAGTCGTAGTTACCTTTTCCCCAGTTAGCTGGGTACTCATTTTACCAACCTTGGGAGGATGGAAGGCTGAGTCGACCTGAGCCGGCTGCCTGAGAACCAGCTTCCGCTGGGATCGAATTCAGGCTGTGGGGAGAGTTTTGGCTGCAGTAACTGCTGCTTACCACTCTGCGCCACACGAAGCTCTCTTTCTGAATAAAGAGTAATTAATATGTCTCCTTTACATGACAATTGTCCCAGTTGCTATTCTCAGCACCAGTCCTGCACATTTTGTGATGCACTAAGGCTGAATACAGTCCACTGACCATGTACTGTGAATACAAGGTGCTAATCATCCCACCCCCTACCTACACACACACACATTTCACAGACAAGTGGCAAAATATCTGTCTTACTTTTGTGTCAGCACACATGGCTGGTGGCTGCAGTTGTGATGCTGTGAGGAGGCATGGCCAACACACAACCTACCTCTCTAATATGGTTTATAACCCCAAAATCTGGATCTTGATGGTGCTATATAAATAAATAATAATAATAATAATAATAATAATAAGCCTGAGAAATGAGTCCTCGTGTGAATAATACAGCCACCAAAATAAATACTGTGACTGAGGGCAGATCTACACCAAGCAGGATATGAGACTTCGAAAACGTTTTGAAAACTTTATCTGGAGTGTGTCCTGGGCCTCAACAGTTGTCACAACTGTTCTAAGCTGTTTGAAAGCAGTAGTGTAGATTCTGCCTGAGTAGTAGAAGCTTCATCCACTTAATTTTTCAAGTAGATACAGTGGAAGGTTTGCTCTTTGGCTTACCTTGGAATAACGAGTAGTGTGCCAAGAAGACATAATCGTTGGCAATTTCTGTAGTGAGAGGTTCTGTGTAAGCCTGCCTAGAATTACAGCAGTGGTTCAGTTGTGGCAATGGAGTCCCTTTTCTTCTTTAACATTCCATTATAATATGGCTCTGATATCAGTTTTGGGGGTTGAATTCAGGTGAATCCCAACTCAAATTAGCCCCAGTTTTGTGGCAGAATCCAAATCTTGAAAGCTGCTCTTAAAATGAAGGTTTAGGTGGATTTTACCACTTAAGGTTGCTGGCTGATTCCACCTTCCTATGCCCTAACTACTTTTGAGAAGGTGATTGATGTTTTGATGTTTTCCATTTACAATGAGCAAATGGAGAAGTAAGGGATGGTGCCCCTTCCAAGCAGGGAGGCTAAAGCTTTCCTCCTCCTCCTCCTCCTTTTCTTCCTTATACTTTTCCTGTTCCTTTAACTGACACACTCTGAAATTAACTGGTAAGGTATTTGCAAACAGGCTGAGTTCGGTGGATCAAGCCACTAATCAACTGTTGTTTCCCATTCTGTTCCTATTACTCGCCCCCCCCCCAGTTGATTAGCATGTTGTCTGAACGCAGCCTTAGTATCCATAACAAGATAAGCTCATCTGTTAATCATCTGCACACCATTGCTCTTAAAGGCATAGGAGCAGACCCAGTGGTGGAAACCTTTTATTTGGGAAGGAGATTAAGCACATCCTTCCCTCCCTCTCATTTGTTTTTATTATAATGCTGTCAAACAAACATTAAAGCAGGTTCATACAGGATCAGCTCAGCTGGGTAAAGTAAAGGAGCTTTGACACTGTGCCCTAGTAACACTACTCTGGCTCCATAAAGCTGCATGGAAAAGATAAAAAAGGTGTACAGAATTGAAGCCGGCTTCCTTGTGAGCCCGTGCTTTGAGGCCCTCAAAGGCCCCTAAAGCAGGGGCTCTCAAGGGAGCTGACTCTGTAAACCCCTTGGCTGAGTTCGGATGACACGCTAATCAATGGCTGATTTCCATTTTGTTCCTATTAACACCCGCCCATTGATAAGTGTGTCGTCCGAACTCAGCCCTTGTCTCTTCATGTGGAGTCTCTCAAGCCACCACTTTGAGGTACCTAGACAGCTTTGAAGTGGTAGCTTCTTCAGAAGCAACTTCTATGTGGTCCTTGTCTCCCCCCCCCCCCATGGAAAAGACAAGGGACATGTGGCGCCTTCAGGAACTGCTGCTTTGAGGAACCTGGAGTGCTCGAAGTCATGATTCCCTCATAATCTGGCTTCACATGCCCCTTCCTAATCTCTGGAGAAGTCTTCACAGTCTCTGATTCAATATGGAAAAGCTCCAGAATGCAAAGGTAACAGAAGTGTGGCTTCAGAAAGAGGGTGTTCCTAGAAAAACTGTCTTGTGGTCCTGATTGGGAGCTTTAGGTGCGCAGACCCGAGGGTCCCCATCACTGCCGTAAAGTAAGCCTTGTGGGCTAACATATCTAACACAGAAATGCATTTAAGAGCACTCATGCTTGACATTTACTTGCATTGCAATTAATGCAAGATTTAGTCTATATTTGGACAGTAAGCAGTGTTAAACTGAATGTTGAACACATCTAAAAATGTCTGAGAAATGGGTTCACCGCCTATCATACTATCCTGGGGGGTGGAGGGGGGACGGCCACAGCAGGAGGGTAGCTTGGTTGTTTGTTGCAATATTGACAAATTATAAGGAGGATTGTATTGCGCATGAGATACAGAGGTGTGGTGAAACAGTTGTTGGTGAACACCCTCCGTTGCCCTGGGAATATCTGATATTTTGCCAGTGGCCTCTGCTTTTATTGAATTTGAAAGCTGCAAACATCCATGCATAATGAAATGGCACAAAAAGGAGCATTAAGTGTTCTGATCACAATGATCCCATACTGATAATATTTTTCTGGACCAGCTTGAGCCATCTAGACATTCTTTTCTCCTTCATTTGTCTCTGATATAGTTATCCTTTGTTTCAGTTCTCTGCTAGGGTGCATTCTAAACCTCTATGATTGTAGTTGGGTTTGTTGCAAACATTTCACCTAAAGTAAAAGTGTAGGGGCACTTGCCTGTTCAGTTGGTGGAAGAGTGGGTTAAATAAATACCACTGAAAGTGAACCCAAGATAAGATTTCATGTATTCAAAAAACTGGAGTAATTTCACATTAAACCAACAACTCAACATAAAATGTATCTTGAAAAAGGGAAAGCAAAAATGTGTATGTGTGTGAGTGAGCATGCGTGCCTGCACATAGATTTCTGATGGCCAGACACCTCAGGGATTTCCCTTTTCTGATGTATGTGTTTCATTAGCTTTTTTAATGCTTGGGGTTTTTTTCCCCCTTCTCACAAGCAGTTTTGTAGAGCCTTTAGAAGTTGTGTTAGTTAATTTGTCCTTCCTAGTGTGCTAAGGGGAATCCTTAAGGTAATAAATAGAGGCATAAACCTCTTCAGGCTATCAGGCACGTGGCATAAAGCAAGAGAATGAAATGTGGAAAGACAAGGCCCAAGGAAAGGATGGTGTTAGTTTACACCTAGCAAGGGGATTATTTTTTTCCCCGCCCCTATAAAGTTAGCACTTATGATCACACCGGTGGACTGCTGATATATGAGAAAAGCCTGGTTTCCTGGGAGCAACTTTGGTACAAAATTAGGTAGGGATGAGCAGATCAGAATCACTGCTGGTTTCCTCTGTTTTTCCCCCTGGCACATCCTTACTGAGGGTGGTAATGGTAAGAATAGGAGCTGGCAGGAACTTATGGAGGACAGGCTAGGGAAGGCAGTATAAATTTGTTCTATTTGCATTTCAATGTGAACTTACATAAGTCAAACTTTCCAAACCAATACATGCACCCAAATGCAGTTATCATCAAACTTTTCTGAATTTTGCAGTGCAGTTCACCAGTCAAATAGGTACATTGAGGAAATTTGTGTGCAAAAATGTATATGGTAATTAAGATAACGTGCAAAGATGCTGTATATTAGGGGAAATTGCTTGCCAAAAATGCATGTATTAGCAAAAGGTATATACAAAAATGTGTATATTGGGGAAAGTGTGCACAAAAATAGGCATGGATTTTAATGCAGAGTTAAAACAAAGAAACAAAAATACCAAACAAATGGATGTGGGAGTGGGATGAAACAAACCTAACTTTGAAAAAATGAGGAACTGTACAAAACCAAAATGGGCAGATTCACCCACCCTTAGGACAGGCTGGACACTAGGGAATGGTGGCAAGTGTGGAGACAAACATGCTTTACTGGTCTATGAATCACCTATGTTTGGTCTATGGAATTTTGTTGAAATTGTGGCTTGGGCCATGCAATAGTGTGATCCTAATATCTACTCAGAAGCAAACCCCACTGAATTCAATGGGGCTGACTCCAAAATTAGTGGATATAGGATTGCAATCTAAGTGTGCAATATGGACCTCTCTGCCTCCTTAGATCAACAAATGAAGTTCCATTCTGTTGCCTTTGCCATCAGAAGTTAGACTGGTGATCATTAGACATGTACACTTTTAGTGGTGGTGCCAGAGATTTGGAACTCCTTCCCTTGAGATACCCATCAAGTGCGCTCCTTGGCTTTTAGAAAGCCACCGAAAACAATTAAAAAAAAAAAATCCCAGAATTTTGTGATGGGCCTAACTGCATTCAATGAGATCAGTTTCTCTGACTGCCTTAGATCTTTCTTAATTCATAAAAAAATAGGATGCATTGCTTTTATTCTGCAGTTTCAGTGAGAGTTGTTATCTGTCTGGCATTGTTGAAAAGGATGGGATATAAATTTCTTTAATGTTCTTGAGACCTATTGGGAAGGGTTTTTAATCTTGTTTGCCAAGAGTTTATATTAGCATGTTTTGATTGTTGTTTTTCTTTAAAATTCTTTATTCTCAGGTCTGTTGATTTGATCAATAAATAGATTGTTTAAAATTTTAATTGATTCTTAATATAATAAAGCTGTGAACAAAATACATCTGTTTACTATCATAGAAATGTTTTAACCTATCCTAGACAGTTGGAATAGAAAGCTAAATGAATATATTACCGTCTGAGCCACCAAGCCAAACACAGCCAACCAGCCCTGTACTGAGGTATGCCCAGTCTTTTACAATCCTCTGGTCTAGCAGTTGTAGGCAGGCATCAAAAGCTGGATGCTTATTCAACCCTGGAGGGCAGCCATACATGGCTGATGGATTGAGTTTGACTTGGTAGATTCACGTTGTTCGCTCCTGACATGCAATGTCTATGTACATAGTCAGTTATGTAGCCAGGAAAGGGGGAGCCTATATTTAGGTTGTAAATGTCCTGAAGTCCCCCAGGTCTGCTTATCTCTTTGGTCTCTCTTTCTCTCTCTTTCTGTTTCTCTCTTTCTCTCAAGTGCTCCCCACCCTCTCCCTGAGAGAATCAATGCCTGCTTCAGCATCTCTGGCTACCAGGAGGCAACATCCAATATGGCACAGCACCACTTTCTTTGAAGACCTTCCTTCCTTCTCTGCTGAGAAGGGTCCGAGCATCCAAGAAGATGTCTTGGGATGCAGAGCCAAAGACCATTCACAGAAACCCTCTACATTTCCTCTCTTTGAATTGGTCTTCTTTGTTGTGAAGAACTTGGACATATTGAAAGAGATGGGACCCCAGTTATTGACAGCTAGGTCTTTCCCCTTCCTCTTTGGGAAAAAAAAAGGGAAAATGAGGACCAAAAGAAGTTTCTTTGGCTGTCATTTGAAAAGAGGCATATTTTTTGTTAAAAAAAAAAATCTAAGTCCATCAACCTTGAGACAGACATTTCAAGAGCCTGGTAACAAAACACTCCTTTCTTAACAAGGCAAAGTTTATTGAGAAAGTGGCACCTCTGTTTGCCAATAATATTCACACACCCCTTCAGAGAGGAATCTCCCCTCCCCTCAATATATAAACATTTGTGCTGATGAATGCACGTTTGCTGTCTTTAAATTATTGGGAAATGCATATATTCGTACTATAATACCAATTTTGCGAGTTTTTAAATAGTCTTCCATGAGTGCTTCACAATACAGCTCACAGTAAAAATAATAAAGGCAAATAACTTTCCTCACTTGACAGAGAAGATCTGATATTACTAGATCGATATTAGTCACCTTGCTTTATATTCACTTTTAGGAGGCACATAAAACAAACACACAACACAGGTCTCTATATAAGCCTGAATGAGATAGAATAAAGGCACAATGCATCCCTTTAGTGTGGAGGCTGAGTACGGTGAAGGCATCTGTGAGCTCTGGATCAAGGGAGAGACAACCCAGTGGGCAGACCAAGACTGACAAAGTTGGCCAGACTGTTATGTTCCACCTATCCTTTATCCAGTTAGCTTAGGATCGGGGGGGGGGGGGCATTAATAAGCATATTGCATTAATAGGCCTCATTTTCCAGTGCAGCCTCAGTTTGGGAGCCAGGATTTTCAGGGCCTCACAGCAGGACATTCGTGCTCTGCTTTCTTTGGACAGACTCTTCTTACTGGCAATTTGGACCTGGTCAGTGGCACAACTGCCTTGGGGTAGCAATGGCATGAGATGAACTTTCTCCATGTTCAGGCCTCTGGGATTAGATTGGGAAGACACCTCTTGCTCCTGAGCATGCAGTCAGGGTGCTAGAAAGCCTGCTTACTGGAAGGCAATATATTCTATTAAAAACCAAACATTTCACAGCATGACTCAAATTGTTTGGCACAAGGTAGCTTCCAAATATCTGCTTGCAATAAAGAGCAAAGCAACGGGGTTAAAAAAAAGGGGGGTTATCAACAGGCATTTGTCATGTGAGCAAATTCATTTAAAATATTTCTATTTGATTCGTAATAACTCGTCCAGCTGCACCTGGGAAAAAGAAAATAATTCATAGTCAGCCAAATGACAGCTTAATCTTGCAGCCACTTTCCACTTGGGAACCCACCCAAGAATCAATGGTAGAACTTTGCCTGCAGTTGTTGCTGGCTTGGACTGAAAATTGGGATATGCCTGTGGCTTGAATAGATCTTGTGAGAAGCATTTATAATAAAATGGCAAAGAGAATGAAGATGTTTCGTGTAGTGCACTGTTGTTTGGAGGGAGGGGGAAGGGTAATCACAAAGTATTTCTCAGCTTTTCTAGGAATCTGTCAACCATTAAGTGGCACTTGTAACCCACTTTTTAAAAATGTAAATCCACTGTGGTGTAATATATCAACGAAATAAAAGAACATTGTCTGAGGTTGATTCTCATTCATGGAATAAATCCACACTTCTGTACCACAATGGTAAAGAAATGGGTGCATTTTTTCTCTTCTCCATTGTACAATGAGCTTTTTTTTTCAAAATTGATGTGGTCATGCAAAATATTTATTGGAGCCTCTCAGACAGGTTTAAGTAATTCACCCCTTGCTCCAGCAAATATCCTCTCTTCTTCAGAACCCATGACTCAGATAGTTGCATAGCTAGCATTATTTCTTTGAGGTTGAGTACATTACTGAGATAATGTATGTGAAGTGCTTTAAACACACACACACACACACACTGCTATAAAGGAAGAGCATTATTAAAGGGGTCCAAGAATTCTCTTTTAGTCCAGGCAAGTCACACACACAAAATTTTCCAACATTATAACTCACAACAATAATATTTTTAAAATAACACCTGCTGATCTAATAACTTGAAACTTGGCATTCATGATCTTCTTCAGGGTAGGCAACTTGGTGCCCTCCATATATGTGGGTTACAATCCCCATCATCCCTGACCACTTCTATCAACGGGGCTGATAGAAGTTTATTTATTTATTTATTGCATTTCTATACCACCCAGAAGCTGAAGCTCTCCGGGCGGTTTACAAAATTAAGACAATTCAAAGTATACAACAACAGTATAAAACCATAATATAAAATACAGTATAAAAGCACAACCAAGATAAAAACAGAAGCAATGCAAAAATACAAATTTAAAAGAGCAAAGTTAAAATTAATTTATAGACTGTTAAAATACTGGGAGAATAAGAAGGTCTTCACCTGGCATCTAAAAGAATATAATGTAGGTGCCAAGCGAAGTTGTAGTCCAAACAATATGGAGGGCACTAGGTTGCCTACCCCGATCTACTTGATGATATAAGTGAATGTCTAGCCAATCTGATAAAAATCACTGACAACGTTTAGTCTTTTTACTCCAATTTTTCAACAGGCATATATTTCTTTTAATGTTGGGTGAAAATTAAGTTCATTACCAATGAACTTAATTCAGGGTTTTTGAAAATGGCAGTTCTCAATTGGTTTGGTTCTGTACTTTAAGGAAGTTCTGTAGTAGTTCAAAAGTAATCAAGGTTTACCTGCCCTATTAAAGCAAAGTTACGCAGTGCATGTTGGGTTTCATTCTGAACCTAAAATGCTACTGATACCCAGCTGTAAGCATGTATTGATGTAAGCAATCTTGTATTGATGTAAGCAACAATACAAGATCAGGACAAGATCAGGCATATTTACTGGTCCCAAGGAAAAGTGTGGGTGCATGGAGAGTCAGTTGTAAACAAGCACAATTTGCATCCTTACACACCAACACACACCAGGTTACATTAGATTTGGTAATGTGATAACAATTATGAATGTTTTCTAATATTACTAAAGCTTTTCAAATACATATTTCGTGCAGTTCAGAGATGTTTAGAAAATGCTTCATTTCACAATTTAAACACACACACATCACTACCGATGTATTAATTTGGCTTCTGGAGTGATTCAGTATAGATATAAAAACAGACTGTTCAAATGGATCCTACAACTCATTGAAAGACAATAACTTACACTGCAACTGTGTCAGAAATCCAGCTTCAACCAAACTGAACAAATTGTGCTGATGCAAATGTTACATTAAAACTAAGGTTGTGAAAACATGAAGATGGATATTTAAGCATCCCTAGAGAAATTCTGCTTGTTCTTATCCAAAGTCTTTGGCTTTCCTCAGTGTCTGAGGCAGAAAATCAAACTTTGCTTGAATCCAGTGACACCGTAGAGATCTGTGGGGCATCTCTGAAAATATATATATAAGTACGATCAAAACATTTGATTTCCCTGGCAATTTCTCCAAATTTCACCTGAAGAAGATTTCATATGTTTACTTTGGATTTTGCTTTGAGCAAAATTTGTGTGGCAAGTCTAATGAACACTGGTCCTCTGAGTGGGCAGATATTGGAATTACAGGTAACTGATACTTGGTTTATTTTACAATATATTCCATATCTGTGTTCTTTGTGTGGTTGGGAGTTGTGGTGTGGGGAATCTTTTGGAAACAAAGTTTGCAATGTGGTCAGTCATGAACCTCATCTGAACCAAAACAAGACACATTTAATTAAGATACCCATCTCTTCCAGTGCAGTGGTTATTTGATAATTGGTGCAAATGGACAACAGAATTTGCCCTTTAGTTTGCATGGGATAGAATGTTGTTTGTCAAATATGGTAGGGAGCCTAGGTTACTTTCCAATTAAAGTTGCTCATTGGTATAGCTGTGAGAGTATAAGTTTATGAGAAAAAGACAATTAAATTATTAATTCAAAACAGTGTTAAATTAACAGATCTATGCAAATATGTAAGCTCAAGTTGAATAATGGTTATTCCAGTACTCATTCCAAATGCATGGTACACATTTCTGTCTAGCACTCCATAGACACATCGAACTAGTAGATTCAACCTTCAGAATAAGGATGCATATGAATCAGTCACCGTTTTGGTTTTTCTGTTGGAATTTCTTTGAGATGTTAACAAGGATTGCACTAGGTGCCACTCCCCAAAACCAATAACGTTGTACTTCCAATTGCCTAAAATGGATGCACGTATTTTTTGTGTGTATGTGGAGGATAGTTATGCCAAAACTGACAAATAGCTGAAAACAGCATTCACTTTGGGCGTATGGATTTAATGGCAGCTCACCCTTTCACGTTCTGCTTGCCATGGGAAAGAACAGGAGGGCAATATGGAGGCTTATGAATCACTCATTATTTTGGTTTTTCTGTTTGCCCTAGTGTGTTCAGGAAAGGGAAATGAATATAAAGAAAGAATATGAAATTATTCATGAAGTGTTGTATTTTAGGTTGCCTAAATGAAGCAGCTTTTAGGGGATACTATTGTACAAATAGACAGATGGGGAAACAAACCAACCATGCTGTTAGGATGAAGATGAAGGTTTGGTGATGATTTTTGAAGGGGGAACAAGTTACCACAAGTTGACTTCTTACTTCTTCTGTCATCTGCCTATTGAAGTGGTCTCCCTGGTGAGAAAGTATTTATTTATTGATTTCATTTCTATACCGCCCTATAGCCAGAGCTCTCTGGGCGATTCACAAAAATTAAAAACATTCAAAGTATAAAACAACAGTATAAAACCATAATAGAAAATACAATATAAAAGCTCAACCAGACAGCAGCAATGCAAAATTACAAATTTAAAACACCAAGTTAAAATTTATTTATAGACTGTTAAAATGCCGGGAGAATAAAAAGGTCTTCACCTGGCGTCTAAAAGCATGTAATATAGGTGCCAAGCGAACCTCCTTAGGGAGCTCATTCCACAGCTGGGGTGCCACAGCAGAGAAGGCCCTCCTCCTGGTAGCCACCTACCTCACATCCTTTGGCAGGGGTGCACGGAGAAGGACCCCTGAGTATGACCTTAGGTTCCAGGCAGGTACATATGGGAGGAGGCGTTCCTTCAGATAGCCTAGCCCCAAGCCGTTTAGGGCTTTAATACAGCACTTTGAATTGGGCCTGGACTGGCAGCCAATGAAGCTGGAAAAGGACTGGTGTGATGTTAGTAACCAACCGCGCTGCCCTGTTTTGTACTAGTTGAAGTTTCCAGACCATTTTCAAAGGCAGCCCCACATATAACGCATTGCAGTAATCCAAACGAGAGGTTATCAGAGCATGGATAGGCTATCTCTGTCCAGATAAGGGCGCAGTTGGTATATCAGCCTAAGCTGATAAAAGGTGCTCTTTGCCACTGAGTTCACCTGTGCCTCAAGTGACAATTCTGGATCGAAGAGCACCCCCAAATTATGGGCCCGATCCTTTAGGGAGAGTACAACCCCGTCCAGGACAGGGCAAACATCACCTCGCCAGACAGATGAACCACCCGCTAACAGTACCTCCATCTTGTCTGGATTGAGTCTCAGTTTATTAGCCCTCATTCAGTCCATTACTGTGCCCAGGCACTGGTTCAGAATAGCCACTGCCTCACCTGGGTTTGATGAAAAGGAAAGGTAGAGCTTACACATGGAAAATTCCATGTGTAATTTCTTACACATGGAAAAGCCCCCCCCCCCGGTGTGTGTGTGTACGCGCACGCTGTGCTGTGTATATGTGAAAAGTATCAGAGAGAGATGGTTAGAGATTAAGTATACACTTCAGATATTACACAGATACTCTGGTGAGATATCAGACGAGGTGATGCCTCTGAGTCAATGAGATTGAGATACATAGGAGGACTCTTACGTATAGATAACAAGAACCATGGAGGGTATTTCACTTTGAAAGTGTCAAGACAATGTGAATCAACAGTGTGAAGATGAGTACTAGACAAGTGGAGAGTGTGAAGAAGGGGAGAAAGAGAAAATGCCTCTTACGGGTTAGGTGGTTCCCTCATGAGCTTTCAAAAAACAATGAGATGTTGTTGACCTTGTTCCTGAAGTGAACAGTGAATTGCCTCCTTGGTTATTTGTTTAACAAGAGAGCTAACAGGTTTTAGTTCCAATACCGTTGGTATAATACTTCTCACAAGAATGCATATGCATGTGTATGTATTATAGCAGGTCTTGGAGGCCCCATTAAGTTAGCTATTTTATGAATAATGCATAGTAAGATGAACTCCTTGCCCAGCAGGTATTCCAAGAGTGGAATAAGAAAACATCAGAGAATTAAACACAGAGGCAGCTGGAATGGTCTGTCCAAAATCCAATAATTCTTTTCATGGTTTAGGTCTGATGTTTTTTGTTTGTTTATTTTAGGTAGTTAAGGAAGATTTTAAAAGCAATTTTTGGGCTCAAATGCAGCACAGTGGCTAAGAGCGCAATCCTAAGGCCCCTAGACGGTGTCTGGGGGACATGGGATTTTTCAGTTTCTTGGCTCTGAGGTCAGAGACAGGGCTTTGACATTGGAGCCAGAAAACTGTGCTCCCCTCTGCTGCCTCTTTGCTGCCGGTGTGAAGAGAACCACACCGGATGCTTTTACGAGCTCACAAACATGAGCTCGTAAGGAGGGTAAGAGGGCATTCCCACGGACAGGAAGGGAGGGGACGGCTTACACCATATCTCCAGCTTTCCCCAACCTCCATCCATCCCCCTCCCCAAAGCCTCAACTAGACAGGTGAAAATGACCATCTAGTTAAAATGCAGAGGGGGGGGGTACAGCTTGCCTCCCGCCCTACATTCGATACTCATAAGCCTTTGAGTTCAAAGTCTTACAAGTACCCTGTGTTTTAACAATAGGATGGCACCCTAACAGACTAAAGTAGTTCAAAACTTACTTTAGTCCTGACTTATTATGTGGATTTAGTCCAGCCACTCTCAGCTTCAGACCCACATTGACAAGGTGGGGTTAATAATACTGACTGTCCTTGCAATTCTGAGAATTGTGGAGAACAAATGTGATAGGCTTTAAAAACACTACATGAATTATTATTATTTGATGCTAAAGTCTATTACATTTGCCTACGACCTCAGTTTTGCAGCTCTTTCAGCTCTTCTTTTAGGTGAGGAATCGACTGGTCCTATTTCAAAATTAGTTCTGTTAACAATACTTATGTGTCTTCTTATGTTTTTAATTAAAATAATTCCTTTTCATTAGATACCTTTTAAATAAAATTCAGGAAATCTGAAATCAGCTTTGTGTGAATGTATGGGATCATTACTCACTGTATAAGCAGATAGCAAATCACAATTTTTCATCGTCAGAACTAAAGGTTACTAAAGGACAGGAGAGCTGCACTCCACTGCCTGGTAATTTTCAAATCTGGCCATTTTGAAGATATTTGAATAGGAAGTAGCAGTTAAGGCAACGGATATTTATTTAGGTCGATTTCTTGCTGTTCTCTGGTTGGTAGCAGGTAAAATGTTACGCTGCTGGAAAAGGATCCTCTCTACTGGGAAATTCTCTTGACTGAAGTGAATAGGGCTATTGCTGTTGTACACTTCTATTTATTTAATTAGGGCTTTTGCAAGAAAATGTCCCAGGTTGTTTATTGTATACACGTGCACCATAATTCTACCAGTTACTTGACGTGAACAGCTGGACTGTCCCTCTTCAGGCTCTAGGTGGGAGAGTTTCATTATTTGAGTGAGGGGATTCATACGCTAATGAAAAAATAAAACAAATCTGCTTCTTGCACATAGCAAATTAGCATGCCAGGGAGAAGGAGAAGATTATTTGATTTGACATGCTGATTTTCTATGTTCAGGAAACTTTCTTTTCCACGGAAGAACTTTTTAAGATGTACACCCTACCACAGCATTCAGTGATGCAATTCAGGAAAGCTTTATCAATAGCAAATTAGTATTCTGGTTGTACAAATTGAGCCTTTTGTGGAACTAAACTGTGATAAATTTGGTAACATACATACACTCATTGAAGCTGTGACGGCGTAATGTATACAAGCATTTTGAGTATGGCTCACCATCATCACTCTGACATAGATGTATTACAATAGATCTGAGAATGCATTGTTTGTTTTAGTACCTATTTATTTTATATATAAGGTTTTTGAGAAGTAACCCCCCCTCTCTCTCCTCCCCGCACACACATATAAAGGATATGAGGAGTGCTATGCCATATAATTACACATGTAGACTTGAAATAACAGGTAAAGAATACAGAAGCAAAACCGCTTGAATCCCTGTCTAGATAAAATAAAAATAGCTTTGCTGGCACAGACCAACTCAAAATTTAACAGAGATAAGTAAAAACAAGACAAAAGCACCCTCACTGCACTGGGTGGTTAACATCTCCAAATTTTACTACTTCATAGGCACAGTGGGCTGGATCCAGACTTAGTCATACTTAGAGTAGACACATTGAAATTAATGATACTTAAATTAGCTTTGAATAAGTTATGTCTCATTGCTTTCAATGGGACTATTCTAGGGATGAAATCTGCAAAGGAATCATATGA
This sequence comes from Elgaria multicarinata webbii, assembly GCF_023053635.1. Lineage (NCBI taxonomy): Eukaryota > Metazoa > Chordata > Lepidosauria > Squamata > Anguidae > Elgaria > Elgaria multicarinata. The sequence goes on along the minus strand of NC_086175.1, from coordinate 16,495,844 downwards.
GTTAGGATTCCAATGAATCCAACCTGCAGAACCCAACCCTCAGATTCTGCAGTGGACCAGCTTTTCCGGAGTTGCACAGATTCTGCAACTCAGATTCTGTACCATTTTTTTTTTAAAAAAACAACTTTTGGAATGTAACACAAATTTAGCAGTAAAAATATACGTAAAATTAAAAAAGCAACAGCAGCTTAAAATATGCATTTCTCTCATAGGCTAAAGCATGAAAACACACATGGGGGATTTGTGCATTTGTGCAAATGCAAATTTACACAAATTTGGGATATTGGGAAGAATCTGATTCCACCAATGAGCGGATAATGGAATGAAAGGCACCTGACAATCAGCAAAATGAAGATGAAACAAATTTTACAAAATCTGTAAATTATTATTATTATTATTTATTTATATAGCACCATCAATGTACATGGTGCTGTACAGAGTAAAACAGTAAATAGCAAGACCCTGCCGCATAGGCTTACAATCTATCCCTTGTCTGTCTGTGTGTGTATGTGTTGAAAGGTGAAATACCAAAGAATTAATCCTTTTTATCATAGAACATATAAAATAGCACAAGTCTTCAAATTTTTTGGAAGGGAGTAGATTTATTTTTTACAGTTTTAAAATATCAATTTGTGGTCTGTTATGGCCTCGGAAACATAGAAATATTAAATGTGTGGCACCGTTGAAAACATCAACTGCTATTTACACCAGCTGTAAAAAGCAGAGTGCCTTCATACCTATAAACTTTAATAATGAGGGCCAAGGGACACTTTCGCCTGACCTGGTGATGTTTACTTAAGTCTACTTAAATAACTCTAAATCAGCCTATAAGTGTTACAATTTATTTATTTATTTATTTATTTTAAAAAATACAAATAAAAGGAGAAATTACTAAATGTAGGTAATATGACACAGAAATGTCACAGTTTCTTTTAAGGTGTTGTAAAATAATTGAACAGAAAGGGGGAAGGTGTGAAATAGGTAGCTCCTTTGCTTTGAATAGGAAGCATATTCACTATGATCAGTTTTTGTGGACTTTTTCTTATTTCCACCTCCACATCTGCTCTGTACAGATGTTTATTTATTTTTTTACTAAAAGAAATCTGGATGAATCACTTGTAGTCATTTTTGGGGAAAAATACACTTCTTTTGGTATAATACTTCATGTTTTCACATTTTATTGGATGAGCTTTTCTGTTCCATGGAATACATTCTGTTTTTCTGTTCCATGGAAATGTATGGATTACTGAAGGAAAATTGTGTATGGACCATGTCCATTTCTGGGTGGTACAAACAGGAGAAATCTGTGGAGAGAGAGAGAAATCAATGGAGTGGATTTTTCATACATCCCTGCACATGATTATCATTTGTTAGTCTCTGTGCCTTTCAGTCAGAAACCATTCAGAATTAAGTCAACTCCCTCTGCCTTGAAATATATGGAAAACAGTTCACAAAATCTGATCCTTGTGAAAAAAAAAAGATAGCTGCTTTTGGAGATAAGGGTCCCAAACACTTTTCAGCAGAAATGTGTGGAAATAGTAGCCTACACATCCGTACACCTGTTATTAATCTGTCTTTCCCTTAACAAAAGTAGTGCCTTACACCGCATCTGGCTTGCCTGGCCACAGGGATGCCATTGTGACTCAGTGAGGGAAGGAAGACATGAGGACAAATGCCATCGGCATTCTCAAATTGGTGCCACTGGCTGAACCCCCTGCAAATTCCACCATTAATGTTCAATATGTGGGGTCTGACATGCTTGCACCAGCTGTCCAACTGTTGATGGAGTTTAAGCCAGGATGGACAGGGTGGTAGGAAGACCGACAGTGAGCAACAGCCCCCTCCAAAAAAGGCCCAGACAAGTTAGAGTTGAGCCCTAGGCAACTGTTGAGGTGGAAGCCACAGCAGGAAGATGCAACCAGGGAAGAACGGATTGTGTAAACCGTTCCATTTGTGTTTGGCTGATTGTCAGGTGCCTTTCAGTCCATAGAATGAGATTCATTTTGTTTCTGAATTTGTGCAAATTAGCATATGCAAAAATGCACACCCACACCCCAATGCACAAATTCCTCCAAAATCTGCAAATTTTCCTCAAATTTGCACTTTCATGCTTTAGCCTTTGGAAGAAATGCACATTTTTGGCTGAGTTTTTAAATGTTGCTTATTTTTCTATGACAAAAATTGTGCAAAATTCCCAAAGGCTAGAAAAATCATCCACGAACGGAATCTGCCTGATAGAGGAAAATCTGGGCCACTACAGAACCCGTGGGTTGGATTCATAAAAATCCAAACTCATTTGGTTTTGTTGCAGATTTGTCCAATATCCCTAAATGCCATGTACTTAGAACTGGAATGTTCAGAGGAATTCAGAATTCTGTTTCAGGGCCAGTGTAAAGCCCAGTTCTCCCGGAACCAGAAGTCTATCCATGGCATGGATCTACTGGTTAAATCAAAAATTGATGAGGTTGCAGCAGACTGGGTCTGATGCCCATTTTTGTCCCTGCCTGTTCTTAACTTTAGAGTCCCTGGGGGATAGTGCCTAACAAGGTGCTGGAGGAATACAGGTTGATAATCTGTCTTTCCCAAAAAGTAGATCTGTGAACAATGCATCTCAGAGCACTTTTGTTCTGTGTGCTATGCCTATTTTGATTCAGCAGGGGCAATGGTAAGGTGCTGTGAATGTGGCGCATTAATGGGAAATTGCAATATTAAGTCCACTTTCCATGTCCTGCCTGTCAATACTACAGATTTTGAATAGGGCCAATTCCATATGGGTAGTTATAAAGTTGGCCCTGAAGGTGTTAGGTCTTGGGACCTTTCACTTTTGTATGGATTCCTTCTGTATTGGGACCGCTTCCACAGCCACCTCTCTCGGGCCTTAGCTAGACCTTCTGACAATCCCAGGGTCATCCCTGTTCATGTAAATGACACACAGGATATCCCAGGAGCAGGTGGGGATGAACCTGGGACTATCCTGGGATAAACCTTAGGTCTAGCTAATACCTTGGTTTCATGCCGGATGAGACTAATGCTAGATTCAATGGAACATTGCATCTTTCTCTGTTGCTTTTTTCTAGAGGTAATGGGAAAGCAAATTGTGGAAAGCAAGGAAATGTAGTCTGCCAAAGAAGGGGTGGAGGCCTAAAGCAAAAGCAATATACTTGGTTGAAAACCTTGTCCTCTTCATCAGGTACAATAAACCCCACAGGTTTCCTGGCAGATATTCTTTTTGGAGTTTGTGAAATTTTCAGAACTTCTCTGGGGTTCACTGGGGCGTCTGAAGCTCCATGTCTTTGCTAAATAGTGTGCTGATATTGGCAACTGTTCTCCAGGGACAGCAAGAGGAGGACTGGCAGGTTCTTGATGGAAACACAGAGGAGGGAGACAATGTTGCAGTGTTGTCTGTCTGACTCTGGCTTTGGCAAATTAAAGCACAAGAGCAAAATAAATTATTCAAGGCGCTCATGAATTTTTAAGCATACAAACACATCCTGAAATATAGTAGCAGCAGGGTGATAAACCTACTACCCCCTTTGCTGGCTTCCTCAATACTGGCCACTTTTCATGCAACAGCACTCAAGCACAGCCTCTTACGGCACCTACGGTTCCCAGTTCGGGAGTTTGCTGCCCTTGTTTTGTTGGCCTCAGCATTAAAAAAAGAAGAAGTGTTAGCTCACCCACAGCGTTCAAGAATATATCACTGACTGTCCAATGCCACCTCTTGCCTTTTTGTATTTACCGGTGTCTTCTGCTTCAAGGTTTCTGATGCCCTTGAGAAGCTCTAATCATTATTTATATGCAAGAGAGCAGCAACTATTTATTAAGACAAAGTCTGAAGGACCTGTTTGTTGGGAGGAAGGGAGAGGAACATCCTGCCTAATACATAACAAAACATTAAATTATGGATGTAAATTGTTCTTTGACATGTTTAGTGTCACCCGTTCAAAGTTTAAAATTGAGACTTTCAGACCTCCTCTTCATACAGACACTGTTAGCGGTGTTGGCCCTGGGTGGTAAGGCCTTCGGTTATTTGTCTGAGTTAACTGCTTGTCGTCGTCCCCACATTGTCAGCATATTTAATATTTAAAAATGACATTTAAACTGAGTCTGAGGAGTGCATAGAATAAATAAGCCATTCCTAATACCAGAGAGATTGAAGGAAAGTCCTAGAAGAGTTATTATTTAAAACAAAACAACAACAGCAAAAACATCTTTAGATTGGTAAATGGATCCAGATTTAATCATTCTTAGAGCAGACCTATTGCAATCAATGAGACCTAATTTAGGGCCAAAACAGACCTTACTTTAAACCTGTATATAACAGCCACATTTTTTCACATTTATTTTACAGTGGATGCAGGGGGAACAATATTAATTGGGACCCATTACTGTTGGTGAGAGGGGATGAATATGGGGCTTTTAAGACCCAGATTTGACTTGGGCTTTAGTGAAATTCATGCCCATCCTAAAAACATCTTGGTAAGAGTAACACATTTTAAACACTGAAAACGTACCTTTGGAACTTCATCCAAATTAGTAAACTTGGTGTTTTAGTATAACAGGATCCCTTTTGGTTTGCTTGTTTAGTTATTTTTATATTGCCCTTCAGGCTAACAGTTCCTAGGGCAGACCACAGTAAAATACAAGCATCAATAATAAAATCCATGCGATAAAACAAATACAATAAATACATCCTAGTCGAGCAAATCAATCATAATAAATCCAGCAGTAAAACAGTTGTTAAAGTAGGTTGAAATGCAGAATTTAAAAGGCCGAGAGAGAGAAAATGGTCTTTGCATGGAGAAAGACATATCTATTTTACCTCAGATGCTGGGGTACCCGGATAATAGCCTTTACCAATGACCTCAGTACACAGGATATGGGAGTTAGGTTAATAAGGGAAAGGTATCCAGTTCCCACACTGTGTAGGTTTTTTCCCCCATGTTACAGGAACAGCTGTAGAATTAGATCAACTCCCCGGTAGAGAAACCATGCTGACCAGCTTTTTCTGAGTGAGCATTCTAACAGGTGCAATTCTGAATTTACTTAAGGGTGATTCCATACTAATGCCCTTACAACAATCAGCTGCTTGTAGAAATATAATGGCAGGTCCACACAGAATACAAAGTTATGTCCACAATCATTTTTCTGAAATGAAATTGTGGGGAAGGGGGAGGGTGGAGTCCAGTTCCTGCATTTGGGGGATTGATTTTTTAGTTTTATGAGGGCAATTCCAGTCTGGTACACCAACAGAATTTAAACAAAATATTTAGCAAGTAATGCTTGGCTCTAGTGTGGGCTCTCCCACACTAGAAGCCTTTAAGAGGCAGCTGGACAACCATCTGTCAGGGATGCTTTATGGTGGATTCCTGCATTAAGCGGGGGTGGGGGGGTGGACTTGATGGCCTTATAGGCCCCTTCCAACTCTACTATTCTATGATTCTAAGTACAGAATATGAATGAATCAGTTTATTTCTCTCAATTGTGTTCACTCATAGGTCTGTTCCATCTTATTTCTGCATTAATATGTGTAAAATGTTTTTAATATGTGCAGTTATTTACATACTTATACAAATACGTGCTTTTAAAAGTAGTTTCAAAACACACACTTCATATTGTAGTTTTTTTAAAATACCTTCTTCCCAAATAGGATTTTAAACACACCCTTTATTTTTTTGAGCTGAGAACAGCACTGAGACATTTGTTTCAATCTGCCAATGGGTGTCGATTAGGTCAGTTCATATCAAAATTCACATGACAGAATGCCTCAGGCCAACATTGTCACAGAGAAGGGTGAAGGGATCTTCCGGATCTTACCCCCCATGTGCTCCATGGTGCAAACACTTGGGCAACCTATTTCTCCCTCTGTGTTCAGGGCTGAGTCCTCAATAATCTCCCTCAGCGCTTGCTGGATAGCTCTCTGCCTTCCTTCCCCTGCCTCTCCATGCAATGAAATGCCAATTTTATAGTGGAATCTCACAGGAGAAAGAAGTGAATTTATACAGGGCTTAAGTAGAGCAGGCAAGAAGCCAGGCCACCTTTGCAAGCTCTCTCATTGGCAGTCATTTCCATGAGGGCACTGACATCCTTTGACGGTGGGGTGAAGACAGGGAGAGAGGGGAAGGGGATTGGCTGTCAGGCAGAAATTCGGAGCGTGGGGTTGATTGGCTTGTTTTGCTTGCCTTGACAACCTTAAATCAGCCCAACCCTGGTGCAGCAGATGTGTTTTGCTGCTGCTGCACCTACAGTTTCTAGATACAAGGAAGTAGCAACAGTAGCAGCCTGAGCTTCCTTCCCATTGCTGCCTTGTGCTAAGCATGGTGTTCGGCTGCTGTGCCTGGAATCTCATCCTTTGTAGCTCCTTGCTGCTCCTTTTTTGCCCAAAGTTATTTGTGAATCCCACTACAAGCCTGGGAGGGAGATCGATGCTGCCCAATTCATCTCCTTCTCCAAGTCATCCATCATTTCCTTTTTTCTTGTCTCTGTTGCTTTAAGGAGGGGCTGGGTCATATTATGTCTAGCCCAGCCTTCTGCATGAATTTGGTTTTCTGTGTGAAGGATCATCTCCTCCTATATAAGGCTACCCTAACCTTGAGATCCAGGGGCACTCCCCAAATAAGGTGAGGCAGGTGGCTAGGGAGGGGCCTTTCCAGTGGTGGCTCCCCAGAGAACCTTGCCTGACATCTATGTCATGGTCTTTTACTTTTCTCATTGTTTAAAATCTCAAGATGGAAACAATTTAGTGCTTTTAAAATCTGTTGTGGTGTTTTTCCTGATGATGTTTTTAACCTTTTTAGATACGTGTTATGTTTTATTTATTATTCTCTGAACTACCCAGAGGACTCTGGTGTTGATGGGCAGCATACAAATGCCATAAATAAATACATAATTTTGGATGAGCATTCAATCATGTGAGTCCCGTAGAGATGGTCAGATCTGCCAACACTGGTTCTGTGGATTTCCTCCTCCCCACCCCCCTCCATATCTGCTCTATGATGGTTCCATCCAAAGTAATGGTGATGGTGTTTTACAGGGAAAAATAATAATCTGTGCACTTTTTTTAGCACTTTTTTCAAATGCCCTCAAATAGATTCCCCTATTGACTATAGAGTGTTTGTGCACAGGTTAGAAATGTTATGCACTATTTTTTAGCAAATGAATGCATGTTGTCAAACACATTTTTCGGTATGGATTTCTGACTGCAAATGACATTCATTTCTGCATTCAATCCCAGGAGTTGCAGATCTGGTAAATCTGTGAAGACAAAATTCAGCTGAATGAATTTCTCACCCATCCCAAGTCTTCATCTGCATTCTGAAGTGTTACAGTTTAGCACGTCAATGAGAGACACCTATCTGTATACTATACTATGCCAAATCTACACTAGCATTTCTTTTTTTAAAAAATGTATAGTACCTACTGTGGGTGTGCCCAGTGGGCATATCAGGTGATTTCTTGCATTTCTGCTAAGGATTCTCTTGTTGAATTATGTTAAATCTATAAACTGGAGATATGGCAGGCATATCCACTGGCATGCTAAATCGTAATGATGTCACAGCTGTTGTCACTTGAAGCGGCCACTGTTATGTTGGGAAATGAAATAGAAGGAACAATAATGGAAAGGAATTGCATTTTTATCTTTTTACATGTGCTATCGCAGTGTTCTTCTTCCTGTTAAGAAATATACAGCTTTAATTCCTGGGGTTATACTTTCCCACAACATCAGAAGTACTGTATGTGAAGGGGGAATGGATTCAGTTTAAACTGCATCATTCCAGTTCAGTGCAAGGTGTATGTCTCATTTCTTTCATTAAGGTGTACTTCCAAATATAGTCCAATTCAGCCATCTTGTTTAGGGAATATCGAACACATGAGGTGTGTGTGAGAGGGTATTTTTTTCATCTTTCGCATATCGAGAGGAGCCTTTTGTATCCATGTAGGCTCCTTTCACAATCTAGAAGCCTGGGGGGAAACGTCTCCTTGCCCTCAACGTGTGGTGAATGGACAACAGGGAGATGAGGAAGGTGAGGGTCAGTCTGGGGTGGAGCTTTCTTTTCACCCTTCCCTAAAGCAGAATGCATGATGTGACCCAATCATAAAGAGGACTTATGGTTCATTCAGTCTTCACAGACTGTAACAGCTCAGGCAAACATGTGGCGTATTGCGTATGCAAATGCTACACCAGGTTAAAATCTCTCTTCATGTGGAAAGCTAGCATGCGAGGAATAAAGTTTCTATCTCAGTTTTCCCCCTTATATTTGTTTACTATGTTTATATCCTGCCTTTTTTCCTCCAAGGAACCCAAGGAGGCTTACATGATCCTCCGGCTCTCCATTTTATCCTCACATCAATCAGATAAAATGAGAGGTTGAGAGGCCGAGAGCCAGTGAATGGTCCTATGTCATCCAGTGAGCTTCATGGCTGAGTAGGGACTAGAACCCAATTATCCCGAGTCACAGTCCAACATTCTAACCACTGCATATTGGATCTTACTGACATGCCTGATATCTAGTATTTTCATGGAGATTTTAACATGGTTTGGGAACATTCAAGCATGTGCAATTGTGGTTGGTCCAGTTGTTTCAGAACTGAGACTGGGCCGTGTGCCTCACTGCATGTTTTAATTGACCCTTAGAGCCCCTTCATATATTACAGAAATGAGAAGATACAAGCTTGTAATGGTATGTGGGCAAGCTGGGACATGGCCGGCATAGCTGGATCAGAAGGAAGCAAAGAGGCAGGGAACAGACCAGCTGGGTCTCAGCAAGAGTCAGAGCAAACTGAAGCAAAGGAAGCGGAAGAATAAGGAAGGTGATTCAGTGCATGGGGCTCTAGACAGGAGGTGTTGACTAGCCTACCAGTACCATTTTTCAGCTTTATTTTATGTGCAAAGGGAGTCTGAAGCCAAAGAGACCTCAAGGAGACCTCAAGCGGCCTTGAATTTCAGGGCAGTGCTGATGAGCAATGATTCCAACTGTAATCTATTTGTATTTCCCACAACTTACATAGACCATGGAGTATTCATTGGGCTGTGTATGCATGTTCTGTAGCGAATCAGGATTCCCTGAAGCATAACCATGCAATCAAGAAACGCTGCATTTGACTTTGATTTATGTTGCTCCAGAAGGCTGTGAACATGGTATATTATTTCTGAAGCACATACTTGCTTTTTTGTGTAACATGTGAGATATACATTGAAAGAGACAGTGGAAACTCTTACATTGTCTTTCCATTGGCGAAACTGTACTAGGATCATGTATAGACTCTGCCTGTAGCATATGTACACATTGCACTAAATAAGCATAGAACAAGCCTAAATATACTCTTTCCAAGAGAAAACATTGTGGTTACTGAAGGCTTCCGACAAGAGAGAGAATCTGCCATCGGTACAATATTAAATTTCATCCTTGACATGCAGAAAATGACAACACTGAACCTATTAACCTTCTGCTCTTTAACAGTAAATATGAGCATTCAGCAACTATTCCTTCTGCCAGCAACTAAGACAACTTTATTAAAAGTTGGATCTCATGATGACAAGATGACATCATGATAAATGGGAATGCATACCAATGTGGTTAGCTTCCTTCATTATTAGTGGTGTATACTGAGAACGAACACAGGTACACAAATTGGGGCAGACATTTCTATATGAGCTTGTCCTTTGGATTTTTCATGAGTGTGTGTGTGTTTGTGTCACTATTTCCCAAGACAGGGCATAAGATCCCACTTTATAAAAGAATGGTTTTAAAGAGTCACAAGTGGAGGAGGGAGGGTAAAAACTAAGGGACGGTAAAAAGCAAGAATTTTCTTTTTAAAACAAAATAGGAAGCCTAATAGAATTTTAAGCATTTTAAAATAGCATTAAAATGAACCCTGATAATATAATTGATTCCCAAATGGAAGAAGCATATGGGGACATCATTCACAACGCATCATGCTGCGTTGTGAAATGCCCACCACCTCCCCTCTCCACTGCAGTCCTGAAAGATCCCCAGGATTGAAGATGAGGAAGGAATCATCTATCTATTTGGTTTCTCTCTGTTCCCCATTTTTCGGGTTTAAGTTCAGTTCATCCTAAACTTTGATATATATTTTAATTCACATGAAAATTCGTACATATTTTTGTGCACATTTCTCCTAATACATGCATTTTCCCTTAAAATAAACAGTTTACAAGCAATTGCCCTAACACAGTGCATTGGGAATGCTATTTTATTAATATTTGCATTTTTGTGTGCACTTCCCCTAATATACACTTTTTTATTATTGGGGAGTGTAAAGTGTCAATCGGAGAACTTCTCTACAAAGTTTGGAGAAGTGCGAATTCCAAAGGATTGCTGAGTTTTGTTTTTCTGTACTGAGCCAGAAGTGTATAATTGGGTAAGTTTGTATTAAAAGGCAAACCAAGCGCATTTCTCCCCATCCCTGCTGAAGAGAAGAGGGAAGACCCTGCTTGGGGAAATAATATGTACAATAACCTCGTCCTCCTGTGTGCCCTGAATCAAAGTGACGAGGTCTTGCATTTATCCCAGTTTGATATGCTCTAATACCTTCTTTTAATTCAGCACTACTCTGTGCCTTCTTGGTCTTGCCCAAGAATAATCTTGGGCTAAATTATTCTTACCAAATTGTAAGCTCTTTAAATTTCTAATTTTTGCATTTATGCCTATTTTCTAGAAACATCTTAATGTTCTTTCTGCAACTATATTTGAATTTTGGGTGGGGGTGCAACAGGCTGGTAAGAGAAGAGAAACACTCAGACAACGATAATGCACTTCATTGAACCAATGTCTATTGGTAAGAACTCATTGTCATTCAGCTGCAAATATAGCACCATAGTTGCCAGCATATTTTGGTGCTGACAGAAGTGATTGAATGCTCTCCTGCTGCAAGAGAACCCCTCCTTGTCCTCTGGAATGGGAAAAATGGGCTTCATCCCCTTAGCTCCATTAATAGTGTTCAGATACTAATGAATCCGTCTTGCAATATTGAATTTACACCTGCTGATAGCTACCAACTCAGGCTTGATTCAAGTCAGATATATAGATCATTTAGGGACCATGGACAGATTCAAGGCAATAGCATTTTTGGAAAATGAGTATGAAAGCACAATATGACACTAGTCCATATCAAAAATGGATGGATAGGTAAAAAGGTAGTTTTACATCTGAAAGATTCGTTCAGATTATTAATCTACATATCCATCTAAAATGGCTGAACCATTGTGCTGGAAAACATTAAATAAAAACCTTTTACATTTTTAAAGTCACAATGAAGCTACTGATTTGCACTATTCATCTTAATTTTTTTAAAAAAGAAAAACTGAGAAAGAAGAAAAAGGCCAGTCTAACCCACTATCAATATATTCTCAGATTTTACAGGTGTAGGACATCATGTTATAGAGAAATAGGTCTGTGTTCATTCATGTAGAGTGAACACCACCTCAGAAATTTTGTCAAAACATTTCTGGTTTCTCTGGAAATTGGGTTTCTCATGAGGAGAATGTCCTAATTCATTTTAATTTTTGTTCAGATGAACTCTGTGGACAACCTATGTATGGATGAGTGAAAGTTCCTCTTTCAAAGAAAATTTTAATAATCTAGCATAGATTTTCAATCTATCCCATTTTGGTTTCTTTTAAAATTTCTAAGATGTTTTCCTTGAGGATGACCCCATGTTTCTTTTGTGTTAAATTATGATAGCATCTCTCTCTCTCTCTCTGCTACCAAGACATAGCCAATAATTTGTTTCTGGGGTCAAATGGAATTTAGATATATAACAAATAGATTTTTTCCTTTTGTTTCTTTGGTGTATTAAATTATCATATTTGCCTTGGCTCAGAAGAATGAATTCCAAGTGTTTAGCTGGTATGTGTGATGGGATTATGTTTTCCCCCCATCTCTCACCTCATTTTAAAAATCTACTTCATCAGAGTTATCGCCTTAACATATTATCATTGCTTCAAATCCTTCCTCATAATATGTCTGTTTTGCATGGTATCTTAATCCTTATCCCCAATCTTAAACAAGCTTTATATACATGTTCACATGTTTCCCTCTCTCCCTCTATAGCTTTCCCACTATATATTAACAATTGTAAGGTCCTTGGGAACAGGGAACTTTTCTAAGCTGTCCATGTAACACCGTACACTAATGGTACATTGTATATCATCATCTTCATGCAAAGAAGGGAATGCATATGTCCCATTATATGGGTATATTAAACTATTTAAAACAATAAAAATGTTTTTGGGACAGATCGTTCGTCTTCTGCTATTAGATTCACACATTGCACTGCCACTTTGCCACCTATATGCAGGTGTTTTGCCACCTGGAGTCATAAAATGTGAAGGGGAGATGCAGAACTCCAAAAATGCAGGAAGACGCAGAGAACATGCTCTGGGGACCTTCTTAAAGCACACCTCTGCATCACACTTTGCATGTTTAGGTGGCAAAACACAGCTGTGGTGTGAAGTGTAAATTGGCTCTGAGTTGCTTGCTAAATGCCATATCTAAGATAACATGTATTTACCTATGATGTTTTGACATGTAAGTTCTTGGTATGGTGAAAAGGTTTGTTTATTCCTGTTAGGGGGTAAAAACACATCTATTTACCACAAGGCCAAATTTAGTAGTTTTCATGCACATTAGGGACGTTACGATACTAGGGATATTTTTTTCAGTCCAGTTTATTTCCCATTCCCTCCAATTTCACATATTACAAATTGTCTGGCAGAGGGAGGGGCAAACACCCAAAAAAGAAAAGAAGAAAAGTTGACAATTACCTGAAATGTTACATCCTATATATGGTAAGTGAATTCGGACATTGAACAAAAGCAAATTACAACACTAAAATTAGGTATTTCAAAATGCTGCTTGAACGTGGCAGACTTTTTAGCTCATTATTGCTGAGGAATGTAGCTTAGAGCGGAGAGTTAAGAGATGAAAATACCTCATGAAGTGGCAGCATGAATGAGGCTTCAGAGATTTACAAGGTGGTTTTCTAAAGTGCTCCTACTAGGCTCTCAGAAGGTTGCATTCATTTACTAGCTGAAATTCATTTAGAGGGGGAGGCCTGAGATATTGTATAACCTTCCCATTCATGCAAATATAGTGCAGCCTCATTCATTTCAGCAACTCAGGATGCTTCAAATGTGTGGGCAATCAGAAGTACACACTATTACTAAGCATACACGTAGCACTTTTAATTATTATTTTTTGCAATGTGCTTTAGATAATAAGACAAGATAATTTACACAGGATTAGGTTGACATGGAGCTGTTACTTGGGCCAGGCAAGAGACTGAATGAGGATAACTAATGGCTGCATCTTATGTTACAGACTGGAGACATAGGTTGAAAGGAAGGCAGATGTCTTGTCAGAATGGATAGTGTATAAGTCTGGCTCCGAGACAGTCTGTTGCACTTCCAAATTCCATTAAAGGGTTTGGCAGTTCACAGGTCTGGCTAGGAACCAAGTGTGTATTACCCATACCGACAAGACCCCTGCAATCCTTTCTAAAGACATGAAAAAATCATTCTCAGACTTTAGGGTGAAATGTGAGAAGTAATCCTAAGAGTCCCTGATTACAGAGATTTTGCTATAAGGGATTTTCTTGTTTCCTTGATAAACCCCATGATGGATTGTTACATTTTACAACGTTGTGTGTGACATAATAATTTCAACCAAATGAATTTCTTAATAGGGTGTTTTTTTTAAAAAAAAAATGCCTCGAGGAGAACTGTGACATATTCATTGCAAAGTCATGTAAACCTACAAGCCAGCTGTATATGAGCATTATTGCACAGTCAGGTTTCCAGATGAAAATGGAAGGTGCCTCATGCATTTGTGTGCCTTAATGCATTCACAAGGCATTGCCACATGTACCATTACAGCTGCTTTCCCAGATCTGTTGGCCTCTAGACGTGATGGACTACAGCTCCCCTCATCAACAGCTAGCATGGTATGGGGTGATGGGACTTGTAGGTCAAAACATCTGGAGGTCACCGGGTTGGGGAAGGCTACACTAACATTTTCCTGTAACTGTCTGAACCCTTTTTACTAGAAGACTGCAGAGCCTGATCTACACTACTGCTTTAAAATGCTTTATAACAGTTTTGACAACAGTATATGGAGTGTGTCCTGTGCCCCAACAGTTGTCAAAATTGTTATAAAGCACTTTAAAGCAGTGGTGTAGATCCTGCCCCTGTCAGGAAAGTAAGAAGAGAATGGTATAAATCATAAGACTGCAGTGAAGTCCTGGGAAGGAAATGAGAAACTCTTCCTAAGTTTCCTAAAGGTCAGGACTTCAGTCATCAAACAACCATGCTTCTGATATCATATACTAACCATGGGAGGGAAATTTTGAGTTGTTGTACTATCTATTCCCATGCTTATTTAAAATGACTTAAGGTGTAGCTTCCCCCATGGAGACACAGACTGCACACATTTTTCATAGCTAGTACAACAACTCATGTGCATGACATGTGCTGGCTTAGTGTTGTATGATCTATATAATCAGGGGAAGAGGAAATGCATTCATAGATTGATGAGGAAATGGTATGGAATGGATTTGAAGGTGAATCTATGGGTAAGTGGCATGGACTGGAAAAAGGCTGACTGACTGTTAGAGCAGTATGACAATGACGTAGGGAGGTTGTGGGCTCTCTCACCCTAGAGGCATTCAAGAGGCAGCTGGACAACCACCTGTCAGGTATGCTTTGAGGTGGATTCCTGCATTGAGCAGGGGGTTGGACTCGATGGCCTTGTAGGCCCCTTCCAACACTACTATTCTATGATTCTATGTCCATCCTGAATTCCAAGTCATTCAGATTACAGATAATTGCACTGGGGGGAGGGGCATTATTTGAATCAGAGCTTTGTGTAACTCCCCCACTGCTCACCCAAATTTTGCTAGACATATTGAAAACATTTTTCTGCTTCCCACCAAAATCCTCACAGAGTGTTTGTGTCTGCATGTAGCATTAAACTATAGGTTAACATTATAACGATGATGAACCGCCGAGAGAGCTTGTGAACCGCCCAGAGAGCTTTGGCTATTGGGCGGTATAAAAAGGTAATAAATAAAAATAAAGTAAAATAAACGATGAGCTACATGTTCCCTTCTCCTCTGGTGAGACTGCAAATAGATCAGAAGCTCTCACATCGGTTTTAGAGTAGGTTCAGAAGTAGAGTAGGCTTTTTTCAACAAACCATTGTTAAGATTAAGGACAGTTTGTCTTGGTTCGGTGGCTGCGCAGGATGGGGGAGCACATGAACCTGGGGTTCAATGCAGCTCGTTCGTGTAACACTAAAATATGATTCAACACTAAATGTCCAAGTCAGAGAAAAGCCTCAGTCTTGTGGGCTCTTCCCACGTGGCCAGGAGAGAGATGTCTGCAGCACTTAATTTAACTTTACATGAACCCTGATTTGTTATGCATGAACCAGATAGCATGGATTAAAACCAGCTCTGGTTAGTTACACAACCCAATCTGTGGTTTTCATGTGTGTATGTAGTGCTAATGATATGGTGATACATATAAACCAGCCCACTGTGTCCAAGCAAGAACCTCCACATTTCACTAAAATTCAGTAATAAATATAACTAGAATGCTTTGAAGAATTAACTATCTAATTGTTGATGTCTTATATTGCCTATGCTAAAACAGAAACATACACAGAAAGATCAGTGTTCATAATTGAATAACTACTTTTCCTAAGGAAATTATTGTTTTCCTATTTAATCCCTTTTTAATTTTCTAGTTAATTCCTATTTTATATTTATTTTATTTCCAAATGGTGATGCTTTGAGACATTACAGTCTCATATATATATATATATATATATATATATATATATTAAAAAATCTCACTGGGCATAGCAACTGCTCCCTGCACCTTTCTCATGATTCCTTAGGGATGTCATTTGCACCTAGGTATAATGAAAAAGGCAACTCTTTCCTTTAAAATTCAATATAATTGATATAGAGCTAGAGTTCTGTGATTTCAACCAAAGGTAACAATTTAATCAACATTTCCTCCATTGTACCACTTTGTGGAGTAGGTGCCTGTTTCAAATGATGATTGAAAAGCATGTTACCTCTTATATTATATCTCTGAACCTTACACAAGGGCCATATTTTGCGCGTTAAGATGTAATATGTTATCTGTATAGAAGAGTGTGATTCAGTGGTAGTGTGTATTATGCGGGGTTTCAAAATCCAATTACTTGTAGGTGAGATCCATCAAAATAAATGGAACTTAGTTCCAAGTTACCAGGGTGCAATTCTAATCATACTTACTATGATTAAGCAATTCGCATTGAAGTCAAATTATGCTTACTCGGAGAGGCTTACTTCCAAGTAGAAAATAGTTTCAATTGGGATGGAATGTCACCATCTAGTTGCAAGGTATGCATCATGGCATGGAAAGAAAGAAAGAAAATGAAATGGAAAGAAAGAGGGCTTGTTTTGCATTATCATCATGGTTTTAAATAGTGCTCCTTCTAACCAGATAATTGTCTGGGGTATATGATGCTGATAAGCAACTTTTAGCCAGCTCAGTGCCTGGATGGGCAAAACCTTGTAAATTCTGAGGTAAGCAGCTCTGGTGTCCCCAAAAGAAAGGCATGATAAGTGTAATAAATCATAATCAAGTGCTGATTCGCCATGAAGATTTGCATTTGGATGAAAAGTTGGGTGAGGGGAAATGACATACATGTTTGTGAAAGCTCTGAAGTTGAATGAAGCCCTGAAGACTCATTAATTTCAGTAGGGCCACAAACACCTGACTTTCACTGGATTGAGTCGTCAGCCAGTAGTTCTCACTGAGGAAAAAAAGGAAAAGGAAAAAAGATCATGTGATTTAGTCCATAGCTAGACCTAAGGTTTATCCCGGGTTCATCCCTGCCTGAGCGCTGGATGCCCTGTGTGGCACTTAGATGAACAGGTTTGACCCCAGGACAATCCTGGGATAAACCTGATGGTGCTATATAAATAAATAATAATAATAATAATAATAATAATAATAATAATAATAGCTATGGCCTTGATATGAATGGATGAATGTGATAAGTTTATCAATAAACAGTGAATATATTATTAGGTTTTCTTACTGTGTAATTGCATAGTAGTGTTAACAGTGATCTTCGTTCTTGAGCAAAACAATGTAGAAGTGTGGAAAACAACTGAATTTTGAAATATTCTTCATTGTACTTAAGAAAAATTACATAAATTCTAAAGATATTTGGGGCAGCTGCATTCTATAATACAGAAGAAAAAGGATACTGTATAGCTGGGAAAGGCAGAGGTGGGAACATTTATTTATGAGGAAAGGGTAAAACACTTGGGAATGTTTTAGCAAGAAAGAAGATGAAGATAAAGAGGAGCATGCTAGAATGGAATGGAAAGAGTTGAGACTATTTCTCCAATTGTCCCATAATATTAGAACTTAGGCTGAGTCAATGAAGTTGATTTACATTTGGTTCAGGGCAGGAAGTATGTGTTCACATGATACAGAAAAGATAAAGGCCACCAGCCTGCACGTTGCTGGGTTTTTTTTATTTATTTATCACACGAGTGTTATACTGTGCAATCACTGTGAATTGCCTGCGAAGGGCTCCGAAGTTTTCCACCTTATAATCTTCTTTATTGTGATGTACTCCCATGCATCTTGCCTTAATTGTGCAATAAAGCCAAATTTAGCCCCTACTTTTTAAGCGTATCTTCCAAGCCACCGCTGGGGCGCAGGAGCAGGATTTTAAAGAAATGCTTACATCTGTGTAAGCTTTAAAGAAAAAGACACCAAAATTGGCACAGTAATATATATTAGGGAGAGCTTTAAGCATACCAAATTTGAATTGAATTGGTTAATCTGTTGATTTTCTATGATTTTTTTACATTTCCCCCCTTCAACTCACTTCCTGGTATGCAAAGGATCGCTGTCGCCCAGTAGCAAAAACAACAACAACCGCGAAAGCTTAGCACTACGGGGATAATCCGAGGGAAGCAGGTATGTGGGATGAAGCTTTAGATGAACTTTTGGCTGATGTAGCTAAGCAGTTTAGCAGTTGACTACTTAGATGAAAAGATAAGACTCTTCCATAAAGCCAACATTCCCCAGCTTT
This sequence comes from Elgaria multicarinata webbii, assembly GCF_023053635.1. Classification (NCBI taxonomy): domain Eukaryota; kingdom Metazoa; phylum Chordata; class Lepidosauria; order Squamata; family Anguidae; genus Elgaria; species Elgaria multicarinata. The sequence continues at coordinate 16,477,716 of NC_086175.1, read as the reverse complement.
GTTGGGCCATGCTGTCTAAAGATTGTGGGGGATGTCATCCAGCATCTGATTGGGGAAAGCTACATTAAGCAACATCAATTGATTGGAAATGGGACAATAGTAACAACTAATTGGTGATAGCAAGTTGCACTCTTTCTCCTTTCCGACTATCAAAAGCTTATTGGGAAATTCTCAGGCACCTATCCTTTAAAGCACATGGCGCTCTGTGCGGCTCTCTCTACTCACACACCTTGCAGCCCTCTCCCCCTCTTACGAATCTTAACAGCTTCAAGTATCATTAACAAACCAGGCAGGCTTTTGTCCAGGAACAGAGCCGTTACAAATAAGTGCCTTAACACTCTGCACACGTTAATGCGACAGAACACGGCTTAGTACCAATTTGCAGGCACTAAAATCCTTTCGAATGCTGCTCCCCCTCCATAGGGCAAATCACTTGAAAACGCGCTAATTGTCAGCCACACTCTTCTGAAAGATTGTGGGTCGATGCCAAGCACTAATATGCTTTTCAGTGTGCTTGGATTGAAACATCTAACCAGTAGCCATCCTGTCTTCTGTTTTCCACCCGCCACACACACACACTTTGAACTTTCCTCAATGAGGAGAGGAATGTGTTTTTGACAACTGAGAAGAGTTTGTCTTCAGGATGGTCATGGTGCATTATCCCAATTCAAAACACACTGTATACAATTCACAATAACATGGAATCTACAGGGAGGTGGGGAAAATATATTTCTTACTAAGAAATTTACTATGTATACCTAGTAAAGTATATCATGAAACAAAGGCCACATAGAAGATTCAAATGCAACAACAACTTTAATAAATGGTATTTACTGAAAACAGGTTGTGCAACAGGTTCCTACAAGCAAGGCTGAACTGGAAACTGAAAGCACATCTAAGAAATGAGCTGGGCACTTCCAGGTATGGGAAGCCAGGACTGGCAATACACTACACTTAGCATTTGTCTATCCATTTTAGAGTGTCCCAAGCTATACACATAAAATATCTCAGTAGCCTAGTAGGAAGAGTCAGTGCTAATATCACCATATTGCCCAACCAGCAAGTTCATTGTCAGTGGAAATTCTGAACAGGGAAGCTTCGCTTTCTTAGGCACTGCCCTGGGCTGGCTTGAACAGGCTCACATTTTACAACTGGGCTGGATATATTTTAAGGAACTGACTGATCTCTGTTTGCTGAGATTTTTCTGCATTCCTCATATGGTACTCAGCCTAGTTAACCAGGTGTGAAGAAAGTAAACCTCCTGATGTTTGGGACATCAACTCACAGCCTTCCTGGCCATTGGCCATGATGGTGGGATGTCTGGGAGTTGAAGTCCAAAATGCTTGGAGATCTATCTTCTATCTATCCCTTGGTTAATTGATTAAAAAACCTCACTGCTTACATTGTGCCAGGGACATGGTAGCCACTGCAGTGGCTGTACCGTTGGTCAATGCTGGAAAATTGAGAGCCGCAATGTGGCATCCTCCACCTAGCCCAGAACCTCTTCCTGAAACAACAGCTCTGAAGTGGCTCCCACCATGCCACTGTCATAGCACAAGAAGGGGGGCTGATTAAATGTTCTCTCCATGAGGGTTAGTAAGTTGATTGGCCTTTCATTTCTTAAGATCTGTTTTTAATGGGGACATTTTCTCTTTTTCTTTTGGGTGCCAACAGAGCTGAGGGAGGCTTCTGCAAAGTGCCACCTGTTTTACCAGGCAGCAGAGGCAGGTTGCTGAAAAGTCACTTTACATTTTCTACAATACACTTAGGAAATGTGCTGTATTGTGGGGAATTAAATGTGGTGGCTTCCCACAACCATCCATCCAGGGTGGGTGTGTGGGAAGGGAAGGGGGCAGACAGCAACACTGTTGGGCCTTTTCAGTGGCCATTGCTAGACCAGGGCCTGGAGGAGGGAAAATCTTGCGATGTGGTGATCGCGAGATCCTCACCCCAGTCTACATGTTGTGCATGACATCCTGAGGAGCTGCGTGCTGCATGCCCGGCTCCTCGTGGTTACTCACGAGGAGCCGGGATGAATCCAGGATGGGTGCCCACACGTCCCGCGGTCTAGGGTTCATAGTAACAGATAAAGAGAGTATTAAAACCAGATCAAACATCAAGGCACACAAGGAAAAATTAAAAAAAATAAAAACAGCGAAGTCAAAATAATGGACACAGCATTATCCACAAACTCCCCTTATCCAACTCCAAATATTCCGCACAGTAAGATGTGCTTATTGGCTTTCTACAACTCTTAAATGAGTTTGCCAAGTGAATAGGAGCCTCGACAACTCAAACAAACAACCCAACCCTCCCCTGCTTGTAGTAGTCAATAGGTGTAGTTTGAATGGACCAAGGCAACCTAGTATTGGGCCCATACGATTTGGCAACTGCAGGTGACTGTTGTGGTTTTTACCCCTCTACAGCACAGTTTCCACTCATCTGGGATCCCCCTACCCACCTTGGCTTTCAGTACTTAACGTTACTAAAATTCTTCCCTCTGCCTGTTTTCGGGCAGCTCAGTTTCCATTAAGGTCGCAATCTCTGCTGAACTAGGAACAAGCTCTTCTAGACAATAATAAATGTAGAAATGTCCATGCTACTGTCAGGCCTGGTGCACTGTAGCTTTCCCTTGAAAAATGGGCCGCAAGTGAATTTCTGTCTCTCTCAGGTCATTTTCATGGCTAAGGCAGTGGGGATAGTGGTTATCGACTAGCTGAGGATTTATGGCCAGGTTGGACTATCCTTGTTCTTCTGTACATTGGATTGTTTCTCACTAACATCATAAATAACGTGCAGTGTTTCACTCAAACTGATGAACACAAGAGGTTGTATGCGTGTGCATGCTGTGTGTGTGAGTGTGGCGCTAATGCAGAAAACATCTTGTCACCTATATACATTGCATTTCCTATGACAAGACCTCAAGGAGAAATACAGTGAGAGTGACGATGGTGCTACTGTCATTTCATGCATTGTTCCTTGTAACTTAGTTGGTCAATGGTATGGTGCCAGAGATGGGTGAAAAATGCATTTCAGTTTGGTTTTACTAAGAATATTTTTTATTTGTGTTGCACCCTGCCTCGATCCAGAGGGAGAGGCGTGTAACAAATAAAATTATTATTATTATTATTATTATTATTATTATTATTATTATTATTATTCTGAAATCTGCAGAGTTATCATGTTATTTATTTATTACATTTATATGCTGCCCAATAGACAAAACACTCTGGGCGGTTAACAACAATTAAAACCACAAAATACATCATAAAATACAATACAAAATGTAAAAAAGTACAATCAAACTAAAACTTAGCAGCAGTGCAGAGCTTTAAAATACAACAACAGGTTTAAAACAACTATGTTAAAAGACCAAAATGCTTGGGAAAATAAAAAGGTCTTCATCCTGTGCCGGAAAGAGAACAACATAGGCACCAGGTGAGCCCCTCTGAGAAGCTCCATTCCACAACTGGGGTGTCACAGCAGAAAAGGCCGTCTTTTCGGTAGCGATCCACCTAACTTTCTTTGATAGGACCGCTGAAGAAGATCTTATTGTCCAGGCCGATACATAGGAGAGGAGAAGGTCCTTCAGATAACCTGGCCCCAAGCCATTTAAGGCTTTGAATGTTAATACCAGCACATTGAATCGCGGGTCAAAAATGATTGGCAGCTAGTACAGATGGAAAAGTACTGGCATGATATGGTCACATATTTGAGACAAAAGAATTTGAGATGAACAGGAATTAAAAATAAGTAGGATCAGAACCATGGCAGTGCAGGGCCTTCAACTCCCAACCCAGACAACCTATCTAGAGGGATACCATGGTCAATGGTACCGAAAGCCACTGTAGGGTTTAAAACAATTAACATGATTGTCCTTCTCTTGGCAAAGGTCATCCCACAGGGCAGCCAAGGCCTGAAGACTGATTGAAATGTGTCTAGATAATAAATTTCAATGAAGTTGACTGCCAACCACCCACTCAAACACCTTGCTCAGGAAGGGGATGATGGCCACTGGCTTGTAATTGTTATCCAGTTTAGGCTTTTTTTCATTAGTGGCCTAATGATTGCCTCCTTTTAAGCAACTGACAGCACACCTTCTCTCAAGGAGGAGTTTACAATCTCCTAGACCCAACCTGATATTCCCTCTTATTATATGTAATAAATGATAAAGGGCAGTGCTTTTTGCACAGGCACCTTGTCTGCATCCTTGGGCTTCAATAACTGAAACTCATCCAATAAAACTGGACCATATTGTGCTCTGGGCACCTACTGGAACTGCATTAATTGTGGCGTCCAATTTGCAATGGCTTTGAGTAATGGATTTTATCTTCAGAATGCTGCACAAACTTATCACAGTGCACTACTGAGGGTTCCACCATTTCTCTCCCTGGCTCAGATTGTAGCCATGTGGAAAAGCTCCATTGGATGACACTGAGAAGATGCAATAGTGATGAAAAACAACTTCCTTTTTGCCACCATCACTGCCACAGAGTAGGCTTGATAATGATAATGGTCACACGGTAGGCTTGAACCTGTTCAGTCAGACTCGGCACGAGTTTTCTTCCACCTGTGTTCTAGGTGTCTTCCCTGTTACTTCATTGCCCTCAGCTCAGATGTATACCAAGGAGCTGGCTGGGCTCTGCTCAGAGGGACAGGGCGCTTAGGTGCAAACGTGTCAACTGCCCAAGTCATCTCTGCATTCCACAGAGCAACTTGGGCTTTGACAGAAGTACCAGCCATACCAGCAGAAAAATCCCCCAGAGCCCTCTGAAATCCATTGAAGTCTATTAGCCTCCAGGGGCGGACCATTTTAATACCCCCCTTGCACAGGTAAAAGGCTGCCAAGAGTCTAAACCTCAATAGAAAGTGATCTGACCATGACAAGGGGATGGATCTTAATTTTCCCACTGCTCCCAATCCTCTTGCCCAGTTGAGATAACCAAATCAATTATTATTATTATTATTATTATTATTATTTATTTATTTATTTATATAGCACCATCAATGTACATGGTGCTGTAAGATTACACAGTAAATCAAGCATGTGTCCTCTTATATGTGTTGGACTGATGACATGTTGGTGGTTGTCATGCCAGCCACGAAGTCCTGAGCTATCTTAGATCCAGTATCCTCGACATGGAAGTTCTGATCCCCCAGAACCATCATTCTAGGGGTCTTCAATACAAATCTGAGATCACCTCCGACAGCTCAGGCAGGGAGACTGATGGGTAGCAGGGTGAGCAATAAACCAGCAGAACCATTCTTAGTTCCCCAACCCAGATCCCAGTAATTTACCAGGTCAGCCCTTTAATCCACAATTAAATCATGGCTACGGCAGGTTTTGTTTTGGATCAATCTGTCATTCAGCAGTAGCTTCACCAGAGCTGAGGGCAAGCTGGTAAGGCAGCAAGGAACCGTCTGGTTGAAGCAAAAACCAGAAGAGGTGTTAGGCATAAGGTGTCTACCCTCTTCTGATCAACTGCCCTGTTAATCCCCCCAGTGCCATAACTCCCCCTGCCCATGACTACACAAATAGGTTTAACCTTTAAAATTCTAAATGGCTTAGGCCATGGCTTTCTGAGGGAGTTCTTTGAGCACTCTAAAGCAATTCATCATTCTACATCCAGGAAACCCTTTCCATGTTGACTTGTTACATGTTGCAAAGGTTTCTGGGAAATGTCCTAGGGTGCTCATTCAGGTCATAGAGGGCACTGACCAGGCCTGTTGGGCTTCACCTGAGAGCATACCTTAGTTCATGCTCAATACTCAGATGCACATTGGAAGGGAAGATTGGTAAGCATTGTGAAATATCTTTCAGAGAAGCTTTTCAGCCATTACCAATCTTCTGAGGAACCCCCAAATCCCATAATATGGTTTGAAAACACTATACAAGTGCTAAGTATTATGACTGGGCATGAACGATTGATAATATTTCTAGGGTAAAAAATCAAGTTAAGGAAGGAATGTATGCAAATTTCAAGGGATCTTTTGTTAATGAAAATTGGATGCCTACCAGAAACACAGTTTCAGCATGGCAGATCTTAGATTATGTGTGAGGTAGACCTTCCGTTAAGCTTCAGTTAACACTGGGGTTTGTTTGGAGAGTTGTCAATGGTGGCCTTTTTAGTTTCTCCCACTGGCATTCCATTTAGGGCAAAGCTTTCAAAAGAATGCTTGCTGAGGAAATCAGAGATAAATCACCACAGGGCCCTGGCGAGCAGATGGCATCAAACACATCCTTTCCCCCACTTCTGAGTAATAATTCAGTGAAATCTTGAAGACTACATTATTGAAGTAGTCACACTTCATGTTTTCAGTAAAAAAGACAGGTGCAGGGCCTAAGCAACCCAAATTCACATTACAGGCAAGCTGTGATCTGGGCACTGTTTGTTTACCCCGCTGTTTTGGCTTCAATATGGCCTATAACATTAGATGGTGCGAGTTTTAAAGCTGGCAAATAGCCCGCAACTCCCTAAATGATGTTTGCTTTTTAACTTTGGAAGTAAGAGAAACATTAGAAGGCATTAAATCTAAACATCTGTGCAGTCTTGAGGTGGAGACGTTCAAGAAGCATTACCCAGAGGGTAGTGTGGGATTCTCTAACTTCTTTTTATAGAAAGGCAGAGAATGGGGGTGGGGGGTTGTTGCTTAAATCAGACTTGTTCATACCCACAGATGTCCTGGATTAAGTAGCCTTCTTCTAAACAAGACCTGACCAATTTGAGGACACAGGGGAAACAAGTGCCTGTGTTCCATCATCAGAAGAAGCAAGTTATTCCATTTGGAAGGAATATAAGAATGGAAACATTGCCTTCCACAGCTGACCAAGGTCTGTCTAGTCCAGCATTCTGTACCCCAGAGACCAGCCTGATTTCAGCACATGCAAGCAGGGAATGAAATTGAGTTGCCATCTCTTGTTGGTTGCTCCCAGCCTCTGGTTTTCAGTGGTGCAATGCCTTTGACTACGGAGGTTCTTTTTAGTTGTCCTCCCAACAATGGTACTAAATAACTTACAGGCTGTGTTGGATTCAGACTGAGTGGGTTGTACTTAGTTCCCATTGAAATAAATGGGATAAGCTATCAGGATTTAACTGAAAATGTTCCATTGATTTCAATGGGAACTAAATGCAACCAACTTACTCTGGTTTCAGCTGCATGTGAAAAGTTTGTCAGACTCGAATCTATTGCCAGTTAGCTTCTCTGGGTGACACTATTTTGCAGCTTTATGAGAGGTGGAGGGACGAATAAACACTTCAGCATTCCATGCATAGTTTTAAACAACTACTTGGGCTGAGAACTCCAAAAGGTGTCTTGCTACAGCCAACTTGCTGCTCGTCGTTCTTAATGGGCATTGATTGTATTTTTGGGAACCATTTATTACTTACTCTTCATGCAAATTCGTATGTGCAGACAGTGAGGTGCTGGCTTCTTGAAAATACACCCCATTGGACTTCATTCTGAAAGGCATTGGTTTGAAACAGCTTTCCATAAAGTTCTGGTGAACTTTACCATGCCATCATAAGCCCTTCCTCTTGCGGTTTTATCTGGCAAAAACGGCTAAGCTGGTGAAAGCTGGTGAAAAAGGCCTGGCCAGCCCCGTACCTGTGGACTGTTTCAGATTCACAGCTTGTTATGCTGGCACACATCTCATTTTAAGTGGGTGTTGTAATCAATTTTTCGATCATGCTGTTGCAGCTGTTAATTTGCGTAATAGTCCCCTCCCCATGAAAGGTTAGGTTTGTGTACTATTTAGTTAAAACATTTGTAGTAACATTTTTTTCTTCATCTCAACGCATTTAACTTAGCGGTGTGTTTGTGTGTGTGTGTGTGTGTGTGTGTGTGTGTGGATGTATGTATACACTATGATTGGGAGTGGATGAAGTAAGTTTTCTGGTCTGTGCTTCCCTTCTATTCCTTTCTCCTCAGGGTACATTTACAAATCTATGGTGCAACTACATTTAGAATAGTGTCTATGGTTCTGGTCACCAAACTTAAAAAAAGGAAATTGTAGATTTTGAAAAGATGCAGAAAAGGGCAACTAAAATGATCCAGGGGCTGGAGCATCTCCCCTAAGTGGAAAGGTTACAACAGCTGGGATTGTTTAGCTTGGAAAAAAGATGGTTAAGTAGAGGCATTATAGAGGTGTACAAAATTATGCATGGTATGGAGAACGTGGCTAGGGAGACATTTTTCTCCCTCTCTCAAAATATTAGAACCTGGGGTCATTCCATGAAGCTGATTGGTGGGAGATTCAGGAAAGATAAAAGGAGGTACTTCTTGATACAGCATATAGTTAAACTATGGAATCTGCTACCACAAGATGTAGAGATGACCACCAATTTGGGTCGCTTTAAAAGCGGGTTGGATAAATTCCTGGAGGAGAAGGCTATCAAAGGCTACTAGTCCTGATAGCTATGTGATGCCTCCAGTATTAGAGGCAGTCATATATATATGCTGGGGAACATGGGTGGGAGGGTGCTAGTGCATCTTGTCCTCCTTGAGTGTCCCTGGTCCACAGCTGGTTGGCCATTGTGTGAACAGGGAGCTGAACTAGATGGACCTTGGTCTGATCCAACATAGCTCTTCTTACGTTCTTATATAGGTCTTTAAGAAGCCCTTGGGAAGCTTAGATTTGGCTACCTCCACTGAATTCAACCAGGCAGGAGCTTGTGGCTGGAGTTCCCTGGTACGGGCTTCTCTTTTTCTCCTTTTTTGTTTTGTTTTAGGACTTGAACAATGTTGCCGTTGGCCCTGAATACAACTAAAACAAGTGTCCCCCGTCAAGGGGATTCAGTCAAAGAGAAAATCTGCTGGTCAGCTCATTTGATTGTGGATGAAATACAGAGCACTGTAATAAATCTCAAGCTCAGGCACTGAGGCTTTATGATCCAATACGTTCTCTGGAATCTCCTGGGTAATACAGATCAGCATTCATGTGATATTTCCTCCTGTCTTCAGGATGATTCAGCCCTCATTCACTTTCAGATATAAGTGCCTACGCTTAGTGCTGACCAAAAAAGAAAAAAGAAAAAAATGCTTGCAAAAGGGTTGCTGAGCACATAGACTCAAATGCAGCTTATGTGTCTGTTACGTGCAGAAAGTATTTCTGCACAAGTGGTGGTTGCATGCAGAAATGACCATGCACCCATATGCACACGTAACTCTTAATCTTATTTATTTATTCATTTATTTCTTACATTTATATCCCACCTTTTTTCCTGCAAGGAACCCAAGGCGGCATACATAATCCTCCTCCTCTCCGTGTTATCCCCACAACAACAACCCTGTGAGGTAGGTTGGGTTGAGAGTCTGTGACTGGCCTAAAGTCACCCAGAGGATTTCTATGGCCGAGTGGGGACTAGAACCTGGATCTCCTGACTCCCAGTCCGACACCTTAGCCACTACACCACACTGGCTTTCCTTAATCTTACCACATGTTCATATACATCATGCATTTGTTCATGCCAGGGGTGTTGAACATCAGCCTGTGGGCCAAATCAGGCCCAACTGGATCCCATTCTTGCCTACCGAGGGTCCCCAGAAGGCCACATCCATTTCTCCTCTGCCCCACTCCATTTCACCTGATTTCTGGTCATTCTGTGGTTTCCTGGCTTTTGTGCAGTCCCCCACCCCCGCCATTCTAAAAGGTTGAAATGCTGCTCCTATGGCTTCGTTTCTGGCATAGAGCTTTAAGCTGAAGCATACTTGCATTTTGGCTCCTCCTCTTTGCCTTTGGCCCCACCCATCACTGGGATGCAGCCCACAAGAGTTTCCCTGATGTTCAGTTCGGCATTCATGCTTAAAGAAGTAGGACGTCCCTATTCTATGTCATGACATATTTTCTGACGTCTTCAGGTAGTTCGTTTTGGAATGTTCTCAGTGAAAGCATATAAAAGTGTATTCTGGGACAACAGTTTGCGGAGAGCTGCCTTACCTCACAGAACCAGTGTTGTCCTACTTTTGGACAATGTTCAGAACACACACATAAACCGTTGGGTTTAAATGAACCAGTTAGATTAGCCCCCTTTATGTGTTCTTCACAAAAAGGGGTCCCGTGCAATTAAAGTGTAGTGAGGATCTGCTACTGTTACTATCCCCACCACTGTGTCCATTCAACTGGGTCCACTTTCCCCCTTGAGGGCTGAGGTAGGGTGACCATATAAAAAGGAGGACAGGGCTCCTGTATCTTTAACAGTTGTATTGCAAAGAGAATTTCAGCAGGTGTCATTTGTATATATGGAGAACCTGGTGAAATTTCCTCTTTATCATAACAGTTAAAGCTGCGGGTGCCCTGCCCTCTTTTAAATCTGGTCACTCTAGTATAGCTCTTGCAGTTTTAACTGTTGTGATGAAGAGGGAATTTCACCAGGTTCTCCATATATACAAATGATACCTGCTGAAATTCCCTTTTCTATGCAACTGTTAAAAGATACAGGAGCCCTGTCCTCCTTTTCATATGGTCACCCTAGCTGAGGATCATTTGCAGAAAGGTTGGGCCAGGCACAACATCTAGATGGGGCCAGTGGGGCTGCCCCACAATGCAAGGAGCCCCTTCATATGTATAGCACATGCTTATTATGTTTTCAGCATTTTCCTGGAATGATAGGATAGAAAAGTCACTTAAATCATTATTTTATTTCAGGCAGAGAACAATTATGTACACTGACGCTGGTTGTATAAATGGATGCATACAAATAACATAATTGACATGTTTATTTTGAGTTTCTGTTTAGCTGCCTTCTGCAGTCGCACAGTCAATCGTAGTGTAGGCAGTGATCTACAAACAACTTAAGGTAGTTTATGGAGAGTTAAATTAAATATATCTTGCCACTGGTATGTAGTTATATTGTTAAATGTGAAATGAAATTATTTGTGGAACTCAAACATGGCCTGCAGCTGTCCACTATCAAACCAGGTTATGTCAGGGCAATGGGTGTCAATTCAGAGGTCAACAGTTCAGTCAGATTATTAGTGCTGTTGCACATAATTAGATGCCAGAAAATAGAAGGTTGGACTGCTGAAACTCCATATTGTTTACACATGATAGGAACTCCATTTCCATTTGGACATTTGTCGTTGCATTTTACGAAAATGATGCCTTGCTCCTGCTGAAATGATGTTGCTGTTGTGGGAAGCAGAAAAGCAGACAGATATGCACAGATACCAGCGCATAAGGGATTCCACTGAGATTTCCAGCTGCTTTATGATTTTGTACAAATCCAAAGAAAAGGCAAATAGTAGCTGTATACACGTGTGTATGTTTATACTTATATCCTGCTGTTCCTCCAGAGAGCTCAGGACAGTGTATTCGGCTTTCACCATTTTATCATTACAAAAACCCTGTAAAGTCAATGAGACTAAGCAACAAGCCCCCTTCATACATTGAAAGGGGCAGCGAGGCTGTGTCAGTGGTCCCATGGATGACGGTGCCTGTACCCATCATCCATGAACAGAGAAGGAAAAGTCTAGGTGCTCTGATTTCCATAGGAGCAGGAACTAGGAATGGGAGAGAAATTTATTTGAATAGTGTTTTAATATGAACTTACCTAATTTTGCACTTTTGGAGTAATATACTTGAACTGAAATTCAGTTATCCTTCAAAATTTGAACTTCTCCAAATTTTGCAATGGGGATCTCCAAACAAAAAATGCATGTAAAAATGGGGGAAATGCACACAAAATGTCAGGGAAACGTGCACTCAAAAATGTGGGGGTTTTTTGGGGGGGTGGGAATGTTCAGAAATGCATATTATTAGGAATATTGCTTGCAAAAAAAGTGTGTTAGGCCAAATTGCATATAAAAATGCATGTATTGGGGGAAATGATCACAAAAATGGGTCTGAATTTACGTGCAAAGTTTTGTTTTGTTTTAAAGTCTCAACATTCAGCTGGAACCCAACTTAAGAGTTGGGAAAATGAGAAGCTGAAAGAAACCAAAGTTGACTGATTCACCCAGCCCTGGGCAGTCAGAGTTCCAGCTCGTATGAAGATTTATGTGTAGAGAAGTCCACATACATATGCATCCCCTTGCCAGATGTCCTTAATGAACATGTGGACGTTGGGGTGGGGAGCAATGGGAATTCAGGAGCAGGGCCAGCAGAGAGGCCCCACTTCCCCTTTAATAATGTGGTACTTATTTGCATAATTAATACATGAAGGGGATTAATGTGATTGGATTATGGTTACCCGGTGAGTTTCATGGCCATGTCGGGATTTCTATCTATGGGCTCATCTACACCAAGCAAGATGTTCCACTATGAAAGCAGTATGAAAGTGGTATATGCTATGTGTTAGTGGGCCCCAACAGGTGTCAGTGCACTTCAATACCGCTATAAAGCAGTAGTGTGGCTCCTGCCTTTTATATACTGCTTTCCTACCACTTTCATAGTGGAATATCCTGCTTGGTGGAGATGAGCCCTAGGTCTCCCCGTCTAGAAGTGTGTGGTTACAATGAGTTTGATTTTCTCTATGCTTTCCACATATTCTTTTGATTAGTGGTGTTAAAGTGCTCCTTGAAGGGGTGAGGTGGGTAGTGTGTTGGCTCCCATGTACACAAAGTATGCAGGACAAGTCACACTTCCAAAATGTATGTTAAAACTGCCTAGGGCCATTTGGTCACAAATATTTATTAGCACACATGTAAGAAATGTATGTCAAGGCGGTGTGCGATAGGTGGTAGATGAGTCATTTGTGGCAGGTGAACATCTCTTGGGTTTTAAGTTCTTTTCTTACATGAGTAAATTTCCTAATAGGGGTCATCCAAATGTATGTTTCTTTCTGATTGTCAACTATTGACTTAAAAAGTACTAGTCAGAGGTGAAGCAGGAGTCACAGCAAGATGGAACCAAGGCAGGATGGCTCTGTTTAGAGTCTAGCAGAATCTGGAGTTTGCCAGCTGTTTAGATCGCTGCAGCAAAACTAACTAGACTGCAACAGCAGACTAGCATGACATGACTAACCCTCTGGAAAATTGTTAATTACTGGTTGATTAACAACCACACCTGTGCACCTTTTATCTTGGACCACTGATTTAAGGCATTGCCACACACACAGTATACTCCATACCTGCACAATATACTGTAACATCTTGGGCATGGCAAGTTCATATGCAGTGATCAAATATTTTCCCCAAAGGTAACATTTTTGCAATGCAGATGCTACCCAGCTGTCACGAGAGCGCTAGAGATAAGGGCAGAAGGATCCCTGGGAGCTGTGATGTTCAGCCCCTGTGTTTGTTTTCTTTCATCCTGTTGATGGTGGCTGTGTTCATCAGAAGAAACCAGTTGTTCAAGGTCAGAACTAAAGCCTGTCTGTGTGCATACACGTGCGTGTGTGTTTCAGGCCTTTGTGGATTATTTTTGGCCATTAAACAATTATCACATTCTCCTAATGACACTGGAACAGACTAATGCATGAGTGGAGGTAGAGATAGAATAATATGTCTATTTCTTAAAAGGCCACAACCTGAAGAGGAAATGAGGGCGGGGGAGAAATTGGTTCGCTGAGACATTCTAGTCACATTCTTCAACCTAATAGAAGTGTATGTGAGAACAGTGAGAGGAGGGAGGGTGCTTCTTGCAAAGTGCTTATATAAAGCATTAGATCTTAACTGCTAAAAGAAGCTGATATTATTCTGGTGTCTGTGTATTACTTTGCATAATGCAGAATGTTAGCATAATAAGAACGCTGTTATTTTAAGTTTCTCCATGGATGGTTACACACATCTACATCGGGGTGTGTTTTTTTTGGTTGTTTTCTATGGATGTTTGCAATTACCCTGGCGGCTACCCATATGTGTATGCGTGTGTGTACATAAAAGTAGCTGAGAGCTTCTTAACGCTCCGCAGGGCTGAGGTTTGGAAGACGCGGAATGCGAAGCTGTGAAGGAGAGCTGCTACTCTCTGATGTGATTCCCTGTATGGCTTTGCGTGAATTTGGGTGAGGCAGATCAGGTGGGCTAAGCAGAAATGGCTTCCCCCAATTTGCCAGCCTCCGTTCATAGGTGGTTGATGGTGGGGACTGAAAGTGTGTGAGTTGGTTTTTGGGAGAACAGATACTTATCATGGTGGCCTTCCACCACAATGAGCCAGCTGCTGCTGCTGCTATGCTCAACCCACCACCAACACTGGCCAGGCACTGCATAGCCAGGCTGGCACCTTGCTGGCCCATTGCTCCCACCCTGCTCCAGACCCCACTGCTTTTGGCACACTGCTAGCCAAGCCATGCAACACTGGTGGTGGAGTGCAATCCAATATTTGGATTGGAGTGTAGCAGATGCCACACCTACAACAGGAGAGAAAGGAAGTGAGTGATAACTACAGCTCAGACAGGATGGCATGGCTGCCGGCATCTGCCCAATAACACTTGATTGGGCAGCCACCACCCACTGACTGAGTCTGGACCACATTGGTAGAGGCCTGATGTAGGCCTCCTCAAGGTCTCCCAAAATTTCACCATGTCTTGCAATACTTCATCATAGGCCTAGTGAACTTTTGTGAGTCTTTGCTAAGGTGCATTATGGGTGTTCCTTAAAAAGAATGCAGTGGATTGGGGTGTGTGTGTGAGGAATCTTATTTCTTCTCTCCCTAGTATGATTGGACCCAAAATACACCTCCTACCTTCTATGGCTGGGATTTAAAAGAAAAATGCACCCATTGATGCCAAATAGCCACCCACCCCCACTCAAAGCATTCTTGGAAGCTGGTTTTATTCATCGATGCAAAAATGCAGATATAACTAGGAAAAAAATGCACAAAACTATTATATCAAGGGAAACTGCTAGAAAAACATGTGCACATTAGGTAAAATTGTGTATGTATATGTATGGAGAGAGAGAGAGAGAGAAATGTGCACATAAATATATATGGATTTTTCTTCAATCCTCTCCCCCCACCCCCATTTTTTTAAATAAACAAACTAATGGGTAATGAGAAATAAATTTAAGGTTGAAAAAATGAGAAACCAAAATTAACAGATTCATCCATCTCTGGTAGCTGGAACAGAGTAGTTGGACTTACATACATTGTACTAAGAAATTCTTTAGTAGTGTAAGTTAAAAGCTGCACACAATGCTTTCTAGACAGGGCTGGCGCCAAGCAAAGGAGGGTGCCGAATGGCGCACCTGGAAGCCACTCTCCTAGAGCGGCTTCCAGGCGCACTGTTCCAAAGCCGCCCCCCCCCCCCAACCCCAGCATCTTGGCTTCGAAGCCAGCACCCGACCGGAAGCTGCTCCTGGCTTCGAAGCCAGGACCCTGGGGTTGGGGGGCAGGGCAGCAGCTTCAGAACGGCATGCCCGGAAGTGGCTTCTGGGCACGCCATTCTGAAGCCGCAGCCCCCCAACCCCAGCGTCCTGGCTTTGAAGCCAGGAGTGGGCGGGGGGCGGCTTCAGTATGGCACGCCTGCCTAGCGCGCAAAACAGTCTGGCACTGGCCCTGTTTCTAGATGTATGCAAATGTTTAAATTGGAGACCGTGCAGTGCCCTATTCTAGATTGTTCTCTTGACTTAAAATTTCAACGTTTGCATGTTCTTACACCATCACTTTAGACACACAAAATACTTCACCTTTCCAATTCTGTTGCTGATCCAACCACTATCTATAAATCAACAGGATAGACAAAAGATGGGAGGAAAACGCACGAGCGGATCAGAGTTACAATAGATGGTCAAGGAAGGAGCTGAAAGTAAAACCAAGTCCCACCAAATATTAGATGCATCTTGAATCACTGTTACAACTCCCTATCAGACTCCAGTAATATAATTATCTTTTCAGTACACTGTGCCATTTTGTTAAGAATAGCCTATTGAGAAATACCCTTTGTTGTCACTAATCTCTCTGTCTCTGTCTCTCTCTTTTTCTCAAATTAATTTCCAACAAGCTCTTAGATATTTAAACAGTAGTTAGATACAAACTGTGTAGGATTCTTCAGCAATACACAGTCTATTCCTCAGGGATTGTAAATTCCAGAGCAGGCAGGTGCATTTCAGCTCAATAGTCAATATTTAGAGCAGATGCCTTTTGTGTAACTGGTGGTGTATATTTTATTGCAGCATGTAGAGCTGTGATCAGCAGGAAAATATAACCCTGATGGATACAGCTGATGAAAGCATCGATATTTACATATGGGGTGCTCTGTAAGGCAGACACTTCTCACAGTCCACTCATCTCTTCTTCTTCTTTTTATTTAAAAGAGCTCTCAGGGGGGAGTGGAAATTCAAAAATAATAACATTTTAAAAAAACTGCAATGAAAGCATTGTTTCATACAATTAGTGCTATTCATCAAATCAGCTTGACACTTAAAGAAGATTAGGACACAGGCCTTTGAGAGCAATATATGCTTCCAGCTCCAGCTGATGGGAAATTGACAGTTTGTAGACTATGGGGGAGTGAACAAGAAAATTGCACACCAATCCTATTTATTTATTGCATTTATATCCCACCTTTTTTCCTCCAAGAAACCCAAGGTGGCGTACATAATCCTCCTCGTCTCCATTTTATCTTCACAACAACAACCCTGTGAGGTAAGCTGTGACTGGCCCAAAGTCACCCAGTGGGTTTCCATGGCCGAGTGGGGACTAGAACTCAGAACTCCTGACTCCCAGTCCAACACCTTAGCCACTACACCACACTATGTGTGTTGACTCAGAAGTAAACTGTGTTCCATTCAACTTACTTCCAAGTCAGGTTCATAGGATTGAAGTCTGGGTGATCAAGAACATTTACTGACATATTCTCCTTCCCCATTCCGCTTTCAAAACCACCCATATGTCCCTGAAGATTCCCAAGCAAGGCAGAAACACCACCTCAATTTGTTTGTCCCCAGCAGCTCAATATTCAGGGTCATGTTGCTTCTCTGTACATCAAGGATGCAGAACCCAATTTGGCCCGCAGAAGTTCTGCATCAGGCCCCTGGAGCCTCCTTGGGTTCCCCCAGGGGCAGGACTTGGCAGGGGACTTGGCTGGTGCTGGGAAGAGCAACTGCACCCGCAGGGATGCTGCATGAAGCCAGGGATTTGGGTAGTGCCAGGAGGAGTGGCCACTGGCTGAATTATCCTTTGCATGTCTCTTGCATTATGAGGGCCTTTAAAGCCTCGATTGCCATGGTGTGGGAGGCAAAGCCACTTTCCAGGGCTTCCGGAAAGTGTGCAATTTCCAATGCCATGCTAATGGCATGCCAGGTGCACTGTCTGGAGGCCCCGGAAAGCACTTTGCTGAGCATGTCTGGCCCAGCTCCTTGGAACAGCACTGAACGAGCAGGGCTCAGCGAACGAGTAGTGCTCCAGACCCTAATTCCAGTCACGTGTCTCTCTAACAACCCATGGTGCCAGCATATACCAAGAGTCAGAGGTTTTACACCCCCTGACATGTGGCACAACATGCAGGAAGCCATTTCAACAGAGAACCCTGTAGCGTAGGTAAAGGTCTGGTGTGTGTGTGTCCCCCCCCCCCCCCGCTACTAACTGGGGAGACTTTGGGCTGCCTGAAGCTTGCAGAAAGTTTAAAAATAATAACAGAATCTCTTCAGTTTCTAGGAGCCTGATGTGAACAGTGCAGGTGCACAAGGTCCTGGAAAGTCTAGTGAAACTAGAGCAGACCCAAAATGAGAGAAAGAATCCCAAGATGCTGGGAATATTGTTTGTGCTTTAAGAAGCCAATGCATTCAGGCCCAATATGTTATTTGGGACCTTCCTCAGGGGAATTCTCAAAATGCCTTCAGAGAACTATATTAGGATTGCCTCATACATTTGAAGATAGGCAAATTTATGAGACAGACAAATGACTTAGCAACACCTCTTTTATTTTATTTTTCTGCAGAACACCGTTTTTATTTTGAGAACATACTTTAAAACATATTATGCGCTTGCCTGTAAATCTGCTCCTTCACTCTAGCCGCATTTAAAATACTGCTAGGGTATCTAAAAAAAGCATACCTCTACAACGCAAGACCTGAATTAAATTGCATCAGGGAACTGCCCCATTATTTTAATTGTCTACAACAACCCTGTAAGGTAGACTTGGGCTCATTAATCCCTATCTGTATTTTTGTTTTGTTTTTTGCAAAGATCTTTGCAAAGAGTTGTCAACTATCTGTGGGTTGATAGATGGGGTTTATATTAATCTACTTAATAACCTCAGTTTTGTTTTTCTGGGAAACACAATTAATTACGGATTTAGATGTAAGCAGGTAAGGCAGACTCTTTACGCTATTGCATTTTCTCCACAGTGCAAGGGCCTGTGAAGCCGAACAGTATGGCTGAAATGCCAGCAGGAGTTGAATGTAACATTGGGGGGGGGGGGGGAACAGAAAAGGTTGTTCTGAGCTTTTACCTACTTTTTTTTTTTTTTAACAAGGTCAGTATTTTCTGTATAAAAGTTATGTGCTAAAGTGCATATGAAAGATCATAATAACCTTTTTCTGTATTTTCCCCCATTTTTTCCCCTGGCATTTCAGCTAAAGGTACATGCTTCCTCACCACACCCTGCCAATATTTTGTAATGTAAAGGCTGCCTGATGGGATTAAACCTTGGATTTTTGTAACAAGTTAAAAAAAAAATTAAAAAAAAAGTGAGGGAAGGTAAACCTTCACTAGTTTTGAAATGAAACCTTTAATTCAGAGTCTTGATTTAAAGATTTAAGAAAACATTTACAGGATCTGGTTTTAAAACAAACAAACAAACACTTATTACATGATTATAAAAAGTATGGTTAGATTCTCTCAAGACTTTTTCAAGTTTTTTTAAGTGAATTTTGTGAATGGCCAGCATTTGTGACCAAGACTAAAACATCGCCTACTCACTCTCGTGTTTAGAACAAGACACTTTAAACTGTGTCCTATTAGAGAAATATTATATGCAGTACACTTTTAAAAGATATTTTCCCAACTATAATTCTCAGCTTTCTAGAAACTCTTTGACCAGGCTAAACTTTCATGTGAGGATTTCTGTGCACTGGGAATGTTTTTTTGTTTTTTTGTTTTTTTGTTTTTTTTAGGATGGGATGACTTGACCAGTTAGTTTTCAGTGCAGCAGATGCCTAAAAGAATTTAGAAAATAGTTCTCATTTTTTGTTTTTAAAAACACAATGCATGTATGTAATACTAGGTGCAAGAAAGAATCACACATACACACATTTGAATGTTTCATTTTTGAGCCATTGCCCATTATGCTATTGGAGACGCTTTCTCTGCATTAGTTTCGGTAGGATTTTCAGGCTGTGCTAGTGATGCCAGGATCTTCGAAATTTAGGAGGTTCTATCATTGTGTTTAATCTTTACTTCTCCAGGGTTCTTGCTTCAGACAGCCCCATAACCTTCCCAGGTAGAGGAGAAAATTGAACTATTACTTGCACTACAGGGTTCTTTGATGAAATGACTTCTGACATGTTGTGCCACATTGGTCTCACCCTCTTCCACATGTAGACGTTTAGGTGGAGAGAAAGTCTCATAATTAGAACTGGTACTGATATACCAGGGGTTAGGTTCGAGAACCGATGGAGATGTAGGTAGGTCTGTAGATCCCAGGGCAGTGCTTGGCACTTCGTTTTACTATCCTTGGAACTTGCTGTCTCATTCAACTCCAGTGTGGTGCAAGTGTGGAGTAGTGGCTAAAGCGTTGGTCTGGAAGTTGGGAGATCCGGGTTCTAGTCTCCACTCAGCCATGGAACCCCACTTGGGTGATTTTGGGCCAGTCAGAGACTCTCATCTCAACCCATCTCACAGGGTTATTGTTGTGAGGATAAAATGGAGAGGAGGAGGAGGAGGAGGATTATGTACGCCGCCTTGGGTTACTTGGAGGAAAAAAGGTGGGTTATAAATGCATTAATTAATGAATAAATAATCAAATAAATAAACTCCAACTGCTCTACTTCTGATTGTCTGGTGGGGAAGAGTATTTCTGGTCTGTGGGATGGGATGGGACCATACAGGAGCATATTCCCCTCCTGGGACAATACAGGGAGAGGCTGGAAATGACACCTGTGGGGTAATTTCCAATCCTCTCTGTATGTTAAAGGTCTAAAGCTGTTTCCTGTCGGTCCACTACAGCATAATAAGTTCATATAGGGGGCACATGAGAGAGCAGAAGTGGCGCTTCTAAGAGGGGTAGGACTTCCAATAGAGGTATGATTAAAGAGACATAAATCATTTGCCATCTTGTGGATAGGAGATTTACAAGAGGCAGCCTTTCTTTACTACTTGTATGTATTTTTCCAAGCAATTTTACGTAGTCCATTTTTGTGCTAAGTTCCCCCCCCCTGTTATTTGTATTTTGTACACATTTTTGATTGGAGAAATGCATTGCAAAATTTGGAAAAAGCATGATTACAGAAGCATAGCTCTGTTTCAGTTCACACAGTAACACTCTTGATTAGAATGGGCAACTGAAGTTGCTTTAAAAGGTGCTTGAGCTAGAGTTGCCATGTTTTGTCCTTGCACTGTTCCTGGGTTTTTATGGCATTGTTCAGGGGAAAAAAGCTTTCCCTGATGAATTTCTGCTTCTCATGTATCTGTCAAAGCAGCAGAAGCCCTGCCAGTTAAATCAATAAATAAACTGGCACACGTCTAGCCTGTGCCAAACATAGAACTCATTGGTCTTCTAACTATATTTCTCCATTAGCTACAATGCAAATGGCTAATAACTAAAATCATCATCATTACACATGATCTTGTTTCTGTCTTGTACGTTGAAATGCATCTTTTTGGAGGTATTGTACAGCCTTCAGTTTGTTTGCTTTTGCAATACATAAGTCAGGGACGACACGCTATGTATTGCAGTGCCCTGTTTCATTTGTCATTTTGAGGCAATCTCCAGACAGTGAGGTCAGACAAAGTGTGCGCGCTGAATGGGTCAGACAAAAAGCAGTCAGTCAGATGAATTAGGGAGACAATAAGGAGATAAATAAATATTCTAAAAGGGAAGGACAGAAAAGGTGAATATATGCAATGTTTCTGCTCTCTTTTGCATAATTTTCTTGTCATAAAGAGATGACATTTTTCTCCAAGAAGCAGACAGAAGCAAGAAAGGCTACTAAATCATTCCCCATGAGATAATACAAATTTGAAACCTCCCCTTTTCAACAGTCCCTCATCTCCTGAGCCTGTTACTGTACCCAATATTATGGAAATGGAGAGTAAAAGCAAAGGAAGGCCATCTCTCTCTCTCTCTCTCTCTCTGTCTCATATATATATATATGTTTTCATCTAGAGAATTATTTTCAGTATAGCTTTTAATTGCTCAGAAACAGTGATTGAATTGCCTTCTTTAATGTGTTCATGTTTGGTTTCCCCAAAGTTTGAGGGCACGTTTCTCTTGGGATTTGATGCGAGAAAAGAAGGGAAGGGGTCTTCATATTACTCTACCACAGGGAAGAAATATCCTCTGATGTCAGGCCTATTTATTGATGGATTGCATTTATATCCCACCTTTTCCCCCCCAAGGAACCCAGGGCAGCATACATAATCCTCCTCCTCTCCATTTTATCCTCACAACAACCCTGTGAGGTAGGTTGGGATGAGATTCAGTGACTGGCTCAAAGTCACCCAGTGAGCTTCCGTGGCTGAGTGGGGACTAGAACCTGGATCTCGTGGCTCCCAGTCCAACACTCTAATCACTGTACCACACTGGCCTAGCAGAAAAGCTGCTGTGGGCCCTATGGCTTTGGCGCCAGAGTCTGGTTCAGAGTCTGAGCAGGAAGATTTAGAACCCGGTCCAATCATGGGAAGCTCAGGGCCAGGATGCTCTGCCTACCTTCCCATCTGACTGCAGACTAAAGTAGGTGACAACTGCAGCTGGAAGGTTTGATTTACAGTCTGGGGTTGTGAGAACCAAGCAGGAGGAAGAATTTGCAGGGCTTCAAGGGGGTTTCTTAGGTTAGGGCATCTACTAAAGAGGGCAGAAGAGAATTGCCCTCTTAGACGTAGTGCTCGCTTATGGGCCGGATTCCTCTGTCAGAAGGGGAGCTTTAGCAGCCCCTCCCCTGTATGTAAGCCAGTGCAGAAACCAAAAAGCATTTGCTGGAAGCAACAGCTTAATTGCCCGAAATACTTTCTTGCCTGGATTTTTTTTGTGAATCATTCACTCTTGTCTGCCTTGAAGCCTGTATTGTTCAGATCCTGCCAAGGACTTTATTGCAGGACTTGAACTCTGATTTTGACACTGTATGGTTTCTAGCCTTGGAGCTTTCTCTTGAACAAAGCAACATACTGATAGCTTCTGCCTAGGCTGTCTCATTTATTGGGGTCTATAAACACTGTAAGCTTTGCAGGGAGCTCTGGAAAGCTGGTCTTTGTAACCTTATCTGCTGCAATAAAGAATTTTGTCATTATTTATGCCCTGTGTTGGGATCCCAGGATGTGTCAGAGGGTATGGAAAGAAGGGTAATGTGGCAAGATGGGTGTGGGGGAGAAGGAGAAGGAACCTGGATGCTGGTCTGCACCTTTGGGCCTGTCTAGATGGGGTGATATCCCGGGGCTTGTCCCGGGATCGTCCCTGTGCATCCCGGGAGCAGACAGGGAAGATCCCTGCCTTTCCCTGGGATATCGCCCTACCCTTCCATTTCAGTTTTTCCTAAGGTCTCGGGATGATCCTGAGACCACGTGACATGTGGTCCACCATCACAGTTTTGTCCCAGCTCCTCCTCTATGCCCATCGGGTGTGGGATGAGTGTGAGGTTTTGTTGTTGTTGTTTAAAAAACTTACATTTTGTGCAGGAGTGCTCCTGTGCTCTTCTCCAATTTAAAAACAAAACAAAATGGTGGCCTCAACGTCTTCTTCCTCCTGGGACATCGCGTGCCACGTGTAGATGAGGGGGACAATCTCGCGATCATAAAATTGCGAGATCATCCCCCTCAACCCCCCTCGTCTAGCCATGCCCCAAGGCTCACTTCTGATCATTTACTGAGGAATTATCTGGAAGTGAGAAAACAATGACCACATAGCTTACCTTGTGAATTTTGTACTGGTGGGGAATTGCTGAACAGGAACAGGAAAGAGTGAGTGATAGATGCCAGTTCTTATCTTTCACTTCTGTAGTTTAGAGAGGGAAGTAGGAGGGCGGAAAAGAAGCATACACACAGACCCTCCTGCCTGCACAATAGAAGGTGGGTGGGCAGACCTGAAGACAAACAATATATAATGCACAACTTTTATTGTTCTGTAGTTACTGTAGATAAGGAAAGGAAAGGAACCTCTCGTGCAAGCACTTGAGTAATTGCTGACTCCTAGAGGGACGCCTGCTTTCACTGACATTTTCTTGGCAGACTTTGTAGCGGGGTGGTTTGCCATTGCCTTCCCCAGTCGCAGTTCCCTTTCCCCCAGCTAGCTGGGTACTCATTTTACCGACCTCGGAAGGATGGAAGGCTGAGTCGACCTGAGCCGGCTGCCTGAGAACCATCTTCCGCTGGGATCGAACTCAGGCCGTGGGGAGAGTTTCGGCTGCGGTAACTGCCGCTTACCACTCTGCGCCACACGAGGCTCTAACTGTAGATAAACATGTCCCGTTCCCCCCCCCCCCTTTCAGCCATGGATTTGCTTGTGACAAAGAAACAGTTTAACTTACTGGAATGTGTACCAGTGGTGTCATTTGAAAGCTTATATCAGGGAAGTGGTGCTATTATATTGTGCTTGTAGTCTGGTTGAAATGGAATCTAGGATCCTGCTTTTCTGAAAGCTTTGCTATGTCCCATCTAATTAGATGGCAGAAAGAGTGGACTCATGACTTGTCCAGGCAATGATGATTGTGGCAGTAAACCTATATGCGCAAAGACTTACATATTAGAACCATACTTGCTCACCACTTCTGTAATGCAGTATGGGGGTCAGCGGCTCAAAGAAAATTGGGGGTGAAATTCATTGATTATGTAAGACCTTCAGGGATCCTCAAGTAGCATTTTGGATCCCTGTTGCGCAGTGGGTTGTGTCCAACAGTAGCCCTATCTAGAGTAGACACACAGAAATGAATGAGACAGATATTAGACAATGCATGAAATTCTGAGTTGTTATGTGCTATGATTAACATTTTTTTAAAAAAATGTTTTTGCATTTCTTCTGAATTAAAAACACACACACCCATCAACACAGTTCTAGGAAGGTTGTGTCAGAGGCCTTTGATAATCGACTGCATTATATTGTGATGTTAAGCAACTACCGCAATGCACATAAAAGTAAATCCTAAGGAGCCTCAGATCTGCAGTTAGTTCTGTAGGTGTGTAATTGACTTTTGGCCTCTTGGTGACACCAATTGCTTTTATAAAGCTGTAGGGGGGATTGAACTCTAAAATTTCAAAGCATCAGTAGTTTAAATTCTGCTTACAAAAGCAAAGAAAACTGGTGTGCACTGTTGATCTTTAGGGTTATAAATCATTAGAAAACTCAGCAGAACTCTTTTATTTTAAAACATATCACATTTCCGTAGCAATTACAGCAATGCTCATAATTATTTCTTGTACTTTACTCTGACATTGAAGACCAAGTGGTATTTGTTTATTATACATGCAACAATCACGACTGAATGTGTATTTACGGCCAACAGAATGCTAGGTGCTAAGGTGGCAAACCTATCTCTTATTTCAATAGTAGAAGC
Organism: Elgaria multicarinata webbii; assembly: GCF_023053635.1. NCBI lineage: Eukaryota > Metazoa > Chordata > Lepidosauria > Squamata > Anguidae > Elgaria > Elgaria multicarinata. Next base: position 16,453,137 of record NC_086175.1, on the reverse strand, counting down.
TTTTCATATCCCCGTTTCAACACAAGTGTATACTTTTGATTTCCCATTTGTTGAGCTAATTGCTCCACTAAAGAAGCTGATATGATGCATTCTGTATCCATGTTCAAGTGTCGGTTTGTGACAGAAGTGAATTTGTAGAGGTGCGGAAGCTTGGGGATGCATCCACTGGGCCACCCTGTGGGGTCAAAAGAACTTGTGTACAGAACCTTTGCTCACAGACGCCAATATACATGATCAGTACCGTCCATTTTTCCATGGTATAGATTCTACTTATTTTAGTATAGGCTGCCTGCCCAAATTCAGACAATTGCCTGGAAGGAATGTGCAGAGTCATGGTGAGTATCCCCGGTTCCCCAATGGATTCATTTCTATGTAGGGATAGGTCAGAATTTCTTTTCAGTTCAGTTTAGCTAACAGTAATGGCAAAATTCTCCATATTCAGGACAAACACAACTTAAGATTGTTGTAGGAGAAACAAAAACTGACAGATGCATCCAACCAGACCCACAGCTTTAAGTGCTTAGTTCTTTAAAGCCTGGGTTTGATTCCCTGCATTTGTGGTATTTTAGGGTTGCAACCTCTTCTTTTTTCCTCCACTTTAACAGCTGTAGGTCAGGCAAATAAATCACCATCCTCTCTCTGTGCTGGCCATAACCATACCTATTAAATGTGGTGGGTGCAGATGGGCAAGAGTTTCATTTTGATTACTTTGTTTTACAAAAAGACCCCAAATTCACCACCGTCTTCATATTTAGGTGAGATGGAACGTGAGATTCTAAAAATGCAAATGTGGGAGTAAGCATAACTTCCCAATTTGTCCGTTCCTTCTGTAGAAATGGGACCTTACGTAAAGATCACAACTGACACGTGTATAGAAGTGCACGTGTAACAATTCTAGCACATTCAACGATTCTGCAGCTTTAACAGTTCTTGGGATTGCTCTAACAGGTGTGTGTGTGTGAGTGAGTGAGTGAGTATGTGTGTATATGTGTGTGTGTTGGCGGTGGGGTGCATTTGTCATGTACCTGGCTGGCCACAGTACATGACAAATGCATTTGGCTTGGGAGGTGACAAGCAAGGCCTTCCGGCCTGATTTACCCAGTGTTACTGAAGGTGTGGCTAGGTCTCAAAGCTACTCTCATTCACTAGTTCACTCACCTGGCAACGCTTCTTGGTTATGTCAAAAGCCAGGCGCAAGCAAGGAACAATTCATTGGAACAGTTTAAGGGTGGGGGGGAACCCAACAAAAAACCTTTGTAAATTTCATATTTAGTTGAACATGAAAAAAAAGAAAAAAGCAAATCATCCAATGCATGAGGTGTGATGGCAATCTGTTCTTCCTTTCATACATGAGCAGAAGCCTTGGAGGGATATTGCTGTGAGTGATAAGGTATGGCAACAGTGCAGAACACTAGGGAAATGTCACTGTTCAGCTTTGATTACACACTGTAATCTGTTTTGCAAGTTTCAGGACAGTAAAACTCAAAGTACTTTTATTTCACACCGAAGCCTGGTCAAGCTGAATCATCATTAGCAGGAGTTTCATGCTTTTTGATGATGAGTCAGCACCTGGCAGTGTCGCAAAACCCTAAACTGCTGCATTTGGTTCAGCCAGGGGGAAATGCATTTAAAGAGTCTTTAGTCCCAAATTGGGAACGGAAGGTGCTACATGAACTGCAGGTTGACATCATGCAGTTCCCTGTTACATCATGTCACCCCATGTTACTGTCATTTTAAATGTTTAAATATTGGAATATATTTTAATATACTTTTAACTTTGAATATTTCTATTTATTGGTTTGAAATGTATATGTTTTAAATTTTGTAATGCCACCTTGAGGCCCAGCATTGGCCAAAAGGCAGGACATAAGTAAAGATTATAATAATTATTATAATAATAGTAAATCACATTAAATTTTGTACAGTGCCATATAATCTGTATGTCTGTAAGCTTTGCTATTATGTTGTAAACATCCTTTGGAGCATTATAGGTTTGAAAAGTAGTATATAAAGGTTTTTTTTTTCATTTTTTGAAAAAAAATGAATATATAATTAATATATATTTAATATATATTTAATTTAATATACATTTAATTTTATATACATTTAATATATATTTAATTCACCTTTCTGGACAAATCCCTACATAATGGCCCTGTTCAGGAGACCCCTTAAGCTATGGCTTTAACCAAGGTGGTTAAGCCAGAAAGCCGGGCTGTGTTCAGAAGACACCTTAAACCATGGCTTTAACCATGGTGAATAAAGCAAAAAGCCTTATTCACCATGGTTAAAGTCCTGGTTTAAGGTGTCTTCGGAACACTGCCTGACTTTCTGGCTTAACCACCTTGGTTAAAGCCATGGTTTAAGGGGTCTTCTGAAAGGGCCCATTGACTTAAAATAAAAATGCTGAAACAGTGGGTGGAAATAATGTAATGAAAACTGCATAAGATAAAATCATATATTGTGGGCCAGTACACAAACACACACCACTGTAAAAAGCTTGGCAGAATAAACATTCTGTAAGATCCACTTGAAGGCTGCAAGAGAGGGAGCCGTGTTGGGTCTGCAACATGTGCCTAGACTGCATCAGGGTTGGTGAATGTTTTATGTCTGGTCTTACTATCTGGATTCCAAAGGCTGGGTGCCTACAAGGGAGCGGGGAGGATCTCACAATATTCTGATCACTAGATCCTCCCCTTTGTCCAAGCGTGCACGTGACATCCCGGGAGGAAGGAGGGATGTTGCACCCGCCATTTTCTTTTCTTTTTTTTACAGATGGATGAGCACACATGCGCTCCAACTAAAAGTGAGTAATTTTTTTAAAAAAGCAGCCACTCCCACTCTCCCCCACCCCCAATCAGCATGGGGCACCTGAAGAGCTCCATGCCCGGTTCCCAGTTCCTGCCTCCTTGTGTTTACTCATGAGGAGGTGGGACAAAGCCGCAACAGGCGCCCACACTTCCCATGTTCCCAGGACAATCCCAAGACCACAGGAAGAATTGGGCTAAAAGCCATCCCATTTATCCCGGGGAAATGGAAGGATCTTCCATCCCTGCCCCTGGGATCCCCTTTGCGTCATGTGGATGCAGAGGGATGATCCTGGGACGATCCCTGAGATAAGGACTAGTGTAGACGTGCCCAAGGGTTCTGAGAAGACAGGTGTGATTCATTTGCTTCTCCTGTGTGTGTTGTTAGCCTCGGTTCTTGGTTGTTTTGTGCAAAGTGCTCCATTACCACAATTCCTATGTCTGCGCCCCTAGATCTTCAGACATGGGCTGTGTGACGTAGCCCCATATTGCACACTTTGATTGATGAGATCTGTATTCCTTGGTTGGAGGTTATATCCCTCTTGTGGCGTGCTGTGCTTGATTGCAGACGTAGTCAGAATAAAGTTGTCATTTGTGGTTTGGTGTGAGTGGAGAGGGCAGAGTTGGCTGCAGTCATCAAGGGCTCTCCGTTGACTGGAGTGGGAATGTTTAAGCTTGTGTCACCTTTTTTGCAAACACATTATGTTGTGTGTGTGTGTGTGTGAGAGAGAGAGAGAGAGAGAGAGAGAGAGAGCAATCTCTAATGGAGCCATGATTCTGACTAACTTCTTCCAACCCTACCCCTAAATCCATCTGGATTTCTCCTTTACCCTGTCCAAGGATATCACTGGCATAATCCACCCTCCCCTTATTGAAGGTGTTTGCTTCGCCAGTGACAGGGAATTTAAGAGTCATCCTCTCGTGTGCAACTTGGGGCCAGGATAACTCTGTAAATGAATGTGTTTCTCTTTTTTCATATTGGCACACAAACTTTGAAAACGCTCTTGACACTTCAAGAAAAAAAAATAGTTGTAAGATGCACATGAGCCTTGGCGCTGTGAAGTAAACATATTTTGATGACAGATTTAGATTGCAGTGCCGAGCTTATCAAGGCAGACAGGTGGCGAGGAGACACGGCATACTCAAGGAATATTGCTGTTCAGAATAGCATGCTGATGTAGGACGCAGAGATAAGAACTCTGCCTTCATTTTTATCCAGTCAGTCTGAGGACTGGTGGCCTGCAAATATCCCTCTCCTCTGATTTGTTTAGAAACTCAGAAGAGGGTCAGGGTTAATCAGCATTTGGGCAGAACTGCCTTGAAGACCTTGCATAGGTGAAGCTGCTGTTCCCTTTGAAACTGCACTGCACACTAATATATTCCAGCATGGTGAAGGTGGAAAAAAGTAGGCAAAGTGAAAGTGGAAAAAAGGGTTTCTGTCACGCTGTGCTACAGTCTGGCTGGATGCTCCACAAATCACTTCAACAGCTTAGCTAACCCATTTTTTATTTTTTTATTTATTACATTTCTATACTGCCCAATAGCCAGAGCTCTCTGGGCAGTTCACAAAAATTAAAACCATTCAAGGTATAAAACAACAGTATGAAACCATAATATAAAATACAATATAAAAGCTCAACCAGATAAAAATAGCAGCAATGCAAAATTACAAATTTAAAATACCAAGTTAAAATTTATTTATAGACTGTTAAAATGCTGGGAAAGTAAAAAGGTCTTCACCTGGCATCTAATAGCATATAATGTAGGTGCCAAGCGAACCTCCTTAGGGAGCTCATTCCACAGCCGGGGTGCCACAGCAGAGAAGGCCCTCCTCCTGTTAGCCACCTGCCTCACTTCCTTTGGCAGGGGCTCGCGGAGAAGGACCCCTGAGGATGATCTTAGGGTCCGGGGAGGTACATATGGGAGGAGGCGTTCCTTCAGATAGCCTGGCCCCAAGCCGTTTAGGGCTTTAAATGTTAATACCAGCACTTTGTTTGTTTTTATTTATTTCTAACATTTATATGCCACTTCACACCTAAACAGATTCAGGAGCAGTGAACAACAATAAATAAATAGAATAAAACACCGTATTAAATGTGTTGTTGTTGTTTAAAAAAGCAGAGCATAAATAAAAACTATGGATGGTCAGTCAAAAAGCTCCATCCGACAAGCGTTTTATTGCACGCTCATTACTGGGCACTCACGGAAATTGCTCAGGTCCCTCACGTGACGTTGTCTGCCTCCCACACCCCTTCTGGCCTCCTTGCGTGACAATAAAACCCCTCTTTAAGTGTGAACCGCCCAGAGAGCTTCGGCTATTGGGCAGTATAAAAATGTAATAAATAAATAAATAAATAAGTCTGATGTATTTTTTAAAATTCGGAATTGCTGCTCTCTCCTGCTGTGTGTGGGAGAAACAGCGCCATTAGAACGGCGGACTCAATGGGCCTCGTGCTCATTGGGCGGAGAAGCAAGGTAGGGAGCGTGTTATCCCTCGGTGTGATGGAGCTTAAAGAAGACTGTGTTCAGACGACACACTAAGCCACAGTGGTTAAGCATTTTGAGCTTAGCATTACGGCAGAGCATGTCTTGTGAGCTATGACTTAGTGTGTAGCATGAATCATTCTTATCCATGCTGGCTACATAACCACAGTCTAAACATGCTCACTAATCATTTGCTGCAAAAGGGGTAGCAGCCTAACCTTGGCAGGCCCAGAGGCTTCTTGAAATGTAGACGCTTTCAGGAGGTGTTGGAAACAACGCAATGTTGGTGCCAGCCTGAACTCCAGAGTTCCACAAAAACGAAGCCACGATTTTGACTTCCCTATTACTAAACTACTTGTCATGAAATCATGCACTTCAGGGACACCACCTGTTTCTTCAGTTTGAGCAAAGCTCCAGGAATGTCTTTAGGAGGCCTTTGGTATGTAAGCTGGTCTGTTGGGTTGGTCACTGAATTTATTCTTTTATTGGTCTCTCTCTGTGTGTGTGTGTGTGTGTGTGTGTGTGTGTGTGTGTGTGTGATTGTTTTAATTGTGTTTTAAATGTATTTATTTCATGATTGTTTTAATTAAGTTTGTATTTTATATTATTGTTAGCCACCTTGTGGAAAGGTGGGGTATAAATCAAATCAACCAGCCAATCAATGTCTGGAAATTGCACCTGGTGCTGGAGCTAGTTTGGGGGCATAGTGCAAACTCGATCGCTCAACTTTAGCAATATGCAAAATGTTAACATTCTTTATTTATTACATTTCTATTCTGCCCTACAGCTGGAACTCCCTATAACAACATTTGATAATGTTTACTGCTGTGGGAGTGAGGTGCTGGATGGATCACAGTCAAAAATAGTTAGATTAAAAGCTAAGGCCACAATCCTGTGTGCAGTTACCTGGGAGTAAGCCCCATCGAACACAGGGGAACTTACCTTTGAGTAAATATGCACAGGGGTGCTGTGTTAGACTTCAAAAATTATTTGGCTGTGCATGCCACTATGCCTCATGGGATCACTTTATGTTACATCGTCACTACCAAATATGCAAGATGAAGAAGAATATGGACGGGAGATACATTATATAGAAGAGTGAAGGACAAACGTGGGGTGTGTGGCTTAGGGGGACTGTGAGATAATAAACAGGGTGCATGCATAAAAGGACAGTCAAAACCTGACTTCTGCTCAGCCAGTAGGGAGCTTAATATGAGAATAGCCCTGCCAGATTGGACCAAAGTGGCAGAATCCATTGTCCACTTAGATCAGCATTCTGTTTACAGGTGTGGGCAGCTGGAAGACCTTATTGCTGCCACTTTTCCTCTATTGGAGCAGGATGTACCGAGTTTATGACAGGGACTTAGATGGTGGTAAACTCTTTAAGTCAACACAGTATTGCTTTCAATTACCCGTTTATTGCAAGTGGTTGGCAGTTTGTGCAATAGGACAGCCTCTGATGTATTCAAACTGGGTTCTGGCAGCTGCATTACAACCACCAGCTGGTTTGACAGAACTTAGTATTGCCAGCTTCCAATTTTTTTGTGCCTTCAGGCTCTGCATTCTCAGGCTTTTCTCTGCAAATGTGAAAGGTTAGAAACTTTTTTAAAAGAGAGAGAGAGAGAGAGAGAGAGAGAGAGAGAGAGCTGAAATTGGCGTGATTTCATCAGGCGTCTCCAGGCTAAGTAAATTGCTTAAGGGTGTGGATGAAGTCTAAATGCTGCTAGCTGCCCATTTTTGCCCCAAGTTATATATTTGGGGTCTGATTACCTGGCTTTCTTGCAAAAAGCCTTGATCCTCCTGGCAAAATTGCTAGTGATTTAATGGAAATCCAAATTGAATGTTCCTCTTAAATGAAAATTCCCATTGACCTTGCTTTGATTCTTGAAGGCCTGTTGGAGTGGAAGTCAAGAGCAGCGGAAGTTTCATTAAAGGGTAGAGTTGGAGAATGAAAGCTGGCTATATCATGAACAAAAAACAGACCTCAAATTGGTGATGATATTTTCAGAGGCCCCAGTGCTTAGACAGGAATGAATTTGACATATAGATATTATTTATCTATTAATTAAAAGAGCCTATCAGGATGTCCAACTTGTGATGGATGATTCATTTGCAATAGTTTGCCTTCATACAATTCATATATTTGAACTTTTATAGAATATCTTGGTTTTGTTACATATTAATCCACATAAAAACATTTAACTCTTTCTTGTCCTGCTCTTTTCCCTCTCAATTTCGCCTGGGGAGAAAGGGATAGAGGGTCCCTATATTTTCCTCCTGCAGAACCTAGACGTTGTATCTATGGAAAGTCAGCAATACAGAACACAGGAGTGGTTTACAAGCCTAAGAGTACATTCAATGTAGGTTGGACTCAGGAAAAAAGAAGCTGTGTAGTGAGCCAAAAAAAGAGAAATAAGAACAAGGACACTTGAAAGGAGACAGACATAGGATGTCTAGAACCAGAAATGAACTGTTCCCCTGGCTAAGTCCAATGCCAAGGTTGCAAGGAACCACAGCAGGGCATATGGAAATAGGTATTCCCTAAGATACACAGGGCCTAACTTTTCCACATTGAAATCACATTACACGTAAGTGGGTCCCTACTTCACTAATACTTACCATAACAATTTCCCCTCCTTTCACATGATCCCGATGTTATTCCTGTATACCCAGTTTTATTTTTGCTCATATCTAAAGATGTTCAAGGTGATTTCTTCTTTTTTTTTAAAAAAAAAATGAAAATAAATAAAAAAAATCAATGCAAGCCCTGTATGGTACATTTTCTAGAGAGCTCAGCATCCACAACTAGGTCAATAGTTTCAAAAGAATTCTGCTTTGATTTTCCCAGCATACTGCGCTCTTGTGAAAATACAAAGAGTGCCTGCCTGGATCTCAGCAGGTTTGAGAATCTAACTTGTTTCCTGCCTGATGGGGAAATCAGTTAAACCACAACACATTGGGTTTAAGCTAGTTTGAGATGGGATGGGGAAATGACAGTGCATTATGTCTGACTAGAGACCCTTGATAACCCACCCTGCTCAAATTCCTGGTATTGTTTCACTGCCCTTTTTTCATTATTATTATTATTATTTTCATTTTGGTTTGTGTCAGTGGGGGGGGGGAAAACAGCAGGCAGCTTGATACGCAACGCGTGGCTCAAACGGAAAGAGGGAAGAACAGAAACCTTATTAGAATACACATCTGAGGGCAGCTTCTAAGCCCTTTCAGGCTTTCAACTGCATGCGATTAACAATTGTGTGAGGAGAGGAGCCGGTCTCTGCCTTCTACTTAAGCCCCTGCCATTGGGTCTCCATTAGGTCTCCCCCTGTCAACACATTGGAGGAGTAAGTCTGAAGAGGGGATACTGCATAGGTTCCTCCCATGATTTTGAATCCGGTGCAATTAGGGTTCTAAATCACAGTGAGACCCCATGAGCAGTGTTCTGAATCATAGGGTGCACCTATACACTGGATTCTAAATCATGGGGTGGGTTGTGGGGGGAGCCTATGCCTAAAGAGTGGTTTCCCTCTTCAGAGCTCTCCCTCATGTGTGGACAGGGGTGGAGAGCAGCAGGGCACTCCACCCACCCACCCCCACACACATTATAGTTAAAATGGGTCAAGGTAAGCACCTGAAGAGGGATTCTATCTGTACTTTATTGCTCTCACTGGGATGTATATTATGGTAGGCATCTCCATCCACAGTAGTCAACACACATTTCCCCCCACTGCTGCATTGAACGTCTGACAGCACAATGTCATTTTCAAGGGAAACATCCCCCTCCAAATTTGCATAGCATATGTCTATAAAAGCAAGGATAGGTCAATAAGGATACTCTATGAACATAAGAAAAGGAAGGCCGGATTGGACCAAGGGTCTATCTAGTCCAAGACTCTGTTCACACAGTGGCCCACCAGCTGCTGACCAGGGACCAAAAAGCAGTATATGAGTAGGATGGTTTAGATACGTCAAATGATTTTTTGGGTTGTGAGCTGGGCCGTGTGTGTGTGTGTTTAATGTTATAGTGCTCTTAATATTTTTAGATACTTTAGAATATGTTATACCCATAAATAAGGTATCCAAGAGTATAAGGAGGCAAAGTGGAAAATTCTGTGGAAATAAAGGAGTCAGTTTTCACATATCCCCATGTCTGACTGAAAAGTTAACAATGTTCAGAACTTATTTCTCTCATATATATATATATATATATATATATATATATATATGTGTGTGTGTGTGTGTGTGTGTGTGTGTGTGTTTTAAAATAAAGTCTTACTTTCTACTTACTGAAAACATGCAATTAGTTTTTAAGTGCAACCAAGTTGAGGAAAATGGCTCATGAACAAATTTCTACCTGGAGAGCAGAAGAGTTGGCACGTGTGTTTGTGTGTCTTAAAGCAGAAGTGCAAAACATATATCTTTTTATGAGGATTGTCATCTCTGGATGACTTTGAGGCTTCCATATCCGTGGTAATAGAAGCTGCAGGGGTTAAGAGAAAAGCATAGCTTTAGCTTGTCGAAAGACCATCCTGTCTTATTCTACAAGGTAGTAAGTTGTAGGAGGACAATTAAAGTCTTCTTCCTGAAGTAGGATGGTTTAGATCTGTCTAATGATTTTAGGATTGTGAACTGGGCCATGTGTGTGTGTTATTGTTATACTGTTAATATTTGTAGATGTTTTAGAACATGATTATACTGATAAATATGGTGACAACATATCGGTTCATGGATGAAACTGTGTAGGCATGCTGCTCAACATGGGCTCATCTACACCAAGGAGGATATTCCACTATGAAAGTGGTATGAAAGTGGTATATAAAAGGCAGGAGCCACACTACTGCTTTATAGCGGTATTGAAGTGCACTGACAACTGTTGGGCTCCATGACACATACCATATATTACTTACATACCACTTTCATAGTGTTATATCCTGCTTGGTGTAGATGTGTCATGGGCCCCAACAGATATCAGTGCACTTCAGTACCACTATAAAGCAGTAGTGTAGATCCTGCAGTGCCCTTCAACACTGTTATAACGCAGTAGTGTGGCTCCTGCCTTTGATATACCACTTTCATAGTGGAATATCCTGCTTGGTGTAGATGAGCCCATGGGTTTCCTGATTTCACTGGATCAGGATAGAGCTATAAAGATCTACCTAGATGGCTTACACTTTTTCAACTTAAAAGTTATGTGGATGTTGTACTAAAAGCAAACTTTAAAATCTATGTTTTCTTTCCCTCGTTTTCACTTTTTGATGAATCTCGCTGAACTTGAACTATTCTCAAACAAGAAGTGTGATTCTGGGAACAAACACAAATCTGTTTTCCATCAACACGTTTGGAAGGGGTAATTTAAGTTGTCACAATATGAATGACTTGTCTGGGAATGTCATGTTTTCACTGCTGTGCAGAGTTACTCATTTGAAGTGTACATGGTGGTGGGCGGAAATTTTTGGTTAAAAAGCAATTGCTGTGCTTGCTGACATTCAATTATATTTCAATCAATAATACAACTGGTCCATTATGACCATCTTATTTAATTTTGGGAAGTCGATATTTTTTTCTTGGAAAGTAATTATAATAAATTATTCCTACCCCTATGCTTTAGTTTGCAGAAAGTTAACAGTATAAATTTAGTATTTAGTGTATGAAAAACTGGGTAAAGTGGTAGCTTTTACAGAAGTGGCACTACAGGAAAACCACATATAATTTCATACTGTCCACTTTTGACCTGATTCACTTTTGAAAGCCAGTGTGGAGTAGTAGTGTAGTGGTAAGAGTCTTGGACTAGAAATCTGGAGATCTTGGTTCTAGTACCCACCATGAAGCTCACTTGGTGACTTTGTCAATAGTGGCAGGTGTCCATTAATGTGTCCATTTGAAAAATAAGTACTGATTTTTTCCATTAAAAAAATCCACACAGAACTGGCACAGAATGGACTTGAAGGAGGGGAAGAGGAAGCTGTTTCTGGAAACAGGCTTGACAGATCCAACCATCTGTAAGGGAATCCCAGTTCCTAATGCATGGGCCAGTAAAACTTCCTTTGAATAACAGCAAAGCCTCTCCTGATTTACATAAACACGTTTTGGATCTCAGTGGTAGCCATTTACAGTATATAATGGGGCATTATTGTGGGTCATTTCATTAGCGATTCAAGTGAGATATGGCATTATGGACTGTGGTGTCCTGATCAGCTTGACAGTGAGCAATGAATGCTAATTAAAAGGAAATCAAGACCAGGTAGATACGTTACACCCACCTGCTGCTGAGACAGATTTTGATTTTCATCTGGAGAAAAGAGAGCCAGTTCTGAATGTAGCAGCAACAGAGTGAGAAAGAGAGATAGAGCAAAATCAGCTTGTGTTTTGGTGGGGGAATAGAGAAACCTTGGGCAGCAACCATGCAGGAGCAGGTAGAGCTGCAGGTGTTAATTGTTGTATTTCAGAAGACTGATCCTTCTTTGCAACTGTCATCATCTGGTATACCTACTTACTTGTGGGGAATTGGGACCGTATGTCATTGGAAGAGGCCACAGCTCAGTAGAGCAGCTCATGCTTTTGTATGTAGAAAGTCCCAAGTTCCAATCCTGACATCTCAGACTTGGTATAATGACTGCCAGACTACATGACAATTTCTGACCTAGATGAACCCGTGATCTTTTTCAATGTACAGCAGACTGATGTGGCCAACAGGAAATGGCAGATGGAAAATACAAGTAGTCTAACAAGTTTTAATTGACATAATTTCATTTCTGAAATATGCTACATTAAAATGTAAGTGCTGACATTCTTCAGAAGTCGGGAAAATCCTTCTGGGCTCATCTCAAACCAGAAAAAAATAAATGCTTTGGGTCCACCAAGTTTGTACTCATGCCTGGATAATCATTGCTCAGTGTGTTCACCAGGCACAAAAATAATGCAGCCATGGCCAACTGGAAAAAGATGAAAGTTGCAACTATAATTGAGAAGGGAAGAAAGTATAAAAATTCTCCCTGCATTTGTCAATATATGCAATGAAGCATGCCTTCCCTTCCTTTCATTCTTTGTCAGTCATCTAGCGATGCTTACGGAATCCTCCACTGTGAGTTTCTCTCCAAATTATGGGGTTTTGTATTGTGAGGTATGTTTATCAGAAAATAATTTGTAATGATGCATCTAAGGTTCTTTCAGTTCGTATTTTCAGTCTTTGTTTTTTTCTGGCTCAGGGTGGTTATTTTTGAAGTGTTTCTCATAGTTGATTATCATGAATTTACGTTGTGCAAGAGTGCTGGGGCAAGATGCAGAAGCACACCAGTATTCCTGTGCAACATCAAAGCATTCTCATCACCACCAACAACAAATTATACTAAGTGACTGCTTTGTTCAAGATGCATTAAAAACATGAAAAGAGTTTAAAACAAAATTGTAGCCAAAGCGGCTACTTTTGAAGGGGGTTATTAATTTTGCCGATGCTTATATAGCTCAGGAGCATTGTTGCAGGAAGGGGGGGTGGGGTGGAGAGATTATCAGTTTTCCACCACAAAAACATATTTTTGCATTTTTGTTTGGAATGGGAGGTTTCTCCTTTCCTTCCAGAAGACAACTGGATCAGAATGTCAGGCATAATGGAACTACACAATAATAACGGGGTGGAACTGTGGAGATGAGCTATTCCCTACAATTATCCTGCTTCCCTACAATTATCCTGCTTCCTTTGCACAGGGAAACAGGAACAGGTTTTACTACACATTGAACAGCTGGGCAGAATATTGCCTGTGGACTTTCCCTTATACTTCCATAAGTAACGAGTTTAGAAACTTGCTTTGAAACAAATTAAAAAGGGAAGAAACCTAAATAGGTAGATTAATGGAAGGAAAGGAAAGGAACCTCTCATGCAAGCACTGAGTCATTACTGACTCTTGGAGGGACGCCAGCTTTCGCTGATGTTTTCTTGGCAGGCCTTATAGCGGGGTGGTTTGCCGTTGCCTTCCCTGGCCGTTATTACCTTTCCCCCAGCTAACTGGGTACTCATTTTACTGACCTCAGGAGGATGGAAGGCTGAGTCAACCCGAGCCAGCTGCCTGAAACCAGCTTCCGCTGGGATTGAACTCAGGTCGCGGGGAGAGTTTCAGGTGCAGAAACTGCTGCTTTACCGCTCTGCGCCACACGAGGCTGTGGCATGGCCGTTATAAGGCACAACCATTAATGAGGTTCTGCTATCAGAAGCCTCAAAAACCTGTTACTTATAAAAATGGCATATCTTGAGGTAATAATAACTTCAAACTTTGCCTCCATGATCTACCTGATGAAGTCTACAATTACTGTAGGTAAAGCAAGTTCAAAAGTGCCAGCCCCTGAAGTAAGCAACAAACAGGCAAGGGTAAACTTATAGGAGGATTCCTCTAGCAATACAGTAAGGCTCAGAAGGATCATAAGCCAAGACTGGACCAGGATTGTGCAGCAGGCCCAATATCAGGGGTTGGCATGGGCGGGCGGCTGCTGAGAACCTGAAGACTCAAAAGGGACCAGCCCTGGCTCTGCTGTAGCTGCTGCCAGGGCCGTAGTGCTGCTGCGGTGGTTTCTTCTCATCCACTATCCCTCTCCTTGCCCAGCCAGCCCCACTTGCAAAGGGGTGATCACTCCTGTCCCCTCATTGGCCATTTCCCCAAAGGCGGCATCTGATTGGTTCAGATCACAGCCCCTCCTCAATTTTGTCTTGAAATGGAGCGGCATGGATCCTGCAGGCTTGTTCGGCTGGCTGCCGGGGTACTTCCTTTCGATAGCGGGGCTGGCTGAGTTAGGAGGAGGAAGACTGGAGAAGGAGGAGGAGGAGCTACTGCTGTTAGTTTTGCTTCTGCCACCACCATGTTAAAAAGAAAAGAAAAGAGACAGCAAGGAGGGAGGGTTGGCTAACCGTGGCAGCAGCAGCTGCAGGACTCAAGTGGTGTAAGTGAAGAGATCCAACAGCAGCACTATGTCAAGGGCCCACTGGAGGCTGGCCTAGCCCTGCAACATGTAGCATTTTTTCTGGTCACAGGAGCTACATCCTTCTCATCTAGATTTGGGCCTGAAAGTCCAAGGAGAAGTGTGGGTGCTTGGAGGTCATATTGTAAGCAAACATAATTTGTAATATTGCAACTTCATCCCCGATCGCAGGGCACGTCAGTTAAATTTTAGCTTAGCTTCCGATGTCCTGGATTTGTGGAGCTTGAGCCAACAAGAGATAGGCTTTACTCTGGCCTTAAACCTGCCAGTTTCTTTAATTTACTGAATTGATAGATTAGACAGACTGATATTTGCATTAGCTGCCACTGCCATTGCAATGAATAGGTGCCCTGAAAAATGCAGGGGGCATACCCTAGTCACCCCTACCCCCATCTGTTGCTATCATGGCTACTGTCCTTATTTTATGCCACTCCTGGGAGTGTGAACCAGAAGGAGCAGTTGGGCACTTATCTGCTTAAAAGAATCAAATTAGAGATGCATATGTCATGGTGTCTGTTGAAGTCCCTGATTCTCTTTCCTGAACACATGTTCTTTCATTGGAATGAAGCGTAGGAGGTTCCTAGACCTTCATCAGCGCACTGTTGTACGATGTTACAAAGGACATTCAAAGGAGAAATCCTTTCAAAAGGGAAGTGTCAGGAAAGAAAAACGACTGAGTCTCAAGAGAACATGGGACAACATGCTGCCGTTTCCCCAGCTCCTGGGAGGTTGAGGTTCAGGGATACTGAAACGTTTGGAGGTCTCTTCACAGAACAGCAGTGCACAAATATTCCAGGCAGTTGAGCTGAGATTCTTAATAGTAGCTGGTACAAAACGATTGGGATAACCCTATTTTATTTTTCTCCTTTGGGAAGCACCAAACCCACAGAGGGATTTAATAAGGGTCTGGTTTATGACTGATGCAGCTGGTGCTCTTGCCAGGAAAGTAGGTGACATGGCATGCATGACAATGGCTGGTGGTACAGCTTAGAGGAGGTAGGAGTCTATTTATATTGCCTATCAGTCTCACGGAGGCTGGGTTCTTTCTAGAGACAGTCCAATGGAGCTTTCTGACATGCTTTGTTTTTGTTTCTCGCTCTGGTCAAACTGGTTTTTACAGCACTTAAGATCATTCTCCAGAAAGAAAGAAAAAACTAGCTACAAGAAGTGTGCTCAGCAAATGTGTGCACATTTTGGTATTGCTGTTGCAGATGTCTTTGGATAAAGCCCGTGATCTAATTATAAATTGTGTGTGTATGTTTGTGTGTTGTGAAAAGGATAGGTAAATATCCAAATACTTGATAAAGTTTATTTGCACCAGTTGAAGGCCATCTCAATATCCATAAATGTGCTCTTGCATGAAGAAGAAGAAGAAGAAGAAGAAGAAGATGAAGAAGAAGAAGAAGAAGAAGAAGAAGAAGAAGAAGAAGAAGAAGAAGAAGAAGAAGAAGAAGAAGAAGAAAGTTTCTTTAGGAGTGATATTGACTAGAAATTGGCTAATGATGTAGTCTAGTCCATTTCATCACTTAGTTAACTTGCATGGGGCTAGGAGATGCAGCAGCATTTAGGAATACATAAAATGGAGCAACAGGTGTTTCTCCCAGCAATGAGATCCCTTTACAATTTCCTCCCATTACATTTAGAGCTCCATCACACCTACTTTTTTCTTCCTGGTATGCATCCCTGATTTCCATCTCTGTTTCATTAGCGCATCAAGCACTGGTCACTTTCACGTGTGTGCATTGTTGCACTATTTTACCTTCTTTACTTTTTCACCTGCACCAGCTCACAGTTCCTGGTATTGCCACTATACCAGCGAAATCTTTTTTCACTTGTTAGCTCTTCTGCAATTGCACTTGCCCCGCCCCACACCTTTTCCACCCCTCTCCAGTTCATTGGTTCTTGAGGTTGATGGACATTGTGATGGATGTGGCTGCCTTCCCGCCACTTGCTCTGGTTTTGTTGTCTACTATTTAGACGATTTAGAGTTTGTTTGATTAGACAGCGTTTCTGCCTACTTGAAATGGGTTGATGAGAGAGCAAGTAGAGTGGGATTGGAGCAGAGTTCATTCGAGCAACTCAGCATGTGTCCCCAAGCAGAATGAGAGAAGGAATTCAAACGGCATTCTGGAGGAGAACAGCCTTCACCCTCCTTTTTCATCAGCAAGACTGCCCTTCAATGAACACATCCCCAACAAAGTGGGATGTTCCAACATAGTGCAAGGACAACAATACATGGGGATGGAAGAGCAGTTTTATTGCACATGGAGAAAAAATACTGCACTTTCCTCACTCTAGAAAAACACAGAAAATGGAGGGAAAGAGGCGAGATGACTGCAGGACAGGGACGGTGTCATGTGAGGGCTATGGGGCAAAACAGTAAACAGCAGGATGAAAGTGTAATAAAATGCTGATGTAATGGAGCTCTTAAACTATTATCAAGCCATTCCTTTCCTCCCCTTGCATTAGGTTGAGGGCTAATCCCACAGCACTGCTAAGGAATATAATTGCCTATACAGGGACACAACCCCAATGTTTTACTACTCTAAATGAAAATCCTTAAAATGAGTTGGTACATTAGTTCTTCTTTAACAGTCTAAGGAGAGTTTTTGCTTATACACTATTTATTTATTATTTATTATTTACATTTCCATAATGCCCAATAGCCGGAGCTCTCTGGGCGGTTCACAAAAATTAAAACCATTCAAAGTATGAAACAACAGTATAAAACCATAATATAAAATACAATATAAAATCTCAACCAGATAAAAACAGCAGCAATGCAAAATTACAAATTTAAAACACCAAGTTAAAATTTATTTATAAACTGTTAAAATGCTGGGAGAATAAAAAGGTCTTCACCTGGCGTCTAAAAGCATATAATGTAGGTGCCAAGCGAACCTCCTTAGGGAGCTCATTCCACAGCCGGGGTGCCGCTATATCACGTTTACATTTACAATACAGAGGGAGCACTTCTCATCACTCCCATTTCTGGAGTTCAGTAGGAGTTTTCTGTAAAATAACCACTAGATGAAACATCATCATTGTAAGAACATGTGATTAGTATTAGTATTAGTATTAGTAGTATTATAACAGGACATAAGCCAATCACTAGAGCAGATTATAAGCAAATAATAATTTTGTTAAACACCTTGGACGTGAATGCAAATAAATATTTACATAAAAAAAAATTTACATTGCACATTTGGTCTAACATGCCACCTCCCTCTCCCCCCCCCCTGGATTTACATATTCTGAACAGTTCAATGCATTTTCCCCTTCAGTTGTTATATATACCACATGATGTTGGCATTCTGTTTATGTTCCTTCCAAGATACGTTTCAGTGTCATGTGTGACAGAGTATGCTTCATTCTGTTGGGATTTCTCTACACTTAAAATACAGATGAGGTTGTAATTCGCTGGAGTAGGTCTTTAGAGGAACATATAGGACTCCTGTCGATATATATGTCCTGTCGAGATATATCCTGCTATAGTAAAAAAATCACTGAGTACTGTTGCAAATCAGTATTAAAATGCAGTGACCAATAGCTGTTTCTCTTAATACGAAAAGCTGGAATCTTAGTTTGTGAAAAATCTGGCTACAATTGGTTGGGAGTGGAGAAGAAAGCATAGAATAAAGACACAGACGTCAGCACTTGGGAATAAACTAGGGCCTCTTTATTCAAACAGTAAGGAAGATTCACCCCTGCTTGGATCAGCATGTGAAAATGTGGGAATCTATGTGTCCTTACATCAGGCAACTTGCCTGGCGTTATGGGCGTGCCATTCTCCAAAGCCAGGAGTCGGGTAAACCCAGCCCCTTTCTTATGTGACACTTTGTAAGTGTAGGGAGACCGCCCCACATCATCCCCACCCTGAAGCCTCAGAGCTCGGGGTAGGTGAGGCAGGAGGGTGTCCAAAGGCATACCATACCCTGGCAAGGGAGCCACCCTAGGAGCAGGTCCTCCGGATATGCCCATCACCCAAAGAGGCTAGAGTGCTCACTGTCCCTATTCAAATACAGCAAATTCCTGCACATCCCTACAACCACTTAGCCTGTTCATCCACCCTCCTCTAATGGAACTTCCAGTATCGAGTAGGCAAAAACCTATCCACCAAGTGGGAGGAAAAATTCCTACTCAGCCCTTCCTCCAAAGGAAGCGACTGGCTAAATCCCATACTAGATGAAGGGTGGGATCTGGAAAACGAAAGAAGCTGATGCTTGGTGGGGCTGGCCTTCATAGGCTCTGCCATGCCATTGCCTCACAAGGCACACATCCCTGTACACGCGAGGTGCCTTATTCAGCTCCTTCCCACCCACAACAGTTGTTTTCCTGCCCAAACTTATCTTAGCTGGGCTGGTACCAAGTTTGCGAGTGAAGAAGGAAGCATAGAATAAAGACACAGACACCAGAGCTTGGGGTAAAGAGGCTTATGCTTGATGGGGCTGGCCTTTATAGGCGCTGCCCCAGACTTGCCTCAGGAGGCACATGTGTCCTGGGCAGGAACTACACTACAGCTTTATAACAGTTTGGACAACTGTTCGGGCCCAGGACACATTCCATATACTGTTTTCAAAACATTTTCAAAGTGTTATATCCTGCTAGGTGTAGATCCTCACCCTGTACACACGAGGTGCCTTATTCAGCTCCTTCCCACCCTTAATGGCCATTTTCCTGCTGAAACCATCCTGGTTAGGCTGGAATTTATGGAATTCCATACATCATGCAATACAGCCAATTTCCAGCACTTCTTCTCTTCATTATGTTCTCCCAATATTCTGTCGTAGGCTATGTCCAAGCGTTCAACCCACATGTGATTGGAATTGCATGAAGAGAGGACAGCACTGCTCTATTGGCCTCCCTCCTTCCATCACATTCCCATTGCTCACCTTGCTCAGTTCTCAGTGGCTCCCATTGAGTAATTTGGGACAAAACTCAGTGAAAGGGTCAGCCCTTTGTTTGGATTGGGAATGGAAATGTAGGGGAAGTGATGAACTCTCCACCCTTTCATCTCCATGAGCATCAAATTTGACAGGTCTTTCCTAGTACTCTGTGTTTTCATTTCCTCCGTGTCTCATTGGTCCCGTTCAGACAACACCATTAACCATGCTGGTTAAGTGTTTTTGGTTAAGCAGATTTAATGGTGTCTTCTGACATGCATTTTCCTTAACAGGTGCCTCCGCTAACCACGTTGTGGTCAGCTTCACTAACTATTCCGCAGCAGGGTTAGCGGCACTAAGGGCTCATCTACACCAAGCAGGATATTCCACTATGAAAGCGGTATATAAAAGGCAGGAGCCACAC
Source organism: Elgaria multicarinata webbii (assembly GCF_023053635.1). NCBI lineage: Eukaryota > Metazoa > Chordata > Lepidosauria > Squamata > Anguidae > Elgaria > Elgaria multicarinata. The sequence goes on along the minus strand of NC_086175.1, from coordinate 16,433,575 downwards.
CAAGCAGCATATAGCAGTATGAAAGTGGTATATAGTATGTCTCAATGGGCCCCTACAGTTGTCAGTGCACTTCAGTACCGCTATAAACCAGTAGTGTGGCTCCTTCCTTTTATATACCGCTTTCATAGTGGAATATCTTGTTTGGTGTAGATGAGCCCTAAGTTTGACTTAAGGTGTCATCTGTCACACCACTGTGGTTAAGGAGCTGAAATCATAGAGCTAGCAGTGTAGAGCGGCCTAAACAATCTAAATTTGTGCAACTGCCAGCTCTCTTAGTGCAAGCGCTGATGGGATATGGGGTGGGGCATTTGGAGGACTCAGGCACTCATCTAATGATTTGTGCTTAGTGTGTGGTTAAGAAAAATGTGAACCATACAGGGTTGACAGTTTTGTGTGCAAGCATATGACATGTGGTTAGTGCTAACCACAGAGAAGCATGGTTAAGCTAACTACAGTGCTCTCAGTGTGTAATAACACTGGGCCCAATAACACTTTGCTGTCTTTGCTGAATAGTTTCTAGCCTTCTTTATGGGGAGAGGCATTGTTTAATACCCTCCTAATCCTACTATCTCTTCCATCCTAGATTTCCATGCCTTTCTGATTTAAAGATAGATCTGCCCCACCTTTTGAGCTTGAATATTCTATGTGATATCAAAGCACACAGACTTAGCACTATGCTTTCAAAGCTGACTGCTTTCCCCCTGACTTCTGGATAGACAGCTCCATTCATTATCTCTGGAACACACTATCTGCGTGGAAGCGCATAAGTTGGGCTACATGCAACCTTGCTGATGACTAAGTAGGAGACAAAGTAGGTTAGTAGACCAGCCTCCGCTGATGAGAATGTGCACACTGGCTTTTATAGCTCCTAGTGCAATAATGAAAAGGTTGGAACTGAACTTCAGCAGAAGATGTTTGATGATAATAGAATGTAAGTCAAGGTTAATAGGTAACAAGGTATTAACACATCAAGCACTTGGATATGGACAGTTTAAATGACTCACAATGAAGACACTTGTTTAATGCACTCTTAAAGATCAGCATGCTTTTGATTTCCAATTTTCTCGATCAACATTTCTTAAGTTCTTTCTTTTTCATAAAGGGCTTGAAGACATGACATAGAGGAATCATGCTGGCAAAGAGATTCAGGTTGTTTTCCCATAATTGCCTGACTTTTCTACACTTTTCAACACTCTATTTGGTTTCACATACTTGCATTCCATTCCTATATGATCATTTTCTATTCTTTCTTTCTTTTTCAGTTCACACACACACAAAAAACATCACTGTAGGACTGCAAGTTTCTTCATCAGACTTATCAAATAATACTTCAGTTGGGGCTAATTTTCGTTAGTGGTGTATGAATTAAGACCGCCGTTGTTTATTTTTTAAGGCTCTTTTGGCTCTGATAAGTTATTGCGATAAGGAATTTGAAAAGGCGAAAAATGTGGAAAACATTTTTTTGTTGTTGTTCGTTCCATTGTAAATTACATTTCATTTCTGAAGGGCAATGGCTCATTTTGCAGTGGACGTTATGTGAGGAGATCCAGAGCCCACCACCACTGTCCAAAAGGTAGCTGAGGTGTGCTGTCCTATGATGCTTGGGATATTCCCTAGTGGTTGACAGAAATGTGCATATTCAGCTCATGACTTAGGCCAGATCTACACCAAGCAGAATATTGCACTATGAAAGCGATATATAAAAGTCAAAAGCCACACCAAGCAGGATATAGCACTATGGAAAGCAGAATATGGTATGTGTCAATGGGAGCTTTATCACACCAGCGTTATACTGTGTAACCACTGTGAATTGCGTGCAAAGGACTCTGAAGTTTTCCAGCTTATAATCGGCTTTTATTGTGAAGTACTCCCATGCATCCTGCTTTAATTGTGCTATGAAGGAAAAAGACCTGCCCTATTTTGCTACTAGTTTTCGAGCGAATCAATTTGTTGTTTTCCGAGCAGCCACTGGGGTGCAGGAGCAGGATTTGATATGTTTAAAGAAAAATTAAACAAATGCTGACATCTGCATAAGCTTTAACGATAAAGACATCAAAATTGGCAAAGTAATAGATATTAAGGATCGCTTTAAGCATACCCAATTTGAATCAGATTGGGTCATCCGTTGATTTTTTATGATTTTTTTTACATCCCCCCCCTTAAACCCTTTGCAAAGGATCTTAGGAGTGCTGCCACCCGGGGTGTGATTTAGCAACAATAACAACAACAACAACAGCTTAGTGCTGTAGGGGATAATTTGAGGGAAACAGGTACCTGGGATGAAGCTCTGGGCCCCAACAGTTGTCAGTGCACTTCAATACCGCTATAAAGCAGTAGTGTGGCTTCTGCCTTCCACTTTCATAGTGGAATATCCTGCTTGGTGTAGATGAGCCCTAAGTCCAGTTTTAAGGTGCTCTGGGAGATGGAAAGTTATTCGGAGTCTATGCTATTTTTTCTCCTCTGCAAATGTAGATGATGCCAATCTTTTCGTCCCTCCAAGCTCGGTGCAGCCGTTGTGCACAGGCAGCTTTGTACCACTTGTTCTTACGTCCATGCATACAAATACGCACCACCTATTGCACTCTGGCACCAGCTCATTAAGGGAAGAGTTGAATAGTGGAGAGAAGAAAGGGCCATGTGCACTTTCTGAGGAAGCTTTTGCTCCATTGAGATCGGAAGTGAGGGCTCAGCCCTTCAGAATCTGCCCTACGGTGAAAGTGTGGCTGCAGTAACTCAGAGATGCTCTAATTAGCTCTACTGCTGTCGACATTGCTGTCTCTACCTGCTTCATTCTATGTATTAAAAATATTGTGCACCTTTTTATTTGTTTCCTTTGAATGTTTTCTTCAAACCAGAGCAATAGTTTCCTAATATTTTTTAAAAAGGAATTTTGCCTGCAGCTGACTGTGACTGCGAATAGAGCCGAGTCCCTGTCTCATCTGTCACGCTGAATTCTAGAACTGGCTGTTAAGAAGGCTTTTGAATGAGTAGCTTCAAATTGATCCAGTTTGCTGGAGAAGCTGGGACCCAATGAATTGAAAAATAACACTGGGATTAACTATATATATATATATATATATATATATATATATATATATATACAGAGAGAGAGAGAGAGAGAATTTAACCATGTATACTGTAATTTTATACTGTAGCTTTGCTATAGTGACATTTCTGCTAATGATTTTACCTTGATCGTTTCTTGAATGCCTTTTGGAAAGTGTATTTAGATTATTATTATTATTATTATTATTATTATTATTATTATTATTATTATTTGTGGTAAGAAGATGGATGGATAAGCTCGGTGAATAGTGACATTTACAATCATTTAGTTCGTTAAAAAATAGGAATCAGTAGGAAATATCTCATCGTTCTGATAAATTACAGTAAACTTCAAGGCCAGTTTGAGTGGATGGCTTCGAGGAATCTTCATTTCTATCGTCTGTAAGAAAATAATAATGTCTGGCATGACGGAATTGAACATATCAAAAATAAGCCTTATCACACAAATATTTGTGGCGTTTATTGGTAAGCCTCGAAATCAGTCGAGTGTCTTTGATAAGCAATGTAATTTCATCTTCATTTTCAACATTAATAAAATGATAAACATTTCTACAAGTGTAAATGTCAAAAAAACAACCCTTGGCATGCATTGCGATCATGTTTGACACTCTCCTGATTGCAAGGGGGTCATTTGATGTAGCTTTGGCTCGGGTTCTTAAACAGTAAGAGCCTCAGAAGCTTTGGTGCTAGAGTGGCTACCATAACTCTACCATCTGTTGATCTTGCTAGCCGCAGTTCCTGTGGCTACTGGATAATGAGCCATATTCATCATGCTCAACAGTTGCACACTCACATACATCTATTAGCATACGTGATAATGTCAGGCCTTAGCTAGACCTAAGGATTAACCCAGGCAAATGGAGGGGTCATCGCTGCCTGCTTCCGGGATCCCCTGTGTGTCATTTGGATGCACAGGGATGATCCCGGGACAATCCTGGGATATAGGCCTGGTCTAGCTATGGCCTCAAATTCCATGAAGCTACGATGTAGTTTAACAAAAAATAGATGGTTGATCCCCTTGGGGACACTTATTTATTTGCATTTTGATTGAACATGTTGCCAAAATTGTGGCAAACCATACTCATTTTGCTGGAATGAAGTCTTTTATATCAAAATTGCTGTATGTGGTTTACAAATAATGCTCTGTAAAAGGGCACACAGACTTGTATTTAATCACCTCACTTCATTTCCCCTCCACTGAATATGATTTTCTGTGCTTCTATGCGGTCTCAGTAACCAGCATGTTTCCAGTTTTTCTTATAATGTGCAATGTAAAATTAATGTGTTTAGCTAATAGCCTTCCAACTATGTTTTGGGAAGAAGGTGAATTGTGGGACAGGGGGAATGCAGAATGTTTTACTTCCACGAGACACACAGGGCATAATTAATAGGGGTGTGCACGGACCCCCCGCTCTGCTTCACTTGCAGATCTGCGATTTTTGGAGCGGGCCGCTTCGCCCCACCCCCGCTCCGTCCACTTCCGCTCCGCTCCGCTCGGAGCTCCGGATCCGGATCGGAGCTCCGTTTTTCCCCCCCATAGGGTTGCATTGAAAGCTAAAAAAGTAAACAACTTTTTTTCTGTTCAAGTTAGAAACCTCACGTTTGGCATCATGACACCTCATGGGGGTATACACATGCATGCCAAGTTTCAAGGCAATCCCATCATCCCCTGATTTTTGGGGAATTTTTGAAAATCAGGCACCCCATTCACACCCCTTTCCATAGCTCCGTCAATTTGCACGTTAGAAACCTCACACTCGCCACCATGAAAGCTTATCCAGGGATACATACGCACACTGAGACTCAAGGCAGTCCCATCATCCCCTGTTTTTGGTGGGGCTTAAACCTGCAGACCTCTCAATGGGGCCATTTCAAAGGAAATCCCAACATGCCATGAATTGGGGAGTAGAGATCAACCTATATGAATCTTCTTCCACACTTGAAAAATGGATTTGGAACTTGAGCACAGGAAGGACTTCTCCCCTGAGTCAAAGCCAGACACACACAACATCCCTGCAAGGCGGGCAGGGGAGGAGAGAGGGAAGGCAGGCAGGCAGGCAGCAGACATTTCTGGGGGCATAAGGAAGTGAGCCAAGGATAAGCCAGTAATGCATATAAAATGGAATAAATAAATAAATAAATAAATAAATAAACGAAGGAGGGGTGGAATTAAAAGCAGCAGTGTTGCTGAATAAACAAGAAGAAGAACTTTTAAAAAAAGGCTATATCTGTCTTTTACCAGTAATAGGGGGACGTGCCCAGGGGAGAGGGAAGCAGCTGCCAGTTCAGCTCAAGAAAGCCATTGCTTCACCAACAGCTCTGAGAAGTAAACGCTCACTTCAACTCATAATAGGCATTGCTCCACCACTAAGAAGTAAACGCTCACTTCGACTCATGATAGGCATTGCTCCACCATTTTACTCTCTTTGGAAGGCTCTGATGGCCTTCCAGTACAGGAGAGAGTGGGGGCACGTCCACAATGAGATGCCCTAGGGGAGCTCATCCCCTTACACCACATCTTTTCAGTTGTTCCCCAAAGTTAGGGTGGGTAGCAGTGCTCTCTTATTATTGGCTTAGTATATGATTTCAGGTTGTGTTTGTGCATTTGGTGGGGCTACTGTGTTAAAAAACACTGGGAAAAGTCCGTTCAGATTAAGAAAGAGAAGTTTCCCAGAATCCCAAGTTACCCGTTTTGCCTATGCCTTCCTCTAACTTTGGGATCATGTGATCATGACCGGGAGTTGACTCTGCCCCTCAGCCCTTTGAAAAAGGTATTCTTCCCGCCGATTTTTTAAAAAATTCTAGCGCGCGACCTGCACCACGCAGAGAGGTGAGAGTAGTCTCAAAATGACCCCCATCCACAACTCTCTGTGCACAAGAATTTTCAGAACGATAGCTTAAAAATCAACCCAGTTATCCCCAATTCTTTTCCTCAATGCAATCCTATGGGCGAAAACCGCCGTTTGACCCGCGCTGTCCGTTTGTTTACCCGATTTTTAAAAAATTCTAGCACGCGACCTGCACAACGCAGAGACGTGAGAGTAGTCTCAAAATGACCCCCATCCACGACTCTCTGAGCACAAGAATTTCCAGAACGATAGCTTCAAAAACAACCTAGTTATCCACGATTATTTCCCACAATGCAATCCTATGGCGAAATGTTTTCAAGATGGCGATCGGAGCGCTCTGCCTGAACTAGGAGCTCCAAAAAATGGTCGCTTCTCTTCGCCTTGCTTCTAGGGGTCCGCGGCCCGCTTCTACTCCGCCTCTGGGTAAGGCGGAGCAGGCCAATCCGCTACTGCTTCTACGCTCCTAATCGGAGCGGAGCACATGCCTAATAATTAACTTTCAATTCTGTACCATAAGATGTAGCAATGGCCACTGGCTTAGGTGGTCTGAAACAGACAAATTCATGGAGTTCAGGCCTGTCCATAGCTAGTGGCCATGAAGATAAACAGGACACCCAGGTGCAGAGCAGGGTATTTCTGAATTCTGGTTGCTGGGAGGAGGGAGGATTTGGGGAAGTACTGTTGCCTTCATACCCTCCTTTTGAACTCTGAAACTTCTGGCTTGCCTTTGTGGAAACAGGATACTACACCAGATGGAATTTTGGTGTGATCCAGCAGGGCTCTTCTTATGTGCTAAACGGATGGAAAGATTATGAGCCATCACAATGGCTTAGATTCAAATGGACTATAGTGTGAATGGAAGACAGTACAGTTGTATGGCAGGATATTCGGGGTTTTGCTGATTTCCACCTTAAATGGGAGCCTCACATTTGACTTTGCCCATATTTACCTATTCAGATGTTACATTGTGGTCTTTTTGGTCACAGGTGAAAACCTTCTTATTTTCTGAGGCATTTTAAGTACTGTTGTTGTTGTTGTTATTATTATTTGCCCTTTAGTGCTGCTCATTTTAATTTGTTTTATATGTGTTGGAATGGTTTTGTTCTTTGCTTCTTGTGTTATCTTAGCTTTATTCTGCACTGTTTTTATTCTTTGTTTGAATGTTTGTATTTTCTGTTTTTCATGTATTGTACACCACTCAGAATACTTCAGATATTGGGTGGTTTAAAAGTACAGTAAAAGAATAAACTATGCTATTTTCCTTAGGAAAGTTCAGAGAATGGATATGTATTACAATGAAGGGTAAAGCAGAAAGTTATAGTATCTTCATCTTCAACTGTCTGGCTTTGAATTCTGGTCCAAAACTGAGTTCCCCCAAATGTCACATTTTCCTTTATTCTCCATTACCTTTTCAGGAGTTATTTCAAGTAGAAAATTCCTCCTCAAAGAACACAGACTTGCTGAAAAGAAAATCATGTAACTTCTCTGCTCCTAGAATAAGAATAACTTGATGGGGTCAAAACAGTTTAGCATCTGAACAGGAAAATCATGCCTTGTTAGACTGCTAGAGTTCTCAAAAAGTTTCATAAAATAGCAGCTAGAGGTGACTGGCTACAGGTATAATGAACTTGGCTTTTTGAAGAAAAGTTTGGCTCAAGAATGGATTCCCACCAGAATCTATTAAAGAAAAACAAACAAAGGTGGGGGAAGGGAGAAAAATCAATGAAAGTAGGTAAGAATATGTTTAAAAGTGAAAAATCTATGATCATAGTTTCTGCAAATAGAAAGAAATCTGTGAAGTAATTCATGTTCCCCCTGTTTGAAACTTAAATTGTAAGGGATGTCTCTATATAATCTTACCCATAGGATGTATCTTCCCTTTTAACATACAAGAATATATCACTTATGAATGCAGGTGTATACATGCCACCACAAGTCACCACACATGCTTTTTTTTAAAAAAAAAAAAACACCCACCAAAGAATCGGCATTATCAACTCTTGCAACCAAAGCGAATATTAGACATAACTATGTTCCAAAAAATCAGCAGGATTTCTTTACTTATGATTAAACTAAGGGAAATTGTGGACTTACTGGCTTCCGCGATCCTCCCTGGGTATGTACACGGCTGTATGATGTCACGGAAGGACGCCATGGCCGCCATTTTAAAAAGCGACGACAATTGGAGCGCACTTGTGCTCCACTGCAAAAGGTAAACTCTGTTTTATGGCCCCCGCCACTTGTGGGGAGGACAGGACAGCCCGGGAGCAGTGGCCAGACGGCCGTGCTTCATGGGATGGTCCTGGAACCATGGAAAAGTCAGGTTTTCCATGGTTCCTGATATCCCGGGATAACTCCTTGCTAGTCCTGGGTTGCCCCCAGGATCCCTTGTGCATCATGTGGAGGCACAGGGACAATCCAAGGACTACCCCAGGATATAGACATGGTGTAGACATACCTTAAGAGTTTGGCAGTAAAACTGCAGGACTCCCAACCTCCTGGTTGCTGATGATAAAGAGCTGGGAATTTGCAGTGAGTGAGAGGGTCAGGTACTTAGTGCTTCCCTTATCCACAACCCCCCCCCCCCCGAATGGTATCAGCACTTCGCATTGGATAACATTTAGTAAATTTGTAGTTTCATTCTTTTATAGTCAAGCAGACAATGTTCCCTTGAAGTTATGAAATAGTTGCTGTTTACATTTTGATGTTAAAATTTTGAAATCCAAGTAGTTGAAAAGAAATCATTTAAAGTCATTTTGGTGCTAGTTTATAATAATGTGCTGGTGCTCTTCATGGTGGAATTAGGATTTGAATCCAGATCTTTCTAGGTCTGTTTACCTGATTGTGATAGCGTCTTCATTCATCTAATTTATGGTATTTGTTGCTCAAGCAGGTTCTTGTTCAGCCTGAGGAGAAAAATGGCACTGAGCGGTCTCATGTAAAGAGGCTAAATTCACTTTAACGATATAGAGGATGACTTTTAAAAACTGGAAAATCAAACACACTATACACATTGTTGCAATCAAAATATTCAGTGCCAAATCTTTCTTCACACACACATCACAACCTCCCAAAGTTTGCATCTAGCTGAACTGTCCTGTTTGCTGGCTCCTAGGTTGTTGTATAATAACCAACTTCTTCTAAAGGGCTGCAAATACCAGGCTGCCAATCACTTGTCCATCATGCTAACAGGTGCACTGCCATTGTCATTGTCAAGCTGAATGCTAGGGATCAGTGAGACAGGTGGAGTAATTTGCTCATCTCACGGTGGCAGGAGGGGACAGCTCATCAAAAGAGAAATTGTGGCTTCACCTGGCACGTTTGGTGCTTGATTGTATAACCTGGAATTTGAAGTATCGGTGCAAAACACAAACGAGTCGCAATGTCATTGTCTGGATCCAAATGCATACTTGTTTCATCTATCTTGAAAATCAATACCTTCTCCTCTTTATCTCCATTTGTTTCCAACGTCTCACATTCCCCTCGCTCATCTTTCCATTGCCAAACTTACGGTAATATGCTATGGCCTGTGGAGTTCTCCGAATGCTTCATTACTCATCAAACCTACAGCTTACTTACTGCGGAGCAATGCCATTAAAATGAATGGGAGCGCAGCAGATTAAGCAGATAGCACACTGTTCCTGTTTTACATAGTAAAACTCACAGGTTAAAAGCTCACTGCCTCACTTATTTCCTAAACAAAGAGCTATAGAAAGGATGTTGTGTATAATGTGTGTACTACAATTGGCAGACTGGCAGATCTGAAGAAAGTGGTTTCACAATGAGAAGTATACAAGAATTGTGGGCCAATTAAAATGGATGGTGGATTTCTTATTGTTCTGATGCAAGCTAGCCTGCAGCCTATGCTCATTCAGCATTGAGAGCCAGTGTGGTGTAGTGGCTAGAGCGTTGGACTGGGAGTCAGGAGATCTGGGTTCTAGTCCTTACTCAGCCATGGAAACCCACTGGGTGACTTTGGGCCAGTCACAGACTCTCAGCCTAACCTACCTCAGAGGGTTGTTGTTGTGAGGATAAAGTGAAGATAAAGTGTTGTTGTGAGGAGAGGAGGAGTGTTATGTACGCCACCTTGAGTTCCTTGGAGGAAAAAAAGGCAGGATATAAATGCCAAAATAAATAAATACATACATTCCAAACCACTGGCAATGTAAAACAAAATCCAAATGCAGCAACTGTGGCATACTATACACCCAGTAGGAATTTTACCACTCATTGATGATGTAGTCACGTAATTGTTCTAGGAACATGGAATCAACCCCCCTCACCAGGTCCCTTCCAATCTCCATGCTACTCTAAAGACCTTAAATATCAGTGTTGCCTGAGTAGCAAGCAACAACTGATGAGGGATTTGTGAAATGTCCGTTTAGGAACGTTGCTGATGCTGTGTAAATTCTTTGAAATTCCCTCAAGATTTCTCAGTTTTGTCTTAAAAGCTATTATCTCCAAATCTGCTACGAATTTAATGCTCTATACTTTTTTTGATGGCAATTGTAACTTAGACACTGTTAGCCAGTCGTACAGTGGGAGAGATTGGACATAAAAAAATCTGCTCCCAGAACATAACATCTGCTGACCCTTTCTCACTCAGCTTAACTGCAGTTCACAATTTATTGTTTGGCGGAAGACAGAAGCCACGTTTGTGGTTATTTACAGTGTTTAATTAGCCTAAGTGGAATAATGTGGAGATGGCAATAGAAAAGTTTAATCAATTGTGTGGGATAAAATCAAACAGTACAGCAGGAATAGACCATTTCAAACGAGTGACTCCATTCGGGCTAATTTTAACGTTTTGCTTCATTGTAGGGTTCTAACGGAATGCAAAAGCCTTTCGCAATGGGCTCTTGCCAGAGCCCTCTTCAACCAATCAATCTGTTTAGAAAGACAGTAGGCGAGGAAGAGTGCTCTAGTCCTGCCCCCTCCTTGCACATTTCTTCATGCTGGAAAATCCTGGATCCTGTCCTGGGTCATATGGAGAGAGTCCACAGATGCAGACCTTCAGCCATCACAAGTACAGGGCGATGGACACATGCAACGAGAGGGGCTGGAAAAGCACACTTTTTTCCCTTGTGTATTTTCTTTCATAAGAACATAAGAAGAAGAGCCATGCTGGATCAAACCAAGGGTCAGTCTAGTTCAGCATTCTGTTCACACAGTGGCTAGCCAGTTGGCAACGGTAGACCTACAAGCAAGACATGTGTGCAACAGCACCCTCCTACCCATGTTCCCCAGCAACTGGTGCACATAGACATGCTGCCTCTACCAGAAGTAGCATATAACCATCAGGATTAGCAGCCATTTCTAACCAGATTGAACGCTCGGATAGGACCTAAGTGATTGCTTAATTCACACACTTCCAAGCAGTGTGGGATTGTACCAATGGGATGTGGCTCCTATTGCTGTTCCTACTAGTGATGTGAAAGAGACCATAGCTCAGTGGGAACATATTATAATTGCATGCTAAGGGCCGTTCTTACAGTATCTGCTTAAAGATTCGAGACTGGCAATGCCTTTGCCTAAAACACCAGAGAGTAGAGAAAATATTTCTTCATAAACTAAGGCTGTAGCTAGACGGGGTGATATCCTGGGGATCGTCCCTATGCATCCACGAGATGCAAAGGGGATCTCGGGAGCAGGGAGGGATGATCCCTCCCTATTCCCGGGATATCACCCTACCCTTTTTCGTGATTTTTCAATGGTCTCGGGATGATCCTGAGACCGCGGAAAGTGTGGCCCGCCGTCGCTGTTTGTCCCAGCTCCTCATGAGTAACTGCAAGGAGCTGGGAGCCAGGCATGGGGCACAGAGCTCCTCAGGAGCTCTGTGCCCATCGGGGTGGGGGGGTGGGGGGTGAGTGGGAAATTAAGGGTTTTTTTTTTTTAAAAAAAGAAACTTACCATTTTCTGCACGAGTGCTCATGCGCTCTGCCCTTTTTTAAAAAAAAGGTGATCGTGATGTCCTGTTGCTCCTCTAGCTCCTGCCTATCTCTCCTCTCTCATCTCACACTATCGCCCCGCTCGTGCTCTCCGCTCCTCTGATGCCATGCTTCTCGCCTGCCCTAGGACCTCCACTTCCCTTACTCGGCTTCGTCCTTTTTCTTCTGCTGCCCCTTACGCCTGGAACGCTCTTCCAGAACACTTGAGAACTACAAACTCAATCACTGCTTTTAAAACTCAGCTAAAAACTTTTCTTTTCCCTATAGCCTTCTAATATTGAGTTTGTTCTGACTCTATACTGTTAGCTTCTCCCTACCCGGTGCCTGTTTACACTTCCCTGTGCCTGTTTGCATTCTCCTTCCCTCTTTATTGTTTACTACAACTTATTAGATTGTAAGCCTATGCGGCAGGGTCTTGCTATTTACTGTGTTATCTGTACAGCACCATGTACATTGATGGTGCTATATAAATAATAATAATAATAATAATAATAATAATAATAATAATAATAATAATAATCGTGCGCTGCGTGTAGACAGAGGGGAGATCTCAGCAGGATCTACACTTCTTCTTATAATGGTTTTGACAACTGTTCAAGCCCAGGACACATTACATACACAGTTCTCAAAATGTTTTTGTAGTGTTGTCTCCTGCTTAGTGTAGACCAGGCCCTCGTGATAACCACATTGCGAGATCCTCACCCCTCTGTCGGGCTAGATCAGGTCGGGCTAGCCATGGCCTAGGGGTGCAGGGAAAAGCCCTGCAACATCCAGTGTTCTGCAACCAGCATGGCTGGCTGAGGAATGCTGGGAGTTGCAGGACCATTTTTCTGCATAGGATTGTGCCCTGAAAAACTAAACAAAAATTGCAAATAGCTCTTCCATAAGTTGGAAACCAAAGTACAATGGTTTTATTAATCCAATCTGGAATATGAATTCCTCTGGATTTTCATGATCCTCTTAGGAATTTGTCTCATCTATTTAATGGCCATTTTTGAGAGAGAGAGAGAGAGAGAGAGAGAGAGAGAGAGAGAGAGAGAGAGAGAGGGAGAATCCTGCCTGCCCTCAGTGAGTGCCATGTGTACTTTGCTAGTTGGATTATTAAAGTACATACACCATAAATTGATAATATATACTGTTGACGATATGGTTTTATTAATTCCTGTAGAGTTTTAAAGTGCCATAGTGGGAGTCTGATAAGCCAGATTGAAAATCATTATGCATCTTCACTGGGAATATTTCTCCTTAATATTTCCAGTGATGATGCATGATGATTTTGAATAAAGCACCATAGATAATTTAGGTAAACTTATACAATTTTCCATGAGGCTTTAGTTCATGCAGAACAGCCTTCCCCAACCTGGTGCCCTCCAGATGTTTGTACCACAACTCCCAGAATTCTTAAGCATTGGTCATTGTAGCTGTGTCCAATGGAAGTTGAGGTGACTAAATTAGTAAGTCCAGGATTCAATTCTCGCCTCTGCCATAAACTCAGGGTTAAGCCCTCCGGGTATTTTGGACAACAAATCCCATAATACTTGAGTATGTTGGCTGGGGCAGATGGGAGTTATAGTCAAAAAATATATGGTGGTCATTGGTAAACCATACTTTCTTAGCCCCTCGCCTCATCTACAGCATGTGAATAATAGCATTATCCTTATAGGTTATTTAAGTAATGTATGTGGAGTGCATTGAACACAACAAAGCAGTATATAAATAAATGCTGCAGTGTTGATTATTTGCTAACACTTTATTGAATTCTCTATATGAAGGCAGGCTTGACCAAGTGGAGCAACACAGAGCCATTTAGTGTATTTATTATAGAGATTATTATAGAGATGTAACATCTTAAAATGTACTTATATTGCAAAGACTCCAAGCATATATATAGCATATATATGTTTGTATATGCACTCTGTGATTCAACTGTAATCCACTGAGGATGTTCAGTTTCACCATGTGTACATTGGGTATTTAGCTCTGGTAGTTGCCTTGGTCTCTGAAGCATGCAAAAGAATTAAGGTGTGTGTGTGTGTGTGGGAACTAATGCAAGATGCAAACCTGTTTTTATTTTAACATAAAGTCAGTGCATCTAGGGACTGGCTTCATGGCAGGTTTAATGGCTGCACACAATTTCCAGACAAGCAAAAGATTCCCCCCCTCGAATTTTATGCTTGTTAGATGCCTTTGCAATTTGCTTGCATCTCGCATGCATATGGCTCAAATAGAATCCATATCTGTGAAGAAAGCAAAGTGTCCAGGTATCCATAATCAATCTTATAGCTATACATTAGAGAGTTCAAGCAAATCAATCTGAATTTTGCATTTGCTTTGAATACTTCTTACAAATGGGATTCTTTGGCGTCCCCAAGTGCTTTTGTATCAATAGAAATATTGTACCTGAGGATTCTCTTGTTTTCCTTTTAAAAAGCCAATAACCAGTGAGGGCCACAATCCTAATCGCTTACTTTAGAACAAGCTCAATTGGATTCAATGGGACTTACTTCTGAATAAAGATCCATTAATTTTTTTAATGAAGTTACGGAGAAAGAACCAAGACACAATTGCTTAACAAGGACTACACACACACACACACACACACACACACACACACACACACACACACACACCATATTCTACCAAAAAAAAAACACCCTCCTAAATAAAAGCTGAAGATTTATCCATTCTATTCTAGACTTGGAGTATTCCATAAATATTTTAGGGGGTATATTTGACAATATTCTTTGGATGCAGTTAGCACACAATGCTAACATCTGGCCTATAAATGTGAATGTTGAATATCAACATCAATCCAAAAAAAAAAAAAAGCCAAAACCAAAATGAGGCTAACATGCTATTGTTCTATGTATGGGCTGTTATTTATTTGGGGAGCCTTCACATATGTGTTCTCCTGCACCAACAGTCTGAAATAGTCCAGTCCAACCAGAGCTGCATGATACAATTCTATGGAACATATAGTTTGATTCTGTCCCATACAGGTATTATTATTATTATCAGTGTTGATATTCCAAATTGCTTTCACATTCACTTTGTTGCCCTAAGGACAGTGATTGGCTTCATGAGCACTTAACTCATCAGTGAGCCGTTAATTTTGAGTGCTAACCACTGCAAAAAATGAACAAAGCACGGCCTGCAATGGATGAAGTTTGTAGCTTATCTCTCCTGGAAGAGTTCAGGGGCCACCTTTTTTGTATCTAAGGATTTACAAGGGTCACAAAGCAAATTAGAGGAGCAGAAAACTATTGAAGCACACGCTGGTTCAAATATATGCTGGTTACTGCTGATGTCTCGGTTTGTATCTGCCATCACTATTGCTGCCTACTGTTTTGTTTATGAGCAGAGCTGCCTTTTATAGCCTGCCTAATCTGCTGAAACCTGTTTGAGGTAATCCTTAGTCTAAAAATGGTTCCCACTGAGAGAAGTAAGCTGGCAGTGATACTGCTGCCCCATCCTTAAAAATAAAGCATCAGCAGAGGTGATTCTCCTCCTTCAAATACCTTAGGAGAGGAGAAAATGGAGAACTGCAAAACTGTGTTTTTTCTTCCCGCAGCTGCCAAGGTAACGCCTGAAGTTAACAACAAACGCTGCTAAATCCTCCAATGTGTTCAAGTGATAATATTGAAGTGGCAAGTTGTGAAAGGGAAGCATTGTGGACGCGAAGTGAGACAACCGTTCTAGAGGCACCCACTGGGCCTGCAATACTACATGATGTGCACGCTGTTTTAGCTCTCTGTGTTGCAAAATTTATAGGAAAGATTCCATTTATATTTTAAAAAATGATTTCCATTGTTAACAATTATAGATAACGACCATTTCAGTTATTTGCACAATTCAAAGTGACCCATCCCAAAGAATCATAACTGAGCAAATAGGTCTACTTAAACTCCATATCACATCGGTATGAGTTCACTCATATATCTGTTCCATCCCATTTCTGCATTAATCTGCATTTTTTTAAAAAAAAAATCTACATGAAAAAAAAATCATATTTAAATTTGACAGGGGAGTTTGCATTGTGAATCTAGCTAATTTTGTGCTTCTGAACTACTATGTGAACCAAAAAACTCTGTTTTCTTTCAAAAAAATGTGTACATTAGGCAAAAATCCACAAAAAAGTGCTGATGGATTTTCTTGTGAGCTTAAAAATAAAACAATTGGATAGACCAAACTTTAGACTGGATAAATGCTCAAAGTGCAAGACTGGGGGAAAATGAGAATGGAAGAGAAACCAAAAATGACAGATTTATCCATCTTTAAATTAAAGGCATATTTTGAAACATTTTAAAACATGTTCCCCATCAAAATATGCATGTTAAATGCATTCTGATGTATTTGTTGAGAGTACAACTGTGTCAGAACATTTGCAAAGTACGAAAGCGGATGGATAACAAAAATCCAATGCAGATATTAGTCCAGAAGGTGCAACCTCAGGTCACTTCATATCAAAATCCTTAAAGATCAAATCCCTTAAGCAGCCCTAATGTGGAGTTATTTTCCTCTCTGGATGCTTGATTAGCAGGAATGAGATTGACAAGAAAGTCCCTGCTGCATACTAAATTTTAATATGCGTCACCCATCTACTTGGGTCCAGTATTTCTCCACTGATGATGCAGAATTAAAGCCAGGCCCTTAACACTGACATTTGGGTTTGGATACCAGTTGGGGATCTAGTTAAAAAATTTGTCCATTCCTTAACAAAAATTCAGTTCCTTTGAGGCAAGGCTGTCTAACTCCTTGATTTCCTGAAATTCTTTAACCACATTCAGTCCACTTTGCTTAGAAGTTGTTGTTATTTTCCCTTATGAGAATCACATTCCCTCATGGGGACCACATTCCTTCATGGGTAATCTGTCCGGGGCTGCAAGTCGGGGTGGGGGCGAAGCCAGCGGTGGGCAGGGGCATAGTCAAAAATAAGTGGATCACTCTTTTCTCTGTTGCAACTGTGTCCTGCTTGTTGGTTCCTGGTCAACAGGTGGTCAACTATGTGAACAGAATGCTTGACTAGGGGGGGATCTACACTACTGATTTAAAGCACTTTGAAAACGTTTTGAAAACTGTATATGCAGTGTGTCCTGGGCCCCAACAGTTGTCAAAACTGTTATTAAGTGCTTTAAATCAGTAGTGTAGATCCTTCCTAGATGGACCCTTAGTCTGATCCAGCAAGGCTCGTCTTATGTTGTTGTGTTCTTCTTGCTTCTACTCTCTTTTCTAGGTCTCTCTGCCACCCCCTTTCATCTCCTTCCCACAGTGTATGTTGCCAGGGAAAGGGTAGATTACACTAATCACATGGAAATGGCTTTTGAAATTTGGCTGAGGACCACATAAAATTATGCCAAGGGCCACCGGTTGTGCACTCCAGCTCACAGGGTATTTAGTTATAAATTCATATTTACATGCCTCTCCAGAATGGCCCAAGTTTAAAATATTTAGGATGTATAGTTGCCCATATATCCTTTTCCTGGTTCTGTCATTGGACCAACACATCTGTAGAAATTTAGATCTTGCCCCACTTGGTTTCTGGAAGCTAGGTTAGAGAAGAATGGGAAATAACTTTTATTTGTCCCATTAACCTGAATGAAAGCCCAACTGGAAAATTGAGAGTGATTGTCAAGTTCATAATATCTAATACAATAGAAGCAAATTAGAGTTATCTCCAGCAGCAGACGTAGCAGCAGATTGCTTTATAAATCATCATATCACTGACAGTCAATTACATTCAAAACTTTTCAAGCATGAGCATGCTGTAGTGTTTATCCACCAACAAATTTGTCCAGACCAGAAAATACAGTAGGTTTAGATGGCTTAGAGAACCATTTTTTTGTTGAGAATATGGGAGATCCTCCCATATTTTATAGTTGCTAGGTTTTTTTTTAATGCTATTTTATGTGTGTGTATGTGTGAGAGAGTAGTTTTTGGGGAAGTATTTTAATGGAAGTCACCTTGAGAATTGATTGATAGCATTTTTTCTGTAGAAAGGTAACTAACTAAATTAAAGGTGAGGCATGCGTGGCCTTCCAGAAGTTGTTGAACTGCACCTCCCATGAGCCCCAGCCAACATATCCAGGGTGAAAGAAGATGGGAATTGTAGTTTAGCAACATATAATAGGCCACACATTTGCTGTTTTTGCAGTAAACACTACTGCTTTTTTGTTTTTATTACGTTGATTTCCACTCAAAGGGCATACATGTTTCTCAGCCACTCCATTTTATCCTCACAACATCTGAGAAATCATCACTGACCTCAGGTTACTCAGTGAGCTTTATGGGAGTGGGAATTTGAAACTGGTCTCCACCGTCTCTTTCCAGTACTCTGGTCATTGTACCACAATGACTCTACTCCTCAGCTTCATCCTTCTCCCGTGGTGGTGGTGGTGGTGATGATGAATTTTCAACTTTTTCATATTCAGGCATAGGGATGTCGCAAGCATCTGACTGAGTCTATGAGAGCAACAGCCCCCACCCCCACAGCTCTTATAGAACCAGTTGGATACTCTCAGTGCAAGTGCAGACCCCCACCCAAGCACTCATGAGAGCCACCTTTAATGCAGCATGGGAAAATGCACATTTCCCCCTTGCACCAATGGGGGACTTAAAGAATCCACCAGGGGAAGAGCCTTCAGCGTGGTGGCCCCCCTCCTGTGGAATTCCCTGCCTCTGGAGGTCAGGCAGGCGCCAACCTTGTACTCCTTTTGGCGCCTCCTGAAACCATCCGTATTCCAAGAAGCCTTTCTTTAACATGCAGCCTTGGATTTCTGTTTTTGCTTCTTTTAAATTTTGTTTTAACTGTTTTATTCTGTTTTTATTTTCATTTTATCTTGTACACCGCTCCGAATTTTTTCAATGGGGAGCGGTATATAAATATTCTAAATAAATAAATAAATAAAGGCCCTATTAACGGAAAGGTAAAGGTTTACCCTTGCGTTAACAGGGACTTTACAACCTCCATTGGTGTGGGGGAGGAGAAAGCATGCTTCCCAGAAATTGTGTATTCCCCCCTTCCTTGCTAATGGTGGCTGCCATTAACACAATACAGGAAAATATGCCCTTCTCCCCAAAGGGTCGGGAAATTCCACACTTTCCCCCACTGCGTTAATGATAGCCACCATTAACACAGAAAGGCTGGGTGGGTGGTTGTGGGGCACTCATGTGGCCTTGCTCGTGGGGATGGCCATCAGCACTGGCAGGGCAAGCACCTGTGGGGTGAGCCATCACCAATTTCATCCATCCTTGTCCTGGCAACATCTCAAAGTGCCCACTCTCACCGGGAAACTCTTAAGGTGGATTGTAGAGCCATCTTCGGGAGCTATGCCCAAATAGGGCATTCAGAGATGTGTAAAGGGCATGGAGCTGCATACACTGGCCTCACCCCCAAATCCCTAGCTTTGCCCTCCCTGTATCCAAACTTGCTGGGTTGAGTGGCAAGGTCTGAAGGGGTTGTATGCATGTGTTCACTTACTTGAGCAGAACTCTCTGTGGCATCACAGTTCCTGTGTGTTCACTTGCGGGGTTTTTACTCACATTCTATGCTTGATCACATGAGCAATTCTGCTCAGTGTGGAGAGGCCAGGGACCTAGAGGGTGGGGTCACCACACAGCAATGTTAGGGGTGGGGCAACATGGGGGCTGTCTTCATGGTGTCAAGTTGCTGCCACTTGCCACCAAACCCTGCAGTTTCATTGGTGACGAGTGGTGGCAAGTTTTACAGATGGAGGGATGCAGCACTGGCTTTCAGGCAGCCATTAGGGTCACTGGGCCCACTCCCTCCCCTCCTCTGGCTTCCGGCAATCAATGGCAGGTCACTTTCCACCTGCCAGAAGAGCGCCCAAGCAAGGAAGCTGGGGAAGAGCTGACCTAACTTGGGCAGGAAAAGTCAGGATAAGACGCCAACATTTGTGCTTTACATTTTTGGCTCTTTGCCCCAGGGTGGCTCCAAATCAGTGGCTGCATCATATAAGTAATGCAGTGCACATCTGGAACCACTCTGGGGCAAAGGCAATGTATAGACAGACCCATGAACAGCCTTGTGCCCCTTCCATGTGTTTGTATGTCCTGCTTGGACTTCATGCCTGAATAGATCATATGTGTTAAATGTTTTTTGGGTTGAGCAAACAGGCATCCTCAACTTAGTTATGGCACTCATTTTCTCTTCTGTGCTTGTTCTGAGATGTGCATTTATTCAGTCCAGATGCATCTCACATTAAACGTTGGCTGCCTTTGGTATAGGTTTTTATTTTTCTCATTCTGTGCATTCACTTAAAAATAAATAAATCATCTGGAGCTAAAATAATTCCCCCTAGAATTCCATATTGTTAGCATTCATCTTGCTCCCCCCATCCTGGTTTTCTGCAGTTTAGAGACACAGGGTCATATTCCTACCAATTGCTAGCAAATGTTACAAAGCCAAAGTTCCCAAAGGACTTGAACTTAACTTGCAAGGCGGGCATCTTCAAAATAGCAATCATAGAACAGAATACAAACTATGGCTAGTTATTAGATGTGTTGCCCTGTGGATAGGTTAGCACCACAAATTTATGCTAAGCGTGTGCTTGAGTGGTCAGTGGCCAATACGGATGTGGGGTTTTTTTTGGGGGGGGACGTTAAAGAGGCTCTTCAAAATGGCTCTTTCGTTGGCATTAAAAAGTCACTTTATAAGTGCTGAAGTTTACAATCCTTGCATAGCTGAAAAATAGCCAGCCAAGAAAAATATTCTTTGGCTTGACAGTTACAAATCAATGGCACATGGAACTCGAGAGCAATAGTTATAGAAGAAAGAGAAACCAATGACATCCGTGGCCTCTTGTGTTCTAATTATGCTGCTACAGGGCGGCCTGGGAAAATGATTTTTGTAGCATTGCAAAGGGAAGCCAGCAATGTCGTTCCTTCATCGGCAGACCGTTTGGGAACATGACAGTTAATGTTTCCGAGAAGATTTGCATCTTTCCAATCATCTGCCTCTGGCAGGTATGGGAAAAAGTTTTCAGCTGCCAGTTTTGACAGTCGCAAAGTCTGGCAGCTGCTAGTAGTGGGAAAGTAAAGCAAAACAAGAGAGAGAAGGGGGTGGCAGGAAAGGAATTCCCACCCTCGCTATTGCACACGCTACTTCTGCTATTTGTATAGCAGTCGGATGACATCTGCTCTCTCTCTACCCTCAATAAACACATGCATCAGTGAAAAAGAATCACATGTGGTACGGAGCGATTACCACGCATTCCGGCGGGCCAAAGCAGTCAGTAATTTAAAAGCAAAATTTGTGACTTCTCCACACTTTGAGCACACTTGAAAATTGCATCTGGCTCAATTGAAAATAGAAGTGAGAAATTACAAACTTGGGCATCTTATAGAATGGTGGAAAACAGCCGTAGGTGTTGACAAAACTGTAACCTCTGGGGAATGATATTCCCCCCCCCCCCGTAATGCTCAAAAGGGGACATCTATTACTAAGTACTTCATGGAATGAAGACTGCTATCATGTGGCAATATCTGTATTTAGTATTAGGCCTTTTATTTCTTTAGGCTGCTTTCCTATACACATTTATCTACACGTACTTCTGAAGAGACATGCATAGGATTGTGCTGTTAGTCACTTTCTTGCAGTTTATTGGGTTTTACTTTTTATAGACTACTGCTGTTTATGAAGGCAATACTATAAACATTTGTAGCAGCAATGTTGTCTTGGAAAAATCCACTTTTTAAAATAATGCTCATATTGGGTTGTATCCCATGGGTTGTATGTTTCTCTAACTTAAGCCCATTAAGTCCATTTCAGTGGTTTTACTCTAAGTAGGACTAATATTGGATACAACCCAATAATACTCAATGGCATTTATGTAACATTTAGATTGCTCAAAGTGTTCACATTATTAGTAGGGTAATTCTTTTAGCAACTGTGTAAGATAGGTCAATATTAGGGCTGTGCACAGACACACACACACCCGGATCCTCTCCGCACCCGATCTGCAAATTCTGGATTGGGTCCGCTCCGCCCCACGTTGATCCGCCTATGGTCCACTCCGCTGCGGAGCTCCGGATCCGAATTGGAGCTCCGCAGTGGTGGCGGCAGTGGCAGCAGCAGGTAAGGTCCCCCTCCCTCCTCCCCCGTTACCTGCATCCCTCACGGTCCACCGGCTGCTTCAACTGAGCCCGAGCACTCAAACCAGAAGACCAGTCCGCAGCTGTAGCCTGGTCTTCCGGTTTGAGTCCTCGGGCTCAGTTGAAGCCGCTGCCGGAATGTGACACACTCGGGTAAGACCCTTCCCCCCTGCCCCCTTACCTGGCTCTGCCACCATTGCCACACGGACTGCGGCAGCGTCAGGTAAGCCCCCACTTACCTTTTTCTCAGAGCTCTGGATCGAGGTGAAGGATCCGCTTGGTCTCGATCCTCTTCGCCTCGATCCGCAGCCCTTCCAACCCACTTCGTCTCCGCCTTTGTCAGAGGCGAATCAGGCCGCCTTGCTATTGCTTCTACGCTCCGAAGCCCAGCAGAGCACAGCCCTAGTCATTATTCTTATCTTTGTACTGAAATCGGGAGACTGAGGCTAAAGGAATAATGGTCTTGCATAAGGCCACCTACTTAATTCGTGGCAGAGTGGTTCTTAGCTCAATCCCTATGGTGATAAATTGATGGTGGTGATACGCATGTGACCTTCACTCAGTTTATTTTGAATCTCTGCCAAGTTTAGATGGAGTGAATTCCTGCCATTCAAGGGGAAGGAGGTCAATATGGATGACTCTTGGTAATTCTTTCAAGTCAGATTCTGTAGCAAATAAGAAATAGAAGGCAAAGGTGGGGCCATATTAATTACCCATCTGCCACAACATCTTGAATGGGCTGCAATGAGAAATGAGCATGAAACAAGGCATTATGTTCCCCAAATCTAGGGTGGATAGCAGTGGTATAAGTAGGAAAAATTCCTGGAGGTACATTTGGTCTGGGTCCTGCAGCCTTGGCCATTCCTCTCTCACTTAAACAATTGTTTGTTTATGCTGTATAATCTATTTTTCTGCCTTGACTAACTTGGTTCACAAGTGTATGAAACACCATTATTATTATTATTATTTATTTATTTATTTATTTATTTATTTATTTATATCGCACCATCAATGTACATGGTGTGGCATTGTGGCATCCCTGATCATGTGAGTTTACCATATCCAAAAATCTAATATGGGAGGGGGGGGAATGAAATGACACATCTGAACATTTCAATGATGTGAAATTTGGTTGATAAATAAGTTCCGATCACATTAGTCCAGGAGATGTGTAACAGTCAGGAATCTGCAAAGCTTGAATCTCTCCAACATCCCTGATACATAGAAAGGTTTGTATGGGAACAAACATTGCCTTGAGCATGCAGGACCCTGAACCTTTGAATTCATCCTACAATATTTATTTATCAAACACAATATCCCATTGTGCTGAAAGGTCAAGAGGTAACAGGGCAACATCTTTTCTGGATGATTCTCTTGTCTGTTGTATGACCCAGAAATGGGAGTGAATCAACTTAGTTCGTCTGGAAATATTTTATCACTGGGGAAATTTGCAAATAAAAAAATCATGTGCCAGGAGCAAAACAGTGAGGTCCATGTCATCACCATTATTAGTAATTTTGCATCAGTGAAAAAGGGTGGGAAACCCACTTTTCAGGAGGGCAGGTAAAGTAAACTCATTTTAAATGGGAAACTTGTACATTGTATTTGTCAACATTTGTCTGTCTTTGTCGTTTTCTTCCACCCATCATTGGGAAGCGTCACCATCATAATAAGTAGCCTGTCAACACATTTACTGGACTAGAGCCCTCTTGGGATAATCACTGGATTTTCATCAAGACTGCAGTGATTAGATTTTCTGATTATCATAATCAAACAAGTAATTAACTATTACGTTTCAGAAAAGATATAAGATTATAAAGGTTTCCAGAATGGCTCGAGTTTTTCTGAAATAATGGCTGCTTCTGATTCCACACACACACACACACACCACACACACACACACACACACACACCACATATTATAGATTGGAAGTTCAAGTGTTTGTAAAGAAAGGCAATACATGGTCATTGGCTTTCTAGTTTGTTCCTTTATTAATTACATTTCTATAATAGGAATGTAATAAATAAAGGAAGAAGCAAAGTTGTATGATTTGCCTTGTTGTTGGTGATTTGCAAGGTTGGGCAGTTGCCAATGGGTTGTGTTGTGATATGTCCCTCTACAGGAATGATGACTGGTGTTTTAGCAAGAATACTAAAGTCACCTCCCAACACAAGATGTGCCACTCTTGTGTACACTAGAGTACATGTGTACTTCCTTCAGCATTCTCTCTTTACAGAGAAGAGAGCAGAGCCCTCACTCTTGAGAAATGTCACTACTGTAATATATTGCTTTCCCTCAAAGATCAGCAGATGTTTTGCTTGAGGAGGATCCCTTCCTATTTTCTTCAAAATTCCCTTTGTGCAAAATCCAGTTATATCCTAAGGATATGAAAAACCTCTCTGAGAGATTGTGTTAACCTTATTGGACCTCCTTTGGCTCCCAGCGAATGTGATTTTTCTGAGAAAAAAAATGGGTGGCTTGACAGAAAGAGCAGACCTCCGTGGCTCTATACCCTTATTGGATACTTCTAGGGTTGAATGCAAGACCTGCCTTCCATGAGAAGAAGGGACCTTTCATGAGACAAAGGGATTTAGTCATGGATGAATGTCTGCCTGATTTTGGAAGATACCCACCTGACCCCACACACACCATGCCTCACTCCATTCAGAAAGGTCTTCTGACTCTAGGTACAATTTTCTGGAGGTTGGAGGGCCACTGTGGGAAGAAGGGAGGGGAAGTCCCCTTCAATTAGCACAGCTGATCCAATGAAAATCTGGATTGAACCCCTAGTTTTAGAAATCCAAAGAAGTACTTTAGGATAATCCTAGATTTTGCATACACTCTGTGGTATTTTTGTTCTTTTGACAGCTGGCTGTTCTCCCCATGACATATCACAAAATAACTCTTTGCTTTGCAGGATGGTTGTACGTGTGTTGCTTTCCCCTCACAAATATCCAAAGCCCAGTTAGATATATGGAACTGGTTTCATAGTTGCACAATTCTTGGGATTTTGGACATTATCGGCTGAATTTCCTAATTATGTGTTTTGGACAAGTTTCGTGTCAGCTGAAGGGCTTGAGAAAAAGAAGGACAAAGGGATATATATTATGAGATTACTGATGGTATATACAGGGGCCATGGATAGTTCCTCTGGAATGATCACTGACTGTGGTATGACCATGTCAGGTAGAAAAAGAACCGAGTGTATTCTGAATTCTGATACGATGTTTTAGCTACAAATTCAGAAATGATTATCACATCTCAGTAACATGCATGCATATTGGTTTGTTGTGACATTTACAATATATTTAATCTTAAAAATCTAAATTTAAGAGTTTTTGCAGGGATAGACAGGTCAGGTGTAGGATCCTATTGGTTCCAATATGTCTGGGTTCAACCCTTCCATTGAACACATTGAAACCTAATGTGTTTATCTTTGACCAGATAAATATGGGATAAATACCCAAAACACATATGTTTAGCCCTCCTAAACATTTGAGTCTTTTATAGGTATTGACTGCACTTATGGAAACAGCCTCTCCTTCAGGGCTAGAGAATTTAAAAGAAGGAAAAGCAAGCAAGCAGGAATTCTTAGAAAAGTATGTCCAGTGCCAGAGACTAGCTCTAGCTCTCCATTTGTGATGCAGAATCATAGCCATGTATCAGCAGCTACTGACATTTTTTTGTGGGGAAGAACAGAAAGCAATTCCATTCCCTTTGAAAATGAACTAACTTTTAGGCCTGTGCAACCTGGGATTTCAAGGATAAACTGTGAAGTAGTTGTAGGGAGGTTTCTATTTCGCCAACAAAGAAATAAGTTTGAAATACTGTACTTAGTTACAACCAAATCCATAGGTGCCTTTTCAAACACTCTGATTTTCAGTGCTTCCCAGCCATCTTTATGATCTTCTTGATCAGATTATTTTAGTGGTTTTGAAAAAGGGGGGTGCCCCCCCTCCCCACGGGTTCAGGATCTGCTCTATCTCGTGAGGTGCAGAGCTTTTAAAAGGGAATTATAATCAAAGTCTTTTTAAGAATCATAGTTTTATAAGGGTTTACTTACATCCAAAGATAGCCACATAAAGCATGAGAAGCTCCAATGATGAAGTGTCTCAGCTACAGTGATAATGTAAACAGAAGGTCTTTGTTTTGCTTTTTGGTGGGGGATTTTTAGCACACGAGCAAGTTAGGCACCAGTGTGAGTTTAGCAATGAGGCCAGGGGAATTGATTCTTCCCCCACCTTCTCATGGTAAATAACTTAATTTTACAAGTAAACCAAATAATAACAATTAAAAAACAGTGATGTAGGTAAGCCAGTATCAGTGTAGGGGCTTTCCAAGGTATTGCACAGAGTGTCCCATGTATGACTATCTGCCAGCTGGATAAAAGTCACAGGTGTGTGTTTAGTATAATGGGTTCCTGGCTCTCAGGAACAAGTTAGTTCCATTGAAGCCTATGTTGTTGACCTGGAGAAGCTGAGAGAGGAAGAGAGATTGGTGGATGAGAACTTCAGGGACCTAATAGCTGCGTCCCAATCCCTGGTTGACAACTCCTCCACTATCGCTGAGAATGGGGGTCTCAGGAAATAAAGATGTCATTCTGAAAAAGAAGGGAACAATCCCTTAAAAGGGATCCATTCCTAAGAAGATGAACAATATCGTCTCACAAAAAGACTATGCCTCCAGTGGTTGGATAGTGGGAGATTTGATCATTGGACACATAGACAGCTGGGGTTGTGATGGGCATAAAGACCACATGGAAAATTCCCTGCCTGGTGTGAAGGTTGTGGATGCCATGCACCATCTATAGCTTTGTAGATAGTTCTGGGTTGGACTCAGTAATCATAGTGGACGTTGGTTCCAATGACATGGAGAAATGTAGTTGTGATGTTATGAAGCCAAATTTAGGTTGCTACGGAAGAAGGTTGAAATCCAGGACCACCGCGATAATTTTCACTGACATGCTATCTATTTCATGCACAGGGGCAGTTAGACAGGCAAAGCTGAGAATTCTCAATGCGCAGATGAGATGGGGTATAGAGATGAGTGGTTCAGTTTTCAAACATACTGGGGGACGTTTAGGGACAAGCTAGACCTGTATAAGAGGGACAGGTTCCACTTGAATCGGAATGAAGCTAGACTGCTAAGTGCTTAACATTATAAAAAAAAGAAGTAGCAGAGCAGTTTTCAAATTGAACCCAGGGGAAAAGCCGACAAGAGCTTGGAAGCGTCCGTATGGGGTTGAATCATTCCTAGAGGATGAAGTTGAAAATGTTTCCAGTTGCTGAAATGGGGGCAGGAAGGAAATAGGTTAGGAGCATAAGGTGAAACGTAAGAGCCAGTCAAAGGGCCATAACCAAATATTCACATGCCAGAGACATCTAGTGAAAGACACCATGTGACTGAAGAATGTGACACCGATTTTTAGAAAGGGATTCAGGGTTGGGGGGGGGGGAGGTTCCCAGAAATTACAGGCCAGCTAGCTTAACATCTGTTTGGGGTAAATTGGTAGAAAGCATTATTAAATATACAATTATGAAAGCATATAGATGGACAAGCCCTGCTTAAAAAGAATCAACATGGCTTCCATTAAGGAAAGTCCTGTCTCACTAATTTTCTAGAGTTGTTTGAGAGTGTCAATAAACATGTGGGGTGGGGTGAACCAATAGACATTGTTTACTTGGACTTCCAAAGGGTTTTTGACAAAGTCCCTCACCAAAGACTCCTAAGCAAACTTAGCAGTAATGGAATAAGAGAAGAGGTCATCTTATGGATTAGTAACTGTTGAAGAACAGAAAGCAGAGAGTAGGAATAAATGAAAATACTTTCAATGGAGGGTCCCACAGGGACCTTGATTGGGACCAATGCTTTTCAATTTATTCATAAATAATCTGAAATTTGGAGTGAGCACTGACGTGGCCAAGTTTGCTGATTATACTAAACAGAAAATATATATATTGTGAAGAGCTCTAAAAGGATCTCTCCATACCGGGAGAATGGTCATCAAAATGGCAAATGCAATTCAAGGTAAGTAAATGTAAAGTGCTGCATGTTGGTGCCATAACCCCCAATTTCAGATGTACTGGCATCTAGTGGTGAGTGACGCAAAAAGAGATCTTTGTGGTTGTGGTGGTCAGCCCAATGAAAATGTCAACCTAGGGCTCATCTACACCAAGCAGAATATTCTACTATGAAAGTAGTATGAAAGTGGTATATAATAGGCAGGAGCCACACTACTGCTTTATAGAGGCATTGAAGTGCCTGCAGGATGTTCACTACTGCTTTATAGTGGAACTGAAGTGCACTGACAACTGTTGGGGCCCATGACACATCTGCACCAAGCAGGATATAACACTATGAAAGCAGTACGAAGGCGGTATATGGGTATGTGTCGTGGGCCCCAACAGTTTTCAGTGCACTTCCATACCACTATAAAGCAGTAGTGTGGCTCCTGCCTTTTATATACCACTTTCATAGTGGAATATCCTGCTTGATGTAGATGAGCCCCTAGTGACTGGCTGCTGTGAAAATGACAATTCTGTGTTAGGCATAATTAGGGAAAGAATCAAAACTAAATTTGCCTTTTTCATATTCCCTCATACAAATTATTGTGCAATCACACATGGAATACGAGGTACAGTTGTGGTCACCACACCTAAAAATTGAAATTGTAGAATTAGAAAAAATGCAGAAGTGGGCAAGTAAAATGATGAAGGGCTTAGAGCAACTCCCTTACAAGGAAAGTTTACAAGGTCTATGATTGTTTAACTAAGAAACAAGGTAAGAGGAAAGATGGTAAGTGGTGCACAGAATTATGCATCGGGTGAAAAAAAAGTGGATAGGGAGACATTTTTCTCCCTCTCTCACAATATTAGAACCCAGGGTCATCCATGAAGTTGATTGGAAAGAGATTCAGGTCAGATAAAAGAAAGTACTTCTTCATATAACATATACTTAAACTATGGAACTCACCACCACAAGGTATAGTGATAGCCACCAATTTGGATGGCTTTAAAAGTGGGTTGAATAAATTCCTGGAGGAGAAGGCTATCAATGGCTATGTGCTACTTCCAGTATCCGAGGCAATAGGTCTACATAACCAGTTGCTGGGGAACATGGGTAGGAGGGTGCTGTTGCTGCACTCATGTCCTGCTTGTGAGTTTCCCATGGGCAGCTGGTTGGCCACTGTGTAAACAGAATGCTTGATCTGCTCCAGTATGACTCTCCTTATGCTCTCATGCAGTCTCTGCTTGATGCTAAAGATCTGGTGTCAAATATTATGCTGGCTTGTTCTTCTTGCAGTCTGAATTCAAGTGTCATTGAACTCCTGTCTACAAAAGGATTCAAGTAGAAGACCGAAGGACATCTTGGTTGTATATTGCTATAATAAACAAACCATTGTCAGAAACGTCAAAGGCTCAGTTGAACCTATTAGTGCTCTTTTTAAAGAGATCTGGTTATATGGGAGGAGCCTATAATTGTGAAGAGAGACTTTCAATCCACTTCTCTATATACAAAACACAAGACCTCTGGCCTTAATGGGAATTTTGAAAATTATAAATAAATATACTTTAAACTGGGGCTTTGCTCAGAATTGTATTTTCTGCAGCTTTTCTTTGTGTGCTCATGATTACATCTCAGCAATTTAGTAAGATGAGAAGGATGGCATTTTTGGTGGAAAGGTGAGATATCAATTTAATAAATAATAAGTTTTACATAAATAAAGGCCTGTGAATCTGTTCACAGCGTTGAGATGGATGGTGTGCTGTGTGATTTTTAGCTCTCCTCCTTTCCCTTGATACCTTTGCTGGGATATTTCTCTCTCCTTGTAAGCCCACTGGATATAATATTGTATTATGCTGTGATTGGATACACCTTACATTTGGTAATATCTGTACTCACCACTCAAATCTGAAGCTGGTTCAAGTGTGTGACTGTGAAACTCCCACAGGACTGTCCGTTCCATCTTTGTCTCAGTTTGTTCTGCACTGGAGTGCTGTGTGCTGCTATGAATGCACACTTCAGACCATGAGCTCCCAAGGAGAGCGTAAACATGTTCTGTTTTCTATTGAACAGTGTGCTCTGGACTGCAAGCGTACTGAATTTTAGCTTTCTGTTTTGGGGAAGCATTTTAACTGTTTTGATACACACTGATCAACGGGTGAGTCTAAAGCATTCATATATAGCCATGGCTATTGCTTCCTTCTCTTAGTGACGAGGTGAGATTATGTGCATCTGCAGATACTGGAAAGGTATTGCAGGTGAAAGGGGGAAATAATGAGATGAGAGCTGTATATGGTATGAAATATGGGCCACGTTTATTAAAGATCTGCAAAGGGAAACTGGGCGGGCCCTACTCTACGGCAGCCATTAGCTAGGTGTTATATCGGGCAAAGCATTCTATGTCTGGAGAGTGGTGTCAGATGATCACCACACCCAGGCCATACCCCTTTTGGGGATGGTAGACCAACCCCTGGCACTCACCCCCCGGGTTGCATGACACCAATTGGAGTGACAAGAGTCGGCCACACAAGTGGCCTTATCCCCCCCACTGGGGCTGCACGACCCTTAGCAGAAGGCCTCAGGTATCACCTGTCACCAAACAACAGTGCCACAGAATGATCACCATCCCTTTCTTCTAAGCGTGCCTGCCCTACCAGCCTGAGCCAAATGCGACCAAATTAACCAGAATCAGAATATAAATTCCTAAGACACGCTCTCCCCACTTCCAGTGTGAAGTAGGCGAAAAGACACATAGCCCAGGACAATCAGACTATGTGCCAAAAATTCCTACTTGGCCCCCAAAAGGGGTGACCAGGTAAAACCCACACTGCTTACAGGGAGGGAGGGAGGGCGCCATGCTTCAAAGAGCCTGACAGGCTGGGTCCCGCTGCCCTATATAAGTGAGGTCGCCCAGCCCAGTGGTGCCAAATATCCTCCAATGGGGAGGGAGCATGTCTCACTTCCCCCCGCCTGCAACTACCTCCCTGCGACCAGTGCCAGGACACAGTGGAAGGGCATATAGAAAAGTTAAAAACAAAATAAAACCTCATTTGATGTGAAGGATCTTAAATATTTCATCTCCTGGATCTCTACCCCAAAGGTTAACCTCTCCACCGCCAGCTGTTGTTGCTGATCCAATTTGGGATCTTATGTTTTTCCTAATGTTCAGCGGCAAATTGAAGAAAAATAAAACTGGTCATCAATGGGTTGGATCCTGAGAAGACTGAGTAGAACCCTACTTGTGCAATGGGACTTTACTGGTGGCTCCCCCTAATAAAGTTGTTCTGATGGTTGACCACCCCTCTGGTATGGTGGAATTGGCCATGAAGGGCTGAAGCAGGGAATATGAGGAATTCAGTGGGGATGACTTGCACAAGTGGAAGTGCCTTTCTGTTTGTGCAAGACACATGTTAATCCAAGCCAGAATCCCCAAGAACGAGACCTTGTTAGGTACATCCATGGTAGTTTAAGTCTTGAGAAGTAAGCTCATGTTTTGATAGTAGTTAGAAAAAAGGACAAGATGATGAAACTTCTGTCTACAGGCTTATTAACCAGACACAGATACCAGACAAAAATAACTGGAAAACAGACTTAAGACTTAATCAATAAAGCTTTAACAGACAGGAATGTAATTAATGCCAGTCTCAGCAGGATATTATGGAAAAAATGTCAAATTGAATCTGATCTCATGTTTATAATGAGTGGAATTGAAAAATGTAATTTTGATGGTTTTGCTTTCCCCCTGGGAGACGAAGGGCTGCCCGAGACGTCATCTTCCATGTCACACAACCACTTCTTCATGGACCATTTTCACTTCTGCACTCTAATGTCTACAAACACGCTTCATGAAAGGTGGACACTCACAGCATGGTAGCATAGCTTAAAATGATGTGGATACTCGTCATGGAGAAGCAGTAAGGTGTTTTTGTTTTTGTAAAAAAAGAATACCCATAAACCTGCTATACGGCCCTTGGATCATCCAACGCTTATGCATTAGTGGAACTTTCTGGTGTAGATTGGATAGTTTATTAGATGGGAAAGCACATAAATAGCAACTTTCTATGGAAGGGGGGATATAATCAAAATAATCTTTTATTTTCCTTTGGAAAATAGGACATCATGGGTTGTATCCAATCTAAGTCATGACATTGGCTTCATTGGGCCTGCTCTAAGCATGACTAAGGCCATAGCTAGACCTAAGGTTTATCCCTGGATCGTCCAGGGGTCAAACCTGTTTATCTAGGTGACACACAGGGGATCCAGTGCTCAGGCAGGGGCTGAGATCATCCGTCAACCTGGGATCATCCTGGGATCATCCATCAACCCTGGATGATCCCAGGATAAACCGTAGGTCTAGCTGTGGCCTAAGTTTGGATCCAACCCAATATTAATAAAGCATGTCTTAGGTCATTTAAATATAGTAATGGGTCTGTTCAGACAACATGCTAAGCTGTGGTTAGGTCACTATCCCCTTTTCAGTAAATAGTTAATGAATAACAACAACAACAACAACAACAACAACAAACAGTCAGTCAGAATGAGGACAAATAGCTTTGCTTCCGTCCAGTCACATTATAATATTGCCAAATCTGATTGGTTATGTGGCATCATGATGCTTGAACCTCAGGTGAATTCATCGAGGAGGGACACAGCCCAACCCAATAAAAATCAGGCAGCAGCAAGAGGAAAAAACGGCTATGAACAGCACTGAAGAAACATGTTTTGGCTTTCTGCCCCTTCCCGAAAGAAGATAAGAAAGCTAGTCTTACTGAAACCCCTTTAGCCTCTCTTGAAATTCTTCAGGTTTTTTAGTCAAAGAATGAAAGACCACCTTTGTCTCAGATTTTCAATTGTGAAAATGTGTTGGTGACTCTCAGTTTGAGAGATTCAAGCTGTAAGGAATCAATACAGCTGGATGTGGGGGGGGGGGTAGAGCTCCAAATTGTAAAATAAAAGGGTAGTTATACATAAGCACTACTTATGGTACTTGAATTCTTTAGCAGAGGCAGTCGAGTTAGCGCTGAACAAATTCCTTTATCTGTTAATGAAAATGTCTTATGCATTATTCCTTGGGCAGTCGCTGGTCCAAAATGGCATTTGTATTCAGCTGGTTGTGGAATTACAAATGCTTATATTTCCTGCATCAATTTATTTAAACATAATGTTAACGTGCAGGCTTGAAAATCACAGTGACCTGTGATGCAAATTCAGAGAGCCTATCCGGCATGTCCTCCTTTTTGTAATTTAAAACCTTTCAGTGTTTCCATTCCATTTTACTTTTTGGTTCCATGAAATGGATTTTCAGCAAGGCAATAACAGCAGGAAGCCAGGCAAAGGGACAAACGGAGAAATAGCAGGTATTTCCCATTGCTAAGGGGATACTTTGATAGGAATTTTGTTTAAATGCAATTAGGTCGGCCCAGGTGAATAAACTTCAGATTTAACCACCACGAACCATTTAGGCCCAGCAAGAGTAATGTGCCCCAAACTCCTAAAAATGTGAGGTTCCCCCATCCAAAAATGGGTTTCTAGCCTTCCTGCTGTGTGTAATGACAAGAAATTGCATCTGGCATGAATATATTATGCTAGAAAAGGGGCCTAGAATTGAATATGAATGGGCTGGAGCAGTTGGACTTTGGTGGGTCCTTTTTAAGGGGAACTGCTTTTCATTTTGCCCAGCCTCACCTGCTCCTCCCTCAAGCTCCCTTGGCTCCCTTTAAGCTTTGTTGCAACATAGCCAGCTGAACAGGCTTGTATATTACAGCACGTTCAGAGCAAGCCTGCTGCGCCAGTTTCACACAGGAGGCCTGTTGCTCAATTCTTAATTAAATTATCAAGAAGTCCATTCTGCAGCATTTTGGAATGTGACTAGGAAAAAAAACGCCATACTGGATTACTGGAGGTCG
This sequence comes from Elgaria multicarinata webbii, assembly GCF_023053635.1. Lineage (NCBI taxonomy): Eukaryota > Metazoa > Chordata > Lepidosauria > Squamata > Anguidae > Elgaria > Elgaria multicarinata. The sequence continues at coordinate 16,399,692 of NC_086175.1, read as the reverse complement.
AAAGAACTATGCTTCACAAATGGTGAAGCAACTAAAAGCAAGTTTAGGGACCTAATACCAAAGTTCTCATCAAGGTGCAATTAAAAAAAAAATGCGCACAATTTCACATTTAAGGAAAAGAAGCAATAATTCTCTGTGTGTCTCTGTCTCTGTCTCTCTCTCTGTGTGTCTCTCTGTGTGTGTATGTGTGTAATATATAATACTTCTTCACACAGCGCATACTGTAGTTAAATTATGGAACTCAGTACTACAAGATGTAGTGATGGCCACCAATTTGGATGGCTTTAAGAGGGGGCTGGATAAATTCCTGGAGGTAAAGGCTATCAATGGCTACTAGCCCTGATGGCTATGTGCTATCTTCGAGGCAGTAAGCCTGTGTGCACCAGTTGCTGGGGAACATGGGTGGGAGGGTGCTGTTGCACCATGTCCTGCCTGTTCATCCCTGGCCGATAGCTGGTCGGCCACTGTGTGAACAGAGTGCTGGACTAGATGGACCCTTGGTCTGATCCAGCAGGGCTCTTCTTATGTTCTTAATACTTTCACATGCATTATATCCAGCTCCTTTCTTGCACATTATGGAAAGACTAAATATTAAACATTGCTTGTGATAAATCTTTCAAGGAGTACATTTGAATCCCAGCAATACCTCACCCACCCACCCACCATACATATTGTTCACCCATACTATGACAATGAATGCCTCTGTGCTGGATGCTGCTGAATATTATACAGGTAGTTAGAGAGTTCCAGACCCAGGAATAGTTGCTAGAGAATAGAATGTTTACCCACAGCTGCTAAAGTTGCCTATTGCTTCTGAAAGTATGTTCAATTACTTGAACATACCAATATAGGGCAGTTGTGAGAGGTTTGTCTGAGTTATTTCTTCTTGATCTTTGGCTTGGTTTGTTTTCTATTCTGAAGAAAATAAAAATAAAATGTTTTGTACTATTTGTTTAATTCTGCACCAAGAGAATCAACATTTCTGCATTAAATATTGGCTTAGAAATGACTCAGAAATGGCTTGGGGTCAGGGTACCTGAAGGACCACCTCCTCCTGCATCAGCCTGAGCCTTTGTTCATCATGTGAGACATTGGCGGGGATTTGAGCCAGGGCCTTCTGTGTAGCAGTGTCCTGTTTGTGGAACTCCCTGTTCCGGGAAGTTAGGCTGGCTCCCTCATCATTGGCCTTTGCACAACTTGTTTCACCAAGTTTTCAGTGATAATAGCCACTCCCACATCCCTCATTTGATTGTAATGTGTGCATTTTGCCAGTTTTGTTTTCCCACTCCTTCCAGCCTTCTTTGCCCAACAACAACAACAAAAACACCCCAGTAAGTTTGACATTTTTAAAGACGGAAGTTGCCGCTAACTCCTGCTGTGTGCAGGAGAAGCAGCAGGATCGAAATGGCCCCCTGAACGGACCACATTCACATTGTTTACCTCCTCTTTCAAAAGAGGAAGTAATGAGGGACAAATGCGTGGGCCGAGAAGCAATGGAAAGTAAACACGATTTCCCCCTGTTTGATGATGCTCTACACCAATTTGTTTAACTGTGCCATGTTAGAAATATGCCACTACATGGCTACAGTTCATTGCCTGTTCCTATAGGTAGTGCCTCTATGTAATCCCAGTCAGGCGACAAGTGTGCTGGTGGGCTTACAAGCAGATGATCTTTTTCCAGGAGCTAACTCCTTGTTAGGCTTTTGAATCGTGTCTAGCAGTCTCTGATCCCCTTGGATTTTCATACAACAGAAGCCAATGAGACCTAGCCAGCTTAAAACTAGGTTCCCTGATTCAGCTATGTCAGTTTTAGACAACTAGACTAAGGCCGTTTCTACACCTGCCTTTTTTTCCTGGGATCATCCCGGGATCATCCCTGTGCATCCAAATGACACACAGGGGATCCCAGGAGCAGGCAGGGATGATCCCTCCATTTTCCTGGGATAATCCTTAGGCATAGAAAGGGCCTAAATTTTCCATCAAGAAGAAGTATTTAATGTGTTGAGTATTTATATATCTGCTGAGAAATTTACTAAAAGACAGAAGTTGTGGGAAGAAGACATGATTTTAATATCTCCTCTTATCTTGTCTTTCTGAAACATTAGATGGATATTTCTAAAGTTGTGGCCTAGAGGGTATTCTTTTGTAACCTTTTTAGCTCTTTCTTTCATAGGATGCTGGAAGCCATGAAATGATGGCATTCTATGCAATAGTGGTACCCTATATACAATTTTCAGACAGGGCTTTTTTCTTTTTAGTTTCCAGTTTCCAACTAAATAAACCACAATCCCTTGGCATTCCGCTTAGCTGATTTATATAGCCATTCTTGCAGGATGATTCTTTGGAATAAACCCAACTGTGGTAATATTTTCATCTGACAACAGAATTGTTAAAACACACAAGGGACTGAAATCAGGCTGCAAAGCAACCTAAAGAGATTAGAGTTGTGAGGGCTGTACGCAACACTGATAGATTCAATATTAATAAATGTAAAGTCCCAGAGTCAGAGGGAAAGGAAATAAAAACAGCATAGATACAATACTGAAAGAAGTAACCAAGCAACCTCCACCACCACCGTTTGAGTGTAATTTTATACTTCTTTTATACGGTCCAAATGTCCTTTTCAAATATATTTGCAAATCCATAGTTACACCACAAATATTATCCATCAGAACAGACATGAGATTCATTTCCAAAGATAATCACAGGCCTGAGGAGTTTTCCACAATATGAAAAACTGTTGTTGTTGTTGTTGTTGTTGTTACAACTAGTTTAAGTAGTATTTATACAACATTGTAAAAAACAAAACAAAAAAAAACATTATGATAATAGTACTAGGTTACATTGTAGAAAGCTGGGGGGGGGGGGCACCTTTCCCGAAAAGTTAAAAAGAAAGGAAGAAGTTATTCTAATTTTATGAAAATTAAAATCCATAGTGTGTACTGCAAACTATTTGACATCTTTTCTCTTATCCTTTATGTGTGCTGTTCAGCTATATAATATCAGCACTATACATGAAGTTAACATTTGTAAACCTTTCACTTTGAAAACCGCTGTTAACTTAAATTCAATTCAATGAGTTCAACAAATGCTTGATTTTTCCCCTCAGTTCTTGTGTTCGCTCAGCCTGCCATGATCTCTTTTGTAGTGTTTTCTCACAATAATTGAATGCTTAGTTAAATTTGTCTTGGATGTGTTCCAAGCAAATTCAACACAAGCCAAACCTGAGTAAGCATACATAAATCATAATTAATGTCCATCTACAAAGAAGGTTTATCTAAAATATCCTGGAAACTTATTATTATTTAGCTTGGTATCGGTTTTGGCATTGAAATGTTAAATGAAAACATAACCCTTTGTAAGTTTGAATTTTAACATCAGAGTTCAACACAGAGTTTACACATGAATAATCTTATTTACAATTAACTGAAGCATATGGGAAAAATTATTAACACTGGGGCTGCATAATTAGTATTTAGGTTGTTTGTATACATTAGAGTCTGAGCCTGTTCATACCAATTTTTTAAGTGAACATCTAGATGTCATATGCATGCAACCAAAACAAGTATGTAAATCAGGGTGTCTTGTATACAGTGTGAATTACCTGTGATGGAAGTTTTTATATACCAGTAATTTCTTATGATTTTCTGAGGTCACTGGGAAGTGTCAGAATAATCTGATAATTATATTTAATCTTAAAAGTCTTTGACTGAGGAAACCATTTTATTCACTTTTCTACATTGTTAGGGTTTCTTCTATGACCTGGATTCCTGGAGAAACTCCTTAAGGATCTTTTGCTTTCTTAAGAATCCCACTGTCTTTCCTGTACCTTCTTCTTCCCAATAACATGGGTTTAGCTGTAGACGAGGGTCGAGTAACACTCCAGACACTTTAGGATAAACACAAACGTTTACTAGAATATTAAAGCAACCAAATTACAAGTAAGGGTATTTAGTCAATAGAGCTGAGTAATACAAAGGCATTAAAAGAAAGTAAAAGTTGCAAAAACACAAGTCCTTTACCCTAGCTGCATGTAATGTTTTCCAACTGCTGCTTCCTCATGCTCTTATCTTTTCCTGCTCTCTCTGGCTGGCTCTCTCCTCTCTTTTTATACTTTCTTCCCCCAAAACCAAGTACTGTTTGAACCTTGAAGAAATGAAACTTTCCTGGCCAAATGGGAAATAAAACTACTTCTCTCAGGGATACCCCTCCCTGTCCTTTTTACTTTCCCTCTGAATGCAAAGTTTTTATATCACACACACACACACACACACACACACACACACACACACACACACACACACACTGTAACATCTTACCCACCTTATCAAAATTTCTCTAATAGCTAATAAGAACAAAGAAAGGGAAACAAAAGAAAGGGCAAGTCAGTATGAAAAGAAAGAGGAAGAAAAGAGAGGAGAAAGAGGGGGAGGGGGAAAAAGAGAGAGAATGACTTAGAACTGGGGGGAAGTACATGAGCTGCAGTACTTAAACAAATGGTGTAGTTTTTAGAATGCTAATCAATCCTTATGTAGGTTCATTTTTTAATACTACTGGCAGCATAAAAATAAGACTTTGATTATAGCAAACACATTTTATAATGGTTCCATTGATTCACTGGAAACAATGTGAATTATGTTTGGGAAAGAAATTGAGTCAATGTAAAAGCAGCACAAGCTGGTTTTAGATTTAAGCAAGAAAGTAGCCTTAGAAAACTGTTTTCATCAAAAGAATCCACTCGGTATTATTATCGACTGATATGGCATACATTCCCAATATTGGCTCAATGGCTCAGACGTCTTATCAGTATCTATAATTCAGAGAAAATTTTGTCCTCTCTGCCCACCCCCACCCCCCATCTCCATAGATAGATAACACAACTGATTTTGGAAGCTGGTGTGATGAGGTAATGCTGTGAACGCAGGACAGATTGTCTCTGGAATACTAATGAGAACATTTGGAGGAACTTCAGCCAAACATTAAAAATAGTGGCACCATGTTGCAAGGACAGAAAATGATCGAGGGGTTGAGTTAAAGCTTTGGGAAAGGGGAGAAAACCATAACATACTTAACTGAGAGCCAAAACAGACATTTTGTAGCAGACTTGGGTGTGTGTGAACCTGGGTCTCTCTCTCTCTCTCTCCCTCTCTCCCCCAGACAAGCTGCAAAGTGACTGAAGAGGTGTATGATTTACAATAGAGGAAAGCTGGGTGACAGGGAGGTGGTTAATTTCCCTGCTTTTCTTTGTAACTTCACAGAGAAGCATCTGGAACTCTTCCCAGGAAAGAAGTGGCTGCATTGCAGGAGAAAATCAGGAAGCAGGGAAGGGGTTAACCATTGCTCCTTCTGCCCATTGCTTTTCTGCCATTTTTCAGCTCTTTGCTGGTTGTCCAGGTTCCTGAGCTTAGATCTTCGCTGAGCATCTAGCTCAGCCTTGCCCATGTTTCAATCAACACACATCCTGTTGAACATCTTAAACACAATGGTCAATGTCACAGACATCTTGCAAAGGGCCATACATGGCAACCAAAAGTAGAAGTGACACACACTTTTCTGTCGTGAACGACACATCACATTTCCTAATTAGTTGTGTCAATGAATACCTTACATGTTTTCTTGGAGTATTCTGAAGTCAGTTCAGTACCTTTTCAAAATCATAAGGCGTTAAGAGATATTTTCACACATCACTACGATACTTTTTATATGCTCTAGTCACAGGACATAGCAATTTCCACAATACAACAAATGTACAAGATATGGAGTCCATCACATAAAATATAGAAGAATGTTAGAAAAGGAAGAACATCACTCAAAGAGCATAATTAGGTATGTTTGGGGGGGAGAGTTTCAGTTCATTTTTGATCAGAATTTACCTAGCGGAACCTGCTGGAACCAAATGCAGTCCTGAACACAATCTGGGTTGACGTCTGTACATTTCTGAGCTCGCAATGCAATTCACAGAAGAAAGGGAAAAAATTCATCAAGAGAATGCAGACATTTGAAACCCATGTATGAAAAATTCTGTACTTTTGAAAAATGTGCACAAACGTTCTTTACTCAATGGGAGGACAGTGTATACATGTAAAAAATGCACAGAAGTGATGTTTTGACTGGTGGAGAAGTTTTTTTTTTTTAAAAAAGGAAACTTCTCTTCTTCTTTTCTAAAAACAAAACAAAAAAGCCCCATACAGAATATGGATATTCTGGAGTTCTGGCTCACATGATGAGCCTCCATGACTTTCCTGAGAGTCACCCTCTATGCATAGGATATGACAGATGCAATGGTGGAGAGGGATGAGGTTGTAGCGCTTTCTCTCCTTGCATGTTGAAACAACACACTTCCAGGAAAGCCTGAATAAAGGAATCTTTTGTTTCTGCCTGTAACTAACAGAGGATTCAGATTCAACTCACCTACTTACATAGGGTGACCAACTGTCAGGATTTCCCCGGATTTGTCCTGGTTTTTGTTCTTTCCATGGTGTCAGGGGGGATTTTCTATAATTTCCAATAATGTCCTGGAATGACACACCTTCCTCTTTAAGGCTGCCATTAGCATGGCAGGAGGGGGTGACATGCTTTCTTGAGGCACATCATTCCCCCACCCCGAGCTCCAATTGAGGTCTTAAAAGGGAAGTGGGTCATTCGTGGACATTATAGAAAAGGCCCCAATTGGAGTGGATGGTGGTGGTGCAGAATGAAATCCTTTCCCGTCCTCCACTCCAGTCGGGTTCTTTAAGGTGGCGGGGGAATAACGTACTTTCTGCAGGACTCAGAAAGCTGCTTCCCCCACACACACACACTAGGTGTCCTCTTTTTTGGTTTCCCAAATATGGTCACCCTAACTTACAGATTCTTCAGATTCTATTCATCTACTTACAGTTGCTGCATGTAGAGATGTATTTCCTATGTAGCCCTGCTGTTGGAGTATGCTACTGCACTGTGTTTTGCTTGTGTGAATAGAGTGCTGCACTAGATGGACCCATGGTCTGATCCAGCATGAGCGCGGGAGGTGTGGGCAGCTGTCCTAGTTTCGTCCTGTCTTCTCACAAACAAACATGAGGAGGTGGAATCAGAAAGGGGCACAGAGCTCTTCAGGCGCCCTGTGCCCATGGGGGGGGGGGGAGGGAAACAAGGATTGTTGTTGTGTGGTGTTTTTTTTTTTTAAAAAAACTTCCTTTTGCATTGGAGCGCTCATGCGCTCATCTTCATTAAAAAAAAAAAAAGGCAGGTGTGACATCCCTCGATCCTCCCGGGATGTCACACACATGTCTGTCCAAAGGGGAGGATTTCGCGAGCAGGATATCATGAGATCCTCCCCCCTCCCTCCCAGAATGCCAGGAGGTGTAGACATGTCTCATGACATGGATAATACTACGGCCAAATCACATTTCCCCCCCAACAAATATAGCAGCGGGCACACCAGCTTATACTGATTACAATATTTCATTCTAGTGACGACACTTGCACATCAGTTCACCTAGCCAGATATAATAGCAAACCCAAGCTGTGGGGCTAATCATTAGAGGCAGTGCAACTCTGTCCAATCCTCACTTCCAGGTAGAGACATTTGATGAATTTGGTCTTTGTGAATTCTGATATGAACTGACCTTTTCCAAACTGACTTTTAAAATCTCTTCACTGGCTGCCGATTAGTTTCCGGGCAAAGTATAAAGTGTTGATTATCACCTTTAAAGCCCTACATGGTTTGGGTCCAGGCTAGCTGCGGGATCGCCTTCTCCCATACAATCCACCCCACACACTCAGGTCCTCTGGGAAGAACTTCCTTCCGCCAGCCAAAACTAGGCTGACAGGTATTACCCAGTGGACCTTTTTCTCTGCTGCTCCCAGGCTGTGAAATGGCCTGCCAGAGGAGACTCATCAATTTAACAGTCTTTTAGCATTTAAGAAAGCTATAAAGACTGATCTCTTCCAGCAGGCCTATCCAGTGGAATTTTAGGATGCTTTTAGGATGCTTTTAGGAAGTTTTAACAATGTATGTTGTGTTTTGACTAATATTTTATGTATTTTATACGTTGTTGTTCCCCGCCTCGATCAGAATGGAGAGGAGGGTTAGAAATTATTATTATTATTACTCTCCCTATGTTTCTCCCGGCATGCATTGGCCACTAGGAAAACATATTCAAACAGGCTGATTAAACTAGGTTTAACTCTGTGAAACCCCATCAGAGACCTCTGTCCACATTACTGCCTAGTGCAGAACTTACACAACTCGTGGGCCACTGAGCCACACATAGCCCACCAGAGTATCCATATAATGTGGCCTGCCAAGTACTTAACACCCCATTCCTCATTTTGGCAACCCGACAGAAGCAGCAAGTGATGGTGTTTATTGAGTTGGTGGACTGCAGTCAGCTTGGTCAGTTGCAAGTAGTGTAGGACTGTTTGGAAGAGAAAGTGGGGTCACAAATGTGTACCTGACTCCCTTTACTCTCAACAGCAAGCTCGCTGATTTATATGACATCAGTTCCTCTGTGGAACATAACTAGGTTTGACTGAGTTTAATATGTTGCAAAAATTGCCTTTTGTAGACTCCACAATGTGCAGTGAAATATGTACTAGGTAATACCTATCATAAGGGAGCAAAAACCATGTAGAAAACTGACAAATTAAAGAAAATTTGGCATTTTTACTGCATATTTTATTGTGACTTTTAAGCTTCACCATTTGTTAGCGTTTAACACCTCTTTCAGATGAAAGAAAGCAAAAGCATATACTTTTCAAGAAAAAATAACTTGTTGCATCAAACTGATGTTCATGTCATGTGTACTGCTCTCTGGTCTGTGAATTCATTTTTTTTTTATGACGGAAGGTTACAGAAATAACCTTACTCAATACCAATATAAATAATAGGTCAAATATTTGTGCAATATAAATGTGGGGGTGGGGGGGGGACCATAGAAAAAAAAGTCCTAAGTCCAGGTCAGTTGAAAAAAAATATGCACAACAGAACTGAGAATACAGGCACCCACAGTTTAAATTTTAGTTGCTGCAGTTTACTGAATTTGGGGACTTACAGAAAACTCTCACTGGTAACACATTGGAGAAGCCCTTCCTTAACCAATGGTGGCAGTATATTTAGAAGGAGGAACAAGGAGAAGTACTTATTGGTTTCGAATTTGTGTGGAAACAGAGTAGGACACATTAAGATATTGTTATCCTGCTCTCTTAAACACAACTATGACCTCTCTTTCTCAGTTTTCTGAATATCTTTCCCCACATGAGATGGATTTTTGCCATTGCTATGAACAATTGCATGGCATAAATGATGGCAGTTTCTTAAAAAGTAATGGAAAACTAATTTTCACTGAAACCATGGCCAGCCAACAACAACATAAAAATGGAAGGAGTGGCCATGGGATACCCATTCTCTTGCAGTCCTGATGGGTGATGTTAGGAGGTGATGGTTCAGAGAACGTATAACTCAAAGGACAGGGTGGTAGCTAGATATTACAGCAGATGGGCAGCTGTGATGAAAACTAGAAACCCTTCCTCTATACTTCTTCTACTCCCAGTAAACAACCAGCAAAACAAAACGCATGCTGTGACGATGACATTATCATGTCAGATTTTCCCTGGCCCACTTCATTGGCTGCTGCTTGTATGTTCTTTGTCCACTTTGTATCAGTATCACAGGTTTCAGCGTTAGTACTCTATACATAAACTCATATATCATTTTCTTCACTTAGGTATTATTTCCCACTGTGGTACTTTTTTAACCTTCCTTGGGAGGTGTAACTCAGGAAGTCATTCCAAAATGGTCTGTCGATTTGAATCCACTAGCACAAAATGTGTTGAAATAGTTCCTAGAAAAAAGAATCAGTGGACAAATTCTAGTGACTGTGTTTTGATTTATTAGGGCATGGAAGAGCTGTTCTACTAAGTGATGGCAGTTGTCATGGCACAGCTATTCTCTTCTTGTTCATTGTACCCAATACTGGTGTCCTTGTGTCTCTGTTTGTCTTGGAGAACACAGAAGGACTCACAGAGTGGAGGAATAATAGAAATATTTGTGAACTGAATAGACAAAAGACCAAATAGATTAAACCATCAGAAATCATAGTCAATAGAATGCTGTTACCCACACACAAACTATATACATATACAAAAACTGACTGGTCATAAAAAGGAAATAAATTAGCAGGTAACTGGCATTGCACAGTAGACTCTGGCAAAAGGCTGCTGCATTTTTGGGCTGTTCTGTGCCACTCTTCACCTGCCACTACAGACTCAGGACCAAAACAACCATTACTTTAAATCCATAGCTGGAAGCTACATCTTCTTTTTCTCATTTTTACTCTGGAAAGGTGAAGTGGCCCGAACTGGATCTTAAAATCCCTCCTACTCCCTATGTCAGGATCCTGATCTGAATTAGGGCCCTGTGCCTAATCTAGAGTAAAAATTAAATGATAGAAAAAAAGACATAGCTGCTAGATACGGATTTAAAGTCATGGCTGTTTCGGCTTTCTGCATGCTGGCTGAGTAGGTTATTGAAGCTCTGATTATAAGTGGACATGGGCCAATAGGTGATGGCATGGAAGAGGGTCAATAGTGACCACCACCATCACCCCAGTAATGTGTATGTATGAAGGCCTTCACTAAAGATCTCTTCTCTGTGGTCTAGAAGTAATCTGGAGCTGACTCTTGTGAATTTCAGGGCACAACTGTCTGTACCTGCTTTAAGAATCAGAAGCTGAAATAGCCATGGGAGACTTGTTTCCATGTGATGCTTAGAGTCATAGACCTGGAAGTCATTAAGAGGCAAACATATGTATCTGGCGTTAGCTTTACAATGTCACTATGAATTGTTCTATTGATTTTTCCCCTCTAGGGATTTTTTTTTTAAGAAAGTGAAGGCTGTACTATGCTTGACTCTGTATTCCTACCCCCAAATTTAGCTCATTTGTAGGTCAACAGTAAACCCACTCACATGATTTTTAAAAATCTTTTTAATGGCAATTTGTTTTCTTTCTGATCAACATTATCTGAAGCATTGCTAAGTGTTGGTTCTTTTAAAACATCCTAATCAATGTTATTGGCTAATGGAAAAAGGAAGATGAACTTTGCAAGAGCTACTGGATCAAACCAGAACTCAGAATAGATCTCCTGTAAGTTAATTACAAAAAACAACTTCGGCTTAAAATAGCTTACAAATGGTTCAGTGGGACATCGGATGAGATAAGCATTCATTAAAAGTCCAACACACACATACTGAATTCTGGTGAGGCCAGTCAATTCACTGAAATATTTTGAATTTTCATTTTAATAGGCATTTAGCAATGTGACTTGATGAATGCACATAAACTCAACTATCAAGTAATTTCTGGGAAACCCATCTGTGGCGTTACACCCCACAAGTCAGTTCCCAAATGTATGTCTGCAGTTTGTAAGTCTGTGGTGAGTTTAGAATGTTGGCCTGAGTGGGCGGAGTTAGAATGTCTGAGGAGGGGGAGGAGTGATATATAAGGGAAGGACTGAGGGGATTGGGGGAGACTTTTTAGGTACTCTTAGAGTCTTTAGTGCTCTCTGTGTTTAGGGTACTTAAGTTCTGGGAAATTGGAGGTTCAGGGTAGAGAGTGGTGTCTTTGGAGTGTGGTGTGCACATAGTTGATGTATATTAATTAATACAGATAATAAAGAAAGCTCAAGAGTGATTGTGTGAGAGAAAGGAAAGCGTGTATATGAATGAGTGAAAGGATTGTATGAAAGGTTTCAAAAAGGTTTTTAAATGTTTTATTTGAAACAAAGCTTGTGAACTTTTGAAAATAAATTTTGATTGTTTTGTTTTTAACTACCACAAAAATCCAACATGTCTGTTTGGCATTTATCATCTGAAGTTTACACATTTAGCACCCACTCTGACAATAATTCACCTCAGCACATATAACTCACAGTGTTTTATTTTATATATTGAAATCCTTCTCCATTTTAAACCCCTTTCTCCACATAGTTTGGAGGAAGGTGGTTTTTATCCCTTGCCTCAGGCGTATCAAGCGGTGGTGCTTGGCTTGAGCAGGGAGTAGCCGCGGCCAGGCTTGGTGTTCAGAGCCTGTGTCGTGGCACCATCCCCCATAACTTTTTACTAAATTCATCGAAACCCTTCCCCACCTGTTAAATTCGTTAGCTGGTTCCTCTCATGCATGAACTGCAAATTCTAGTTTTAGGCAAAGTAATGACAACACTGGTCTTTCAGCTTTGTCCATGGCATCAATATTTCTCCACTATTTATGAACTCTCAATAGGATATCCATTCTTGATGGAAAGCAGATGAGGGCCATGCACAGCTTGACTAACAACTGATATTATCATCACTTCTTCCCTTTCGGTTCAAGGTGGGAATGTACAGACCCTGTCTCTCTATTAGAAAATGTTGCTATCATATGGTAATCCATCCTGCATCAGAGCACGAAAATGAACATCTTCCTTAAAATGTTGCTTTGGGTAAAAAAAAGGAAAGAAAGTTGACTTTAGCAAAAGTCAATGTTCGGGACCACTAGAGTAGACATATCATTCATTAGAAACTCCATAGTGCATCTCTGTTATTTTTTTGCTGCTTTGGATGCCTGAGCTGAAATAGGTTTGGTTCTTTTTTTTTTTTACACAAAGCATGTATGAATTTGTGTGATAAGGTTTCTAATCCTAAAATCAACACCAGATGGAAATCTATGCTCTTAAATTTTCTGGAATTGGTAGGCATGGTGTCAAAATGAGCGTGAATTTCAGACATTGCTCTTAGAACATTGGCAAGGAGAAGATTTCATGGGCACAGGTGGCAGGTGAAGATATATCAAAGTTATTGAGCTTAAAAAAGAAAACCCGAAATCAAAACAAAGTAACATTTTGAGGACTGAGAGAATACTCTCGCTTCCGCTTCCCCCCACCCTCAGCCCCGTCACCTGGATTTGTAGCAGAAGCTTTGCTGGCAAAGAGAAGTATAGGAAATTAAGTTCTTGCCTGCACCTTTGTGAAACTGGATGATAACCGCATTCCAATTACTTCTCAGTAAAAGGAGCATCGAGCTTAATTGCTTCTATTCAAGTAGCTATGTCTTTTAACTTGAACTCCATAAAAATGTGGATCTAGGAGCACTGAATAGACTACTAAAAGCAGCGTTCTTTCTACCCATTGCATAAGACCCTGCAGCATTTTTGCAACAGTGACCTGCAATCACCACTCTGGAATTTAGAGATTCCTGAGCAGAATTCTATGGCCTTGTTGATGCAGACAGCAGCCTATAAGTACATGCTTATTAGCAAAGAAAACTAAGCTCAGAAGACTGAGGGTTTTTTTTAAAAAAAAAAAAAAAGAAGAAGACTAAAAACCAACGTTTAAGTCGGAACATTTTGTTTTGTTTTGTTTTATTTTTTACTTGCCACAAAAGTACAGTTTTGGGTTGTAAACCGCCCAGAGAGCTTCGGCTGTGGGGCGGTATATAAATGTAATGAAATAAATAAATAAATAAATAAATCACCCTAGGAGTAATTTGCTCAGAAGGTGGGGCAGTCTACAAAACTACTATCTCTGAGGGGCAGACTGAACACTTACTCAATGATAATTTGTGATCAAAGTATGTACATTTCTGAGCTTCCAATGTGAGCCATGGATCCCCCAAAATGTATTCAACATGCATATGTCTGAAAAAATGTGCATGAAAAATGCTTACTTTTGATAAAATGTGCATGAACATGCCTTAATCAATGGGAGAGGAATGGGTTTCAAAATTAAAATATACCATACCATACCATACTACTTTATTGCGATCCATAGATCCATGAGAAATTAAAATATATGCACAATTGATATATGTAAATTTGGAGAAATGTGCACAAAATATGCATTAATTTTCATACAAGAAAAATGCAAAGGTCATAATCTGCTATGGATAAAAGATAGAATTGGCTTCAACCTGGAATCTGAAAAATTTCTATGAGCTTCAGTTTTTTTCTTGTATGCACAGTTCTAAACATAATTTTAGACTGGGGAGAGTTTTTCATAATTATTTCAGCTAGTATCCAACATTAAACAGAGTTTAATATAGGATTTTGTGGGATATTTCTGATTTGTTTAAGGAATAATATACCATTATTCAGAACAAAAAGATCCCAAAGTGATTTACATAAAAATATTAGTAACTATTTATTTAAACTATCAGCATAAAAACATTAGAACTTAATACAAATTAAGATAGCAGATAGAGATCTAAGGTACCAACCAGAGAGAGAGAAAGAGAGAAATCAGTCTATTTGTATATATTTGTATGTTTCATATTTATTTAAGGATGCACAGCCGTGCATCTTTAGTTAAGGTTTGACAGGGAATAAAGCATTCTACCGTGATAAAGGGGTAATGTGGGAATAGATAACATGTAACTAATAGTAATAACTTTCTAAATATTAGGCACAACACTCTTAAATTGTAACTACTTGGCCTTACCAATAGAAGTTGTTCCCTTCTTATGTTGTAGCCGTGAGGGGAAAAAAAGCCATTCCCATAATTAGGAGTTGGGCATACAGGTTTTCATTGAATGGTGGATTGCCTTTTGCCCTTGTCTTCTGTGATATATTTTTCCTACACTTGGGTGCCACCATCTTTCCACAGCTCCCCCACCCCCCAAAAAAACCCCAAACACCCCACTTCACCTGTTTCCTCAAGTGAGGAGCAAAATATGACAGTTCATTTGACGGTGTTGGTGTTGGCAGGCAACTTGAAGGACAGCATTGAACCTTGTAGTGGCCTACCTACTGCTAATTAGCTGTTCGGAAGAACTCTCTGTGCCACAGGCATAGTCTTATCAGTAAAGGACATCTTTGCCATTCACACTGACAGCTGAGATGCAACTGTTCATGAAGAGAATGGCATATTGAGAGGGAGGATGGGAGAGGCGGAGGAGGATTTAGAACAAGTGACAGTTCCAGTGCCTTGAATTGAAGCAGTCCTGAGCGATCATAAACAACCAGAGTGGAAAATAGAAAAGGTACGAATCAGAATTTATGGAATCTGAATGTAGACATAAAATGAGTGTGAAGGAGAGAGCCGTGGAAACGGAAGCGAGCCTTGCCTCGTGAGTATTTTGTACAAAAGCTAGAGCTATATACTCTTGTGATTAATGCAGGCCCAGGGATTTCCTTATGGATGCAATGCAGAAATAGTCATGATTTTCAGTAGGCTGCGTGCATGCCCACGAATTTTAAAAAGGGGAAGCATGCCGGGAACTTGATCGACATTTGAACAAGATGTGAGGCAGAACACACTGGAATAATGCAAGATGCTCTGGATCTTATTTCTTTGGAGTTGGGGAAAGAAGAGGATGGCGTTTTTCTACCAGGCAGGGAAAGTACCCACTTAGGAAACATGGGCAGTGGTTATGCCTTAGAGAAGACAGAGCTGGCCCTGGGAAAGCAGGTGCTTTTGTCTGTTACAAATAACTCTCTCACATACCAACTATGTTATTTCCTTTTTAATTTATCTTCTTCTTTTTTTAAAATGAATTATTTTTATTAGTGTAGGCCGGCACTATCTGGGGACACTTTCTCCAACCAGCAAGTTTATTTGAAAATGACAGCAGCTTTGATTAAAAAAAATAAAGTAAATTAAATTAAAGGACTACAATCTTTGATCAGTTTGAAGGCAGAGAAATCCTATTACTACTGGCAGGGAGAGATGAGGGCAGAGGAACTACCTCATAAAATGTCCTGCTGGGCTCCTGTCAGCAGGATGGAAGGCATTTTGTTCTTTTAATCTTTTTTGGAAGCTTTTTTTTAAAACTAACAAACAAACAAATCCTATTTCATTGGTTACAATGAAAGGAAATTCATCTAACCACAGTTCCAGTGCTGACATAGACCTGATTTTTGGCGGGGGGGGGGGCATGTCCTTTGGATCTACTGCCTCTCCTGGAAGGCCGCACAAATGCCTCCAGAATGGCTTCTTTCCTCCCTCTAACATGGAGGTCTCCATAGAGGTTTGCAAGGTTGGATGTTTTTCTCCAGTCTTGGAAGGGAATAATTTTTATACCCTATGGCCCCCAGGAGGGCATCCCAGGGACCATAGGATTTCAGCCTTAGGCCACAATCATATGGAGGTGGTTGTAAGCCTTACCTCCACTCTCCTCTGCTCTGCATTTTAGCTAGACAGGCATTTTCACCCATCTAGCTGATGCACTGGGGAGGGAAGCAGTGTCATACTGCTCTAACAGTCAAGAAGTTTTTCCTGATGCCCAGCCAGAATCTGGCTTCCTGGAACTTGAGCACATTATTCTGTGTCCTGCACTCTGGAACCATCGAGAAGAGATCCTGGCCCTCCTCTGTGTGACAACATTTCAAGCGTTTGAAGAGCGCTATCATGTCTTCCCTCAGTCTTCTCTTCTCCAGGGTAAACATGCTCAGCTCTTTCAGGCCACAGCTAGACCTAAGGTTTATCCTGGGATCATCCAGGGTTCACCCCTGCCTGAGCACTGGATCCCCTGTGTCACCTAGATGAACAGGTTTTACCCCTGGATGATCCAGGGATAAACCTTAGGTCTAGCTATACCCCCAGTCTCTCCTCATAGGGCTTTGTTTCCTGACCGCTGATCATCCTTGTTGCCCTCCTCTGAACCCTCTCCAGCTTGTCTGCATCCTTCTTCAAGTGTGGTGTCCAGAACTGGACACAATACACAAGATGAGGCCTAACCAGTGCTGAATAGAGGGGAACCAGTATCTTGCATGATTTGGAACCTACACTTCTATTAATGCATCCCAAAATAGCATTTGCTCTACATGCTTTGGTTGTCTGAACAGGGCTTAGGTAAGAGTGCAATGGGACCTACTTTGTGATAAGCATACTTGGGATTGCAGCAGCCAGAGCATCTGCCAACTCTAAGATTTGGGAGGGGGGTCATCAAGGCACCCTCACTGACAGCCCTAAACCTGAAAACAGTGGGACATGCAAATTGGGAATCCCCCCCCCCACCCGTCTTCTTCTTGGGTACGCCATGCAAAGTGACGAGGCCTTTACTGATTTGGGGGTGGGTGTCTTAAGAAATCAATAGAAAGAGAGGTAGACTCTAGTGTTGAAGAGTAGAAAAGTTTTTAATCTCTTTACACGAATGTCTGTACTGTTTCGTAAAAAGCTGTTTGAAAAAGGAATGTCTTAAGAAATGCCATCTTCTGGTGCTCATCCAGCACACAGGGTAAAAGTTGTGTGTTTTCTGCCTTTGTCCTGTTCCTAATTGACACACTTTGAAGATATCACTCTTAGGTAGTGAGGGGGGGGAACACCTTACAATTTCTTCCATCTATTCTCTGCCCCCCACCTTCCCATCAATAACACATGACTGTTGTTTGGACTTCGAAACAATTCATTCTTTCTGGGGTGGTGGGGGCTGGGGGCTGAAGTCTATGCTGCATACTCATGACAGACATGCATGTGACTTCAAGAAAGAGTCTACTCCTACTCTCCTTTCCCCCCTCCCCGAGGCTTTGTTTTGTTTTAATCTCTGATCTTTTATTGAAGATAATATGATAATCCACAGCTTGTTGGCATTGGCTGCAGCCAGCAGCTATCGGATCTATCCTTTCTGCGAAATTAAAAGACTGCCTCTGGATGTAGGAGATGCAATCTGTTTGTTTGGCATACCTATCTGTTTATTGAGTCTGTTAACAGATGAATAAAAAGTTGTTTGGAACAGCATAATTTTTTAATCTAGTGAATCTGATGGATGCTGCCTGCAATCAAACCACTTACTTGTGAGACACACCAAGTCAAACTCAGTCCACCAGCCGTATATTTGTAGCCTGCCAGGTGCTTGGCAACTCTGTGCTTCTGCGGTCTCACCTAGGGAGCAGAATCAGGGGATTTATCCAACCCCTGGCTAATGGTCTGTGTTTGGATTAGTGGGTCAAATTGTGCAGGTCTGCTTGGATCAGCCCATCTTCCCCCAACCTGGCGCCCACCAGAAGTTGTGGGCTTCAACTCCCATCAGTCTAGAACATCTGGAGGGCACCAGGCTGAGGAAGGCTGCATTAGTACATTGAAGGTAAATAGGAAGGAAAGATACTGACACAGGTTTAAAATAATCCACCTGAGGACCACACTGGTGTATCTAAGGGAGATATTCCTAGGCTTTGCATGGTCTAGGGACACCTGATGATGTGGCACTGCTGAAACTAAGCAGCTCTGGATCTGATCAGTGCTTGGATGGGAGGCCACTGGAAATGCCCCTGTAAACCCACGGGGAATAACCCCACATGAGAATGGGATCTTAGTAAAATGTATATTTCTTACCCTCTTAGAATTTATAATTCTTACACAAATGGACTTTCTTCTCATAGTCACTTCTGATGATCGCCCTGCTACTCATTTCCACAAATAACTGTTCACACAAGGGACCTGCTGTCATGAGCAGTACTATTTTATGGTTGATCTCCTCTTTTATGAACTGGAAAACAAGATGACATTCTTTTTGTTTCTTGCATTGCTTCCAGATGAGCCTTTTATCTTGTAATCACCCTGCTTAATTCACCGATTGGTGCCATGTGTTTGTCCAATCAATGTTCTCTTCTATTTGTAACCCTCCTGTGTTTTTCCACCACTTTTCCCCATCTTTTTTTCTCCTCCCACCTCCCAAATATATATAGGAAGCAGAGGCAGAATAAATACACAATGCCTTTTAATTGGTGGCACACTAGGAGCCTTCTGTTTGGAAGCTAGACTATTTTCCACCCAAAATTAGGATCTGATTCTTAAGGATACTTGTTGACAGTCCATTTTAATAAAAATGATTTTAGCAAAGGACTTTCTGACATGAGTCTGTTAGTCTATTCCATCTACTTTTGTTTTATCCTAGAATTGAAATCCAAGCACTTGGATTTTATTTCTTCTCCTGTTTTTCCACTACATAACCTCTAGACTCTTCTCATAGTAGAATCTGAAGATCAGGCATCAGTAGATTTGAGTCATGATCAAAGTGGGGACTCTGTGAATAGTGATGAAGGAGACCCATTGTGGACAGAGGAGATACCTTATTACTGTGAAAGATGCCAGAAATGGATTCCAGCAAGTAGGATTCCCTAATTCTTAATATTTTAACTATCCCCCTTTGTGAATTTGAGCTGTGTGCATGTGTATATATCTATATCAGGGGTGGGGGTGGTCTGGGGACCATTTTTGGCCCCAGACAAACTCCATGGGCTGCACATGCCCCTTTATACTGTTGTTTTATACTTTGAATTGTCTTAATTTTGTAAACCACCCGGAGAGCTTCAGCTCTTGGGCGGTATAGAAATGCAACAAATAAATAAAATAAATAGGTGGCATTGTGGTACAGCAGAATAGTGCAAATACACAAGAGTCATGCTTCCTTTTGCCATGAGAAATGATATCCAATTTTCCTGGTTCTAAAACTCATGGAAAGTGCTGGTTTACAAACAGAAGTGAAACTGGCAGGTCACATCATCATCTAAAGACATTTTAAACAACCATGAGTAGGGAATGTCAAGCACACAACAAATGCCTCGTGTAGAAAAGCTCAATATGTTTTGATGGTCACACTATTCTCTAGCCAACAAGGAACTGGATCTGAATATGAATAGGGTACGCCATTTTCTGGATTACCAACACAACAGCCAAGCCCTGTTCTCTAGAATCAGATGCAATCTCAGGGCATCAAGGTACATGAGACAAGATACAGAAATGGTCCAAGAATGGATGGTCCATGTACCCACTATCAGCAATACTCACTATCTTAATGGCTATCTTAATTATCAGCCAAACTACATTGGTCCCCGTACTTTTCCACTGGAGGGGTTCAACAGCACGATAACAAGGGTGATATTTGAATTGGAAAAACAGCCCCCCAGGAAAGGCTTCTCTTGCTTACGCACCCATCATTGCTCTCATTAAATCCACCTCCTCCCCTGCTGCCACATTCCAGTTAATAGACAAAATGTCATGAGATTCTTCATGGGATTCCCACATCTAGTTTGGTCTAATAATGGGGATGTATCCAGGTTAATTGTAAGGAATGCACAGGTAGTGTATGTGAAGCAATTTAGACTTTGTGAGGTGCTAATTATAAATGCTTAGTATTATTTATGTGTTTAGGCATGGAGGAGCCTGGAATATTATAGCGTAAGTTATAACCAGTGCTAAATTCTTGTGACTTTTATGAGTCCTGGTAACTGGATTCACAATACTAGTTCCTGCTAGTTCTTCCCACCATCAGTTCATTGCTTGGGGTGGAGGATCCTGAAGCATATTTAGCTGCCATGGCAGCAGCCACAAGCATAGGAGGACCAATCAGTCAATACTAATATGTCCACACTGTGGCTCCCCTGTGACCTTGAAGAGCTTGACAAATGACTTCGAAGATGGAGCAGACAGAAATTTGGTGATAAACCCCCCAAAATTATGGGCTGCCCAGTGATGGGGAAAAATAAAAATGGTCAAGTAAGGGGAGATATATGTTTGGTTTAAACAAGGCTCGATAAATCCTGTAACTAACTCATGTTGTGCTGGGGCGGATTTGGAGTTGCTCAGCTTCATGGTAATCAAGACTTCCTCAATAAAGCTCAGCACAGTATTTACTGTACTCGCTTGCCCAACACTTCGGTGCTTTATGGCTATGAACACTCGATTATGGCTGGAGGCTGCAGCGGATATTGATAACCATTCCAAAGCTAGCATAGCTCATCAAATGCAAGTGGTGGGAAGGCAATCCAACCCGCAACATGAATCACGTAGCTTGGATTTCCCATACATAGTTGAGAATCCTTCTCCTAGTAGTTCACTTTCACTGTCCTGGTTAATCACCACCAGCAAGGGAGGTGGGGTCATGGATGGACATCCATGTTGAAATGGAGAGAGAGAAAAAGTTTTCTTCTTCTTCTGTTTAGTTGCCCTTGAGACTGAATTGTAATATATTGAAGATTTATAACATAGGCACACAAAACTGCAATCTTCTTCTTGCCATTGGTATACCAGAGCTTGTCTCTGTGGAAAGTGCACTTGTATTTCTTTGTAGGCAGAGACGCTCCTTTACTTCACAATGCTATGAAATGATGCACCAAAGCAAGAGACTGAGGAGAACATTTTCCTTCTCTCTGTGGCCTGGTTCATGCACTTAATCTGGGCTGTGGCTCCCTTTTAAGTGTAGAGTAGTGGGCTTGTCCCATGCTACACCGTGCACAGAACGCAACACCTGATGTATGAGCTCCACACGTAGTGGATATTTGCCTGTAGGGCTGATGTACAGATTTCTCCCCAACTCAAAAAGGTGGAGAGAGATCAGGCCCTGTGTTTCATTGGCTAGGCTAGCCTTTACCTTGTATGGGGAATTTTCGTTGTTTTACTGCTTTTAAATTCTATACTGGTTTTAGCTTGATTAATGGTTTAATTTCTTTTTAGCTGTGTATATTTATTGTTTTTTATGGTTTGTATAATTTTATCTGTATGCCGCCCTGTGATTCTAGTGATATAGAGCGGGATACAAATGTATAAATAAATAAATAAATAAATAAATAAATAAATAAATAAATACTGCGTCTTCATGGGCCATTCCACCTGTGGGGTTATTTATTTTTAGTAAATGCTTATATTTCAGGGCCTAAGGAATTCTCTGCCACTATAACTCAAGTTCCACAACATCACTTTTCCACAGCCAATCAGGCTTAATATATACCAAGCAGGATACTGCACCATGAATGTGGTATGAAAGTGGAATATAAAAGGCAGGAGCCATACTGCTGCTTTATTGAAGTGCACTGAAAACTGTTAGGACCCTTTGACACATACCATATAACACTTTCATACCACGTTCATAGTGCTATATCCTGCTTGGGGTAAATTAGGCCACATTGTGTTAGAAAACTTTAAAACCTCCTGGTATAAGAGGCTTAGAGCATCATCCCACAGGGGAAAATCGCATTTTGTGATAGTAAAATGAGCGGAAGGAGCGGGAGGCACGTGGGAGGCAGATGGATTCATTTAAAGGATGAACGAACACTTGTAAGTGGGCAGTAGTGTGTGTGTGATACAACACTCATCTGATGACGCCCTTAGGCATGAGATGGGTACTAGAGAGAAGATGCACTCAACAACTAATTTATTAAAGGGATTGTTTGTACATAAGGGAATACTAATATTTACTTTGATGTTTTCCACAGCCTGATTTCTGTCATTTTTTTTAGGACCTCGGAAATACTGTTGCTCTTAAAAGCCTCTAAGGATTTGACTCAGATCCACTTTTCTGAACATCCAACTTAGTCAAAATCCTTTTACAGCCAAGCCCAGCTTCTGGGTACAGCCATCTCCTGACACTAAAGCTACTCCCATTGTATTTGTGGCTGCTTAGATGTTTGATCTGGATTTAACTACCTTCTTATTTAACTTTCTTCTAGCAAGATCTTAGGGCAGCCTCTTGGCATAACACAGCTACCTACTCCCTACTCCTGATCTTCATCAGTCACCTCAGGTTATCCCACAGAGAAAGAATAGCTTAACATCCAGGTTTTGCTATTCACATTCTCCCCCATTTTCTCCTAGTCCTTTAAAAACACCACACACCAACTACCAGTAAAAGGGTAAAGATATAGATTTTCACTAATTTAAGTGGAGGTGGGCATGTAAAACCTCATATGGCAATTCATATCTCATCATGGTTGAGGATTTCCTGGAGTTTTGGAAGACTGAAACAAAAATAGTTCCCCCCCCCCCCCAGTGTTGTCAAGGTGTATGTTCAACCCTACCTGTCGATAGAGGGTTAATAGTGTTGGGACTTGTGTTTGCCCCCTTCTGGGACTTTCTTCAGCAGACTCTAGAGGTTTCTGTTAAATTTACCAACAAGAGAGGGGCTTTCACAGAACAGCAGGTCCATACTGGGAAAAATTCAGAGAGTTGTTTGCCAGTGTGTTTTTTTAAAAAAATGGGGTCAGTAACTTTGTCCCGTAGAACAATCAATTTCCACAAGACTTTTTCTTCCTCTCTTCCTCTCACCCCTGCAACATATTCAGACATGCTTTGCATTCAGGCAGAGCCAACTTGCCTATGTGTAACTTTCTGTGTCGACCCTCACGACCACCTGTAATCTAATAAGAAGTTCTTTGAGAGGATCTGACTGTAGAAAATGACACCCAGACGAAACTGGAGAGGCGCAAGTTCGAAGGAAAAGATTTATGAATCTTTCTCAAGCCGCTACTGAATTAAGTCTTGGCTTCTATTTCAGTGGTTCTCAACCTTTTTTTGCTCCATTCCCCCTTTCACCACTGTTCAGAATATAATTCCCCCCTTCCCAAGATAGTCTAACTCAAAAGGTGCATTCCAAATAATATGCATATAATATTGAAAATCTTTTATTTATTTTTCTATATTAGTCCCATTTAAAAGGGCAACACAAAATATGGCCCCTTTTACATTCTCAGCTCCCATGCTTTGCGTTGCCCCTTTAAAAGGGAAGCTTGAAACTTCTAGGATTGCGAGGGAGGGAGGGAAAAGAGAGCAAAGGCCTGGCTTTTGCAGACGACATGACACTTTTCTGGGACGTTTTTAATAACATGTGTAGGAAGACATAATCTACAGGACATCATAGTGGTCCCAATTCCCCCTTGGAACCCCAATATTCCCCCCGGGGGGAGGAATTCCCTCCTTTCTGAGAACCCATGTTCTATTTCCTCTACATCACACATGCCATAAATACTAACCACCAACACCAAAATTATGCATTGATATAGGAAGTGCCGCATATTTAAAGGCTTCACATACATTAGCTCAGCAATCTTGACAAGAGGCATTATTATCCTTGTATGACATATATAAGGCAGGATATGCTGAGGCTGATAAGACATGGATTGCCGAACGACATTCTAAAGCTGGAATGGGTGACTTCTAGGCATGCAGATGTTGTTGGATTGTAATTCCCATCATCCCTGGCCAGCACAGCCAATGATGAGGGATCATGTAAATTGTAGTCCCACAACATCTGGAGGGCCACAGTTTGCCCACTCCTATTCCAAAGTGTGTCAGAAGTGATGATGATGATGATGATGATGATGATGATGATGATGATTATTATTTACATTGATGGTGCTATATAAATAATAATAATAATAATAATAATAATAATAATAATTGCATTTATATCCTGCCTGTTTTTTCCTCCAATGAACCCAAGGTGGTGTACATCCTCCTCCTCTTCATTTTATCCTCACAACAACAACCCTGTGAGGTGGGTTGGGCTGAGAGTTTGTGACTGGCCCAAAGTCACCCAGTGGGTTTCCATGGCAGAGTGGGGACTAGAACCCGGATCTCCTGACTCCCAGTCCAACACCTTAGCCACTACACCACACTGGCTCTCTGTTTGACCTATGGAAAGCTCCCCTTCATCTGCTGCTCTATTTGTGGTGAGCATAATATGCAGACACCATTTTAGTGATATATGGTGGAGGAGAAATTTCTGAAGACAGTCAATGGGCTTACTATTGGCAGGTGATATAGTGATCATGGCAGGGTTGCTGCTGTTTTTAAAAGCTTCTCTTCTTTTTAATCCATTGTTAACTGCAATAGTGTCAGCAGAATTGAGTCCCCACCCCATCCCACAAATGGAATGCAGATTTGTCTTTTGTTGGGGGGTCATCGTCTACTTTGGGGTCAAATGTGTTAGGATAAATGTATTAAGAATGCATAATGGCTATGTTATGGAGCTGTCTTCCCCAACCTTGTGCTCACAATGTGATTTGGACCACAACTCCCAGCATTCTTTGCTGACTGAGGTAACGGATGTTGAATTCAAAGCATCTGGAGGGCTGCTATAGAAGATCTTGACTTCTATCACCAGGTGCTGGTGACAAGATTATTTTAATGCATTCCATTCCTAAAATTTCAAATACCTGACCAGCAAAACGCTTATGGTGGGAGAGGGGTGAAGATATTTTTTAAAGCATGAAACAGAAGGATACAGTGAATCACTTAAAGCATATATTTATTGCAGTGACTAACACAACAGAAATATTAAAGTCTTAAAGCAAAACATTTTGGCTCCCGGCTTCATCAGCTGCTCTGAAGTGTGTGAAAGGGTGCAGTCGCCAATGTTGCAGTTATAGAACTATGACAATCAAATATTCCAAAGTGCAGCATTTGCTGTTGGGTATTATCCTCCGGGTTGAAGTCATGTGTCGTCAAAGAGCCAAATCTATATATGTCAAAGTTTTCTCTTATTTCCAATGTTCTTGGATCAGATGGCATCTCTATTGCAATAACTGACAAATCAGAGAAGCTATGATTATCTGAACTGAAGTGCTTTGCAACTGGTTGTTTTGTTCATCAAGATTGCAAAGATATCATTTCTAAAATGGGCCTGCTTTAGGTCAGTTGTTGTTTTACCGGCATACTGAATAATATGGCATCTGGGCATTTGCATCCAATGACATAAATTACCTTGCAGGACCCAGAGGTGATATTTTGTTGAATAGAGTACATTCTGTCAGTCACAGTACTCTTGAAGAGTTTTTCTAAGAGAAACACAGCCCATACAGTGCTTGGATTCACAAGGATGTGATCCAGGATTGTTGACAATGGTTTTAAGAACAGCTCTCACTAGTAAACTGTGTTGATTTGGAGGTTGGAGTCAGAGCTGGCTTCAAAGAGAAGGCATGGTTAGACACAAGTCAAGGGTCCACACTCCTGGACCTGTTCCCCTTTACCATTCCAACATACTTGTTTGTCTGCCTCTCACTTACGCTCAGACAACAGTGGTGCTGAGAAGGAGAAATAGTAGATGCCATTGCATACTTGCTCAAAGCATACCTGCTCAATGGCTCTCTGCCTGTCAAGCAGGCATTATCAATGATGAGAAAGAGGAAGAGGAGTAACAGGAGCTGGTGACAGTGGAGGTGAGAAGATCAATTCTCTGAGGGAGGAGCACATTTAGAGTGCCTTGCTCGAGGGCCCCTAAAAACTTGAACTGGCTGGAGGAATATAGTGACAGGCGGCTTGCTGATTGCTTTAGCAAGACATTCGGAGTTGGCTAACAGTGGGTAGTTTTCTCAGATTGTCAGGTGATAGCAACTAGAGGCATTCTAGGTACAGCTGGACAGCCGTCTGTCAGGTATGCTTTAATGTGGATTCCTGCATTGAGCAGGGGTTTGGACTCGAAGGCCTTATAGGCCCCTTCCAACTCTAATATTCTATGCTTCTATAAGAATGCTGGGTGGGAATCTACCACAAATGAGATGAGTTGTTCTTTGTTGCCTGACTTCCCACTTCTGCAGGGAAGATTTTCTCTTGATAAGATGGATGCCTACTTCATATTGCAGTCAATGAAATGTGAAGAATATTCATTGGTTGTTTTCTTTCTTTCTTTTCGTAATTTCCTTTGTTGCTGTGAACGTGTCTGATTCTGAGAGCCAAGCTATAGATGATCTTCCTCTTTTTGTATTTAGGATGGCAGGATTTTCTATCTAGGTAGGCGTGAGCATCAGTGGGTTTGCTGTAAAGATCAGTGTCTATTTTGTTGCTGTCATTGGTGAGGATGATGTCAAGGAGAGGGATGTGTGGAGTTTCAGTGGTACCGCTCAATGCAAACTTCATTGTGGGATGAATAGAGGGAATAGAATATTTAAATTCTTCTAACCTTTTTTCACCCTTCATCCAGACCACAAAGATATCATCAATACTCCAGCCAGCACCATATAAGCCAGGGGTGTTTGACTTGTGGACCAAATCCAAAAGCCATCTATGGTCCTAATCTGGCCGTACAGGATTCTCCAGGTGGCTCCACCCCCTTTCTCCTGACAACCAATCATTTGGTGGATTCCTGGCTTTGTACAGTTTCTCCCCCATTCTAACATTTTGACATGATGCTCTGAAGGCTCAGTTACTTCGTATAGTAAAATCTCTAAGAAAAATATGCTGGTATTATTAGTGTTCGGACCCACCCTTCCACCCTTTTGTCTTCGTTTCCACCCACCACTGGAATGTAGACCCTAAGAGTTTCTCCAAGATTGAATTTGTATCTTGAGCTGAAAAAGAGTTGAGACCCCTGATATTAGTGGTTTGTGAGTGGGCTCTTTCAGGATGTCCTGTTGCATCCCATGAAGCTGTTTAGTGGGGGATTCAGGGGAGATAAAAGGAAGAACTTCTTCACACAGAGCATAGTTAAACTATGGAATTCACTACCACAAGATGTAGTGATGGCCACCAATTTGGATTGCTTTAAAAGGGGGTTGGATAAATTCCTGGAGGAGAAGGCTATCAGTGGCTACTTGTCCTGATGGCTATGTGTTACCTCCAGTATCAGAGGCAGTAAGCCTATATATACCAGTTGCTGGGGAACTTGGGTAGGAGGGTGCTGTTGTTACACTTTTGTCCTACTTCTGAGTTTCCCACCAGCAGCTGGTTGCCCAGTGTATAAACCAGAATTCTGGACTAGATGGATCCTTGGTCCAGCATGGCTCTTATGTTCTAATGACAAGCTGCCATAGAGAACTGTGGAGTACTAAAAGGGACGTGCTGGGCTTGACGAATCCAAGGCCAGAGTTAAAATCACAGGAAGAAACATTAACAATCTCAGATATGCAGATGACACCACTTTGATGGCTGAAAGCGAGGAGGAGCTGAGGAGCCTTATGACGAAGGTGAAAGAAGAAAGTGCAAAAGCTGGGTTGCAGTTAAACCTCAAAAAAAAAAAAGATTATGGCAACCAGCTTGATTGATAACTGGCAAATAGAGGGAGAAAACGTGGAGGCAGTGACAGACTTTGTATTTCTGGGCGCAAAGATGACTGCAGACGCTGACTGCAGCCAGGAAATCAGAAGACGTTTACTTCTTGGGAGGAGAGCAATGACAGATCTTGATAAAATAGTTAAGAGCAGAGACACCACACTGACAACAAAGGTCCGCATAGTTAAAGCAATGGTATTCCCCGTAGTAACCTATGGCTGCGAGAGCTGGACCATAAGGAAGGCTGAGCGAAGGAAGATAGATGCTTTTGAACTGTGGTGTTGGAGGAAAATTCTGAGAGTGCTGTGGACTGCAAGAAGATCAAACTAGTCCATACTCCAGGAAATAAAGCCAGACTGTTCACTTGAGGGAATGGTATTAAAGGCAAAACTGAAGTACTTTGGCCACATAATGAGAAGACAGGATACCCTGGAGAAGAGGCTGATGCTAGGGAAAGTGGAAGGCAAAAGGAAGAGGGCCGACCAAGGGCAAGATGGATGGATGATATTCTGGAGGTGACAGACTTGACCTTGGGGAAGCTGGGGGTGGCGACAGCTGACAGAAAGCTCTGGCATGGGCTGGTCCATGAAGTCATTAAGAGTCGGAAGCGACTGAACAAATAAACAACAAGCTAAAGTTGACACTTTTAGTGCTCTGTAGTGACAAATATGCCATATTTTTGTGTAATTCTTTTTATGCTGCCACTGAACTTGGCAATGCAGTAGGAGTGTCACGGGGTGGATGTGGGCCACCCCTGGTATAAGGAGACGTCACATCCAACATTACAAGTACAGTGTTGCTGTTATTCAATGACTTGTTTCTCGGTGAGAAACTGTTGGTGCCTTTGACAGACGATAGAACAGGTTTTTACGAGTGCCATGCTGAAAATTTCTCCCACATGTTTTTCGACTATTCTCACTCACTTTAACAGAAAAGAATTTACTTTTGAAAAGAAGTTCAGCAGTGAAGAAAATTTCAGAGAAATTCTCATGAGTTGGGTTTGGCTTTCTTGTGCTGACCTTACTTAAGAGGTGTCCACGGAGTGTGTGTGAGTGTCCTGTTTTACATTGAGCCATCATCTCTCTCCAGCAGCCTGGAGACTCCTCAGCTTCCCACATTTCAGTTAGAAAACTGAAGTGGACAAATTGCAAGTAGAGAAGGAAGCATGGAATAAAGACACAGCTTGGGATAAACTAGGGCCTCTTTATTTAACAACAAAGGAGATTCAACCCCTCCCTGGAACTGCATGTGAAAAGTGCATGTGTCCTAATCTCAGGCTACTTGCCTGGTTTAAGGGCGAGCCACTCTCTTAAGCCGCCCCCTTGCTTATACGACACTTCAAGAGTGTGGGGAGATTGCCCCACGTCATCCCCACGCGGAGCCATAAAACCCTGAGTAGATGAGGCAGGAGGATCTCCAAAGGCATACCGTATCCAGACACATGAGACGTGAAACTCATGAGGAGCAGGAGCTCTGGCTATGCCAATCACCTAAAAGGTGCCAGAGTAGTCACCGACCCTATTCTGGCATAGCAAATTGCCACACATCCTGACAGTAAATTGACCTGTTTATCCACCCTCCTTAAAAACCTCCAGTATGAAGTAGGCAAAACCTTATAAAGGAAAAATTCCTACTTAGCCCTCCCTCCAAAGGGAGCGACTGGCTAAGCCCCATGCTAGAAGAGAGAGGGAGGGTGGGAGCTAAAAAGACAGAGAGGCTGAGAAAGGGGCGGGACCAGCCTTTATAGGCTTGGCCCCGCCCCTGCCTCACATGGCCCATGTGAGCACCACATGACGCTTTTATTCGCCTCCTCCCCACTGCAACTACTGTTTCTCCCCCTCACACTGTGCCGGCTGAGGGGGATAAAACGCTTGTGGGGGGAAATGGTGACTGTAGTGGCTATGTAGTGCCAAAAGGGTGAAAATTAGCTTGTATTCAAGCTAATTGTGACCATTTTGTGACTGTGAACGTTATTTTCCCTCCGTAGCTGAGATGAATACCTATTTTTTTAAATTTTATTTTAGCATCAATGGGGGCAGGAGGGTTCCATGGGTAAAAATAGTCCCTGAACCTCCTGGAGTTGTACACCCCTGCTTTAGTTTATGTTACAAGTTTATGCTAAAGGGCAAATTGAGCCCGTTGGCTGCCTATCCCTCTTCTAAATTCTTCTCTTCAAACTAGATTATCCTTTTGTGTGACACAGAAAATTAGGGCCTTAAAAAAAATGATGAATTCTGTAAAGGCTGATGATCTTTATGTCTCCAGGCCTTCTGTCTAAGAATAAAAGAAAGAAAAACCTTGAACGGTAATGAAATGAATTTTATTTTTCAGGCATGGAGCCCATACTATTTCATTTCATTACCAGGACGCACTGAGCAGGCTGGGATCAGCAAGTACTCTAGGCAATGTAGGGAAATGATAAGCATTTCATCACAGACCTAAACATATTAAATTTTTTGCTATAAAGTTTATCAATAGCATCTATGGTGTGTGTGTGTGTGTGTGTGTGTATGTGTATGCTGTCCTCCCCTTTATCAAGACTTCGTCCCATATCATCTGTTCTGTAAATGTAGCTAGCAGTTGACTAGGTATTCCACCATAAATAATTTTTGCTGTCCATGTGCTAGATGTCATACCCTCTCTGGAGGAAGCCTCCTCAGATAACAATCTGGAGCCTCCTGAGCAAAAAAATGCTTAAGGTAGGGTGACTATATGAAAAGGAGAACAGGGCTCCTGTATCTTTAACAGTTGCATAGAAAAGGGAATTTCAGCAGGTGTCATTTGTATATGTGGAGAACCTGGTGAAATTTCCTCTTCATCACAACAGTTAAAGCTGCAGGTGTCCTGGCCTCTTTTAAATCTGGTCACAGTATAGCTGCAGTATAGCTCCTGCAGCTTTAACTGTTGTGATGAAGAGGAAATTTCACCAGGTGCGACATGCATACCAATGACTCCTGCTGAAATTCCCTTTACTATGCAATTGTTAAAGATACAGGAGCCCTGTCCTCCTTTTCATATGGTCACTCTACTTAAGAGAATCCTGGAGCTGACCATGAAGATCCTGGGCCCTCAGGAGATCTTCCCCCTCAAATGGAGGAAAGCTGTTCTTCTGAGTCATAGGGGGATGCTGAGCCAACACCCAGCCCCCAAGAAAATTGGTGCCTGAAGGTAACAGGTTAGATCATGAGCAGCGAAGGAGTGCTCTTTTGCATGAAAAGGCCTCCTTTGGAGCAAGGCCTTCCTCATGCATAGAACCTGGGTGGGGTTCAGGAAGTTCTCGCAATATAGGCCTTCAGTATCAGCCTCAACATTGCTGGAAACAATGTTTTACACAAACTCCAATGCTTTGTTCCTTTAGCCTTATGCTACACAACTTGAACTCTTGGTTGACTCTGCTTCTTGTACTGCATGTCGTATCTGACTTCTTATCTGTATTTAGACCCAGGCTGCTCCTCTACCTCTCTCTTGGGCCGTTTCTACACTTGCCTTTCACCCCAAGATCATCCATGGATCATTGCTGTGCATCCAAATGCCCACAGGGGATCCCGGGAGCAGGCAGGGATGATCCCTCCATTTTCCTGGGATAACCATTAGGTGTAGAAAGGGCCTTGGGGTTCCCTTTCTTGCCTGGTAAAACTGTGCCTTTGAACATTGCCGGTTTGTTGACTTGCTTTTGGATTGGCTCTTCATTTAATCAAATGCTGAGCTTGACCCAGCCACAGCAGAACAGTGGGTGACATCAACCCCCCTCCCTTTTTATTATTCTGTATGTGTAATTCTGACTTGGACTGAACAGGTCTTCAAGATGCCTTCAAGCAGAGGAGAGGCCTCTGTAAGATATGACACAGGGCTCATCTACACCAAGCAGGATATTCCATTATGAAATTGGTATATAAAAGGCCGGAGCCACACTACTGCTTTACAGTGGTACTGAAGGCCACTGACAGCTGTTGGGGCCCATGGAGACATACGATATACTGGTTTCATACTGCTATATCCTGCTTGCTGTGGCTCCTGCCTTTTATATACCGCTTTCATAGTGGAATATCCTGCTTGGTGTAGATGAGCCCACAGTGACAGGTTTCTTCTGAATAGGATTGACTTGCACAGATAATCCAGTCTAGTTGCCTTCAGTCCATTCTCCCTTCACTATGGCCATAGCTAGACCTAAGGTTTATCCCTGGATCGTCCAGGGGTCAAACTTGTTCATCTAGGGGCCTTCCTAGACCTGCCGGCGTAAGCCGGCAGGGAGGTGGGGCCGAGGCACGCTAACGTTAGCACGCCTCCCCCATGCTTCCAGACGGCGGAGCCGCAGGGAGGACGCAAGCCCTGCGGCGTCCGCCATTTTTTTTTTTAAAGGGGCCCGAAGACTCCGGGAAGGTAAGTGGCTTTTTTATTTTTTTAAAAAAAGGGGGGGCGAAGGATGGGAGGGTGGGTGGCACGGGGGGAGGGCGGGTGCGATCGCGCTGCCGCCGCCCGAGCAAGCAGCCGAGCGGCGCTTGCCCGGGCAATGCTCGGGATGGGGCGGCATTGCCCGGGCAAGCACCGCTCGGCTGCTTGCTCAGGCGGCGAGCGGCACAATCGCTCCCACCCTCCCCCCATGCCACCCACTCTCCCATCCTTCGCCCTCCCCTCTCGTCCCCCCCCACCGATGGGCACAGCGCTCCTATGAGCGCTGTGCCAGGTCCGCGGCTTTTTCGGCTCCTCGCGAGTAAGCGAGGAGCCGCGGAAGTCTCCACACTTCTCCCAGCCCCGGCCTGAGGCTGGAGCTGGGGAAAAAGCGCGCCATAAGCGACTTAGCTTATGGCGCGCTAGACCAGGCCTCACTGCGGCCTGCCGCCTGATTCCCCTGTGCGTCATCTGGACGCACAGCAGGGAAACCGGGTTGGAAGGCGCACTAAGGCCTGGTCTAGCAAGGCCCTAGGTGACACACAGGGGATCCAGTGCTCAGGGAGGGGCGAACCCTGGATGATTCCAGGATAAACCTTAGGTCTATGTTAAACCTGTGGCCTTTGTTAGCATCCTTGTCAGGGTCCATTTAAAGTCTTTGTTGGCCTTAGATACTCCTATAATTCTAGACCTCTAAGGCAGACCTATAGATAAAAAATTACCTTGTATAGATTCCATAATAGATCTGTACACAGGAGTACTGTATAGATTACCTTGGGCTCATGGAAAGATTTTAGCCTCTAAAATATTCACAGGGATACTTCCTCGTATTCATATCTTTTCATGTAAACATCCTGAGACTTTTCTGTCTTTCTCTTTTGCTGTGGCCACCAATTGCTCTTACATAGCAGAACTAATTAGAAACATAATTATGGTGGCCCAGAGAGACCCTATCCATTATTTCCAGAAGGGTTGGGGGAAATCCAGATGATTTTTCTCCCCCACCACCACCCTGCCCTCAATTTTCAAAAAATTTGGAAAACTGACCAAGTAGGAAGGGACATATGGCTACATCCACCCTTAAGTAAATTTGACAAGTCTAAGGCCTCATCTACACCAAGCAGGATATAGCACTATGAAAATGGTATGAAAGCAGTATATAAAAGGCAGGAGCCACACTACTGCTTTATAGTGGTATTGAGGTGCACTGACGACTGTTGGAGACCATTGACACATACCATATACAGCTTTCATACCACTATATCCTGCTTTGTGTGGCTCCTGCCTTTTATATACTGCTTTCATAGTGCAATATCCTGCATGGTGTAGATGACGTTAAGCTCTAAAAGTGTTGCGTAGGCATTAGCCAATGAAAATGCTGCTGCAAAAGAACTCACACCATCCAACTACATGGAGAATACACAGCACATGTGACTAATAATATATATATATATATACTAATGTAGTTGGTATAGATAGTACTGATTGGGTTTGAGTGCCAGTGACAAATTCTGCACAAAGTTGTACTATCTTAAAATGAATAAACCTATTATTGAGATGGGCAGACAGCAAGCAGCATTTTAGTAAAATGATTAGTTTGCTTATGGTTAGCCCTATGTCCTATGCATGTATAAAGTTCATGCATGGGACAGAAATCATTACCTTGACTTGCACTACTCTCAACTGAGAATGATCTTTTGCATGAAATGAAATTTGAAGATGCACTCTGCAGAATTAATGTTTAATTTACATTTACTTAAGACGTATTATAACTGTATGAGTAAACTGTTAAATCAAACAATTATTTGCTTTAATTGAATCTTTTTGTAGAGCCGAAATGTTTCCATAGGCTATTGGGAGTTTTCTAGGCCCTAGGCACTGTGCCTATTGTGCCTAATGGATAATCCAGCCCTGATCCTTGGTGATTCTTTCAGTTCCTATCAATTAAAAATGTGGAAATTTGCTCAGTTTTTCAACTCATCCTAAATGACAAAATTTTACGGTATTCTAATATCTCCCCATCTTCGCTGGATGATTTGCCAGTTTCTTCTTCTTTATTAGAAGGAAAATTCACCATTACAATACGTTATTATTTGCATTGATGTCAATTTTTTTAAATAAAAATTACGATGCCAGATGTGACTCTTAGTCCACCTGTTCCTCCCTGACAGTGATTGTTTAAACACTTCATAACCCCCCTAGTGTTTATGAGCCTGAACCATAAGAGTTTCTCTATGGATTAAAACAAAAACAAAATTCTCTCTGAACTGAATTCCATGAATGCTTTCATTTAAGTGAGTTCTGGATTGCCTCAATCTGTAGACAAATAAAAGTGTGTGTGAAGGAGAAATGGTATGGTCCAGATTAAACCTAAACTAAAGACGTAGACCACAATTTATTCTTGTTATGTCATGTACAACCAGTGGCCCCACATGGGAGTGTATGCTTGCATCAGGAAAAGACTTTCTTTTTCCTCTTTCAGAAATAATACTCCATTTTCCCCACTCTAAAAACAAACAAAGAAACAAAAACCTATGTAAATCCTCTTGAAAAACAGAAGCAAAACTAGAGGGTCACATTGTCTAAAGAACCTGTAAATAACCATGAGTAAGGAATGATGAGTGTGCAATAAATGTGTCTTGTAGAGAAAGACTCTGAGTATATGCTAAAATGAAGGGGGGAATCAAAATAGATGAAAGTTGTCTAATCTTGGGAATAGGGTAGAGACGTCTATCTATCACCTATCTAATAACTCCTATCATGCGACCCTATCTAGCAAAAGCTGTTGTTTCTAAAATAAAATGTTTTTTTGCTGGTACGTTGTTGTTATTGCTATTCAATAACACAATAAAAGAACTCAATAAATAGGAAAGTCTGCCTTTTGTCATCTTCTCATTTCAAATGCAAGGGCAGGGAATTCTTTCCGATGTAGTTGTCTTTATGAGGGAAGATATATTTTGGGCAGATAGGGGAAATAAATGAAATCAACATTCATGAGTTTGATGCAACTCTTGATGGAACTCTCCATGGAATTTTGTGAACTTTATTTCCCCCACCACACCTGATACACAGTGTTGTGGTAAATAGTGTCAGAAACTAATAGGATCTTTTATGCTAGAATTTGTGTAGCCCAGAAAGATGGGCTACACAAATCCCCCTGTATTTTATGATGATTATCTTTTTCATGAACCACAGTGTATGAATGCTAAGGGTTCCCCCCTCCCTTTAAAGGGGATACAATGCTAGCTTGTTTTGCTTTTGTAGGTAATGTTTTGAGCAAAGCTTCTGTGACTTCTTTACTGCAGATCTTGCACTGGTATATGCAACACTTCTCTGTACTACTTCAACTATTTATAGAAATGTTGGCAGTGTAAAACAGTATTAAGGAGGTGTTTGGATTATTTGGCACCTGATGGCATAATTTAAATATACAATATGTATCTCTATGTTCAAATACGAGGTAGCTTTATGCTAGGCGATATGAACCCCCTCCTCCCCAATGCATGAGAAATTTCACTAGCCTTGTAGAAATACTTATGGACTCACTTGAAATTTTTCAGGTGTTTTGCTTGAAGGGGAACCTCCATATTCAGTTCAAATGTCGCATTGGGTAAAATCTGGTGACAGGGTAGGCATGTGTGGGGACCACCACCCCATGTCTAACAATTGCTAGTCTTAATTGAGAATGGATGTCCCCTTTTCACTTCATGACTACATGTTGGCATTGCATGTTTGGGATACTTACCTGCAAGATATGTGAGTTGTGCAATGCAGTTAAAATGGTTGCTTCCTACTGCATGTATAATAGCTTCCGAAATAAAGTACAGCAACAGACTGAAGCTTTGAAGTACATGGGAACATAAGAAGTGCCATGCTGGATCAGACCAAGCACTTTGTTCACGCAGTGGACAACCAGCCATTGGCCAGGGACCAACAAGCAGGACACGGTGCAACAGCATTGTTACATACACTTAACTGTGCAACTACCTGCATGCCCCATCACTGCTTTGTATCCCCATGGATCTACAACAATGTTCTGCGAATGCTGCCTGTTCAGGACATTTATCTGCATTAGCATGGATGCATTTTTTTTTAAGTGGAAAGTCACAGATAGACATATAGTGTATAACCTCTAATCATTTGTTCCCATAAATGGCATGAGCATGTGAAAATCAGTCATATAGTGAGAGAATAACTAGAAAGCACTCTATTCTTAGGAATGCAGAAAGCTGCCTTATACAGATCCTTGGTCAACACTGACTGGTATCAATGGCTCTTCAGGCATTCAGGCTGGAATTTTTCCAGTTCTACCTGGAGATGCTGAGGATTGAACTGAGGACCTTCTGCATGCAACGTATGTGCTCTACCACTGAACCACAGCCCTTCCCTGCTCTTCTCTCAGCGCTATCTGCATTTCAAAGCTACAATTCTGACATCCTGGAGGGGTCCTGATCTCTTCTAGAATACAAGAAAATTCAGTGTATTTCTCCAGTCATAATGAATGAGTGAATGAAGAAAGTGAGCCCTATTAGGCCATTTCTACATGTGGCTTTTATTGCATGCTCATGATTGGCCATTCACAGAAGTTTGTGGGTCCTTTACATGAGGTCACCAACCTCCAGAGCATCTCCTACACATTTTGAGCTTCATCTCGCTTTTAAAAAGATCAGAAATAAGCTGTAATAAAAGTTAATGTCGGCATATCGGCGGTATGTAATGGTGGCATTACACTATAATACAGCCACTAGATGGTGGTATTTCACTGAACATGTAGAGTGTTGCCAAGAAAGGAGATTTTCAATTCAAACCATATGTTTTCCATCTAAAGGAGGAGCTCATTGTATTTATTTTCTACCTATATAAACATACATAAAACATTACCATAATAATAATGATAACAGAAAGAAAAACAGAAAAACATCAAACAACTGCTGCATACATATTGAATAAATGTTGAGTACATATGTTGAATAACTATTACATATACCTTATAATACTACAACATCATCATTCTTAACATAAAAGTGCACCCCCCACCTCGGGATCATTCCTGAGTCCAAAATCTAATCGTTTCTTCTGCTGGCGGTTTCCCACTTCCCTTAATAAACACAAATATTAGGAACTGTTTCCAGATTCCTTCAAACTCGTTTATTTTAGTTACGCCTTTTCTCCACTTAATATTACATGTCAATTTATCATTCATGGCTATATCCCATACTTCTTTGTACCATTCTTCAATAGAATATTCCCCTTGAACCTTCCAGTTCCTAGCTACCATCAATCGTGCTGCAACCAGCAAACTCGATATCAGCTCTATAGTTCCTTTTCCACACTTTATATCTTCAAATAGTGACAGCAATGCAATCTTTGGTGTTTGTTCTATTTTCATTCCCACTATTTCTTCAATTTCTGAAAACACCAACATCCATAATCTTTGTACATATTTGCATTGCCACCACATATGTAAATATGTTCGGAGGAGCTCATTGTAAACCGACAAAGAACTGGAAGAAGAAAGCCCCAGTAATGATGTGGGATTTTAGCCTGGTGTAAAAATGCTCTTTAACTTAATTCAATAGTTATTTGGTGGTCTTACGAATTCACACAAAAGAAACTTTTAGGAACAATGCCAAATTGGCAATGTTCACCAAGCAGATTTGACAACCTTCACTGTGTCAGATGCCAAAGCTTGACAGTAGATAAGGTAGGAGAGGTGCTAGTGCCTGTTAGACAGATAATTCATTCCTAGAGCCGGTATATATGAAGGAGGAGCATAGCTCAATGGTTACAACACAGCCTGTATTCAAAAGGCTACATTTTAATCCCTGGCACCCCCAGTTAAAAGGATCTGAAGTTGGTGTAAGACAATATGTTCATCGGGAACATGGTACTTCTGCAGTGTTGGCTGTGATATACCCAAACTTACACACCTTTAAGCCCCATTAATTTCAGTGTAGGTGTTGAATCTATTCTATTGAAATAAAAGGAACTTAACAATCATTAATTTTGGCTGGATCAGGCCCATCTTTAATTCTGCCTTTTGAGAAAGCTTGAAGGGACTAGTCTCTAGGCTAGTCCAGTCAGACATTGCATGAGATTTTAGGGTGCTAGCAATAGTGTTTTCCTCCAAGAAATGAAGTATATTACAAGATGCAAGTTTGATTTGAAAAAATGTTATTAGGTCTATGTTCGCTCTCACTCACTGCACTGCAGAGGGCTCTACCTCCAAAATTGCTATTTAGCCGTTGTGGTTCAGTT
This sequence comes from Elgaria multicarinata webbii, assembly GCF_023053635.1. NCBI lineage: Eukaryota > Metazoa > Chordata > Lepidosauria > Squamata > Anguidae > Elgaria > Elgaria multicarinata. The sequence goes on along the minus strand of NC_086175.1, from coordinate 16,361,337 downwards.
TTGCCCATAACAAAACTGAAATGTCCAAGAATTTGCTATGTATGCATTACTGCAGCTTATCTCCCACACAGCAGTTTATCCTAAAAGTTCATTTTTCACATACACAGAGGAAAACCAATAAAACTAGACCTCTGTCAAGACATTTAAACAGCTTGGGGGATAAACTTTCAAGGGCTTTTCTCCTGAAAGTTAGGATTACGGTTGTGAATTCACCCACTATTCTTGAGCCTTAAAGCTTTGCAAAGAGCTTTCTCGAATTCTTACTTCCTCAGTAAGAGGTAAGTTTGAAAGGATGGTTTTTTGGGTGGAATTGTTTATATACTACCTAATATTTTTGTTGGTTTATTGAGATAACTTAAACTTCAAGATAGGCCTGAGCAAACTTTTGTGGCTGTTTCCATAGGGTCTCTAGATCATAAATATTTATGCCATAATAAAATTCTTCATCTTTAAAGTGCCACTACAGGACTCTTAATTGAAATTTCCATAGGTTGATCTTTTGATGAGTTAGAACTTTTCAATGAAGAAGGCAGACAATAACGACACATTAAGCCACAGTGGTTAAGCATTTTGAGCTAAATATGATGGCTTGCTGTGTCTTGTGAACCATGACTTAGCATGTTGTCTAAACCATTCCTAACCATGGTGGCCACATAACCACATTTTAAACACACTAATCATTAGCTGCAAAACAGTTAGCAGTCTAACCATGGCTTAGCGTGTCATGTTAACAGGTCCCTGGGGGAGGGGGAATCCAAACGCTTGGAGTTTTCAAGGCTGTTTTGTGAAGTGTAGCATCACATTCTTGGATCTGTAAAGTTCCCAAGACATCCTAAAAGGATTTGAACATGGCAACTGGAATTACTGGAGAGCATTTTTTTAACCCACCCATAGTGTGTGTGTGTGTGTGTGTGTGTGTAGAATTTCAAGAAAAAAATAGCACCATGGTTCGGATCTGATCTGGATTGGAACTGTGCAGCTTACATGACAGTGAAGAAAAACAGACTCAATTAAAGCAACATAATTAGCAGAATATGTAGTTTGGCCCAAAGACATTGATGTAGAAAGGCTTTCCTAAATACAGAATGTTTGAAAACCACTCTCCTAAGAAACAGAGAGTGAATCTTATACCTCCCACAAGTTAAAAATAGTCTACCCTTCACCTGAAGAATCCAAACAGTTCCCACCATTTGTTCAAAAACACAGTAAATTTAAGCTACCTGAAAAATGAAACCATTGTTAAGAATCACTTTAATCCATTTTATGTTTGCATATCCTAGGATCTTTTAATGGCAATGATATGGTTGCACCTAGATTCCAGTAACTGCAAAGAACACTGCTGTGACAGATTTAATGCATAGCCTTTATATAGCTAAAAGTGCCCATATAAATAAAACATGTTGTCTGAGTTACAAGTGGAAAAGAAATTTGGAACAAGAATGCCAAGTGCTTTCTTATAGCTAGGCTCACAGCTACCAACAGCTGCTTTTGAGAATGCCCATCCCATAATTCAAGGGGGGGAAGGTATCTTTGCATAATGACTTCTACTGTAATGAGGGTTTCCTCCAATGACCCCTATTTAGCTAGGTAGCTTAAATATAGACATAATAGCTTGTATTTTTCAGATTATTTAGTGATCATTTTTCTAACAACAGCTACCCAAATTTTACTGTTTATATTGCAAAATACTCTGAATTCCCTGAAAATGTGAAAGTATGAAAATATTGTAACACTCAAGGTACCTCCAAATTTCACCAAAGCAAAGTCAGAGGTGAGTTTAGAGGTTATTGTTTGAGCAAAATGCCCAAAGATTTTAGACGATGCAAAAAATGTCTTTTGATATAAATCTAATGAAAGAAGTGAAGGGGGGATACCACTACCTAATGGATTTCTAGATCCCTACTGAATGGGCATTAGACTTGTTCTTCAAAACTAAGGATGGGTGAGAATTTCATTTTGTGACAAGAACTCACCAAAATTCATAAATTTCTTCATAAACATGACAGAATGAATGAAATTAAAAATAACAAGGGATGTGCTCCGCTTCTAATCGGACCGGCGAATTAGAAGCAGAGCGGGGGGCTTCGCCTGCCCTTAAGGCGGAGACGAAGAGGATTGGGGGGCCGGCAGAGCGTGGTGAAGAGGATCGAGGTGAAGGCGGATCCTTTGCCTTGATCCGGAGCTCCACCGGAAAGGTAAGTGGGGTTTACCGGGCCCTGCCGCTGTCGCTGTCGCCCATGTGGCGACAGCAGCAGGGCCCGGTAAACCCCCCCTCCTCTCCCTTACCTGAGTCCATCCGCGGTCCGTTGGCTTCTTCAATTGAGCCCAGACTTCCTGGTTGAACTGCGGGCTCAATTGAAGAAGCCGACGGACCGCGGATGGAGGCAGGTAAGGCCCCCCTCCCCCTTGGTCCCTTACCGGGCTCTGCCACCATCGCCGCACGGGCAGCGATGGCGGCAGGGCCCGGTAAACCCCCCTCCTCTCCCGGCCTTACCTGGCGCCACTCCCTTCCACTGCGGAGCGGGCGGAGCGGTGTGGAGCGGGCCGATCCAAAATTTTCAGATCGGCCCGTGGGGCGGAGCGGGGGTTCCGTGCACACCCCTAAAGATAACATAAAGTGTGAGAGAAGCTGAAACTGACAGGCTGAGGGTTTTGCATGCTTAGTTCTTAAAAGTCTTGAGTTGGAAGTCATGCCTATAGTACTGAATTAGGGTGGCCACTTGGGATGTCGCAGGAGTCCCTTTTCCTCCTCCCATCCTGCTCTGCTCCCTTCTCCTCCTCCCATTTAACTACCCGCCACCTCTTGTAACATTGTGGAAATGGACCCTTTATGGCTGCCATTAGATTTACAAAAATACCCGACCCTCCATTTTTATGCAACATTGTGGCTTTGAGAGGAAGTCTCACTGGCCCCTCTTAGACCGCCCAGGCCTAAGAGGGGCCAGGTAAGGAGGATCAGGTGGTAAGGAGGATCAGGTGGCCAGCGAGGGTCTGGGAGAACCCAGAGATCCAGATAGAGGTCAGTCTATCCATCCCTAGTTGCTTCTTCTTCTTCTTCTTCTTCTTCTTCTTCTTCTTCTTCTTCTTCTTCTTCTTCTTCTTCATCTTTAACAGCTATATGGCAGGCAGGTGCAACATGGCCCTCTCCTCACTGGGAAAAGTTGTACTTATTGAATTTTTTTGGTGTAGATCAGCGAGAATTAACACAATGCTCAAATCTATTCATATAAATATGAATAAATATGAACAGAAAGAATGTGAGATTTTTTTTAAAAAAAAAATTGAATGCATGAGAAAGCAAAACTGGCAGATTTCTTTATCCCTTCTCAAGGGAGCTTTAAAAGTGCTGTGTACTAGCGGTTGGGAATCTATCGATCAAAGTTGGGGAAGCCACAAGTGTCCCACTGTGTATTCGTTCACAAGCTCCTCAATCTCTAATACAACCATCTGAATTTTGACTGAAAAATATAATACCTTATTAGATTTCATTGCCAGACACTAAATAGCAGGAAAGGTTATAAAACCTCTTATCTTTCTGCGACCTTCACTCCACACCATTGACTCCAGCCCAAATAATCTTGCAGTATTTCTAAAAAAATGCTTGGATTTGGTGAGTTAAGGTGTCACCACAATCTACATGCACCAGCTGCCCTGCCTTAGTACACTGAAGGTAATCTGCAGTCAGGCTTTGAGATAATTCTGGACCCTAGGTAAGGAGGCCACCGAGTACAAATCAGGGTCACAGAGGAGTGCTGCCTATCCTATCCTGCCCCAAGTCGTGAAAGCAGAGATGAAAACTCCCATCAGGCCACTTTGGGTGGGCCATGGCTCACCACCAAAGTAAACCCTATATGGGGGGCTGCCTAGATGCTCTGAAAGTCCCACTGTGGCTGTGGGGCAGCACTACATCAGTTATACGACACAGCAGCCAGCTTGCAGCCATCACCGGGCTTTCCTGCGAAGCTGCGAATTAAAAAAGAAGTCAGGGACTTACGCCGAGTTTTTTTTTTTTTTTTGGCTGGAGTGAGGCTAATACAATGCATCCACCTTCATGGCAGAGATGTTCCCAGGCAGATGGCGACCCCTGACTGGTCACCATCCACCCGGGCAGAGGGCAGGGGGTGGGCCCAGTGGGCCAAATGGCCACCGGGGACCCCCACACTTTCTCTGCATCAGCTTTAGCTGCTGCCACTTTGCAGCAGAAAAAGCATGGGGTTTCTTTAAATGCGGCACCAATCCAGTGCTGTCTAGGCACCCACAAGGTATTGCTCCCCACAAAATTAGTAGCCTACCAAGGCTAGAAAGGTTAAAGCCAGAACGTAAGAGAGGAATCAAAGTTGGCCCAAGATATTTTAGAGTTTGACGCAGAACCCAAATGTCGACCCCCCCCTCCTCCATGCTAAGGCCAACACCTTAAAAACCCTTGCTGTGCCATCCAGACCCCAGGTCTGCCTTCATTTATCCCCCTTGCCTTGTGGTCCTTCTTGAAGCATTCTCTTCCCTCTATAGTGAGGCAGGACCTGAGAGGAATAATTTTTCAAGTGCTTATGAGGCCCAAGATAGCTAATCCCTTTACTGGATAGGTTATATTAATTATTAGTTATTGATGTATTAATAATTTGTGACACTGTTGTGAAGAAAGCTTGTCCAAACAGACATTTGCCAAAGATGACTGAGGGCTTTGTGCCTGTATGAAAAGGAAGTCGGTATTCAGTCTGCTGCAAAATGTGTTTTATAGAAATATGTAGAACAAGGCTGGTAACCTCTTACAAAAGCTACCAAATGTATGTATTATTGGACCAGCATTCAGAAATGTGTGCCTGAGCTTTGTTTGACCTTACCCTATCCCTGGAGTAAATGTAATACTAACATTTTCTTTAAAATACCTGTATTTGAGGGAAATTGCACAATGCCTCCTTTCTCAGGGGCCTGTCAAGAGGCTGCATTAATGTTTGATGGCATATTAACAACATGCTTACTAAACTAATTTAAAGACAACAGAACGAGGTTCCTACCATTTGCAACAATATTGCCATTACTAATTGTAGTAGACTCTCATACTCACTGATAGGAATCAAAAGCTGGTAAACATTCCCATTAGCATGTGACAGATAAGGTAGCTGGCTTTTAAAATCTTCCTATTCCGTTCAAGTCTTTTGTGCCTACTTCAAAATGGGAAGGTGGCTTGGCCATCTGAAATGGTGAAAAAATCATGTGCTCTGTTTCACATTTTCTTATTACTCGTTAGAATAAAGGCCAGACTATTTGTGACCCAAGAAGTCATTACACACATAATGGAAACAACAGAGAGTGTTATGGCACCTTAAAGTCAAATAAATTCTGACTTAAGCTCTTGTTGACCAGACCAGGCATAGTTAAATCTGCTAAGGCCGAGGGCTCACATCCAATTAAAGAAAATGCAGTTCAGCTTCCCCTCTCCTGACACTCCCCGACATGCGTTGGACTGCACATGTGTCTCCAGATGTGTTGGATAGTCAGACTTTTCACCCAACACATCTGGAGGGCACCAGGTTGGCAAAACCTGACATAGTGTATGAATCATATGAGTTTTAGTTCATGGATGAATTAATCAATGAAATGTGAATATGAGAAAAACACAATAGTTTCAAAGAAGAAAGTACAATATATTTTTGGATTCCACCTTCATCAGTATCAGTGATGTTAAATGGATATCAAGAGCAATGGTTTGGAATGCTGGGAGATTACATTTCCTATGAATAAGGGGGGGGGAAATAAGAGGTGTGGGGCCCTCTGGCTTATTATTGGCCCTCTGGGTTACAGACATATTTTGAAATTACTCTTATCTGAATTTAAGACTGACAGTGGATCCAGAATCTCCTTGTTGTTTTGCTGTTGTGCCACTTCACACTTCTCTCTCTCTCTCTCTCTCTCTCTCTTGTTTATATTATACTCACAATCCAGCCATGGACAGTTATACAGATTGGACTTGACTTCATGTCATTTTCCCACTTGCAATCAATCAATCAATCAATCAATCAATCAATCAATCAATCTCTCTCACACACACACATACACACAGAGAGAGAGAGACAGACAGACAGACAGAGGGCATGTCTACACCAGGGGGGTGGAGAGTGAGGATCTCACGATATGCTGATCACCAGGTCCCTCCCCCCACCTCAGTCTACATGTGGTGTGTGACATCCTGGGAGGAAGAGGCCATCGCGCCCACAATTTATTTATTTATTATCGAAAATGCGTGCAGGAGTACTCCAATGATAAAGGTAATTTTTAAAAAAAACTCCGCTCCCCCCACCCCTGTGCCTGGTTCCCAGCTCCTCACGGTTAATCGCAAGGAGCCGGGACAAACTGCCCACACATCCCGCGGTCTTGGGATCGTCCCAGAACCGCAGGAAAACTGGGACAAAAGTGTAGGGCAATAACCCAGGGAAATGTAGAGATCTTCCTTTCCTGCTCCCAGGATCCCCTGTGTGTTGTGTGGACATACAGGGATGATCCATGGGATGTCACCTCATCTAGACATGGAGAGAGAGAGAGAGAGAGAGAGAGAGAGAGAGAGATTTCTTTATATAGTAAGATATCTATCAATCTGTATTGTCTACCATCTCTATCCTTACACACACACAACTCTGCTGACTGATTAATCAAGGACATCTTTTTAAAACAATCAAAATGTTGCAACTCTATTTATGCCATAGTAAATGTGTTAGTCTCTAAGGTTCCATAAGACTTCCCTTTTTGCTTCAACAGACTAATTGACTACCAATTGCTCTTTGATGTTTCATGGGCATGGGATTCCTGGGCCTGTTTTCTGTACCTAGGGTTCCTTCTTGCCTCTTAACCATGCACATTTAGGGTTCCAGGATCTTGAGCTGGCCCTACCAGAGTGAGGTGGCTGCCTCAGTAAGATGATTTTGGGTGTCATGAAAGGACAGTCAATTGTTAGTTATTTCATGTATTCTTATTGCACGTTTACTGCCCGAGAAGGGCAGAGGACCTTGTGGGATGTTTAGCCTCAGGTGCCAAAGTAACTTGACTAGATTTGGATACTTTGCACTTTGACTTGGGGACATTTGCTATTTTGCTTCAGGAAGGAAAATTTCTTGGGCCTTAGCTAGACCTAAGGATTATCCCAGGCAAATGGAGGGGTCTTCCCTGCCTGCTCCCAGTATCCCCTGTGTGTCATTTAGAAGCACAGGGATGATCCCAGGATGATCCCGGGATATAGGCTTGGTCTAGCCATGGCCCTAGATTCATCTAAATGTGTAAAAGCCATCTATGCCTCAACCATCTATGCTAATGTGTGCATGGCGGGGGAGCAACAGATCATGGTGGGATTGGCCCTGAAGCCACTTCAACGGGTGAAAGGGGCTACAGTCACGGCTTTCTCAAGTCTACCAGCTGAGGTGTGGACAGGCAGAAGACGGGTTAGTTGCCTCTTTTACAATTTATCTTTCCTGTATTTACAATGGCTTCTTTTCTCATGGCTGAATGGACCAGCCCTGCTATCTCTTGAGGGATGGTGATCCTTTTACACTGGATGCAATCATGCAACTGTGTCAGGTCCTGGACACTTCATCTTAGCAGACCAATTACATGTCATTTGATAGGTGTATCTTTACAGTCCCAGAACTCATTAAAACAGAACCTCCACCCCACCCTTCAGCTCTGTGCACTATATGTGACAGGGCATATCTGCTCAGAGTCCCTTTAGAATTTCTCACAGTAATGAACATATTCTCCCTCAACTGGCAGGGGACGAAGTAACTATCTCCTAACAGGGAAATGATTAAAATTCCAGTAGCCCAACAGATAATGATGAAGAATAGTTCTCTATACAGTTGTGGTATTTATGTGTGGTGTGGGTGGAAGTGTATGTCCGCGAATGGATAGGAGTGAGAGAGTGTTGGCAGAGGGGGAAAGATGGCGTTCAGAGAATAAAATAGGCCTTGTCTTGAATCTATTCCTGAAAATAATACTACTCTGTCAGTGGATATTTATGAGGAATCCCAGTCTGGAAGGTGTTAGCTGTCCTCTCTATCTGCTTCGCAGGGTCAGAAATAATGGGTAAATCTAGTTTAATGGGGTCCACATAGCTGACCTAAGGCACTTTACTGTCCACTGTGGAGAAACATTTGACTGATTAAGTGGGCTAGCTTTATTGACTACATTATTAAATATGAAGCCTATAAAACTGAAGTACAATTCTTCCCCCCTTCTCCTTCTATTCAAGCACAGCCATCATTACAAGGGCAAGCATAGAATGTGTGGCATTTAGAAAGAAAGAGAGAAGAATTCAATGAGATTTACCAGAAAGGGAAAACATATGAATTATCGACTAGACAGTCTGTAGCAAATGCAGCTCCTTTAAACAAAACTTGATAGAGAAGGGTAATCTTCATTTTATTAAGGGGAGAAAAGGTTGCAGTGAGAATATTCCAAATTCTTCCAAAATTTGAAATTCTGTAATTTTCAGTCCCTTTCATCCCAATAGCTCTCTCCCAACCCCCTACTGAGAATTTCTGATAGCTTTATCGAGCCCAATATGTTTTCCCTCAAAATTCTCAAATGTTCTGGCTGTTGAAAGAATCCACAAATTTCATTACATACAAAATATAGTGATAACATAGGCAGGTGAGGAACTCACCAGAGAAGTTTGGAGAGTTTTATCAAAGATCAAACTCCTTTGGCTTCCCTTAAAATTCTTCAGATGTTTTAACTGAGTAAGAGACTCAGATTTGCTTCAAATTAAAAATTGCAGAGGCAGTTCTTCTATTTGACATACAAGGATTCTCTGTATGGCATTAATATGCTTTGATATGAAATAATATTTCCAAGCACAAACTTTATCTGAAAATGCCTTGTTTCCAGAGGCCCAGAATTTTGATTCATCAGTTGATAGGAAAGCAGCACAGTGGGTGCTACTATTGCTGAGAGATTTTATTACATTCACTGGTATATAAATGTCACAAAAAATAACTCAGAAGCTACCTGTCCTATAATAAATGGCACTCAAATGTCTGCCTAATTATTACTGAAAATATGTTGCAAAATAATACTAGTCCTGGTGGTCATTCTGTTTTCAACTGTGCCCAGACAGAAGCCTCTGGGAAGTTTAGAAGTAGTAATTGATGGCTACAGCCCTTTCTTCAAGTTGAATGACTCAATGTCAGGCAGTCAGAACTATCTTGCCTGGAAACATAGGAAGTCCTTTTGGATTATCCTAGCTAAATCATAGAACTATCTCACAGATAAACATAGACAATTCTATGGCATCAATACATACATCATCATTCTGTGATAGATGACAGGGCTGTACATGAAATAAACAATAAATATTATGATTAAAATATCAGTCTTCCACCATGAAATAATCATGATAAAAAGCCATCATAAGACAGAACAGCACTGAAGTATAGCAACTGCAAGAGTAACGCGTAAGAACAACTCAGGTCACTGTTAGACTGTTTCATCATGGATTTTATGGTGGAAGACTAATATTAGATTGTATGAACTATTTGGTTCATCATTTAGGATATTATCACCTCATGCTCTCTCTCTCTCTCTCTCTCTCTCTCTCTCTCTCTCTCTCTCTCTCCTTGTTATCAAAGATGTCAGAACAGATAATCCCATTTTAATTTCACAAAAATTCTATGAGATTGTTTAAACTGAGAATTAATCCCCTTTCAGGTGTCATGCCTGGAAAGGCTACATTAACACTCATAAAAGGAATGGCTCATTGCATGCCACCACCACCCTGCCACATCCCTGACATTCATGCTCTGAGCAAGGAGGTCTACAGCGGGGCTTCTACTCACATACAGCATGGAGTAGAAGCTCCATGCAGCCAAAATCCTCCTTTATCCTATTTCAGATTACACAAAGGGTTCTGCTTGAGTTCAAATGAACACAAGCAGAAGCCCCCAGCAGACCTTCCTGCTATAGTGTACCCTATTGAGACATAGCATCTGAACAGGGTTTCAGTGGATGGCCCAAGGTTATTCAGTGAGCTACAGGTTCTCCCAGATCTAATGCCATGCTGGCTCTCTGTTTATCACACAACAGACGTTGGGACAGATTCACCAAGTCAACAGCCTTTCTGAATTTAAAAAAAGCTATAAAGACTGATCTCTTCCGGCAGGCCTACCCAGTCAAATTTTAAGAAGTCTGCCTGTTTTTAACAATGTAATAGTTTTATATGTTTTAATCAGTTTTATGTATTTTATATTTTCATATTTCTTGTTCCCCACCTCGATCCAGAGGGAGAGGTGGGTAAGAAATAAATAAATAAATTATTATTATTATTATTATTATTATTATTATTATTATTATTATTATTATCATTATTGTTTGGTTCTAGTCATTTCATTTTGTTTTCGGCCATGGAAGATCATTATCTCATTGCTGTTGAGTTCTCACTCCATGACTATATTTTGTCATGAAGGACATATCCCTATAATTCCCACTAAACTTTCCTCTGCTGCTTTTGATATTGCCTTGGTAGAGTAGAAGTCATGTGCTAATTGGTGGAAGTTAATTGCTGAATCATGCAGCTAGCTTTACTGCTGAATCATAATTCCTTTAGAGGTATGGCAAAATTCACTTTTTTTATGCCTGACTTACTCCCTTAGCACTGCAGGCCTGTTCAACTACATTGTGCCACACGGCGTGTGTTCCTTTTGGAAAGAAGAATAAGAATAAGAATATCCTACTTCTTTGAAGAGCAAGTTCCTTCTCTGGCATGAACAAAATACCTGTGGGGTTGAGAGGGGGGATTGTCTGGTCTCTGTGACAAGGACCCCCTTTCATTTGAAAGCATTAGAATTTGGTTGAAAGTAAAACTTTAGCCTGAACACCACTATTTCTTAAACTTTCAAACACTCCGTGTCTTCCATTGCTTCTATTTTAAAAGGAATTTTACACTTGTGAAAGGTGACAGATGGACAAGCCTGGTGGCTGAACTTCTCTGATTATGGATGTAAGGAAAAGCAGGGGAGGCTTCTTATCTTAAGACCTAGCTAGGAGCTAATCAGCAGGGATTGAAAGAAAGCACAGGTACTTGCCAGTGTTTGGCTGTTCGTGTTGGCAAGAAGAGCACATCAGTTTGCAAATTCAAGCTACTGGTACGTTAGCTGCATTGCTCCAGAATTCAAACTGAGGTGCTAGCTTGCTTTAACTGGAAGGTACAGTGGCTTGTGCCAAACCACCTTTATACACAGCTGAAGCCTTCTTTTCCCCCATTTTTCTTCGGGGCAGGTGAGTCACAGAGTGTGCTGGCTTGCACTAATAGATGGTCTAAATAATTTTCACAATAAGACGTCGGTGAACTGTCTTTTTAATTTCAAACTTGTCCTGTTTTTAATGACTTCTGGAACTTTTGCACAGTAAAAAAGGGGGTTAATCTTTACTAGGGTCTTCCATTTCAGTCTCTAGTTTTATTTGTGCTCGTAACCATGCCAGAAATAAAGACAGGTTGGCGGCAAGAGCATTATGAAGACAAAATAGGCAGTGCCAGGTGGCAAATATAGAAGTGGAGGAAATTGGCAAAGTCTTATCTGGGCTCCTTTCCTGAATTAAGTTGGTTGTGCATACACACACACACACACACACACACACACACACACACACATTGCATGCATACATCAAACTGTCAAGGTGCAACTAAAAACAACTTCCTGCATTACTATTATTTATTCTTGCTGTTATCATTTAGAGATCCTTTGGCCTTTAAAAGCAATACATATTTCTTTCCTGTAAATATTTTCCAGCATTTTCACACATTTTTCCCCCAACTTGATTTTTTTTACTTTATGTTAAGATAAAGTTAAAATAATACTAATAAAGACAACAAAAAAGAAGTACATGCATAATAATAGAAGATCACAAAAGAAATCAACTCGCTAATTATGTCTTAGGGGGGATCTACACTACTGCTTTTAAAGCGCAGTTAAAGCACTTTGAAAACGTTTTGAAACCTGTATATGCAGTGTGTCCTGGGCCCAACAGTTTTCAAAACTGTTATAAAGCGCTTTAAAGCACTTTAAAGCAGTAGTGTAGATCCCCCCTTAGTCTATCACCAATATGCTTGCCAAATAGCCTGTTTTCACACAAATAATAAATTTATGCTACATTTCAGCTACAGTGTGTTCCCTCAGGCCTCAAAGAAAGCGATGAGGGGGTATACAAGTCAACATCAGTCTGTGCAATTGGCAGGCAGCATAAAGCCTCTGGATTGGTCAGATTTGGCAAAAAGAATGGGAAAAGCCTAGCTTTCCATCCTTGTGAGTTCATCAGAGAGGCACCTTTTGTCTGCTGGACATTTGGGCTCCAGATTCCAGATGAAGCCACTTATCTCAGGAATCATGAGCCAATTCCTTAGGAAGAAAATTCAGTGCCTTTTAAGAGCACTATGCAAAACTGAAAAAAGAAAAGAAAAGAAAAAGGCAGGCACATTATCTTCCTTTCCCATCAAAAACAAAACAAAACACTTTTACTGATCTTTAAGGACAGAAGAAGAAAAAAATGAATCAGACCAAAGGCCTCTCTACTTTAGCATTCTCTTCATGCTGTAACCAATCAGATGTCTGAAGAAAGCCCACAGGGAAGACTTAAGTAAAACAGCAATCTCCCTCTCAACTTTCCAGCAACTGGTGTACAGAGCCAAATTGCACCTGGTAGTGGAGGTAGCATATAAACATAAAGACTATTAGCCATTGATGGCTTTGTCCTCCATTGCCAAGTCCCCCCTTTTTAAAGCCATCCAAATTGGTGGACATCACTACATCTTGAATTGCATAGTATAACTATACACTGTATGAAGATGTACTTCCTTTTATCTATTCTACTAGTTGTACCTTGTGTAACATACGCCGCTGTAGCATATCTTAAAGTGTACTAATTAAATATCATCGCGGGGGCACAGGCTGCTTGGAGGCTGCCGATACAGCACCTCCTGGCAGACCTGGGGGCAGGGAGGTCGGGGGAAGGGAACAGGTGTCCCCCTCTCCCAGGGGTTCCTGTCAGCCTTGGGCCGCCCGCCCAGCTCGCATGAGATTAGGCCGGGGCCTCAGCTCGCAGCAGGCGAGTGGCCTGCCACCCGGCCACCAAGGGCCCAGGCCATGCCTTGCTTATGCTCCGGACCATGGCGCTGCCCCCTTCGTGGGGGGTGGGGAGCGAAGAGGCAGGAAAGGGGTAGGGTTACCTTGGAAAGCCCGGAGGAGTAGGGCGAGGGGCTTAGCAACCTGTATCAGCTTACGTTACACATTGTTACTGTTGCTTAGCAACCTGTATCAGCTGAAGCCTGTACAGAAACATACCTAAGCATTTTATATATAAAGATGCTGGAGAAATCTCTGGAATATGGGTGCAAACTCAGGGCTCATCTACACCAAGCAGGATATTCCACTATGAAAGCTGTATGAAAAGTGGTATATAAAAGACAGGAGCCACACTATGCTTTATAGTGGTATTGAAGTGCACTGGGGCCATGACACATACAATATACCACTTTCATACCGCTTTCATAGTACTTGGTGTAGAAGTGTCAATGGGCCCCAACAGTTGTTGGTGCACTTCAGTACCATTATCAAGCAGTAGTGTAGCTCCTGCAGTGCACTTCAATCCCGCTATAAAGCAATAGTGTGGCTCCTGCCTTTTATATACTGCTTTCATACCACTTTCATAGTGGAATATCCTGCTTCGTGTAGATGAGCTCTCAGTTTGGTAACTTCTTTGCAACGTGCCTTGGATGTGAGCGATGAGGCAACCAATGAGGCCTCTATTCATGCTATGCTACATGGTTGGTGAATCTGTATTGCAAACACTACCTTGTGTATCATCATTGTGCTAGAGTATAGCAGTTTCAGGGCATTAGTCATTTGAATATGAAATACTATTAAAAAAAACTATTCTAGAAGAAACAGTGCTGGGAACAAGTCCTTTGCTTCCCTTGCAGCTGCTGAATCTTACCACAAGTGTAGGATATGGAAGGGGAATCACGTCATATGAACTCTTACACAGAGGATTGCTGTTTTGTAGCTTGAAATCATTTGCTTGGATATTACTTCTCTAGAGAACCTATCGCTAGGAAGTTTTCAGTCTGAATATCATTTTGAACATCTCACTTTTGAATTTATTTCAACTGGCTGCAGGATTTAGTTCCAGTGACAGGATGTCACAGGAAGCTGGTGATGCGGGCCGACACCCTGGAACTCTGCACAAAAAGGGATGTGCAAACTTAGGCTGTTAATTTTGCAAGCAACGATGATAGATAGCGATGCCTGAGGAATTCATTTATATATAATCTTTATTGTTTTGTGCATTTTCCGGCTAATGTGCAGACTGGACCTTAATAATCTGCTGGATTTTGCACTTTCCACAAATGTTCCAACACAGCTCAAAAAAGAAAAAAAGAAAAAGGGCGGTCAAATTACATTTTAAAAGATGTGTTTTGAGAAAAAGTATGTTTACAAATGTGTCTTTGGAAAAGAAAATAATTGAAAGACAATTTCAGTTATTATTAAAAAAAAACACAACCTCAGATTAATGTGGAAATGGAACAGAGTTATGGGTGGACACAAAAAAAATGTCACAGACTGGAAATAGACTAATTTGACCATCCCTAATCACAGATGGATATAGTGCCGCAGCAAACATTGGGGAAGTCTGATGGGCCGTGGTTTAAATGTGGATTGGGAGCTAAGCATGCAGTAAAACAATTCCCCGACTGCTTCATCTTGTGTGGAACTCGTAATGAATTCAGTCATCAGCAAGCCAGTTGGCTCCCAATAGCTTCATGCCATAAAAGAGACAATGGCAGACTCAGGTTTTTTAATTTATTTATTTACAATGTTTATTTATTGCTTATGGTGAATAGCCAAAGTCATGCTCAACCAATTCCAGTGTGATATTTCATAGCAGTTCAAGAAATGCCAGTCTATCGGGTTGTCAAGAGGCATACTTAACTTCAGAACATTTTTTTAAAAAAAACATTGCATAAGGGCCACTTCACATGTTACAATTTTAGGTGTACACCTAAGGCCTTTTGAGTGTACACTTAATCATGTAAAGTGTGACTGACAACCAAGTCTTTGCCAGCATGTACATCAGGCTTCTGCCACCTGGTGCCCTGCAGGTGTGTTGGACTGCAATTCCCAGCTAGCATAACTGGCTTGGGGATTCTGGGAATTGTAGTTGAACAAATCTGGTTGGGGAAGGATACTACAAAAACAATTTGCCTCTGTATAACATGTCAAAAGACTCTAAAGATAATGGTCAAAGATCAGCCCATTATTAGACTCTATCCATGGAGGACAAATGGAGATGCACATGCCCCACCCACCCCCATTCACCCCAGATCTCCCTGTGCTGACAAGGAAGGTTTGAAGTGAAACTGTAACTGTGTTTGTAATCCTTATGATTCATTATCTTAACAGTTTCAGGGACTACAAAAACAAGGTCTTTCATGGCTGTAAGATACAGATTAATTAAATGTGCAGAAAATCTTTCCAATATATTGCATTAGTCAGCTGAAAAAAGACTCAGCTACCATGGGGGTTGCAGGCTGACCTTCCTTTTGCTTTTCTCCAGGAACCAATGATACAGTAGACCGTTTCCATTACTTTGTGCAAGTCGGTAGTTCAATCTGCTTTTATTTTATTGGGGAAGAGAGCAATTGTCTGTGCTCCCAGTTCTTATCTCCCTTGTTGTTGGATTGCAATATATCACCCAACCAGCAGATTTTATGTTAGTCTCCCCCACTCACTCCTCCCCCACAGCTTCCCAAGTGTTATTCTGTTGAGGAATCCACATACAGCCTCCTCTGTTTCTAGATGAAATGAATTGCCCAGCTGTATTTCTGTTGAAACGCTTTGCTGGTGTCAGTGCATGAGACAGAAACATAAGCAGAGGTGGAGAGACAGATTAGCAAACTGAGCTCCAGTTTACAGGCAGCAGGCTTCACCATATCTTAAATTATGTTGACTTTTAGACCCCTGGTGAGAAAGAGACTGCAGAGATTGGACTCTTTCTTCATGCACTAGTCTTGAAACTGGCATGTATTAGATGGTTGCCATCTCCTTTTCTGTATTTTACGTTTGTTGTAACAAAAGTGACAGCAGTTTTTGCCACCTGATTTTGTTAAAATCAGAGCTGGCCCACCCATGAAGCAACGTGAGGCAACCACATTAAGTGGCAGAGCCAAAGGGGAAGGAAAGGAACCTCTCATGCAAGCACTGAGTCATTACTGACTCTTGGAGGGATGCCAGCTTTTGCTGACTTTTTCTTGGCAGGCCTTATAGCAGGGTGGTTTGCCGTTGCCTTCCCCAGCCATTATTACCTTTCCCCCAGCTAACTGGGTACTCATTTTACGGACCTCGGGAGGATGGAAGGCTGAGACAACCTGAGCCGGCTGCCTGAAACCAGCTTCCACTGGGATCGAACTCAGGCCATGGGGAGAGTTTCAGCTGCAGAAAGAGCTGAATTGTGCTGCTCTCACCCTACCACAGCCAGGATGGCCCAGCACTACCATTACCCCACCTCTTTCAGCAGTTGCTCTAGAGAGCCCAACTAGCCACGTCCTTTCTGTGGCATTTGACACAGTGAGAGAGAGGCCAGCAGAATTCTCTGGAGCAGCTGCCCACCCTATCTTTCATAGCTAGAAGAAGTGGCTGGGGGCTTTCACAAGACCCAACTGAGCTCCCACAAGAACTGGGAGGCCACTTGTTCCAGCCATGTGGCTCTCTATAGAGTGGTGATGCTGCAACAAAAGAAACATAGAATGGGATAGGGGAAGGGGGCATGATACATTGGGCCCATTGGGCCCATTCCCTGCTCAAGTAGGGAATGGGTCCAAAACAGCAATGTAAGTTCTCCACCACTCACTGCTTCAGATACCAAGAGAGCTTGCATTGAGGCTAGCTTAAACCATAAAAAAATTGAGATACATTTGGGGGTTTCTGTTTGGGCCAAGTATTTGAGGAATTAAGTTGAGCCTAATAGTCTTGCAATAAATCTAGAAACATATCTGGGGGATTTTCATACCCCCTTCTCCTAGCTTGCAGGACTTAGTTGCGATGGTCTTTAATCTTTAAAGCCATTTATTTTCCAAGGACTATATTTTTAATTTGAATCCATTTCTTTCCTCAGCTCTCATGGCGGGAAATAAGTATGAAATGAGGCAAAGAATAGCCCGGTGTTATATGCCTGCAACTGGGATAGAAGATTTTGGAATGCATGTAGGAGAATCACATCAAGTCAAGTCCAATCTGTATAACTATCCATGGCCAGATTGTGAATACACACACAGAGAGAGTGTGCATGCGCAAGAGTGCAACATACCATCACTATTAGACTAATCCCCCTCTGAAGTTCCCCAGTAGACACTCAAAACAAGCATTTAGCAATAACTGCAGGGCTGATGGAGCACAGAGGAGAGGATCCAGTTCATCCCCAAGTTTGGGGGAGTACGAGCACCCAGGGTGCAGTCCATAGGATTACCACCCCACATATTAATTTATATTTTTTTGCAGCTGCTTTGCAGTCTTCAAGATTCGGGTGTGTGGGGTGCCTTAGTCAACATACTATAAGTGAGGTTGTCCAAGAGGTTTTTAACCATATTCTTCATTATTTTAAGAAAATTCTTTAATGGTAAAAAATCTCAATGACAGGCTAAGTAGTGCAACTCCTGCCATGTGCTTTCAAAATGGGGCCAAAAAATTGTTCCTAAAAATAGTACTAGCTTGTTTCCAGACACTGTTCAAAAAAGAAAATAAGGGTGCCTCCATGGGCCAATGGGGGCAGATATCTCCCCCCCACACACACACACACACCTGTAGATTAACTGGGAACAACCATGTGAGTAGGTTAGCTGAGAATCAGTGTCTGACCTAAATTTACTCAATGGGTGTGAGCTTCATGGCCAAGTGGGAAATTGAACCCTGGTGTCCCTTGTCCCAGTTGAACAATTTAACCGATGCACCACAATGGCTCCCTATTTCATGGCCGATCTGTTGTCCAGAACCTTATTTAAATCTTGATAAAGTAAAGTGTGAGTGTGTTTGTTTTGTTTTTGTTTTTGTTTTTATAGCCTCTGATGTTGCATGAAAATGAGAATAAGGGTGGTTCACACGGAGCCTGTATGTTTAGATTATACATTTCATGGGCCGCAGCACCAAGTCTCAAATTCACGCATAGAACTTTGAGTGCAAAATTCGGTGGTTAGAGCATGGGCCTCAATTTACAATGAAGAATCTATGTATGGTACCTAGGCCAGCTCCAGAGGGTGGCAAGCTCAGGCATTTGGTTGGCCTCCAAGACCACCAAAGGGCACACACACTTCTATCTGCACACCCATGCTGACTTTCCATGAAACACTCAAGATATAGTGGCAGCATGAGAGAACATTTATTTTGCATGCCCCAGTGAGGATGAATCCCTTGAGGGACATCCAAATTCTATGAGGTAGCACAGTACCATGGTGAGGACACATACGTTCAAGGTTTACTCTTGCATGCCATCACATATAGAATATATGCACGTAGGCTTTAAGTAGATATGATATTGATCGTTGGATCAACGCTGCTGAAAAAGCTAAAAACATCAACAACACAGTGTTATCCACCTATGTTTTAGTTAGAAAGATTCACAGAGGAATTTTTTGAGTCTTTAGTTCTGAGGCTTTGCTTCTTTACACACCTTTAACAACTTAATGAATTAGCAGGCAGGCGGGAGGTCGTGGCTCCTCTCTCCCTCATCTTGAACACCAATGCTGCAAGATTTGTAGGCTTAAAATCTCCTTCAGAGGGTAGGATGTTCTTTACATGTTCATGGGACAGCTAGCTATCTTTTTGTTGAATTGCATTTGCTAATATCCATGGAGGTTTGATTCAAAAGTACTGAAGAATCAAATATCAGGTTTCTGTTGTCTTGAGATCTGCTTTCCTTTGAAATGAGTTACCTGTTGGCAAACAAAGGAATTCTTACAACTTAGTAGGAAACTTCAGACTCCATATCAGAGGAGAATGTTTTCCGTGAATATAAATAGTAAGACACTCCTTTCAAGACGCCATTCCTTAGGTAAAAGAACAGTGATGTAACTGCTAGAATACAGGATGCATGTAAGACATCAGATGTATCTGATAGGAGAACTTTGGAAGAGACCCGTGTTTTTCCGTAGGGGGTTTACAACACTGTTTGATGCATTTTTTCTGATGTTCCCACCTTTGTTCACCAAATAAAGATGAAAGAGTGGGCAAACGATTCTGAACTGAATGCTAATTCATTCTCATTGGTTTAAAAAAACCCAAAAAAACCACCACCCTATACTGATCTTGCTTCTTCACTAAGATTGCTTTAAAAATAACCCAAAAACCCCACCCTTGGTTGAAGTAGAAACAGATGGGTTCTGACAGATGAGAGCCAGGGCAACATTTTGTGGGTCAGAGTGGGATATGGTGAGTTATGGATGGTTCCTGACAGTGACAGATCATAAAAGGAGCCAGGCAGAAACTGGCATTTAATCCCAGTACTGGTCATCTGATTCAATATAGGGCTCATCTACACCAAGCAGGATCTTCCACTATGAAAGCGGTATATAAAAGGCAGGAGCTACACTACTGCTTTATAGTGGTATTGAACTGCAGTGACAACTGTTGGGGCCCATTGACACATACCACATACCGCTTTCATAGTGTTATATCCTGCTTGGCGTAGATGTGTCATGGGTCGCAACAGTTGTCCGTGCACTTCAGTACCACTGTAAAGCAGTAATGTAGATCCTGCAGTGCACTTTAATACTGCTATAAAGCAGTAGTGTGGCTCCTGCCTTTTATATACCACTTTCATAGTGGAATATCCTGCTTGGTATAGATGAGCCCATACTTGTACTCACTGGTCACACCAGGAAGATAGTGGCATTTGGTGGCAGCCAGCACTATCAACCGAGTACAGGCTCTCATATGTCAATATAATGTAATGCATCCACTGCTTATCTTTTTCAGTTATACCTAACCCATCTTAGGATGCCTATTCATGTTTACTCAGAAGTAAGGCTCACTGTGTTCACTGGGGCTAATAGGTATGTGGGAAGGGAGTAGAAACTTCTGGCCAACAAATATTCTCTATCCAGTTTGCACAGGGTTTAGCTTCCTCTGCAGGTTCTGTTTCCTGCCCGAGCCCCATTGCTAGGAGACTACCAGGGGTTCGTGAAGAAGATGACCATCCCCTGTTATCTCTGATCAACCACTTTCCCAAGTTCCCTGGAGGCTACTGGAGGCTCATGGAGGAGTTGGGGGCAAAATCCCCCTGTTACCCCTGATCAATGACTGACGCTAACAGGGTAATTGCCCTTCGTGCCCCTAAGCGCTTCATCCGTGCCACACACCTTCCCCCCTCCAGGGAAAACACAATGCAGCCAAAACAGACCCAACTCAAGACACCTATTGGGTCATAAGCCAAACAGCTCTAAACCTCACCCCCTCCAAATTTATTTATGGACTACATTAAAATCAGTACACCAAAAGTTATTACCCTGGACTGTTCCTCCCTTGTACTGTTGATTGCTCACGTTGCTGTCAGAGAACCGAAAAATTCAATTTGTCGAGGAATAAGTAATAAGAATATTTTAGTGAGCTTTGGTGAGCACAGTCAATATGCTAAATGGAACTCCTATGTTCAGAGACAGTTCCCCTCTAAAAACAACAACAGGGGATGGCTTTTGCTTTTATTTCATGATTGTTGGCTTTGTCTGAACAGAGGAAACAAAATGCCAGACTAGATGGACCTTTCATTCAATCTGGCAGGACCGTTATTATGTACTCAAGGCTGTAAGCCAAACCCTTGTTACTCACACCCAGATTCCAATGAACAGGACCTGCACACACTTGTAGTTCTTAGCAGGGTTACATCTAAATGGTGACCTTATCAGGACCTTTGGGTTCCCAATGTGTTCTATGGCACCCTACTACTATCCACGCGCACTAACAAACAGCCAATATCTAAGCCAATATCCTAAGTTGAATAAAGGGTTGAGGTCAGCAGTGGCTTACAATGCATCATTTCCCCCACCCATTGGGTCTGTTCAGTGAAACTGTGCTTCTCTTGGATTAGGACTAACCACAAGGCGTGCTGTTGCACACCACATTTTAAGCCACAGTTAGAGCCGTTAACCCTGCCACAGATGATCCAACTGTGGTTAGTGAGTGAGCAGGGTTTAACAAAACACATTGCACAAGACACCTTCAACCATGCTGCTTAACCAAAAGCCTTACCCAGAAGGTTTTAAGGAGTCTTCTGAACAGGCACATTTTCTTTAGGTTGGCAACATGAGGATCAAGATATGTGGAGGAGGGTTTTGATGAGTGGGAATGCAGCACAGAGAAGAACTTGGCATATAAAATTAGCCCATATTTGCATCCTAGGCTGACAAGTTTAGAATGCATAGCGATTTCCCTGTGGCCATTGAGGATGCTAACACAGTGAGAAGGCTTACATGGCGGTGAGTTAGGAACTGCAGGGTTTTTGGGAGGCTTATCAATAGAATAAAGCAGTGGCACTAGTGAAGGATTTGGGGAGTTAAGATGGCTGGCACTCTAGATGAAAAGAGGTAGTTTTAGAAGTTTTCGACTGGCTGTGTCATCCCCAACACCCCAAGTAAAACTGATGGGCATAGACCCTAAGTACCTACTGAATACAGTATCCAGTTCTTCCAACTATCTGTTTCAAAGTAGCTTCTGTGAGCAGTACTGACTCCATTTTGAAGTGACCCAAAACCCCACCTACAGACTGAAAGCATTCACAGAAGGCCTAGGTCAAGTAACCATTTCCTGATGGACTTCTTCAAATGCATTCCCCAGAGACAAAGATAGGGGTAAAACTAAGCAGAATATGAATGCTGGATGGCAAGAGTCATACCTGGTCATACACATGCTAATGCAGCCCTGTTGCTGAACTCCAGGCTGCATCAAGTACAGCCATCATCCCAAATCACCCTCTTTTGTTCCCATAGCAAGTAGATCTTTAGATAAGATCATACAAAAACCCTCAAGTTTGAGGGAAGAAGGAGGCTAGCTCTCTCTCCCTTTTGAACCAGAAACACAGGGCATACTACAGATGCCAGCTTGCAAGAGCAAGCCGCCATGAGTGAGTGCTTTGCCTGACTGTATTCTTTTCCTCTTCACCTAAGACCAAGAGTTGCAACTCTCCCCAGTTCTGGTCTACAGGAAAGGGCTGCAGCCCAAGGAAAGGTATACTGCCTTTAAAGGTTCCCTCTACTCTTTCCCCTGTTGTCTCTCTGTGTGTGTATGCTCTTAAGTCTCAAAAAGTCTATTTTTCAGTCTTGAAACTGCTTCTAAGCCTCTACTTGCTCAGTTAATTTTCCCAAAACTAGCTTGTACCTTTGTATTTGTTTCAACCTCAATAAATGTGCCATTGTGGCGTTATCCCCTTCAATGCTGTAAGTTTCTTAAGTAAGAATCGCCTTACTTAGCCACAGACGCTCTATTGCCAATGCCAAAAGATTCCTTATAAGCGGGTGTAAGTCTCATTAGAACATGTGTGCAAATTTGTACATGGGTCTAATGAGAGCACATCACGTAACATATCAGAGTTTTTCATCCCTGATTTATAGGGTTATTTGTACTTCACCAGAAATAATATTCATCATTTAGTGATATTAAGATGAACAACTATTAATGTTTCCACATTAAAAACAAATTTAATTGTTGTTGTAAATATCTGCTGCTGCCATTTTCCACCTGCAATGTTGATTTTCAATACCTTAAAAACAACAACAGAGTTGGGAGGGAATATGGAGACAAAGAGTGTTGAGAAATATGTCGGTGAGAATAAAAGAAAATTACTATAAAATTGTATGGAGGTGGTTATCTGACCCTGGTGAGATTGAATAGAATAAATAAGATGAATTCAGCAAATTGTTGGAGAGGATGTGGGGGGAAAGGAACGTATTTGCATATGTGGTGGGAATGCGAATTTGTGCAAAAATTGTGGTAAATTGTGTTTATTGAGATAAAAAAAATTGTTGGAACAGAGATTGAAGAGACACCTACAGTGGCATTA
The DNA here is from genome assembly GCF_023053635.1 of Elgaria multicarinata webbii. NCBI lineage: Eukaryota > Metazoa > Chordata > Lepidosauria > Squamata > Anguidae > Elgaria > Elgaria multicarinata. Next base: position 16,338,261 of record NC_086175.1, on the reverse strand, counting down.
CTATCATTATATGGAAATTTAAAGTGTAATAAAGAGACTAAAGAACTGATAACAAATTTGTTGACAGCAGCAAGGTTAATCATATCTAGGAACTGGAAGGTTCAAGGAGACTATCATATTGAAGAGTGGTATAAGGAAATTTGGGATATAGCTATTAATGATAAATTGACATGCAATATAAAGTTAAGAAAAGGTATAATAAATGTAAATGAATTTGAGGGAATTTGGAAACAGTTCCTAGAATATCTATTCTCTAAGGGGGGGTGGAAAACCACCACCAGAAGAAAGAATGAGATTTTGGAAGCAGGAATAGATCCCGTAGGGTGGAGGGGAGCACTTACGTTATGTTATGTGATTATGTAAAAATGATAATTATAAATGTGGAATTGTAAGCAATTTATGTTTTGATTTATGTGTTTTAATTAGTATTATGTTGTTGTATTTTAAGATGTGAAACTAATAAAAATTACAAAAACAAACAACTCAATAGCACATTAAACACATATTTTTTTTAAAAAAGCTTATTCTTAAAATAAGGCAGTTGATAGTTTGACAAACTGAACATCCTGCTCTCTGACATCTTATGGTTTGATTATAACCTAGTTAAGAAATATAGCCATAGTGGGTCTTGGACCCTGAACCCTACAGCTATTTAAACAGGACTAGGCCTGAGTATGGCAAGTATTGGAGGTTGGTGACTGTGGTCTTGAACCATTCATACAACATACGCCAATTACCTAAGGAGTGACATCTACTGTTATTATGTTTATATATAGGTTGTGATTTAAATCTTCCTTGTATAATTCATTAGCCATGTTGCTGCTCACAGCTGCTCACTTTCTGTCTTCTTGTTGTGCACAGTACATGATTCATATTTTCTGGTTTTCCTGCTGCCTTTTGCTCTAAAATGTTCGGAACTTTGTTATCTGAAGTTCTCTTGAAGTCTGATATATGGGCCTTTCTGGGCCATGTCCACTCAAGGCAGCAAAAAGCAATATGGCTAGAGAAATACAGAGATATAATATATAACATTATACAGTAGATATAAATGATTCCTTGCTGGTTCTTTGGGAAACAGATCCTTTGTTTTGCATTCTGCCCAGCCTGACTAGAGATAAATGATGAATCTGTCCATTTTGGATTTTCATTTGTCCAATCTTAAACTCAACTCCCACTTAAAAAAAAAAAGCCAATGTTTAATTTAGTTTGAAGGTTCTTTTGTTTGTTAAAGTTTAATGAAAATTCATAAGCATTTGTGTGCACATTTGTCTTCACACATGCATTTGAATGCATTTTTGCCCAATATGAACTTTTTGGAAAGCAATTTTTCTAATATAATGCATTTTTTAACATTATTTTCCTTGACATGCACATTTTGCATACATTTTTTGGACTGGAATATTCCGTTGTAGAAATTTGGAGAAGTGTAAATTTTGAAGGGTAACGGAGTGGTTCAAAAGTGTAAAATTAGGGACAGAGCATTTTCCCCACCATCCCTAAGCCTGATTGCACGACAGAATGAGAGAAGTCGATGGCTGAGTGGAATGAGAATGAAGTGAGTGAAGAAATATTGTTCATGTAGCATAAGTGGGGTGTGTGTGTTATGAACTCTTGGCCTGGATGAGATGGAGTGGCGCTATGCCTCAAGCTTACCCTCTCCTATAGTTGTGGATTATACTGGCTCCACCCCAGTGTACAAAGAGGAAGCCTACAGACACCCAACTCTACATGTATAGGCTTCTATGCAATCCGGAAACCTTCTTCATTGCAGTACCTGCTAGGTGAAAGCTTCCTGATTGCATGAAAGGCTTGCCCTTTGCAGATGCAGGGCCGGGCAAAGCTGGTAATAGGCCCAGGCCAGATGGGAAATGTAGACCCCATTTCAAACTGCTCATTAAGTATTTTTAATCAGTTCTAAATACATATGATCTAGAACACTTTATTAAAAAGGTAATGGCAAGCATTTTTATTCAAGATGTATATAAGTCATCTTTGCCTCTACCAGGGGGACTCGGAGTAGGCCCCCTCAAAATCATGCAAACTGGCCCCACTGCCCCCCACCTTTGCCCAGCCCTGTGCAGATGTCTGCACTCCATCTGGAGAAGTTGGGGATGGATCTGGCATAGCACCTAATGTTGGGAGCTATGGCTCAGCTCTGACCTACAGGTGTTTGCCCTCCCTGTGGAAGCGTGTCTGTTCAGGGCAAGGGGTATCTCAGGTACATACATTAACAAACAGAATAAAGCATGGGAGGATCTGTCAAAGAAATCACATGTCTTATAGAAAAGAGACTATCCAAGAAAAGCAGATGGATGTTCATCAGTCAGCAATAAAAAACACCCAAAATATTCAACAACAGCTGAGTCATACACTATGCCTTTACAATAACGCAGAGTGTCAGTAACATTATCTAGTTTGATATAGGCAATTTAATAAATATGTGTCAATATTAGTAAGCTAGGTGTGACAAAAGGGGACGATCATTACTTAATATGCTGTCACACTGGAAGCCGTCTTTTAGAAGTGTCTCTAAGATTATTTTTACAAAATCTCTTAATTGGTAAGCACCCTTTCTCTCAGCATTTCTTAGATAATAATCACTAGTGTGGTTACTTTTGGATTTGTGGGAACAAACTGGGCGGGGGGAACTCTACCTGAACATGGAATATATTATTTCAAGTACAGGGGACTGTATGTTGTAATATAACAAACCAATATCCTGGAGAACAAACTGTGTGAGCTGATTACATGTTTAAACTAGATAAATGTTCTATTTAATTTATAGTAGTAAAAAGGTTAGGGTCAGATGTAAGCAAGAACATAAGTAGACAGAAGGTGCAGAACTCATTAAACATTTTCACAGCCGTTGCTTGTATTTCTTATTTAGTTTTGTAACCTAACACATTTATAGTGTTTAGGGTGGGCTGCAGCATAGATGGTTTGCCCAGAGAGATGAGCTCCTTTATACCTTTGGCTGCACCAATGCTACAGCTATGCCTTATTGGTCACTTAGGGCCAATGTGTACGCTACTGAAGTAGTGTGGCTTCAACCAATATGGGAATGAATGAATGAGGAAATCACATAGGAGGAGCCAATCATGGCAGGATCTACACTATTGCTTTAAAGCACTTTATAACAGTTTTGACAACTGTCGGGGCCCAGGACAAACTCCATATATTGTCAAAACTGTTATAAAGCACTTTAAAGCACTATGCCAGTGCTTCTGTTGGCCCTGACAGATGGCCAGAAGATGCTGGGCTGTGAATTTCCATGTGATTCAGCTCTCTCATATGATTTACTTATTTGATACTCACCAGAACAACAAGGAATGCAGCCACAGAGCAATGGCATCCATAGTGATAGAGTAACATCTGGGTTGGACTGTATCTCATGTGTCACTTGATTCAGTCATTAAATATGCAGAGAGCCACTAAGTTGAGTACCTTCAAATAAATCCACATTTGTATTTCTTCCTTGTTGGATTGCCCCTTTGAACATGAACTGAAATAGAGGCAAAGCAAGTTTAAGCACTTAAGGCTGCTGCTTATGTGGCGTCTTCATTGGCCTGATCCATACATTAATGGGCTGTCTTCCTATGGTGGAAGACCAGGTGCATGTCCCTTCTCTACATCATATACTTCCCATAACATATGGCACAAGGATTTTGAATATACGTGGTATGCACGATGGCTTAGATCATGCAATTCTTCCTCCTTGGGGGTGGCGGGGGATGATAGAAAAACATAATCTGAAACAGGATGTAATGTATTTCATACATGGTAAGAGTGTTGGCTATCGGGCAATATAGAAATGTTACATATATTAGGGTGTGCATCATGAAGGGGAGGGATACACATCCCCTTATAAATCACATGGAGGAATTTGACCCAGTAACTGTAACTGGCCTTTAATCTGGGTTGTGCCAGAAATTGGGGGATTATTTTAAGGTGCAGTAAAAGTGACAAATCTTTTTATTCAAATATTACTTGCTTTTTAGGCACTGAATATTGGAGATATGCCGAAGTACTTGTGGGAGATTTGGGTACCTGACAAACCATGGGTGGTAAGATATCAGAACTATTTAAAAAGCAACAACAAACAAACCGGTTTGTTTTTCTTTTAAGTCAAGTATTGTGGGTCCAGTTTCCCATTGAGATCAATGCTGAAACTCCCTTGCAGAGTTCCATCCAAAAGCGTGTTTCACTAACACAGTGTTTTTTATAGCTTTTTATGCACTTGAAGGGATCATCATGATGTGATAGGAACCATACATGTCCACTCAATCAGTCTTACGCCATGGCTAGACCAGGCCTATATCCCGGGATTGTCCCGGAATCATCCCTGTGCATCCAAATGACACACAGGGGATCCCAGGAGCAGGCAGTGACGACCCCTCCATTTGCCTGGGATAATCCTAAGGTCTAGCTAAGGCCTTAGATATATCCAACAACTAAACTTTGGCATTGGCTTAAAGGACCAAACAAGACCCCCACCCCCATCAGCCCTAGGAACATTGTTTTCTTTCTAGAAATGGAAAGTATTCTGTTTTTCATGAATACTGAGGTTCATTGTCATATTGATATAAAATATTATAATTCAGTAGCAAATCAAGTGCACACACAATACCACACTGAAGTACTCTTTTCAAATATTCCGAGATAGGAAGAATTATTGTGAACAGTCTCTGTTTAAGAGGTTTCATCAGCTATTCAGGTATAGACAATGCACTTTCAAACAAGCAGTGTGCATTTTGAGACAGGTTTCCAGTTATCTGAAGATATTTCACATCCCTTTAATAAACATGGTGAATGTAGCATGCCCCTTTCAGATATGCTATATGATGTCACTGTGCTATGTTCCTGATTTCATTAGGACTCCACTGTTAGAGAGATATTTGAGCCTAATCCTGAATCTAAACCTTCCAGGTCACAGTTCTTGAAGTCAATGGCTTGAGCTGGAAGACTGGAGTACTGTGAATGAAAGAGAAGGTGGTATTGCTTTGTTGACTAGGGTTATGTAGTAGGGTAGGCCTGAACACTCCAAAGGCTTCAGTCATAGGGCAATTAAAGGAGCTGAACATGTACACCTCTATTCCCTTCTGTACCTGAAGATGCTCAGAGGTCTAAGGAGAGATAGTTCCAGGTAGACCACAGCCTCAGACCGGAGCTTACTACTTTATGGCAAAGGATCCCTGACAACTCATGAAGTGAAACATGCAAATAAGTAGTGGTTTCATTTGTATGAGAGTGTAATAGAGTTCCAGGAGATTTGGAATGCAAATTAAAACTGCAGCACAAGTTGCTTATAATTGTCTAATTTAGGAGGCACTGTTATGTCAGATATAAATCTTTCCATTAAAAATATTCTATCAGTCATCACAGGCAAGTCCACACAAAGCAGCCATTTAAAGTGTTGTGTTTAACAAAAGAAATGACTTGTTGACACAGAGCACAATCCAGCCAAAAGAAGCACTTCTATGATTTCAATGGAAGAGATTTAAACATATGCTTAATTCTCAAATTGAAATCAATGGGAATTAAAATGCCTCCACTTTGCCTGAGAAGTGCCAATATATTTTTCACATGCTCACTTAATAAGAAAATTGAATTTGCTCTCATTTGTATTACCAAGAAACAGAACATACAAAAGCAACTTTCACTTGTATCTCATCTGAAGTTTGCCTTCCATCCAAGACATATTTTTTTTAAAAAAATGTTATTAGATTGCTTAAATTTCAAGCCATAATGTATTATTGCATAACTTTGATGATTATGTGATAACAGAGACTATTTTATCGTAGGGGCTTTACAGGCTACAAATAAATATATTAGGCTTTTAATACTGTGCTGATAAATATTAAAACTATGTATTGTAATGTTTTCAAATAAAATATGAATGTTTATCAAATAAATAACCTATGTAGTTCTGTTGTCAAGTAGGGATGTTGCAGGTACCTGATTCTCCAGTATGGGGTTCCTCAGGGGGTCAGCCTTGTCCCCCCCCCCCCGTGCTGTTTAACATGTACATGAAACTGTTGGGTGAGGTCATCCAGAGTTTTAGAGTGCATTGTCATCAGTACGCTGATGACACGCAACTCTCCTTCTCATCTTCATCAGGTGAGGCGGTGGATGTGCTGAACTGGTGCCTGGCCGTGACAATGGACTGGATGAGAGCTAATAAACTGAAACTCAATCCAGACAAAACTGAGATGCTGTTAGTGGGTGGTTCCTCTGACCTGTTCTGGATGTGGTTGCACTCCCCCTGAAGGAGCAGGTCCATAGCTTGGGGGTTCTCCTAGAACCATCTCTGTCCTTTGAGGCTCAGGTGGCCTTGGTGGCATGGAGTGCCTTCTACCAACTTTGGTTGGTGGCCCAGCTATGCCCTTATCTGGAAAGGGATAGCCTAGCTTCAGATGTCCATGCTCTGATAACCTCCAAACTAGATTACTGCAACATGCTCTACTTGGGGCTGCCTTTGAAGATGGTTCGGAAGCTGCAGCTTGTGTAAAATGCAATAGCCAGATTGATAACTGGAACCAGAAGGTTTGAACATATAAGACTGATTCTGGCCCGCTTGCATTGGCTGCCTATACATTTCCAAGCCCAATTCAAGGTGCTGGTTTTGACCTATAAAGCCTTACATGGCCTGGGACCACAATACTTGACGGAATGCCTCTCCCAACATGAACCTACCCACTCACTGCACTCTACATCTAAGGTCCTCCTCTGAGTGCCTACTCCAAGGGAAGCTCGGAGGATGGCAACAAGGGAGAGGGCCTTTTCAGTGGTGCCTCCCCCCAATTATGGAATTATCTCCTCGATGAGGCTCGCCTGGCACCAACATTGTTATCTTTTTGGCGCTAGGTTAAGACCTTTCTCTTCTCCCAGGCATTTAACAGCATTTAACAACATGAGCTGAGTTTGTTTGTTTTAACGGACCCCAGAATAGCTTTTATAAGGATACTGTAGTTTTTATGCTTTTTATGTTTTTCAACTTTGTATATTTGTTTTTAATGTTTACTGTTTTAAACTTTTGTAAACCACCCAGAAAGCTATGGGGCGGTATATAAATTCAATAAATAAATAAATAAGGCCAAGAGTCCAAGGGACTCCCTTGCATCCACCCCCACCCCCCTGGCCGGGTTGTGGTATTTTCACAGGTCAGCACTTTGAGTGCCCACGCCACCCAACAAGCACCTGGCAGCCATCCACACCCATCCGGAGCCTCCATTGTTATGCACAGTGGAGGCTCCAGAAATTGTGTATTTTCACCGTTGTGTAAATGGGGCCTTTATGACCGCCATTTACACAGGGTGGGAAATACGCCATTTCCTGAACCTGTATTGTGTGCTACAATGGAGCCTTGGAAATTATGCTACCATTTACGCAATGTGGGAAATACACAATTTTTGGAGCCTCCATTGTGTGCAGCAATGGAGGCTACAGACAAAGAGAGACAGGCCCACAAATGGGCCTCAAAGAAGTCTGCACGGTGCAGCAAGCGGGGTCAGATGGCAGTGGCAGCTAGGCAGGGGTCCAACGAGTGGGATATGAGTGAGTCCATCCATTAGCAAGTATACTCAGAAATAATTTCCACTGAAGCTTTATTCAGGTATTCTCTAAGTAGGTAAACTGAACATGTGAGGAGTGGGAGCACTGTAGCCCAGCCTCATCCTTGTGCATTTACATCGTCCTCTACTCATGGAGAGCAACTTTCTGAAGAGGAGAGCCTCCTGTACCTGTTGATGTTCTCCATGGGAATGAGAATACTGGAAAATCATTGTGTGGAGAGCCTCAAAGGATGCAGGCGGCTCTCCTCTCCACGCTCCACAAATAAAGGGTGAAGGAAATGTGCAAGGAGGAGGGCAGGCCTAGAGCACTCCCTCCCCTCACAAGTTAAGTTTACCCACTTAAGCCCTGTTCAAGCATTTTCTCGGTATGCTGTTTAAACATACCAAGAGGGTGTGTGCTCCAACCATACCCCCTCTGTTGTCACTCTAGTCACGCTATACATGTGGAGGGCAACTTTGTGATATGGAGAGCATCCTGTAAAGAAGGGGGCTCTCCATGCAATTCAGTCCCTTGAAATTTTTTGTAAACCTCCCAGAGAGCTTTGGCTATTGGGCGGTATAGAAATGCAATAAATAAATAAATAAATCAGGGCTTTAGAGAATGCCTGCATAGGGCTCGGGTCTAGTGGCATTCACTCCCAAGGAAGTGTGCACAGGACTATAACTTCAGCTTAAACTGATTGTCCTGATATATTTGGGACAATTTAATGCACACTTGAACACATCTGACGTCCTATTGAAATCTGTGTTATGCACATAATTGTGTGTGGGATCATGGTCTAGGTGTGTGATCTTGTTGTTTATCATGTGTGCTGCAATTTGCATCTAAGCTATTGATTCAGAAAAGGACATCTGCATGCAAAAGCAACTTTTTGGCTCCCAGCACAGTCAGTGTTGATGTAATTGACACTTAGGTTGATCTCACAACTCCGTCTCAGGACTCATTCAGGTCCTGCTGAGCGGACTCAGTGTTTGTTTGACGTCATGTATTGTTGCTTGTGACTAGTTTTGAGCATGTAGAACTAGATGGAGACTCTGTTTTCAGACTCGAGTTTCATCCATGGGAGCAAATCTCTACCTGTAAAGTAGAAAGTATGTGTGTGCGATGTATGTCCGGAAATATTTACCCACTTCCAAATGAGTTAGAAACTTGAAATTTGGCATGCTGATAGGTCTGGCTTTACAATGTACCAGAAAAATCTAAAACCACAGAATTTTGGGATTTAAGTATTTTTAAAGAATTTAATAAAAATCAAGCCTTATGCCTACAACTCCCAGCATGCCTTGGGTGAGAGGCCAGACTTACTGGCCTTTGGCAGCCATTGTGATTGCATGGGCGGGTTGTTGCTACGTGTCTTTCACAACCCCGACTCCTAAAGTTGGTCTCGAGCAGTCAACCCAATTCCACATAAAAGGAAACAACCCACATAAATGGGCTCCATCCATTTGCAGCGCCTTCTCCTGCCCTCTGCATGGTTTTAAAATCATAACTAGATACAACAGTGTGACTTTGAGGGGCCGAACATGCTCAAAGGCACACCATCCTGATATTGCTGTTTTCTTTGGAACTGGGAGAATCAAGTGCACAGTCTTCACCTTTAAGAGGGAGGGAGGGGAGGCACACTGCACATGCCCAGAAACAGACCTGATGAAGGATCCCCAGCCCTTCAGTACAGGCTCCTGATGGAGCACTTGGTGGGTGAGAAATGCAGGCCGAGGCAGTCCCAGCAGGACTTGGCCGGAGTTGGGCACGTCCACTGACAGCTGCTTACCTCCCCTCCTTGCCGATGCTACTCAACACTCTATCGAGGAGCAGCATCAGCAACAAGAGGAAGTGGGCAACTGTGAGCTGCCAAAGGCATGCTGGGAGGTGTAGTACTGGCATGTAGAGTGGCTGATTTAAAATTAAGTATGGGTGAGCAAACCAGGTCACTATCTCTCAATCCTAAATCAGCCCCCACTTTCCTGACCTCTCACTAACTGTCTTGTTCTCCTTCTACCTGAGTTTCTCCAAATGCCGCTCACCCCACCCACTATTCCATTCTAGCCTCAGCCATCAGTCTTCTGTTTCAATGATATAGTCAAGCTTTTACATAAGAATCATAAACTTTTTTCAGTAATTTCTGCATCTGTCTTGGAATGTTGTGGTTTAGTGATGACCGGGGTTGGGGGGCGGGGGGTGGGCAGCATAAAAAAAACCTCATCAAGTTAAAAGACCTTGGAAAATAATAATTTAAAAAATTCACTTGGCACTTAAAAGCCACTATTGCAGTCACTTGGCAAGCCTGCCTGGGAAAATGAAATCCTTAAGCAGAGTGCTACAACTAAGAAGGCCCACTCTCCAGTTGTCTCCCACCACACCTCAGATGGTGTTCAAAGATTAACACTTTATTCAGAGACCTAGGCTTACACCTACAGCTCCCAGCATGCCTTGGGTGGGAGAAAAACGTATTGGGCTTCAGCAGCCATCATCTGGAAGTGGCTCTCCATCCTTGGTCACATGTCACTAGGCACCATCAGGAGCAGTAACGGAGGAGGGCGCAGCCCTGGGACTGTAAAGTTAACCGTCAGCTGGCTCCCTCATGGCCTACCTACGGGCACTGATTACACAGTGCAGCACGGACTGGCTAAGACAGACTTTGCTTGCCGTGATCCTCAGTGGTAGGACTCCCATTGGGCAAGTCAGCACCACGGAGAAAGGCATGCTGGCAGTTCTGTGGGGACAAGTAAAACCATGGCAACACCCCCATATGTCGGGGGTGTAAGAAAAAAAGAAACAAATTTAATTTCTTTTAAAGTTACTTCACAGGTCTAGCACTGGCCTACCTTGCAGGGTTGTTGTGAGGGTGAGAGTGATAAAAAAGATAAAAAAGTGAATTTGTTTAAAAGTTCTCACCGCCCTAGCATCGCCCTACTACTTTTAAATGATTACCTCGCAGACATATCTTAGGGGGCCTGAGCAATGCCGGGTATATCAGCTAGTAGCTTATAAATACTACTAACATGAATAACTATCTCAAACATCTACGTAGAACTAGTGTGGAAGTTTCTCTACTTAGCCAAGCCACATCATTAGCTATTAAAAGTAGTTTTCCCAACTTCTGTTTTACTTTGACTCATGGCTTTCAGAATCCCTGAAAGCAGCTGTTTAATTTGGATATAATTTAGGCAACTAGGAATGCGCTAATTTTCTTTTTGTTACTTTTTGAAAGTTAGCTCAGTTGTTAAAGCTACAAATGAGGTAGCAATTATATGGAAATTCAAGGAGATGCAGTCCAAGTAGGTGCTGTTCTGTAACCATCTCAGTGAAGAAAGCAGAGCAACAAGATGTGTTTTATATCTTGAGTTCATCTCTCCCTAATTAGTACTGTTTAATGAACCATTCACCCCCTTGGTTCCTGCACCTCCCCTTGGGGGATTCCCAGCTGTTTTGCTCTCCTGTTGTAATTGAAATCAAACTTGTTCCAACCTGTAATTGATAGTGAATTCAACCATTTTATGTTTGCCATGAGACAGGCGTATGGCGTGTGCATGCAAAGCAGCATATGGACAAAAGAATGTCCTGCGATCATGAAAAGGAAATAGATTTTGCATTGCCATTTGGTTCTTCATCCTAGTAACGGATGCCCAGATAAGATGAGAATATTACCTGCAGGTGCAAATACAGACACAGTCATCAAGCAGGGTTGATATTAAATCAAGGTTTAAGGAAGGCAATCATTCCTGTCTCTATGTAGGCTGTAGTCCTGAGGGAGGGAAGGCTCTTGGGAGGAAGGCCAGGTGGGGCAAGACTGGGCTAGTACATGTTGTCATCTTCCTTGGTTCCTTTAGCAGTGAAAGCAACTATGTCTCCAGAGAGTTTCTTTGTACAGGAAGGCCGGTGCCACCAAGACCCACCATGTAAGATTTTCACACAGCCTGGTAGCAGCCTGTCTGTAAGGGGTTGCCTTCCCTTCAAGTCTCTATCCACCCTTGACTGTTATTTGCTTATTTATTTGTTCAGCCAATTGTTAAATATATTCACCAACTTCCTTTCCAAATAGAAGCTCAAGACACTCTTAAGCCCCACTTTTCAGCTCCAGTTAGCTACCTGTTTCATTCTGCCCAGCACCCCTGCAAATTTCGTCGCCTTTATAAATTGCATACAGCCTCTAATATCTTTAGATGACATATCCAGGGTGAGTGAATGCCCATGTGTGGGAGAGAGCCCCACCCCCAATCTATTATAGGCTCCATGAATGTGCATAAGTCTGTCCCACGTCTGTTCACTCTCCCTGAATTTGTTGACTGAATAGGGCTTCTGTGTTAGTTTTTTCCACAGCTCTTGTTCCTCCCTTCCTCCCTCCACCCATTTTTTATCAATTCCTTTAGGGGCTTCCTTTGGCCCTTATTTCCTCAGGACTCTGTGTGTTTTTGCCTACTTTTCCCTCAGGTTTTTTTTAATGATTTATCTCACACTACTGTTTTCATTGTATTTGGCCTTTTCTACCCATTTTCCCCACCTCCTGGGAACTCTTCCCACTCAACTCTCCAGTGTCCAGCTTTCCCAGAAAAGTGCCTTCAGCCTAAAGCCTTTCTGAAGCTTTAATCCCCGCTAAATGGGTAGTTTTCACTTCTCTCACAACCTGGACTATTAACACTCTGTGGTCAGCTTTGTTCCTGGAGCAGTTGCAATGTTTATATACATTCCATAGCATTAGAACAGCTCAGTCAATGCCAGTCGTGACCCAAAATCTTTTGGGTCTTATGGGTAGGAAATTCTTATGGGTAGAATTCTTATGGGTAGGAAAGAGCCTCCTCTCAACACACACACACACACACACCAGTTTAATAATAATTTCTATTACTTGGTATTTTGATTGGTATCAGTTTGATATCTGTCATCTTTACTTTAGAGCCTTCACTGGTGGGAGAAAGAGTCAATGTTCTCATTGAACTTCTCCCAGTCTTTGATTCCTGTGATCAGCAATAAAATATGTACATTTTTAATGCTTTCTTACATTATATGTTTAAAGGCCCAGATTATTTGTAGTCTTGATCCTTTAGAAAAGAAAAAAAGGAGAGGAAGCCTATTAGACATGTCAGAAATAGAGTTTCAGTATAGCATAGACTTTTGTACGCTCTTAAGTTTGTGTTTGAAAGGGATGCTCTGTACACAGTTCCTTTCTGTCAACTTTGTCAGATTCTGGCAACAGCTCAGGGTGGTAAAATCAAGCTTTTTGCCCCTCGGGCCCTTGAGGCATAATTCGGGATGTTAACTACCACTCAAAGATGACTTGTTTGCCTTTTCCTGTCTCCAGAGATAGACAGAGGAGTTGGAGACCACTTGAAAAACTTGCACACGTCTGCCATGTCTGCTGAATTGTTCCCCAGAGGCAAAAGAACCCCCAACTTCCAAATCTATCTATCTTTCTATTTATATCTATCTTCATTTATCTTTACATACACTATTATGTATTTCTGTTGCACTCCTGAAGAAAGAAGACCTAGCAAAAACTCGCAGTCTGCAGTGTGAAAGTGCTGTCTGAACTGACAGTACACTAGTGTGAACTTTGCCTAACGGTACATCTAAGCTAGGTATGTGGGAGAAGAAAGATATATACAATAATTCATGTGTTAGGGAAAGAAATGTATGATAATAAATACAGATGTCTGTGCATTTAAAACAGCAACAACAACAACACACACACCAGTCCATATATGTGTTTTATATACAAGAACTGTAAAACAGCAAAGTATAAAGTAGATTAGGGCCATTGTACATAATTGATACCATGGATTGCATTCCGTGGAAGAACACTGCATGTACCCTATCCTAAGTGATGGGTGTTAGGGCTTTCCTTTCAAACCTCCATAGAAACGTAGAGGCAGAAAGACAGGAATCAAATTTTACATACTATGATGAACATACTATGAGTCTTTTTACACAAGACATTTAGGGTGCACAAGTCATTCCTTACTCTTGGGCCAGATCTACACTAAGAAGGATATGACACTTTGAAAATGGCTTGAAAACTGTATATGAAGCGTGTGCTGGGCCCCAACTGTTGTCACTATTGTTATAAACCATTTTAAAGTAGTAGCATAGATCCTGGCATGGTTGTTTGTGGGTTCTTTAGACAATGTCATGACCCTTCAGTTTCACTTCTGTTTTTTAAGAGCACTTACTTGTTTTGTTTTTTTAAGTGGGAGAAATGAAGGTGTTTTTTTTTTTCTGAAAGTGAAAGAGAACTTACTTTCGAACTTGTATAATTGCATTATTCCACTCCAGCACAGTGCTACCTAGATGTTATGTAGAGGAAAAGTAGAAAAGGAGGAGCTATTTGTAGAGTGCTGGGATCTCAATTCTGCGATGAAACTGAAAGTAGATACAGCAGATAAACAGATTTGTGAAGAAAATCTCTGTATCAGGACAGAGAGCAGGATCCCACACAGTGTTCCCAGGGCTGGTTCCTGTTTGGTAGGCAGGAGCGGGGTGTCAAAGTATTTTCTAAAGCGCTCTTCTTTCATTATTGGGGCCATTCCTCTCACAGTGGGCCCTGGTGGGCTTATCTCACAGTGCGCAGCAGTGATCCAAATAGCTGGAATTGTAAAGGGTGTAGGAGGCCAGGCATCAGCAGGAGACCCTTGCAACTGCCTGAGGATGCCAAGTGCAGATGTCAGCCTTGGTTCCGGCTTTTTGGCGCGATTGTTATCAGCTTAATTAAATGGATGGAGAGGGGCAACCACATGGTTTGAATTGAATACTTCCCCCTATGTTCAGTTCCATTCAGTTCCATTGAGACAAAGCCATCTAGTGGCAAAAAAGCCTACTTTTTTCAGACGTTACCACTTTAATAGTGTTTTTTTTCCATGATGGAATTTCCAACGGATGCCATGGGAGATGCCCTGGTCATTCATGACTTCATTTAAAAGACCCACAAACGTTCATGAGTGGCCAATCAGTAGTAAATAAATTGTTCCTTTACAAGAGCCCTGAGAGGGCTTCAGTAGACAGCCAATTTTGTCAAATCACCTCAGACTTAAATCCCGTCAAGCCTTTGGTCTAGCTGCCCCTTCTATACAAAGTGTTGTTAAGGCACTTTTTTATGCCACAAGGAGTCAAAACCATGTGCATGATGTATTGTGTACATGAGATGTTTGTCTACGGGACCAAAAGCTGTATAGTAAGTTATATCATTACAGGAAAATCATTGCATGTAAAGCAGTCCTTAATGGCATACAATTAATCCAATCACGTAATTTCCCCCCATTAGGCATAAAAATCAAAGGTGTTTCTTTATTTTTGATTGGTATAAACAATAGGATTGAGACATAATCTCATGTATTAAAATTAATGCTATTTTAATAATTCAAAGTAAATGAAATGCCAGGAAGAAATCCCGATGCTGATGCATTGTAGATATCAAGCTAGGCTAAGAAAATTGCACTATTATCCACTCAGTTCTAATGAAGTAGAACAAAAGAAAGTAGTAAAACGTATTGAGTATATTAAGGCTAAGTAGATTCAATAATTGCAGGGTGTGTTCCTCACAACCTACGAGCAGCAATGATGAGCGGTGTCTTTGCATGTATGTAATTATGAATGATTCATAAATATTGAATGTTTGAGTATATGTGGTGAATTCCCAGAATAAGAATATGTGCATACACTTCTTGTTTGTGCATATACTCTATATTTCATATTTCTAATTAACATTTACATTTTTAATTCATGCAACAAATATATGAATAAAGGCCAACTAGTCCCCTGTTCATTTCCATGCCCAGTTCAAGGTGCTGGACGTAAAAAAGCCTGCCGTTTTTCCTGCCTGTACATCTTCAGAAGCCTTGCTTCTGATTCCACTAGCAGGAAAATTATATTTGGTGGAGACAGGGCCTTTTTTATTGTGGCACCCTGACTGTGGAACGCCATCTCAAGTCAAGTTAGATTGTCTCCTTCATTAAGAGGCTGTGAACAAGATGCATTTGTTCTGCCAGGCCTTTGTTATGTTTTAATTCCTACCTGCTTGTAGGCTTCCGATGACCCATTTAACACTCTCTAGTTCTTACATGGCCAGTTTAATGGTTGAAAGGCATTCTATAAATGGCTTTGTATTTTAATAAATACATATGTTTAAAATCTTTGACATAGCTGAGGTTGCAGGGATATTTGGGGGTGGGACTTGAATACTTAACCATGTCCTGTTCCCACCCTAGTTGTGCGGGGACAGGACATGGGTAACTATGCTTGCATGGGGTTATCATCAAATTTCTATATCAATTCCTGTTCAACTCTCTTGTTCTCTGTACATCCATGCAATTTGACCTGCCTAAGAACTGTAACTGCAATATTGCATGCAAGGAGATTAAAATGATCACCTATTTGTTTCATATTTTGTATGTCTTTGTCAAATATAAATTGCTGATGGACATTTGATGCATGTAATTAAGTACACCACATTGGTACACATGCATATACTTTCTCCCATTCTCATAATGCTAGAACCCAAGGTCATCCCATGAAATTGAATGGTGGGAGATATCACAAATAAAAGGAAGTACTTCTTCACACAGTGCATCTTCACACAGTGTAGTGATGGCCACCAACAACTTTAAAAGGGGATTAGACAAATTCATGAAAGAAAAGGCTTTCAATGGCTACTAATCATGATGGCTATATGCTATCTCATGTCATGGGCAGTATGCCTGTGTATACCTGATTCTGGGTAACACAACAGGGAGGATGTATTGCACTCAATTCCTACTTGTGTGTGTTCCCATAGGCAAGTGGTTAGTCACTGGGTGAACAGAATGCTTGAGTCTAGCTAGGCTTTTGGTTTGATGCAGTATGGCACGGCTTCTGTTCTGTAGGAATAAGTGTGATGCTTGTGATGGATGGTTCCATTGGGTCTGTATATGTTGTTCTTGACATAGATTAGGGGGAATAGTTGACATTTAGATCTGTTACAAGTTTTTGTGCCTTGTCTTTAGTTAGGCAAGATGCTCGCGTTCAAGAGATTATGAGGATTTCTATGCACAGTATAAAGATTCTGCATACCATGTACTATTGCTGTAACTTCAAGAGCTTTAGAGTGGTCAACTTTTAACAGAATTTTCCACCTGGTTTTCACCATTTCCACTTCAGCATCTGTCAAAGTAGGTTGTTGCCTATGAACACTTATGGCATTTAATAATAATAATAATAATAATAATAATAATAATAATAATAATAATAATAATAAGTCTTAAGGTGGCATCAGATATATTGCTTTTTCTTTATTATAAAAGATGAACACAGCTTTCATGTTATATTAAACAATCTAGTTCCACTGGAAGTGCATCATTCATGTCTTGAATAAGGCAGTTGCTGAATACTGTAAAGGAACATTTTGATTGGTATTTATTTTTATATTTCACTTTGTTTTCTTCCCATGGTAGGGAGTGCATCATTTTAATAATACTGGGAAGTTGTTAAATTTGGGTTTGTTTATCTAGCCAATAGATTTATACCTTGCCTTTCAGTCTGATCGAGATGGAAAACATTAGCCATCTCTGCTAGAAACAATTAAAATGCTAAAATAACAAACTCTCAAACTAGCAGCAGAATAAATAACCCCAAATACCTTTAGCTATATGCTCTTAAAACTGCCTGTAAATTGTCTTCCCGAAAGCCAGTAGTAATGAAGAATGGGGAGACTCATTGGCCAGGTAATTCTGAAGGATGACAGCCACTTCTGTAAAAGGCCCCACCCCTTGTGACCCCTGGCCTAGCTCCTGATGGCTGAGGAACTTGGAGCAAGGTCTCACAAGATGACGAGAGGTGGCTGTGAGGAATTACAATTTCAGTTTAAGAAAACCATAAGGCACAAAAAAGAAATGGGCTGTGTTTCCTTACCAGCAGCAGATGCTGATGCCTCCAGTATTCTTGCTGCTCCATGACAATCTATTTATGTGCTACAATCATTATAAAACAATCACAAGCAAAGCATACACAGATGCTCAATTTCTCCGAGATTTGTCTTCCTGCACAAGCACCCAGCCTTCTCCTTGCCAAACATTTCAACTCTGCATATATGAATCAGTGCCATCTTGCACCACTCATTGCTGCAACAAATAACCAACCCGTTTGCTTATCATCTTTAGCAAAACATTAATGTTAAGCATCAATCTAATCTCTTTCCTTCCCCCCTCCCAAATGCCATTAAAAACACCAACATCTAAATTGCTTGATACCATTAGTCTAAACAAGCTATTACACCTCCTCCCGCTGCTTTTTCTCAATGACACTGAGACTTCTCAATATAAACATCACAGAGTTTGGAAATCTATAATTAAGGCGGGTGCAATCCCAAAGTGATCACTGTTCTATTGGAACCTGCCCTTTGATTTCAAGTGAAACCCAGGATGGTGTATTACCACACATCATTGAGAAGTGCATCAGAATTTAGCCGTGTAGGATATGATCCATGCCTATATAAAGTGATAGAGCATTCAGCTGTTGGGAGAGAGAGAGCATAGTCAGGTCCTGGACGATGGGAGGGGGAGGGAGAGGGAGAGGGAGAGGGAGAGAGGGAGGCAGAAGACCTGCAGCCTTACTAGAGGCCATACTTGATGAAAACATTTAGAGGGCTGACCTATAGATTCACAGCAGTCATTGCAGCTCATCGTTAATGGTCCATAGCGAAAATAAATGCTGGGAATCCAGTTGCCCCAATTCATACATTCATGCATTTCCTGTGGGCTCGACCTCAGACCTTCACAACTGTGGTTGCATCTAATAATGGACAACAAGGCCACAATGGAGGATGAAGTCCTTCCCCCATGATAGTTGACCCAGGCAGTGTAATGTTGGCATGGGAACTGTGTCTGTTGCCCAATGCCAAGTAGTGGGACTCAACGAACAGGCAACCAACTGCACAGCAAACAGGCAACCGTGGGTATCAGGGTTGAGGGGGAGAGCATTGTTGATCCATTCTGGATGGGTCTTGGGGTCTTTCAGGGTGTTTTTAACTCATCTTCACACAGGATCACAACTCTACTCTTGCACAAGAGGCAGGAATCATTAAAAAAAAAAAAGCCCCGGAATGGCTCTCCTTAAATTGTGGGCAAACTAGCTGGTGTGTGCCCCATGAGGGATGATCGCTAAACCAGAAAACTTTGTGATCACCCCTCTCCCCTCTTGAAAGGGCTCTAGGTGTAGATGAGCCCGTAGTGTGACTAATCAGGGTTAGGGATGCGTGAATCTGTCAATTGTAGTTCTGTTCATTTTCTTATTTTTTCTAACCTTCAATTCAGTTTGGCCCAATTCTGCATTCATGTACAACTTTCCTTTAAAAAAGTTGACAAAGAAATTTGTATGCCTTTTCATGTGCACTTCTCCTAACATATACATTTTGTGCACATGGCTTACAAATATATGCCTTATTTTATCCACTTTTTCCTAACACATGCAGTTCAGTGCATTATGTTCATTATTGCAAACTTTAGCGTAGTGTGTGGATTTTTGTGTACACTTTTCCTTGGTAAGCACATTTTTGTACACATTTATTGAACGGAGAACTAAATTTAGGAAAGTGCGAATTTCCATATGCAACTCTGTTTCGGTTTCCACACTGATCTGGCAGGTTCAAATTTGATAAATTCAAATTAAAAAATCAGATGGAATGAATTCCTCACCCCTCCCACATCATCAGGGTGGATATCCTTTAACTCCTGGCACGCTCTCTTACACATTAAGCACTGTGACTTCTCTTTCAAATACAGCCAAGGAGTTGTATTTTGATGGTTTGTTTCTTCTTCTGCTTTAAAGGTTTTCCTGGGATGAGCTAAGCAAAATGCCTTTTTTTTCTCTCTCTTTTTTTTTGGGGGGGGGGGGAAGTATATCTATTTTGCCCAGCACTCATATTGAATCTAAATTTAGCCCATCAGCTTCTTGAAACCATTTGGTGATTTATGGGGGCAAGGAACAGTCACAGCAAGGCTCACCAGCCAGTGAACTTTACAGGAGGGGAGATGAGAGAAAGAGTTTTATGCCCTGAAATGTGTCGTCAGTGCCCAATTAAAACAATAAATCTTTTGTCAACCAGCTGCACTGACCACCCTGCTTGCGCTGAGCTGCCGCATTGGTTACAAAGAGTCGCCTTGTTAAGAATGGCACCACTTCGTTTCCTCTTTAACTCCTTGAGAACCTGGGAGCAAACACTGTCCAAGTGTGCATGTGGCTGAAAGACGAAGGGCAGAAAGATGTAATTTATTGCAGTAGTCTTTCCTTATGTCAGTATAATGCAGAAGAAAGGGGGTTGGGGGTTCTGTGGTACATGCTCAATTAGCACAGGAGCACTCCTTCCCCAACCAAATGAGAATGGTAAAATAACATTGAGCTAGCCTTTGAACCATAGCCTCCCTTCTTCCTTGACATGTGGGCATACCAGAGTTGGTGATTTGATCAAATGTTTGTAAAACTGAACCAGCAATTTGAGGAGGAACAATTTCACGGAATAGCTCCCTACATCATGACTTTGTTTTCCTAATTAATTTCAATGATTCTTCTGCATGTTTTTTTAGGATTCTAATTCCCATTGAACTCAATGGGACTTAGTTCTGATTAGACATTCAGAAGATTGCATTCTTAATCTGTGATGCCATTTTCTCTTCCCCTTCCTCACCTTGTTCCGCCCACACAAAGCATGGGATGCATTTTGGGCCTGCTTTCCAATCAAGCATTTTGGTTTTTTTGCAAGATACTGTTTATTTATTGCATTGCATTGCATTTCTGTACCATCCATAGCTGAAGCTCTCTGGGCAATTGACTAAGATTAAAAAGATGAAGATTAAATTACAATTAAAAACATTGAAATACAGTCTAAAAGTTTAAAAATCCATTTACATAAATCACCCGAACAAACAGTATACACAAGAACAACGTATAAATAAAACAACATTGAGTAATCAGCCATATATTCCTACACATTTTGTGTGTTTTTTTTTTTTAAAAAAAAAACCTTAATGAATGGAAACAACCCATTTCAGTGTAAGTAAAATGGCTTTGAAATTATCATTATCATTTTCATTTTGTGCCAGCCTTATTGCATACAAAAGTAGGGCCCACTACCTCGTTTACAGGCAAAGAGATCCTGAGACTCAAGTATACCTGTTAACAAATCTTTTGATCTAAAGCTATTCCTCCTAATCCTTGATATTTGAGGATTTACAGTAGTTGCCCAATGGTGAGCACCTTGCATTCCACACCCACTCAGGGACATGTCCGTCTTTTCCGACATTATAAATTCCAAAGTTGAGCTTTGGAATTCAACACAGATGCCAGGGCTGAGCCCTGACAGAAATTAAGCCTTGGAGGGTGCCCCCAAAAATCAAACCAGCAGGCAAAGATTGAGAGAAGGGCCCACACGGACGCATGATTAGATAATACAGCACAAAAGGGACTTGTATCTTGATTGGCCCCTGCTCTC